>NC_086445.1:410487181-411087181 GCF_028390025.1 Pseudophryne corroboree | reverse complement strand
GACACATCCTCCCACCCGTCCATCAACACATCTAGAAACTACGACAGCATAACTGCAACCATTGAAGACGTCGTGGATGCTCAGATCAGTGACAGTGGGACTGTACAAAGTGCCGTCACCCCAACTTTACAGAAAAACAGTAAGTACATGTTTAGAAATTAACACACATAGCACAAATCCACAATTGTTAATCATCTGGTTATGTGGGTAGTATGAGTGGCCGGTGTGGCGGCAGCGTGGCAAGCGCAAATGAGCCCCTTGCGGGATCACTGCGCTCGCCACGCTGCTGGCACGGTGGCACGCTTTGTCATTTCTGCCCCCACCCAGGGGGGCTTTGCATTTTTATATATAGATCAATGTTGCAGAGTAGCTAGTGTGTAGGTGGATTAATGCCACAAACACATGTTTGCTAACGCTGCTATTTTTATATACGCTCATTTTGTGTTACTTCTCTTCACAGTTTACACCGTACCGCCTAGAAGGAAGAAACTGAGTAGAGCGGAGCAAGTGGCTAAAGCCATGTCAAATGTCCTTGTTGACCAACTCCGAGAGATGGACGCTGCAATGTCCGCACAGAATGCAAGGCTCAACAGGTTTCTAGAGGCAGAACGCCAAATGCATGATGCATTTCTTTCCCAAGTCATGACAATGCAGGAATGCATGAGTAGACAGCAGTATGACTGTCACAGGGAAATGCACCAAATGAACATGGCGTTCTATGAGCGTATGAGCAATACCTCAAGAGCACCAACCCAACACCACAACTCACAATACCCTGAGCAGGGTTTTTTCTCATTTAATCCTGGCCCATACTATGCCCCAAATACTGCACCATCTAGCGCGCAAAACTCAGAGTTTACTGTATTGCGCAATTTGCCGTGAAACACAGTGAAATTTCTTATTGTTGTTATTTGTTGTTAAATAACCAGTGTGGTCAGTGTTTATGCACAACTGTTTGTGCATTCTTTAATTGTTTTTCTATGTTCTGTTCTGTATACTGTCTACATGCAAGCACTTTTTATTTATTTTTTACACAGTAATAATATACTGCAGGGACACTGTGGATTATGGTGTTGTATCTACAAGCCTACCAGTGTTTTTTTTTTTTTAATGTCAATCAAAACTTGATTGCAAATCTATGCATAACATACCCAAATGTGCGTAACAGTAGACCATGTTTTCAGTGTTTTCTACAACATTGGGGGTCATTCCGAGTTGTTCGCTCGTTATTTTTTTCTCGCAACGGAGCGATTAGTCGCTAATGCGCATGCGCAATGTCCGCTGTGCGACTGCGCCAAGTAAATTTGCTATGCAGTTAGGAATTTTACTCACGGCATTACAAGGTTTTTTCTTCGTTCTGGTGATCGTAATGTGATTGACAGGAAGTGGGTGTTTCTGGGCGGAAACTGGACGTTTTATGGGAGTGTGTGAAAAAACGCTGCCGTTTCTGGGAAAAACGCGGGAGTGGCTGGAGAAACGGAGGAGTGTCTGGGCGAACGCTGGGTGTGTTTGTGACGTCAAACCAGGAACGACAAGCACTGAAATGATCGCACTGGCAGAGTAAGTCTCGAGCTACTCAGAAACTGCACAGAGAAGTCTTTTCGCAATATTGCGAATCTTTCGTTCGCAATTTTACTATGCTAAGATTCACTCCCAGTAGGCGGCGGCTTAGCGTGTGCAAAGCTGCTAAAAGCAGCTTGCGAGCGAACAACTCGGAATGAGGGCCATTGTTTCTCCAGATATACACAATTGCTGGCAATGTGTTTTTTTTGCGGGGAAATCATAAAAAATTAAACCAAAGATCAAAGGTGGAATACAAAATAAAAAAATTTTAATTCACCAAACATGTTGTGCTGATTCTTAAACACTCTTGCACCAGTGCTGCAAGGTTGGATGTAATAGTGTGACATATTTGTTCTGCAGCGGAGTTTGAGGCAGTCCCAAACAAAGCACCTTCCACAGGTGGGTTTATAACCTCTGGGTCCTGCACAGTCCACTCAGGGAGGAATACCTCATTTTTCAGTTCACAGATGTTGTGCAGTATACAGCACGCAGCTACTACATCAGGCATGCTCTTTAGGTCAACATCATTGCGCTTCATCAAACAACGCCATCTTCCTTTTAACCTGCCAAAGGCGTTCTCAACCACCATCCTTGCTCTGGGGTTAACTGGACCTGTTGGGTGTAGCCTTTCATAATCCAGGGGCGTGAAGTGTATGCAGCATCCCCGATGATGTGGACAGGGATCTCCACCCCATTCACAATCTTTGCACACTCTTTGGGGTACAGCCAGCCACCCTGCTTCTCCTCTACGATGTTGTACAGGTCAGAATTGGCAAGAACTCGGGAGTCATGAGATCGGCCTGGCCAGCCAATAAACACATCTAGGAAACTAAAGAACAGTAAAACAGAACAGAACAGTAAAATTTAAAAAAGTTAGACTGTAAAACACACACTTGCAACTCATCCCACCACCCCAAAAATAAACACTTACCAATATTTGTGGTCCACAACAGCCTGTAATATGATGGAGTGCCAGCCCTTCCTATTAAAATAGTCAGCATGGTTGTCACGTGGGGCAATAATGGGGATGTGTGTCCCATCAACCGCTCCTTCACACTGCGGATAGCCTCGCTTCACAAATCCTTTGATGGTATCCTGTAAGCGCTGTCCTTGTGGTAGAGATATGAAGCGCTTGTATAAGGTAGATACAATTGCTTTAGTCACCTGGTGGACTATGACACAGCAGGTGGAGATCGCAACACCGAGCAAGCATGAGACTGAGCAGTACTCTCCTGGGGTAGCATACCACCACAATGCAATAGCTAGCCTCCTGCGTGCCTCGATGGGTCTCCTAAGCCTGGTGGTCTGCATGTCAAGTGCTAGGGTAAGTAATTCCAGGATGTAGTCAAAGGTTGCACGAGACACACGGAAGTTAGCCATCCACTCCTCATCCTGGTAAGCTTCCACGGTCCTCATAAAGGCTTCTCCGTGCCGGCGATCTCTGGACCAAAATGAGCGGTTAGGCCCCATACTCACGCTCAGGACGGTACTCATCCTGGATGATATGAGGGCTCTCCTCCTGCGCAGATATTGGCGGCGACTAGCGTCCCTATTCACCATAAATTGCGCGCTCCTCCTCCTCATAAAATATATGTGCAGTATACTGCACAGTGTGACAAGCTGCATCATGCTCTCACTGGCTGCATGAAACATCTGCAAAGCAGAAAGAATCACGAGCTCAGGCATACACACTGGTACTCCGTCGGCCATGACTGCAGCAATGCTGTGTGCAGGTCCCACCCCTCCCTTTGTTGACTATTGTGACCTCATCTATGTGAGCCAAAAAAAGGCCATTTCTAATGACATACATATGCATTTGCAGGGATATCCCGGGATCAGTGTAAATGGGGCTGTCCCGGGTCGATCCCAGGTCTTAGTGCAGTGTGAAAGGATCCCGGGAGTGACCCGGCTGTGCTAGTGTAAAAGGGGTATAATTCAACCAGATTCACATCCTGCCCCCTGTGTCACATCCTGCCCTCTGTGTCATATCCTGCCCCCTTGCATCTCTCAGCCACACCATCATTTCTCTCTGCATCCCTCAGGCACACCATTATCTTCCCCTGCGTCCCTCAGGCACTCCATCATCTCCCCCCTGCGTCTCTCAGTCACACCATCATCTCCTCCCTGCGTCGTCTCTCAGCACATCATCTCTTCCCCTGTATCTCTCTGCTACATCATCATCTCACACACAAATAATTGTCACTGTATATATAGGTGTCAAGGTGTGTATGTCAAGGTATGTATAGATGTAGGTGTGTTTATGTCTGTGTACGTATAGGTGTTAGCATGTATGTCAGTGTATGTATAGGTGTCAGCATATAAACAGGTGTCAGCATGTGCATGTCAGTGTATACATAGGTGTGTATGTATAGGTGTCAGTGTGTGAATGTCAATGTCTCAGCGTGTGTATGTCAGTGTATGTACAATTGTCAGCATGTGTATATCGGTGTATGTGCAAGTGCCAACATGTGTATATCGGTGTATGTATAATTGTCAGCATGTGTATGTCAGTGTGTCAGCGTGTGTATGTCGGTTTATGTACAAGTGTCAGTGTGTGTATATTGGTGTATATATAATTGTCAGAATGTGTATGTCAGTGTGTCAGTGTGTGTATGTCAGTGAGTCAGCATGTGTATATCAGTGTATGTATAAGTGTCAGCGTGCGTATGTCAGTGTGTCAGCGTGTGTATATCGGTGTATGTATAAGTGTCAGCGTGTGTATGTCAGTGTGTCAGTGTGTGTATATTGGTGTATATATAATTGTCAGCATGTGTATGTCAGTGTGTCAGTGTGTGTATGTCAGTGAGTCAGCATGTGTATATCAGTGTATGTATAAGTGTCAGCGTGCGTATGTCAGTGTGTCAGCGTGTGTATATCGGTGTATGTATAAGTGTCAGCGTGTGAATGTCAGTGTGTCAGCGTGTGTATGTCAGTGTGTCAGCATGTGTATATCAGTGTATGTATAAGTGTCAGCGTGTGTATGTCAGTGTGTCAGCGTGTGTATATCAGTGTATGTATAAGTGTCAGCGTGTGTATGTCAGTGTGTCAGCGTGTGTATATCGGTGTATGTATAAGTGTCAGCGTGTGTATGTCAGTGTGTCAGCATGTGTATATCAGTGTATGTATAAGTGTCAGCGTGTGTATGTCAGTGTGTCAGCGTGTGTATATCGGTGTATGTATAAGTGTCAGCATGTGTATGTCAGTGTGTCAGCGTGTGTATATCGATGTATGTATAAGTGTCAGCATGTGTATGTTGGTGTATGTACAAGTGTCAGCGTGTTTATGTCAGTGTATGTATAAGTGTCGGCGTGTGTATGTCAGTGTGTCAGTGTGTGTATATCAGTGTATTTATAAGTGTCAGCATGTGTATGTCAGTATGTGTATATCGGTATATATGTATGTGTCAGCGTGTATATGTCAGTGTGTGTATATCGGTATATGTGTAAGTTTCAGCATGTGTATGTAAGTGTGTCAGCGTTTGTATATCGGTGTGTATGTGTCAGCGTGTGTATGTTGGTATACAGTATGTATAAGTGTCAGCGTGTGTATGTCAGTGTGTCAATGTTTATATATCGGTGTATGTATAAGTGTCAGCGTGTGAATGTCAGTGTGTTAGCGTGTGTATGTCGGTGTATAAATAGTTGTGTAAGTATAGGTGTCAGCGTAGGTATGTCGGTGAAAGTATAGGTGTCAGCATATGTATATGACATACGGTACAGTAACAGAGGTGTATTATACACATTAACAGCCGCCATAGGACACTATTGCAGATCTACAGTGTACAGTATGGGGAACAGCACCCTATATATGAGACATACATAACACACATACAAACACACATAGTACATGATACATATATGACACACACAGTACATGATACATAAATGAAATACACAGTACATGATACATAAATGACACACACAATACATGATACATGATACACACAGTACATGATACATAAATGACACACACAGCACATGATACATAAATGATACACACAGTACATTATACATAAATGATACACACAGTACGTGATACATAACTGATACACACAGTACATAATACATAAATGACACACACAGTACATAATACATATATGACACACACAGTACATGATACATAAATGACACACACAGTACATGATACATAAATGATACTCATAGTACATGATACATAAATGACACGCGCACACAGTGCATAATACATGCATCACACACACACACACACACACACACACACACACAGATTACATAATACATACATGACACACATACACAATACATAAAGTATATGACGCACACACATTAGACAGACCAGGGCTGGTGATGAGGCTCTGGGCCCTGCTGGCCCCAAGGCACTACCTCAGGGGTTGAGGAAGGCTGCGACCACCCACAGCTTGACCAGTCTGAAGCAGGCCCCTAGTAGCAGCAGTACCACCTTTTTCCCAGGGTTGAGGCCGGTTGGGAAGAGTGCCGCCGCAGAGATGGAGCTCGGCGCAGCCAACTGTCTGCTCCTGACCTGGTACCAGAGGAAGCCAACGTTCCACACTGGGAGAGAGAGTGCCACCTGCCCCTTTCAGCATCGCACGCACACTCATCTTCAGCTGGGAGGCCCGTATGCGCACTACAACCTGTTCGTCCTCCAACAGCTCCTGCAGGCGCACCGGGGGCCACAGTAGCAACAGGAGGGCAGTATAAAAAAATCACACTCTTGTATAAACTGCGCTAGTGGCGCCTCTCCCGTTCTCAGGTCTGCATAGCGCCCAGGGCTCTACCTACCCTAGTTATGCATCTGCTAGCAGTGCCCTAGTTCACATGTTGTCACATTGTAGAGCTGCTAGAACACATGTCATAGAGTACCCCCAATTCTCATTATGACATAGTGTTTCCAGTTCATATTATATAACGTTACAGTGCCCCAGTTCATATTATACCATATTACAATGAGCATGTCTGTGGCATAACAAGATATATTGTAGCCCAAGGCAACATGTACCACCCAATGATAAAAAATGTATATAACACATATAACTGTGACACGGGAGGTGGGCCCCTCTCAGCTTTGGGTCCCATAGCAACTGCACCCCCTGCACCTACAGTATGTCCCTTTTCTCTGTATATGTATAATGATGTAATTCACCCCAGTTACACCTAGTGGCCACCTACATGGTGGCGGGAGTGGTGGTGGTGGTGGTGGGGGGGGGGGTTTGCAGGTGTGGGAGCGCTAGGTTCAAGCTTTGCCAATGGTGCAGAGAGACCTTGCACCGGCCCTGTATTTATATTCTTGTTAATTAATGTACATGCATTGTGTAACCAGCACTTCCATCAGCAGTGAGAGTGGGCTAATGGAGAGCACAGCAGTAAGATTCAACCCTATACATATTACACGCTATTATTAGCATTAATAATCATTAATAAAAACATGATTTTTTTACACCAGTGTATAACTAGCTTAAGACCTTAAGGAAATCGTACATATTCACTATTGCTATGCACACAAGCATTAAGGAAATACATTTCAGGGTAATTTTATAGTCAATAGGCCAATATTAGTTTTGGGGGGAAAGTACCCAGCACTGGTATATGACCTACGGTCTATTCCTAAAATGCAGTTTTATGTATAAAATTCAGGGGCTGGCCCAGTGGTTGATGCGTTCTTCTTTTAGAAGAGGCGCAGCTATATGGCAATGGCGTAGAAACTTGCATCTGCAAGGATTCAAGCTCATCCATTTGGCCTGTGGCATTGAATTTGATGCTGGCTGCAAGCCAATCATGGACACCACATATTAGACACCACAGAGCAGGAGGGTACAGTCTGACGGCGGAGGCCGATGAAAACAGACCTCAAGAGAAGAGCTCCAGCAGCCACGGAAAAGGGCGGAAGCCGGCTGGATCGAGCCAGTTGACGGCAGCTGAGCATTGAGGACGGTGGCATATGGCGGATGAGCACTGAGTTCAGCGGCAGGTGGCAGGAGACAAGCCAGAAGCGGAGTACCAGAGAGACCTGAAGTGAAGGGAATCAAAAGAGTACTGTGACGCTCCACACAGCAGTCTCTCCCGTCGATACTGGTAGGATCACCACCACATTCATATAATCCTCTCTAGAGCACCAGGGTCGCCAAGCACTAGGCCTGAGGGGCATATATAGGTAATAGGCTTGGGAGCAGTTAGGAGCCAGTGGCCTGCCACCCCTTCTTCAGAGTGAGCCTAGGCATTAGGCCTAGGTCAGTCACAGTGCAACTACTAGGCTGAGGTCCCTTATGCTACATAAACTGGATGAACGGGATGCCAGCGGTCAGGCACCCTGTTCATCAGAATTCCGACAGGCCACCATGTAGCCCTCTATCCCTCACCTTTTCCCTACCCTAACCCTAACCCTCCCTTATGGGTGCCTAACTATAATCCTCCCCGGTGGTGCCTAACCCTAACCCTCCCTTCCCCGCTGCCTAAACCTAACCCTCCCCGCTTGGTGCCTAACTCAAATCTCCCCTTCTATGTGCCTAACCCTAACCCTCCCTCCCTCCCAGGTCCCTAACCCTAACCTTCCTGTGCCTGCACCCTAAGCCTAAACCCCATTCTGGTGCCTAAACCTAACCCCCCCCCCCCCCTCCCCCCCAACCCGTGGCAAGATGGCAATCATAGCTAACTGCATTCCCTGAGGCCAATTGTAAAGAAAGTGCTTTAGGCCCAGGTTGCCAGACTTGTGAATAGGCAGGGTTAAGCATGAGCCTTTTGATGCAAAGGCCAGAGGCCTGATACCCCCATTTGATACGTTATTAGGTCCAGTCCACCCATTAATAACATATTGTATGTCCACTCAGTTAAACAAGACAGTCGACCAAATTAAGAGGACATTGGGCATGTGGTAGAGCTGTGCAGCTCCCACCCTCCGGTGCATTCTTTCTCTTTTCTTTTCTTTTTAAGCAAAGAAACAGTAGCCACATTTGGAAGACATAGGCAGTGATAAGCAACATACAATAAACATATCCCAGTGCACTTACATGGGCATTCTTTACTATATGTATAGGTGTTCATATAGCCCAAGACTTGTGTCAAAAAAATACAGACATGTAGATAATGCTTGGATATACATGGAAGTGAAAGACACAATAAAAAACAGAAAACGGTGTTTGGCACTTACCTGTCGAGCAATGTTATAGGAGGATCACCCAGAAGAATGCGAGTTTCATACCACCGGATCAGACACATGCTATGATAGATCTGGGATTGCGTAGGGGTTGGGTGTATCCATTCTCATAGAATGGTCATTTTTTTCCGCAGCTTCTTTCTCTTTTTTACGTATCAAATTTTATTTAAATATTTTTCAATATGGCTGTAAGGAAAGAGGCATGGGGAATGGAAGATCAGAAGGCAAGGGAAAAGGAGCAAGGGAGGGGAAGTTTGAAAATACATATGAGCATGACATAATTACAGATTAGTGAAGTGTAAGACGGTTAATCAGCCAGCAGCGGTTACAAAGAGAATATCAAGAAAACAAGGTGCATTCTTTCTCAAGTGGAGGGATGACTGGCCCCCATCTATACAAGGGCAATTCCATTTGTGATAGACACGACAAATTATTCACTGCAAGAATAATGATGATTATTTTTTTCATTAATAAAATATCAGAAGTTCTGCAAACTATGCTAGTTTTAAACTATAATCATTCAGTTAACTGTTAAAGTAACAGGGAAGTTTAATTCTGTAATTATCAGAATTATACAGGTACAAATATTATGTGACAGACACGACACTGAACGGGAACACAAATTCAGGATGAGTATAACTTCCTTCCAGATCTTCCAAAATATGAAACCTACAGTTCCATGACTTAACACTGAGAATGATAGAGTTGTTGGCTTGGTTGGGTAAAGAAGATAAGAAATTTCAAGTATTTGTAAATATTTTATTAAACATTATTCCTGTGACAGACACGACATAGGAATTGTGACAGACATGACATGTTCCAAAATACTTGCAAAAACCATTTAAATCGGTCAATTAAACTACATCATTATCAAAGCTATCATCTTGAAAATACAGTTTAAGCCTATTATCATTTAAATCTATAAGACTTAAATTATTAGTTATCTACAACATTACGTTAATATAAGGACAATTACATACCTGTAAACAGTTGTCAAATAAGGCACAAAATCACCACAGCTTTCTTGAATAAACAATGCTGCCAACTTATGATTTATGAAAATCAGGTGTTTATCACCTTTGGTTTTACAAAATATTCACTTCAGAGAATATACATTTTCACTACAAGATTAATTGTGGCCACTTTCAGGAAAAGATGTTCTGGTTGACATATTCATGGAATTACCACAACCACATTCTCAACAAGAAAAGGTAGTATTTCACTAGGCTTCCATTATGTGTCATCAGTTCCAGGCATTGCCTAGTCTGTCCAGTGTAATCCTGTGAAGCAGGCCTAAAAATGGCTGCCTCACCTGGACCCTTCATGGGAAGGATGAATACCCCGGATGACCCAAAATGGCTGCCACACCTTTAGTATTATAGCCATGGTCTCTGTACTTCATGCAAAGCTAACAGGATGACAGGCAGAGGCATTCGCGGGGTGGGAGGGGTAGGCGCGGCGTTGTTAAAGGGGCGTCATAGCGGCGATAGGGGGGGTGAGGTCCGGACAATGCATACAATGCCTCTCACAAATGCACACAGTGGAAGCTGTACTAATCAGGTGCATAAAAGGGAGGGGTCACAACAAACAGAAAGGGAGGTGTTTTTTTCCCCCCTGATATCCCCTGCACAAATACTTGCAACAGTACATGAAAATTATGGGGGTCATTCTGAGTTGATCGCTAGATGTTTTCGTTTGCAGCGCAGCAATTAGGTAAAAAAGCGGCACATCTGCGCATGCGTATGCGGCGCAGTGCGCACGCGCGACGTACTTTCACAACAGCCGATGCAGTTTCACACAAGGTCTAGTGATGCTTTTCAATCGCACTGCTAGCCGCAGAGTGATTGACAGGAAGTGGGTGTTTCTGGGAGGTTACTGACCGTTTTCGGGGAGTGTCTGTAAAAACGCAGGCGTGTCAGATACAAACGCGGGCGTGCCTGGGGAAACGCAGGTGTGGCTGGCCGAACGCAGGGCGTGTTCGTGATGTCAAAAAAGGAACTAAACAGTCTGAAGTGATCGCTAGCTAGGAGTAAGTCTCGAGCTACTCAGAAACTGCACAATCTTTTTTTGTAGCAGCGCTGCAATCCTTTCGTTCGCACTTCTGCTCAGCTAAGATACACTACCTGAGGGCGGCGGCTTAGCGTTTGCACTGCTGAGAAAAGCAGCTAGCGAGCGATCAACTCGGAATGAGGGCCCATATTGTAATATAAATCAGAGATATTCGTTGCACACATTTGCAAATATATGGTTCACGCTCTTCAGATTATAACCCCCGCTGTGCATCTCTGGGCATGTTCGGTGGTTTGTATATGCACAGAGAAGCCTTCCTTCAGCTATGTGACCTTAACAGCATTGCAGACACACAGCCTCCCCATCTCATACCCAGAGCTTGCCAAACAGTATATGAGATGTCTGGCGGGAGGGTGCACAGTGAGCTGCTGCTTACGCCCTGTGACAGGGATCAATAGGGTTCGGTCCACCGCTCCCTACTTACCCACGCCCGGTCCACTGTCCCCCCGGATACCTCATAATGCTGCCTGTTTTTCTTTTTAAATCTGGGAAGAGTACTATAAGGGTTAATGTAATCCTTCCCTTTTCTTTTTATTTATTGGTTTCTCTTTTCCTGTATATGGAAGCCTGCTACTGACAAAAGGCTCCCGTGCAGCAGGTACTATCGATTGCGGCTTGTGCTGCCTTGCGATTAATTCTAACAACATTGATCCTATCCGACTCCCATAGGACAAATGCTGCAATAATAAATGATTCAGCTGCATACTGTAGGACCCAATCAAAACGATTCAGCAAGCCTGCTTATCTGTCTAGATGCCGGCCAAAACAAAGAATAGGGTTCAGCCTGATGGGCACTTGCCAAGCATGCCCCCGACTTTGTCAAAGAAAACCTAAGAACAATAATTTAAAACAATTCTAGCTTTTGCCTATTTTACCTACATGTAGTGAAATGAAAAACTATGAATTAAAGTGAAAGAAATTCCTGTGTACTTAGAAATGCTACAAATAAAATGGATAGTTAACTTATACCGTACTTTCCTACTTTTTGGCTACGCCCTACTGGAGGGAGCAGCCGAGTCACACAGGAGGGAGGCGTGGAGGAGGCAGTACGGGGGCGTAGTGACGAATCACATCATCGCCATGCCCCCTTCTGAGCAGAGGGGTGCGTCTGGAAGAAGCGGGATGCGGGAGACTTGCCCTCTTCCCTGGGGGACCGGGAGAGCCACGCGATTTTCGGGAGCATCCAAAGAGGGGACTCACTGTCTCGCATCCAGAACTCCGGCTGACAGGACCCCGATGTCAATATAGTGAAAGCCGGTATTCCATATGTATTCCCTTTATACACCTACTCCATCCGTATATGTATTGTGAGTATGGTATGTTCTTTATCCTGCCTCATGAGAATAGGCAAAGGGAAATATTTACAAGAACACCGCCACTGATTATTGTACACATGGTGTATTCAACACTTCTCGACTCTAAGAGGAAGTTGTATTATAGCGGCACGGATCGTGACACTATTGCACTTCCTGCTTCACCTCACTAATGGGGTGAAGCAGGAAGCTACATTGACAAGATACTAGAGAACACAGCACATTAGCTTAGTGCTGATGCGCTGTGTCTCCCTGCCCGGCTGGCTCTGGTCAGGCCCGTAACTAGGGACGGGCTAAGGAGGCATGCGCCCCAGGTGTAGGATTGGAGGGGGCGCAAAGGAGTTACAGAGGAGCAGGGTTTTTGTTTTGTTTTTCACCGGCAGTGCTGTGCTGCTCCACTGAGATAGCAGACAGCACCCGGGGCAATGTCTCTGACCCACCTGTCTGCCCGCAGCTGGCTCTGATGCTGTGCGGGTGAGCTCCAGTACCTGGGATCTCTCCTATGTCGGCTACTGTCTTAAACTCTCTTCTTTGTCATGCAGTGCTGCAACTAGCGTGCGTGCACTGTACAAGCTATAGAAGTGCACTGTACTCCCAGTTAGCAATATCAACCTCCACTTTGCCTCCCAGATGGAGGGATTTGGTGTAGCTTATAGGGGGATGTAGTGTAGTGATGTAATGTACCATATAGGGTATGTAGTATAGTAATGTATTGCAGTAAATAGAGGCATGTAGTGCACTGATGTGATGTAGCATATAAGGGGATGTAGTGTAGTGATGTAATGTAGTGTAGCGTATAGGGTATGTAGTGCAGTGCATAGGGGCATGTGTAGGGGATGCAGTATAGTGATGTAGTGCAGTGGATAGGGGAATGTAGGGCAGTGATGAAGTGTTATGATATAATGCAATGTATGGGGACAGAAAGGAGCATGTAGTTGAACACGCTGGTGGGGCATGTGACACTTAGAACATTTGAGGCACATAGGGGAAAATTGTCCAATAGTATCTCCTTTTTTCAAATTTTTTTTTTTATAATCTGATTATTTTAGTCTGACAGAGGTCATTTTGCTGTTTTTTGTGTGTTTTTTTTGTGTTTTTTTTCGGGGGGGGGGGGGGGAGGGGAGTGGAGTGGCAAATTACTGCCTTGCCCCGGGTGATGAAAATCCTAGCTTTGGCCCTGCTCTGGTACGCATGCACGAAATCTCGCTACTCAAGCGAGATCTCACATGTAGCCCGGAGCCGGCACTCGCCGCAGCCAGGGACAGTGCTGTCCCTGGCTGTGGTGTATTGGCAGCAACACCTGCAGCTGTCAAAATCGATAGCTGCAGGTGTCGGAAAGGCCAGTGCATATCAGTGCGCTATGTAAAAGATAGCAGCGCTGATAGTGACAGGGATAAATAGCACCCCTGTCACCTTGCTCGCACTGTCAGAGTCATACATGGGGGGAAGCGGTATCAGTGCACATAACGTGCGCTGATACCACTTCTCCCCCATATCGGAGGATCATACATTTACCCCTGAGTTACTACACATTGATTAATATCTCTCCTTTTAATTTTGTCATCCGTGTAAGACAAAAGGAGGTATTTTATACCTATGGACTATCCATGACTCTAAAAGAGTGATCATCTATATTCATCCATCCCAACTAGCTAAAGGGAGTATACGCATTTTCTGTTTACATTAACAGGTAACGCTCGATAACCCATAGATTGAGTGCAGGAATCTATGGGTTACCCCATGTCCCAGTAGGTGCATTTAACACAGATTTTTCCTCACAGCTCCTGAGGCTGCAAGGAAGATTCCACATTACAGTATATGCACCCTATGGGGTTTAATGGGCAGGGATGCAGCAGTCACTCGAATTGCTTAGAGCTGACAATTAGCAGCTAATTTAATTTGCCACTTTGTTTTTCATGTTATATAGGATTATATAAAATTTAGAAAAATACAAAACAGGTGATGGAAAAAATTATTGGTGTTCATTAAAATGGGTAACTGAGTCCAACAGACATGGAGCAGCTTCAATAGTCTTAACAGTCTGTACAACCACTGTACCGTAAAGCTTCTCTTTTATTATTACATTTTATTTATAAGGCACCATATGTGATCCACAGTGGCGTACATCAGGTAGCAGTAGGACAGTACAGGGTACAGAGAACATTACTATTCAGTAGACAAAACATAAAGGGAACACAAAGTAACAATTAGCACTACTAGGGAATAGTTTTTCCATCAATGGGGGACAACCAGGTGGTTCCCCGCCATCAATGATACAAACCACCAAATGTTTTTTTTTTTCCAAGGTAGCAGGACACATATCTTAGCGCTGCCCCAAACACTCCTCCCCCGGGCCGTAATTGAATTGAATTAATGAATAGTAAAGCAGAGGTGATCATCTCTGGGTGAAACCATTGATGGTTCCCTTGCAGATGGTTTCATACCATCTAGGTTACCCATCAATGGTACCGTTAATGGTGACCATCACTGAGTAACCCACCGATGGTCTTCCCTAATTAGCCCCACATTTCTCAGTATACAATACAGCTGGGAAGCAAGTTGACAGAGGAAGTAACCGGTGAAGGGTGGAACCTGTCTCCAATAGTGATGGCATGATTAGCAGGAGTGGAGCCTGACATCTACAGTCTGAGAAAAGTGAATTCTGGGCTAAATGGTTGCTAAGTAGGTGAAGGCTGTCACTGAAGTGCTAGAGAAGAGGGCTGTGAAAACAGGAAGGAAGAGGTCCTTGTTCTTAGGAGCTCACTATCTAGGGAAGAGGGGGAGACAGATAAGGTTTGAGCATGTTGGGCTGTCGGGAGGGGGTGTTAAGGTTATTCACCACCCAGGGGGAAGGGGATCTTGACCATCAGGATGCCGGCGTTGGTATTGTGACTGCCAGCATCCCGTCTGCTGGGATCGTATGCCAATCCCATAATTTAGCTACCCAAACTGTCACTGGCATAATAGAAAGGTTATAAGAAAAAATTAATACAGTATACTGTCCCATAAGCCTCAGTTCTACTGTATGAGGCAGCAATACGAACCAATGTGCCACTGTTCTTTCCCTAGAGCAGTGGTTCTCAAACTCAGTACTCAGGACCCCACACAGTGCATGTTTTACAGGTAATCCAGCAGGTGCACAGGTGTATTAATTATTAACAGACACATTTTAAAAGGTCCACAGGTGGAGCTAATTATTTCACTTGTGATTCTGTGAGGAGCACAAACACAGAGAGAGAAAGCGATCTGTTAAGTGGTGCACAAAAATTAAAATATAACTTTTATTAATGTCCTAAAAGTGGATAATATATCACACTGGATAAAAGAACATTTATGCGAAATATTACAAACATGTATTGTGAAAAGATAACGACAATGTGGACTATAAGGAGAAGAATAAATAATAAAAAAAAAAAAAAATTTAAAACAGCCTTGGTGTCTTTATTGTGTCCGTTTGTTATGTACCTATTGTGTCTTTTTATTAGTGATTAAATGATGGTACAATCTGTGTTACTTAGTATATAAAAGAATTGGTAACTAATGTTACTATTAGAGCCCAGCTCTGGTTCTTGGCAGTCGGCCTGGTTAGGTTTTGAAACAATTTTTACTGCAGCAGAGCAGTGTCATTGCTAATGAAATCTTAGTAGGGAGGAGAGTATACAGTAATAATTTCCTGCATTGTAACTTATCAGAATTCGCATCTTCTCATCAATTATCAATGCTATTGAGGAGTGACTACAGATATCTCAAAAATTAGGATATTGGGTTCAATACTACCAGTTTATATGAACTAGCGATATTCTGTAGAATTAAACAGTCTCCTTCTGTTCACTGATATGGTATAGTATAGCTTAAGATTCTCCCCTACCCCACAGGGTATCGGTTAATACTGCTGTTACTTTATAGCAGGTATGGGGATATTAGCGCTACTAATCCCCTACCTGCTAATACAATAGATATATAGATTGTATACTGGATACGTAGATAATGTAATATCTATCTTTACTGCGCATTAGGTTAGCTGCATAAGCAGCTACAGATCCCTCACATATGCCATGAGTAAAATGGTAGAAATAGGGGATATTATAATGTGAGCCCGTATTGTCAAATATATTAATATTATTTGTATTAAGTAGCTCTCATTGGTAGGAGATTCCGTACCTGTGTCAGTAATTGAGATAGATCGGATTAGGGGCCGGAGAGGGATGTTTTTGTACTCTGATATTATAGTTTGTTTATTGCCCAGTGTTAGTCTCCTCTAAAGCAGACTACACATTTAATTGATAGTCCACAATGGTTTTCTGTAGCGCGGGTTCTCCTATACTCAATGCATAGGTCATTCGGCGTCTATTTATATCACATATAAATGTGACTATAAAATGTAGCTGCCTGTCACTCCCATACGGCATAAATGGGATGGTAGTTATAGGGAGCCTTCTGATGTAAATCTGCATTAGTAATATACTTTGTTCTCATGAACTGTAACTCACAATGTTAATAATCTCCATATCTGCATCCGTAATTCGGAGAAGTCCGTCAGGGAGAGCACTGACACAGAGTATATCCCCGTAACCCCAGTATTGAATACACTAGAGGTCCTATGTACGTTTCGCATACAAGCTTTAACGAGCCTCGATAAAGCTTGTATGCGAAACGTACGTATGACCTCAGCCTAGTGTCCTACCTGTCCAGATAACAAATGTGTTACGCTTAAATCTATAATCTATTATTAGTCCAGCCAGTATATATGTACAACAGGCAGGGTACATTATATTAATTTAATACAATTATCCTGTCGAATTTCTACTGCAGTCAGATAAGAATTTATAGAAATGTTCAGTGGAAGTCATACTACAAAGGAAGCTAACCTTTGCATATAGGATCAATACACTGTGCTGTTACATATGTGATTATATCATCTTATATTTTATACTGTGGATCCCTGTATTCTGATTTAAAAGGCACTACACTTTGTTACAATAAACTTGGAATACTAGTGTATTCAATACTGGGGTTACGGGGATATACTCTGTGTCAGTGCTCTCCCTGACGGACTTCTCCGAATTATGGATGCAGATATGGAGATTATTAACATTGTGAGTTATAGATCATGAGAACAAAGTATATTACTAACCCAGATTTACATCAGAAGGCTCCCTATAACTACCATCCCATTTATGCCGTATGGGAGTGACAGGCAGCTACATATCATAGTCACATTTATGTGTGATATAAATAGACGCCGAATGACCTATGCACTGAGTATAGGAGAACCCGTGCTACAGAAAACCATTGTGGACTATCAATTAAATGTGTAGTCTGCTTTAGAGGAGACTAACACTGGGCAATAAACAAACTATAATATCAGAGTACAAAAACATCCCTCTCCGGCCCCTAATCTGATCTATCTCAATTACTGACACAGGTACGGAATCTCCTACCAATGAGAGCTACTTAATACAAATAATATTAATATATTTGACAATACGGGCTCACATTATAATATCCCCTATTTCTACCATTTTACTCATGGCATACGTGAGGGATCTGTAGCTGCTTATGCAGCTAACCTAATGCGCAGTAAAAATAGATATTACATTATCTACGTATCCAGTATACAATCTATATATCCATACCTCCCAACATGACCCTCTCCAGGAGGGACATAATGCTCTGCTTCTGGACTTTTCTCTTAATGTATAATAGCCAGCACCTGTTTTGAACAGGTAATGGATAAGAAAGGTGTTTCAGCACAGGTGATGGCATCATAAATTAAGAGGGAAGTCCAGGAGCAGAGCATTCTGTCCTTCCTGGAGAGGGTCATGTTGGGAGGTATGTATATCTATTGTATTAGCAGGTAGGGGATTAGTAGCGCTAATATCCCCATACCTGCTATAAAGTAACAGCAGTATTAACGGATACCCTGTGGGGTAGGGGAGAATTTTAAGCTATACTATACCATATCAGTGAACAGAAGGAGACTGTTTAATTCTACAGGATATTGCTAGTTCATATAAACTGGTAGTATTGAACCCAATATCCTAATTTTTGAGATATCTGTTGTCACTGTGTACTCCTCAATAGCATTGATAATTGATGAGAAGATGCGAATTCTGATAAGTTACAATGCAGGAAATTATTACTGTATACTCTCCTCCCTACTAAGATTTCATTAGCAATGACACTGCTCTGCTGCAGTAAAAATTGTTTCAAAACCTAACCAGGCCGACTGCCAAGAACCAGAGCTGGGCTCTAATAGTAACATTAGTTACCAATTATTTTATATACTAAGTAACACAGATTGTACCATCATTTAATCACTAATAAAAAGACACAATAGGTACATAACAAACGGACACAATAAAGACACCAAGGCTGTTTTAATTCTATTTTTTCATTTATTCTTCTCCTTATAGTCTCACATTGTCGTTATCTTTTCACAATACATGTTTGTAATATTTCGCATAAATGTTCTTTTATCCAGTGTGATATATTATCCACTTTTAGGACATTAATAAAAGTTATATTTTAATTTTTGTGCACCACTTAACAGATCGCTTTCTCTCTCTGTGTTTGTGCTTGTACCATATATGATCTGTGGTTGCACCCCCACTCTTGAATTAAACAATTGTGTACTTATCAATAAAAGGGGTCTCCTAATACCACCTGTTTAGGTAAGGTACTATTTTTTCCAGTGCAACAGAACTCTCCCTTCCCCCTTATCCATACTTACCTACCTGACCCTCTCCATGAGGGAGAAAATGCTCTGTTCCTGGACTTTCCTGGTAATGTATGATTGCCATCACCTGTGGTGAAACACCTTTCTTATCCATTACCTAGCTCACCACAGGTGATGGCAATCCAACATTACCAGGAAAGTCCAGGAACAGAGCATTGTCTCCCTCATTGAGAGGGTCAGGTAAGCAAGTATGCGGCCTTATCCCTATTTTTTTGAATATAAGATTCTGTGATGAGACCTGCAAAACATGCACTGTGTGGGGTCCTGAGGACCGAGTTTGAGAACCTGTGCCCTAGAGTAAACACAATCTGGAACTAACTGAAAGTGTCTATAATTAGGTATGCACTATACAGCTTTCATACAAGATAATATTTATAACTATTGATACTCAAGGTTTCACTTCTTTCGCAGGCTATAGCTACAGCAGCACACAATGGGTAATGCAACGTGTGTATGCCTCCTTGCAGAGCATATCATTGTATTGCCATAGAGCTCACAGCTGTAGTGTACATACACCCCGGGCCGGCACAGCCCAGCTGTCACACACACACAGTTACACAGGACGGGCTCAGCTTCAGCTTCCTTATAAGGAGACAGTGAGGGGCAGGAAGCTGCGCCTGGTGTAACAGAAAATAGCTTCCTCCTGCTGTCACGCTGAGTGTGTGATCTGTCTCCGGATCCCAGGTAATAATGTCCGATTAGTGCCATTATAATCAGTGTGTACAGGCCTTGTGTGTGCGGCGTTACTGAGTGTGTGCCCTGTGTGTCTCCGCAGGGTGAGGGAGCAGCGGTAAGGTAGTGCCCAGGACCCGGCATCATGCAGGTGAGTGTGCCCACATCGCTGGATCGCCTCCTGTATGTGTGCCCACAGCAACCCCGTACATGGCATCTATCGGGGCATTCCCAGCGCTCTATTCACGCTGCCCAGGATCATGAGAAATAGATTGTATTATATGGGCAGGGATTTTTTTTTATATTTCTATGTTTTTGTAAAACGGTATTTCAATAACAATTAAAAAAAATAAGTTTTTTTTTTTTTTTTTAGTGAATGATATTTTTAGTGTGGTTTTTTTTTTTTTTTTTTTTTTTTTGGGTTAAGTTACTTATGACATGATCTAAGTGCAAGTATGTAACAGTGATTTTATAGATAAAGAACGTTGTACAGTAGTATACATTGTCGTCTGGCTTGTTTGCTGTTTGTGAGGCCTGTGTGGGTAATTCAGACTGGATTGCTGCAGCGTCAGCGATCGCAGTCTGAATTCCTCTGTGGAGTGCGCACGTGCACCATGGGAGGCCAGTGAGATACTAAAAGCATCTCAGGGCTGCAATCGCCTCTGCCTGATTGACGTTAGAACGCCATTGGCGTGGCACGGTACTGAGAAAGCAGGCGCGTCTGGATTGTTGTGGGGGCAGGTGCGCAGCCACTGCGACCGAGGAAGCGCCGATTAGCCCGCGCTGGCAGGGAGCTACTCAGGTGCAAAAGCATCGCTACTGTACAGTGCTTTTGCACCCTTGTGGGGGTAGGGCCTGACATGCGGGGTGGACTAGCTCTGTGCTTGGCGTCCCCCCGCATGTCAGAGTAAATGATCGTAGATGTGCAAATTTAGCACATCTACGATCAGATCTGAATTAGGCCCAGTGTCACTGACTCGGAAGCATTGAGATCCGTGATATATATAATCCACATTTATTTATATGGTGCCTCAAAACCTACAAGGCTGAAAGTGAAGGTGCAGACAGAGGGCCTGGGGCAGCGGTGCATGTAATGTCAATGTTCAACGCAACGGAGCGTCACTCCACATGCTCCAAACCCACACTGCGCACTCGCAGCGTATGTACAGCGATTGCTGACACAGAGGATTTATTCACAAAGTCAGTGACTGGTAGTCGGCATCATTTTCTGGGAGCTGTCCCAACATCTGAGGAGAGCTGCTCTGCCAGAGACAGCATGGGGTTGTTCGGAGATCCGATAGTCTGACTGATGTGTGTCCGATGTTTCTGCTTTGGTACATGAGCAGCAGATGCGAGATGCTGGCAGTGGGTGTCTCTAAGTGATTAGTGTGTGTGTGTGTGTGTGTGTGTGTGTGTGTGTGTGTGTGTGTATGAATATTATACATACACTAATCACTTAGAGCTATGTATGTATGTTCCTGAGGGCACCAGTACATAAATACTACCTAGATGTCTGTCAGCCCTATGGAGGGGTAGTTAGACCATATGGAGGGGTAGTTAGACCAAACAAAATAGAGATTTACAATTTGTGCAGGACATCCATAAAATAGTGACTCACAATTTGTGTAGTGTACATTCATAAAAAGTGAATCCACCAAAAATATTTATAAGATAATTGTACTAATTGCGTTTGGCTAAGGTGGAAAAATGCCGATACAATTTATTTTCAGGAGTGTAATGATCTGTAGAAAGCAAATATATATAATATATCTTTGTACCTCTGAGTCAGGCCTTGAGTGTAGAGAGGACCCTGCTTGTCACCGCGTGTGTATACTGTACATGCTAAAGAGTAGTGCAGCACATATGCCTGTATTTTAATATGAAGCCATTAAACGCATTTCCTCAAAATCATTTCACATTTAAGTTTTGACATATTTCTTTAAGTGTGCAAACATACTATAAGAAGTAGTATTTCCTCCATTATCATGCTTCTAGATGTAAATTCTCAATCTGCACACTGTCACAATTTTAACATTTCCCTTATTTGCTGGTATTATATTTGCAATTGGGTAAAAAATTGCATATAAGAAAATCCTTTGTGTTGTAGGACCCCAATGCAGACACAGAATGGAACGATATCTTGCGTAAAAAAGGCATCCTTCCTCCCAAGGAGACTCCAAAGGAGGAAGAAGAAGAAGAGGAAGAAGAAGCCCAAATCCTTAAGCTACAATCTGTTGGTGAGTGCTGGAAAAAGGAAAAAATAGCCTGCATTACATGGTAACACTTTTACATGCAATCATTTCCCATTGTTACCTGGTAGCTGTATTTTTCCCTTAAAAATATTTCTCTGACGTCCTAGTGGATGCTGGGTACTCCGTAAGGACCATGGGGTATAGACGGGCTCCGCAGGAGACTGGGCACTCTTAAAAGAAAGATTAGGTACTATATCTGGTGTGCACTGGCTCCTCCCTCTATGCCCCTCCTCCAGACCTCAGTTAGTATCTGTGCCCGGCCAGAGCTGGATGCACCCTAGGGGCTCTCCTGAGCTTCCTAGAAAAGAAAGTATTTGTTAGGTTTTTTATTTTCAGTGAGATCTGCTGGCAACAGACTCACTGCTACGTGGGACTGAGGGGAGAGAAGCGAACCTACCTGCTTGCAGCTAGCTTGGGCTTCTAAGGCTACTGGACACCATTAGCTCCAGAGGGATCGAACACAGGCCCAGCCCTCGGTCGTCCGGTCCCGGAGCCGCGCCGCCGTCCCCCTTGCAGAGCCAGAAGAACGAAGAGAAGTTGAAAATCGGCGGCTGAAGACTCCGGTCTTCATTAAGGTAGCACACAGCACTGCAGCTGTGCGCCATTGCTCCCTTAGCACACCACACACTCCGGTCACTGATGGGTGCAGGGCGCTGGGGGGGGGGCGCCCTGGGCAGCAATTAGATTACCTTACTTGGCGGAAAGCACATAATACAGTCTGATAAACTGTATATGTGCATTAACCCCCGCCATTAAAGTACATAAAAGGACAGAAGCCCGCCGCTGAGGGGGCCGGGCCTTCTTCCTCAGCACACCGGCGCCATTTTCTCTTCACAGCTCAGCTGGAAGGAAGCTCCCCAGGCTCTCCCCTGCAGTATCCTGGTACACAAAGGGTAAAAAAGAGAGGGGGGGTACATAAATTTAGGCGCAAAAACTGTGTATATAAGCTGCTATAGGGGAAAAATCACTCAGTATAGTGTACATCCCTGTATTATATAGCGCTGTGGTGTGTGCTGGCATACTCTCTCTCTGTCTCTCCAAAGGGCCTTGTGGGGGGGAACTGTCTTCAAATAGAGCATCCCCTGTGTGTGTGGTGTGTCGGTACGTGTGTCGACATGTCTGAGGTAAAAGGCTCCTCTAAGGAGGTGATAGAGCGGATATGTGTGTGGGAGGGTGTCTCCGTCGACAACGCCGACACCTGTTTGGATATGTGTAAGTGCTGAGGTAAAATTATTGGCCCTCATTCCGAGTTGTTTGCTCGGTATTTTTCATCGCATCGCAGTGAAAATCCGCTTAGTACGCATGCGCAATGTTCGCACTGCGACTGCGCCAAGTAACTTTACTATGAAGAAAGTATTTTTACTCACGGCTTTTTCTTCGCTCCGGCGATCGTAATGTGATTGACAGGAAATGGGTGTTACTGGGCGGATACACGGCGTTTCAGGGGCGTGTGGCTGAAAACGCTACCGTTTCCGGAAAAAACGCAGGAGTGGCCGGGGAAACGGTGGGAGTGCCTGGGCGAACGCTGGGTGTGTTTGTGACGTCAACCAGGAACGACAAGCACTGAAATGATCGCACAGGCAGAGTAAGTCTGGAGCTACTCTGAAACTGCTAACTCGTTTGTAATCGCAATATTGCGCGTACGTCGGTCGCAATTTTAAGAAGCTAAGATTCACTCCCAGTAGGCGGCGGCTTAGCGTGTGTAACTCTGCTACATTCGCCTTGCGAGCGAACAACTCGGAATGAGGGCCCTTGCACAAAAGGTTAGGGAACAGAAAGGAAATCTACCCTGGTCTGTCCCTATGTCACAGAGTCCTTCAGAGTCTCTCTATGTTCACTATCCAAAATAACAAAGTATCGACACGGAGTTTAACTCCACTGTCGACTACGATAATGCAAAGTTACAGCCAAGAGGGCTAAAAGATATTCAATATATGATTATTGGAATAAAAGATGATTTGCATATCACTGATGACTCATCTGTCCCTGACACGAGAGTACACATGTTAAGGGGAAGAATGCTGAGGTAAATTTCCCTCCTCTCATGAGGAAAAAGAGCGGGAATCTCCAGACAAGAGACGGCAGCTTCCCACAAGAGAATTCTCAGGCTGTATCCTTTCCCCACTAGGGCCAGGATGTGCTGAGAATCTTCCCCTTGGGTGTCCTGTTTGCACTAGCTATTTTCAGGGATCCTGCAGATAGTGTGCACATTCTAGTATACTACCCAGACCAGCGATTGTGTCGGCATGGGTTTATAGCGCTGTGGCAGCGTGGACAGGTACCTTATCAGCAGAGATTGAGACCCTAGTATGCATATAAATATTTTAAGATGCTGTCTTAAGTGATAGATATATAATTATAAAGCATGCCCAAAGGGACATGAGTATACTGGGTCCTAGAGACAAAAGCTATGTCGATTTCTGCTTGACGTGTCCTGTAGAATATACTTTGGACAGATGATGCCGACTTAAGAGGCATATGGAAGGCTGAGGATTGTGTGGAGAAAGGTTCTTGGGCCTGGTCTCCACAGCTATAGCTGGTAATTCTGATATTTTGCCTTATATTCCTGCACAGCCTAGGAAAGCACGACATTATTAAATGCAGCTTTTCGAATAAAGAAACAAAGTCTGAGGTGCGTCCTTTCTTGTCAGAGCCGGGGGCAGAGGAAAGAAGCTGTACAACACAGCTAGTCCCCAGGAACAGAAGTCCTCCCCGGCCTCTACAAAAATCCACCGCATGTCGCTGGGGCTCTACAGGCGGAGCTAGGCCCGGTGGGGACACGCCTTCATAAGTTCAGCCACAAGTGGGTTCACTCCCTGTTAGATCCCTGGGCAATAGAAATTGTATCGCAGGGATACAGGCTGGACTGTGAGAAGATGCCCCCTCACCGAGGACCCGGCGGGCTTCCCCCCCAAGAGAGGGAGCCAGTGTTAACTGCAATTCGTAAATTGTATCTTCAACAGGTGGTGGTCAAGGGTCCCCTCCTTCAACAAGAGGGTGTTATTATTCGACCATGTTATAATCCCGAAACCAGACGGTTCGGTTAGACCCATATTGTATTAAAATCCCTGAACATATACCTGAAAAGGTTCAGGTTCAAGATGGAATCGCTAAGAGCGGTCATTGCAAGCCTGAAATGAATCGGGACATAAGGGATGCATACCTTTTGTGTCCCCATTTATCCACCTCATCAGGCGTACCTCAGAATTGCGGTACGGGATTGTCATTACCAATTTCACCAAGGTAATGGCGGATATGATGGTGCTCCTGCGGAAGCAAGGTGTCACTATTATCACATACTTGGATGATCTCCTCATAAAAGCGAGATCAAGAGAGCAGTTGCTGGACAGCGTATCACCTTCTCTGGAAGTGAAACGGCAACACGACTGGATTCTATATATTCCAAAGTCGCAGTTGGTTCCTACAGCTCATCTGCCTCGCCTAGGCATGATCCTAGACACAGACCAGAAGAGGGTTTATCTCCCGATAGAGAGAGCTCAGGAGCTCATGACACTGGTCAGGAATCCATTGAAAACCAAAACAGGTGTCAGTGCATCACTGCACTCGAGTCCTGGGAAGGATGATGGCATCATACGAAGCCATCCCCTTCGGCTGGTTCCATGCAAGGACAATGGAACTTTCTGGACAAGTGGTCCGGATCACATCTTCAGATGCATCGGTTAATCACCCTATCCCCCAGGGCCAGGGTGTCTCTCCTGTGGTGGCTGCGGAGTGCTCACCTTCTCGAGGGCCGCAGATTCGGCATTCAGGACTGGGTCCTGGTGACCACGGATGCAAGCCTCCGAGGGTGGGGGGCAGTTACACAGGGAAGAAAATTCCAGGGTTTGTGGTCAAGCCAACAGACTTTCCTTCACATCAATATCCTGGAACTAAGGGCCATATACAACGCCCTAAGTCAAGCGGAGTTCCTGCTTCGCGACCAACCGGTTCTGATCCAGTCAGACCGCAGGGGCTCATGTAAACCGCCAGGGCGGCACAAGGAGCAGGGTGGCGAGGGTAGAAGCCACCAGAATTCTTCGCTGGGTGGAGAATCAAGTAAGCGCACTGTCAGCAGTGTTCATTCCGGGAGTGGACACGACCTCCACCCGGGAAAGTGGTGACTTCATCAGGAAGTCTTCACGCAGTTTTGCAAATTGATGGAAACTGCCTCAGGTGGACTACATGGCGTCCCACCTCAATAAAAAGATAAAAAAGGTTTTACGCTGGGCCAAGGGACTTTCAGGCGATAGCTGTGGTCGCACTAGTAACACCGTGGGTGTTCCAGTCGGTCTATATATTCCCTCCTCTTCCTCTCAGACCCAAGGGCTGAGAATTGTAATAAACGGAGGAGTGTGAACAATATTCTTTGCTCCGGATTGGCCAAGAAGGACTCTGTACCCGGAACTGCAAGAAATGCTCTCAGAGGACCCATGGCCTCTGCCTCTCAGTCAGGACATGTTGCAACAGGGACCCTGTCTGATCCAAGACTTACCGCAGCTGCGTTGGACGGCATGGCGGTTGAACGCCGGATCCTAGCGGAAAAGGGCATTCCGGATGCAGTTATTCCTACGCTGATAAAGGCTAGGAAAGACGTGACAGCAAGACTTTTTCACTGTATATGGCGAAAATAGGTTGCTTGGTGTGTGGCCGGGAAGGCCCTACAGAGGAATTCCAGGGGGGTCGATTCCTGCACTTCCTTCAGTCAGGAGTGACTATGGGCCTAAAATTAGGATCCATAAAGGCCAAGATTTCGGCCCTATCCCTTTTTCTCTCAAAAAGAACTGGCTTCACTGCCTGAAGTTCGGACGTTGTTACAGGGGTGCTGCATATTCAGCCCCTTTTGTGCCTCCAGTGGCACCTTGGGATCTTAACGTGTGTTGGATTCCTAAAATCCCACTGGTTTGGGCCACTTAAGACCGTGGAGCTAAAATATCTCACGTGGAAAGTGGTCATGCTTTTGGCCTTAGCTTGGACTAGGCGTGTGTCAGAATTGGCGGCTTTGTCATGTAAAAGCCCATATCTGATCTTACATATGGAAAGGGCAGAATGGAGGACTCGTCCCCAATTTCTCCCTAAGGTGGTATCATCGTTTCATTTGAACCAACCTATTGTGGTGCCTGCGGCTACTAGGGACTTGGAGGATTCCAAGTTGCTGGACGTAGTCCGGGCCCTGAAACTTTATGTTTCCAGGACGGCTAGAGTCAGAAATACTGACTCGCTATTTATCCTGCATGCACCCAACAAGCTGGGTGCTCCTGCTTCAAAGCAGACTATTGCTCGCTGGATCTGTAGCACGATCAGCTTGCACATTCTGCGGCTGGACTGCCGCATCCTAAATTAGTAAAAGCCCATTCCACGAGGAAGGTGGGCTCTTCTTGGGCGGCTGCCCGAGGGGTCTCGGCTTTACAACTTTGCCGAGCTGCTACTTGGTCGGGTTCAAACACTTTTGCAAAATTCTACAAGTTTGATACCCTGGCTGAGGAGGACCTTGAGTTTGCTCATTCGGTGCTGCAGAGTCATCCGCACTCTCCCGCCCGTTTGGGAGCTTTGGTATAATCCCCATGGTCCTTACGGAGTACCCAGCATCCACTAGGACGTCAGAGAAAATAAGAATTTACTCACCGGTAATTCTATTTCTCGTAGTCCGTAGTGGATGCTGGGAGCCCGTCCCAAGTGCGGACTCTCTGCAGTACATGTATATAGTTATTGCTTAACTAAAGGGTTATTGTATGAGCCATCTGTTGAGAGAGGCTCAGTTATTGTTCATACTGTTAACTGGGTATAGTTATCACGAGTTGTACGGTGTGATTGGTGTGGCTGGTATGAGTCTTACCCTGGATTCCAAATCCTTTCCTAGTAATGTCAGCTCTTCCGGGCACAGTTTCCCTAACTGAGGTCTGGAGGAGGGGCATAGAGGGAGGAGCCAGTGCACACCAGATATAGTACCTAATCTTTCTTTTAAGAGTGCCTAGTCTCCTGCGGAGCCCGTCTATACCCCATGGTCCTTACGGAGTACCCAGCATCCACTACGGACTACGAGAAATAGAATTACCGGTGAGTAAATTCTTATTATAACCATGAAATTTAGTATTTCTTTTGGCTTCATTGTAGTGCCTGGGATGGCCGCATATGTCTTTGAACAGAGTGTTCCCATAAAATTCAATCTTTTAAATTGTAATCTCGCAAGAGCAGGGATTTCTTTCCTCATGTGCCTTTCCTTTCCTTTTCTTACTTACTCAATCTTATACTCCTTACTCCCTTTGATGGCACCTAATCCCGGGTTTTCTATACCTGTCCTGTATTGTCTTGTACTGTAAGTGCTGTTTTCTTATTTGCTCATTTGATTATGTACTGTGTAATGGGCGCTGTGGATCTCTTGTGGCGCCATATAAATAAAGGAGGATAATAATAATAATTAATAAAATGCACTAGAACAGGCCTGGCCAACCTGTGGCTCTCCAGATGTTGTGAAACTACACATCCCAGCATGCCCTGCCACAGTTTTAGCAAACTAGCTATTAGTTTTAGCAAACTAATATCCTAATAGCAAAACTGGGGCAAAGCATGATGGGACTTGTAGTTTTATAACAGCTGGAGAGCCACAGATGGCCAGGCCTGCACTCGAATTATGTTTGTGATCATCAACCTATAGCTGGGTAAACACTTGGCTGACATGTCGCTCCAACAGCGTGATCGATCCAGGTATACATATACACTTATCGATCGGCCGCTTGATGTGTCGGCTGGGCGGGCATTTGAATTTGCCCACCCAGCTTTGACTTTAGTCACACAGCCAGATACACAGATGTGTGTGCTATCTCTCTATCTACCCAATATATCTATGAAATATGTCCTTAACAGACCTATGAATTGTTTACACCCGCCGATCAGTAAACGAAATATGGTCTATTCAGTTGACAGGAAGATATATCGTCGTACATTTCTGCTCACGAACATTGTTTGGGGGTTTTTTTGTTTTGCTTTTTTAAATGGTAGTTTTTATTTAGAATCAAACACTACAAGATTACAGAGACGTGGCTTTTCATTTTTGCAGTCAGAGAGGTTTACATGTATATTACTAATAAAAACAGTGGAAGGTAGATCAAGGAGCATCAAAAGTATTGTTGCGTTTGACTCCGCATTCTGTACAGCCCTGATAGTCCTTCATCACGCATTGAGTTTTATTTTGAGACCTTCATTCATTCATTTCTGTATTTATTTATTTATTTATTTATTTATTAATAATTATTATTATTATTATTTTATTTATTTTTTTTAAAGTGAAAACCTATGATGACATGACTCTGCAAGAGCTGGAGGAGAATGAGGACGAGTTTAGTGAAGACGATGAAAGAGCCATCGAACTGTACAGGTGATTTATTTGTCTACAAATTCCATAAATACTTAATATGCTATGTAGCATGTCCGTGCACCTGGAAAAGAAGGAGGTTTCTTCTGTGCTAAAAAAAGGTCAAACAATCTCTCCAGCTCTCCCCCCCCCTTATTATATGTCTAATCTATAGTGGGTTTCAGACTTCTGTTACAACTGAAGTGACAAAACTTATATGCTTGGTGTGATGAAATACATGTGACTCTGCAGCTAACATACTGTAGCGCTAGAATCAGATACGACTGAGAGATCAAAGTGGAACTAAACCTAATGCAATTTAGTGTGTGGTAGGTGAAGCTAAATGGTCTTTTTATACCCAGAAAGATACCTCAAACTTTATTCAAAGCACACTGCCCTGTATTTTTATATTGAGGCCTCCATACATCCCAAACCTCAACTCTGGACTAAGTGGTTTTTAGGAGGCATTATCTTGGTTGCAGACTCTGTACAGAGCTGGGGAGAAACTGCACACTGGCCATGAAAAACTGAAATAAACCTAATTGCATACCAATTCAATATTGCTGTCTGTATTCTGATGTGTGGTTCTCTATTACAGGCAGCAGAGGTTGGCTCAGTGGCAGGCGACCCAGCTAAAGAATGTATTTGGGGAAGTGTTAGAGATTTCTGGACAAGACTATGTGCAAGAAGTAACAAATGCTAGCAAGGATCTCTGGGTGATTTTACATCTTTACAAACAAGGGTATGTCTTTATAACTGTATTATAACGTATGCCATTATCTTTGTGTTAAGTCTTTCTTTAATTCAAACAACTGTAAACATCACCTAAAGGACCAGTAAATGTTTTCATCTTTCCTGGCTTATTGTGGTGATTGCTCCTGGAGAAATGAAAAGGGCTTACTTGACCAGACAGTGGTTACAGGTAGTATAAGAGAATGAGAATGCTTTATGAGGATGATACTGTATTACATATATACAGTACAAGTACATCAAAAGTATGTGGGCACGCTTTCTAATTATGCTAGTATCTAATTAGCCCCAATATTTTTTTATTTTTTTTTAGCTACTAAAAAATGGGTGCTTTTTGACCAATAATATGTGGCTACCGATTGTAATCTGTTTATGTTGGCCGAAAAATGCACTGTTTTCAGTTAATAACACATGGGATCTTGGATAAGTATCTAGACCCATGTGTTATCGCAGATAAAAAAAGGGTCTCTTATCGTGGATTAGGTTTCGCATGCCTGAGGTGTCCAAGTCTCTGCTAAATGACAGCATTGGGGGGTAAGCGACGCTGGCAGCAGGGCTAATAGGAAAGCCCCGGGGGAATCCATTAGCAGTGATAAATTACTGCTGCTTATTGGCTATCCCCCATAGTATGTATGATTTATTTGTAATTGGCGCATTAAATGAAGCTTACTGCTTAAATATGACTCAGCTGCACGGAATGAGAATGCTTCCTGCAGGATGTGTCCTGCCTACTATAACTGATGGAGGAGGAATAACACTGGGGCTGGTCATTGGTCTGCTCTGGTCCACTTTGTGTCGGTGAAATAAATCTAAGTACTATGGTATTTAAAGGCATCCTAGAGAATTTTGTGATTCCAGTTTTTTGGCAACACTTCGGAGAAGGCTCTTTCCTGTTATAGCAATGTTTATTTTATTTTATGGTAAATGGTTTGGTGTGGAAAGGGGGAAAGCTTGCACAACGCCTTGACCTGCCCTGGGAATGTGTTGGAATACCAACTGAGAGGCAGTCTATTGCCCAAACGTCGGTGCCCATATTAATACCCAAGGTTTATGAATGAGCTTTTTTACAAGCACATATGGGTGTGATGTTCAGGTTTCCTCATAGTTTTGACTTATAGTGTATGGTCTCAGATCTTTCGCTGAGCCATATACATTCCGAATGTCGACATATCCTGTCACACGCCTATAAGCAACTACTCCTTTTCAACTGTTTAAAACTCCCCTGCCAATTACTAAGTCATTAATGCCATTGCATTTTTTTTTATTTCTAGAATTCCACTGTGCACCTTGATAAACCAGCACTTAGCTGGAATTGCCAGAAAATGTAAAGATGTGAAGTTCCTGAAGTCCATTTCTACCACGTGTATACCAAACTATCCTGACAAGAACCTACCCACTATTTTTGTGTACCGTGATGGTGAAATCCGTGCTCAGTTTATAGGGCCGCTAGTATTTGGTGGTATGAATCTAACACAAGATGGTAAGTGAACAGTGGTTGTTGGCTGGTGACTTCTTTGGTTAACATCTACTTGTAATGTTAAAGCTCAGATTTGGCCACAGTATTTCACGCATCTTAAACAAAAACCAAGGCTTCTGGGAACACTGCTGCTTATAATTAACTAGCGTTTGCCTGCATCTTCACTCACATGGATGTGTGTTATTGCTTAGCGGAACTCATTTTACAAAAACAGTAGTGCTATCTAATATTGTGTGATTTTATATTGTACACATTGATCACAAAATTACTTTGTAAACAATTATTTGCAGTTTTTACTTCAGGGATTTACAAAAAAGATGCTTGAGGCTACGAACTCCTGACCAAGCCACGTAAAGCTGCCCATGGGAGAAGCAGCTGGTCCTGAGATCTACGCATGTAGCCCTGAGCGTTTGCCCCTGCGACTTGTTGACCGTCATAGTGAAGCAGATGCTTACAGGAAACTGCAGGCGCTTGAATTGAATAGGAAAATTATTGGGCATAAGGGCTATTTGTGATATAAACACAGTCTCTTCTGCACCACATCCCGTTAGAATCTCTGCCCTAATTAGGTTCCTCTGCAGGGCAGTCACTTTAAGTTGGATTCTGTTGTCTAACTTTGGTGGAGTAAAGTTCCACAGAAGCATGTCTGGAACACCAGCTTTCAGTTCAACCGAGTGTCAAGCATCTGGTTTTTACTCTCCCGTATGTCGCGTTAAGATCATACATACCTCTGTTTCTTTCTAGGTCACTAAGCTATACAATACTGAAAACGCGATACAAATTCTTCCAGTAGTTTTTCTGTGATAATTTGTTTGTCTCTATGGTTCATATAGTTCATAAACAGTCCCTATAGGTATATTTCTATTGTGTGTGCAATAGGTCTCAAGTGTAGGCTATACAATACAGTGGCTAATGCGATCTAAAGTTCATGCTGGCTATCAAGGCTACTTTGGAGCCTGATAAATTGGGCAATTTCTACTGAGGGGTATGGGGACTATTGCTGCAATCAGAAATGGAAGGACTATTGCATACAGTATATCTGTGATATCTGCTGCAACACTCCCTTCTTAAATAGCCTCATACTTAAATATTGTGTATTGAACACAAACTGTAATTAATAAATAGGCCCTTAGTAAGCATAATTGTGCTCTCACTTTTGGGTTTGTCGTTTGAACACGTTTCTCCACTCATTATTATAGTATTCTGCAAATAACATGGGTTTTCTTTCATGTTGGGGTTCTTAGTTATTAGACCTTCAAATGTAGTGGTATCCGGATGATAGATCAACATCGGCAATGTATTGGCTGACAGGTACCAAAGGTCGACAGTACTTAAGGTCGATAGGTTCAAAATGTTGACAATGGTCGACTCACAAATGGTCGACACGTTTTGTTTTTCAACATTTGCTTGATTTACTTTCCATGTGGACATTGGGAATAGTAACCTTTGGCAAGCCACCTTGCCCGAAGCATGGCCAGTGTACACGTTTGTACTGATGGTGGTCACATAATATGAAATAGACAAGATTTGGCTAAAAAAACATGCCAACCATTTGGTGATGACTAACATTGTTGATCTACTGACCCACACCCAAGTCTTGTCGTCAGACTTCAAAATGTGATCTTTTGTAAGACGAGCATAATATTTGAAATAATTTAATGATGGGCAAGTCAGAGGATTTGTATCCAAAATATAAATGTTTAAAATTGAATATATGAGCTCAGTGAAGGTCTGAAGTGCAGTAGGAAAGAGAACAAAACCGCCAAATATACAGTGTTTATGTTGGTATTTATTTTATAAGAAAATATGTAATTTACATCTGTAATGCTTGGTGAGGTAACAGTCCCCCTTCTGTCCTTTATAGAATTAGAGTGGAAGTTATCGGAGTCTGGCGCTATCAAGACAGAGCTTGAGGAAAACCCCCGACAACAAATCCAGGACCAGCTACTAACTTCAATCAGGAGTTCATGTGCCATAAACAAAGATGGTGATTCAGATGAGGACTGATATTCAGTGACTTTTATGTTTGTCTGTTTTCAATGTGTTGTTTTTTTTTGTTTTTTGGGTTTTTTTTTGTATTCTTTTAAACTTCATCCGTGCTTTAAAACTATGGGTGATCTCTGTGTTGGGGTTGCAAATGAAGGGTTCCAATAAGGAGGAATGCAATACATAACACTTGAAAGAGAAAAAAAAAAGTCCATATTTTTTATAATAAATAATACAATCTGCACCTGAATATAGCATAGTTGAGACAAGACAGATCTTGTGGCATTATTACCTCTGACAAAAACTGCATCTAGTGGGCTGTCAAATAATGTTTTGTTTATTTGGGATTTGCATTGTTAGTGTAAAGCTATACAGCTAATTCCAATGACGAAACTGGCTGATGCTTAACAATTAAGTGAATACATGTGCAACATTTTTAAGTGAAAAAAAAGAAATGAAAAAAATAACAGGCTCACTGCTCTCCAGGACTTGACAAGAGAGGGTAGGTAAGCCGTAGTGCAGCCATTATAATGTTACAAGTACAAACTATTACAAGGCACCCAAGCAGATAATCTAAAGGTGTGTGCACACGGTGAGATATTGCCTTGCGATTTTGACCATGTAGTAAAAATCGCAAGGAAAGTTCGTGCAAATCACAAGTTGTTAGCCACCTTCGGATACCGATGCAATCCCAATGCACACTCCCGTGGGGTTGGTAATGCAAGGTTAGATAGACTGTGCACAGTGGCAAACGCAGGATTTGCATGGGGGGGTTTCCAGAACTGGGTGGAGCCAATCACGGGGGTGGGGACTGTGGTGACCCAGTATATGCTGGGTCCGTAAAACTAGTGTGTATGTATGTATGTATGTATATATATATATATATATATATATATATATATATATATATATATATATATATATATATATATATATATATATATATATATATATATATAATGATGAAGGGGCTGCGCGCCCCGAAACGTTGATGTAACTCTGCAGCTTGTTTACTAAATATTCTTTTGCACCTTCAAGTCTCTGAGTGCCACCTTCTTTACATGGGATAGTGATGGAGGTGGAAACCTCATAGGATGGCACCTGAGCCAGAAAGCCCAAGGAGGCCTTCCGAGTGCCGGCTACTACAAGGGGGTATATATATATATATATATATATGTGCAAAAAATTGGAATTACTAAGTAATTACCTTTGGCGCTCGTAGTGAGTTGCTTTTCCTGTAGCAGCTAATTAAACGGGGTTAGTGAGACCCCCACAACAAATTACCAGTAAACAAGAAGCGCTGGGAAACTGGATACAGTAGTCTAACAATTTAATAAAGAATTAAAAATTAATATATACTGTTTGCAACAGATAATAAAAACAGCTGTGTAAATGGTTGAAATTTAGGGCATAGTATAGCACTGCATAGAGTTTAAAAAGTCCCATATATTTCGTATGGATAGAATACTATTGGCCGGTACTCAAATAAGCCAATTAGTCAGTAGTAGGCATTAATTTTTGGGGACTAATTGGCTTATTTGAGTACCGGCCAATAGTATTCTATTCATACGAAATATATGGGACTTTTTAAACTCTATGCAGTGCTATACTATGCCCTAAATTTCAACCATTTACACAGCTGTTTTTATTATCTGTTGCAAACAGTATATATGAATTTTTAATTCTTTATTAAATTGTTAGACTACTGTATCCAGTTTCCCAGCGCTTCTTCTTGTTTACTGGTAACATATATATATATATATATATATATACACATGTATATATCATATGTGTGAGTGTTTATATGTATGCATGTGTATATATATGTACTATAATTAAGATAAAGTAAACTTTTACTGCACTTACAAGTGCCACCGGGAAGACAGCAGGCTGCAGAGGACGCTAGACAGCCATTAATAATACTCATGCAGCTAAACAAAAAAAAAAAAAATGGTTTTTTTTTTTTTTTTTAGTGGAGGGGGGTTTCTGGGTGCTCGGAAACCCCCCCTGGGTGCGCCACTGACTGTGCAGGCAAGTTAGTTTTGGCTGTCTAACACTAAAGTATAGTCAATCGCACATAGTCAAAATCGAAGATAGCCAAAATCTCACCATGTGTATGCACCTTAAGGGGTGCAACAAGTAACAAGGGCCAGGAACCAATCATTAGTCTTCATGTGCAACCAGTTCTGTAGTGTTTTTCTTCTCTCCTTTTTTTCTTCCCCCCCCCCCTCCCTTTTAGGTGCTGTTCCCACTTGTACAGTGAGGCCAACAACTAACAGAATTGACCCAATATGCTGTACAGTAAAAAATGTAAATCTGCTGCGCTGCATCTAGTGCATTACGTAAATACAACATAAGACTGTGTTTTGCTTCTCCCCCCCCCCCCCCCTCCCCACTACTACTCTTGTGCCCCAAATCATTTTGTGTGAGAGGCTCAGTCTAAAACAAGGGCCAACGGGGCATGTTGTTAGCGGGGCCATGCTGCTGAATGCAACAAGGACCCCTGTCTTGTAGATTTGTTTATGTTGTGTTGGAAGAGGTACTAACTACTCTGACAAATTGTTTTAAAGGGTTTCAGCTCCCATTATAATTTGTCACACGCCACTCTTCAGAGACCCCTTTTAATGATACGGATTTATTATTTATTCTCGCCGTTGCTTGCAGTAATGGGCACAAGATCGGCATGTTCTGACTCAGCCTGCCTTGCAGTTCCCAACAGACATAGCAATCGTTTCATTGTTTGTAGGATCTGAATCTCCAGTGGGCTACCTGCTTCACTAAAATCTACTATTGTTTAACCACAAGTTAGGACTTGACTTTACCGTAATTTATTCAGTGATAAGAATTCTGTATCTTTAAAATGACCTCTACTTTCCTCTACACTGCCATGTTTAGCACTGTTTCTCATAGTGACTGTAGGAGGAGACCCTTGCTCTTCCGGTGTGTTAGACTGATTGAATCCAGCACAAGGTGCCATAGTGCTGGGAAAACACAAACTCAGCAGCAATATTGTTTACACCTCTGGAGTGTGAGCTAAAACAGGCAAGATTTCCCTTCCTGGATATCCTATGTTGTCCTGCATCCCTTATGTGTATAGGTGGTCATTCCGAGTTGATCGCTCGTTATATTTTTTTCGCAACGGAGCGATTAGTCGCTAATGCACATGCGCAATGTCCGCAGTGCGACTGCGCCAAGTAAATTTGCTAAGAAGTTTGGTATTTTACTCACGGCATTACGAGGTTTTTTCTTCGTTCTGCTGATCGTAATGTTTCTGGGCTGAAACTGGCCGTTTTATGGGAGTGTGTGAAAAAACGCTGCCGTTTCTGGGAAAAACGTGGGAGTGGCTGGAGAAACGGGGGAGTGTCTGGGCGAACGCTGGGTGTGTTTGTGACGTCAAATAAGGAACGAAACTGACTGAACTGATCGCAGTGGCAGAGTAAGTCTCGAGCTACTCAGAAACTGCTAAGAACTGTCTATTCGCAAATCTGCTAATCGTTCGTTCGCAAATCTACTATGCTAAGATTCACTCCCAGTAGGTGGCGGCTTAGCGTGTGCAAAGCTGCTATAAAAGCAGCTTGCGAGCGAACAACTCGGAATGAGGGCCATAATGCGGTCACTGAGCAATAGCATGTATTAACTCGGAGGTCCTCAAACTCGGTCCTCGGGGGCCCACACAGTGCATGTTTTGCAGGTAACCCAGCAGGTGCACAGGTGTATTAATTACTCACTGACACATTTTAAAAGGTCCACAGGTGGAGCTAATTATTTCACTTGCGATTCTGTGAGGAGACCTGCAAAACATGCACTGTGTGGGCCCCCGAGGACCGAGTTTGAGGATCTCTATTAACTATTTGGAAAATCAGGGGAAAAAACACTATACCACAGGTTCTCAAACTCGGTCCTCAGGACCCCACACGGTGCATGTTTTGCAGGTCTCCCCACAGAATCACAAGTGACATAATTAGCTCCACCTGTGGACCTTTTAAAAAGTGTCAGTGAGTAATTAATACACCTGTGCACCTGCTGGGTTACCTGCAAAACATGCACTGTGTGGGGTCCTGAGGACCGAGTTTGAGAACCTATGCCCTATACTGTTCATATACTGTAGCAACTTATGAAAGGGTGGATGGCGGTATCTAAATATTAATAATGATTGTACAGTAGAATCATTAAGTAGTATTACTTGATAAAGCGAAACATAATATAATATATAAAAATGAATTATAAAGTAATAATGCTGAATGGCTCTTGCCTTTATGTTGTACTAACCAATTCTGGAAAATTTGGCTAAATAAGCCCATCAAATAAATAAGGCGTATTATTCTGTGTATGTTACAGTTAAGTCATTTACCACTATTGTTTATCAGTGACCGATTTCACTAATGAAACACTATTAGTTAAATTTGGAAAAGCTGCAAAATTTGTAATTTGGTATAATTTACTCCAAATCTTATTTTAAGACTACTGAAAATCACAGTGGATCTAAAAGTTGCACTACCAAAGATTTGTACAATTCTCAAGTCACAGGGGCTGCTACTGTACATGCAAATCAAGAGATTGGAACTGGTCCTTCTGCTCACACCCTAACTGTGGACCCTAATCGGCATTATTTGCAGATTCTGCTAAAAAGCAAAATCTGCAAATGCCTGATTATATGCTGGGGGCCGCCCAGCATGCCAAGTCCCGCCCACTCTCGCTAGAAATCTGCCTAACTGCATGTGCGCAGCAGTTACGACTGCTGCTGAATGAGCTACTATGTAAGCAGAGAAAGGTAACGTTTAACACCATAACTGGTTGATAACGTTATGCAGGTCAAACTTCATTATGTTATTAATTAGCAAACCATTTTACATTTCATTTGGAGCTACCAACACAGTTTGGAAAGTTACCTTTGTTAATGTGGCTATTTACTTTTAATGACCACCTGTCACTAACACAACTGAATCCCTTCCTGCTACTTCAGCACAGCAGTGTGGTCCAGCTGTTCTCTGTTCTATATCTTGCCATGATAACTAACTAAAGTTATAGTTGACTGTAAAGAGTTTATAAAGATGATAAAATGCTTCCAGAACTGTAAAACTTTTTTAATACAATAAAGTGTGAATTTTTCCCATACTATTTGTTTGTGAACATATGCCATCAAAATGACTGTGTTTTACCGTAACATATCCCTCCATTTTATGGTCTAAATCAGAGGTTCTCAACCACTATCCTCGAGCACCACTAACAGGTCAAGTTTTTGGATTCCTAGCTGTGGATACAGGAGGTATAATTACTGACCCAGCAAAATAGATCAACGCACCTGTGCATGATGAAAGAAATTCTCAAAAGTGGACCTGTTGGTGGTACTTGAGGATTAGGGTTGAGAACCCCTGGTATAAATGTTGCAGAAAATGTACAGGTTTCAGGAAGATGGTGGCCATTCCCTGAGTAAATCTGTCTATCTGCATCCCAGTTCTTCTCTCGTCTGCCTTTTTTTTTTTTTTTTTTTTATCTTTATCCAAAACCACAAAGAATGATTGAGCTGGCTTATTTTCTTTTAACATGGAATGTGATATGTCTGCGGCATGTAGATTTGTCAGCAAATCCCATCCCTACCATCTTCTTTCTTGGCCTTCTCTCCTGATGGTCAGAGTTCTTGTTAGAGAGCTCAGCAAGTGATCTACACAATATAAATGCTGACTGGTCGCTGTAACTGGATCTCAAGTGATTGATTCAGTTTCAGGGTTAATATTATTTTCTCTGACGTCCTAGTGGATGCTGGGGACTCCGTAAGGACCATGGGGAATAGATGGCTCCGCAGGAGACTGGGCACATCTAAGAAAGATTTAGGACTATCTGGTGTGCACTGGCTCCTCCCCCTATGACCCTCCTCCAAGCCTCAGTTAGATTTCTGTGCCCGGCTGAGCTGGATGCACACTAGGGGCTCTCCTGAGCTCCTAGAAGAAAGTATAGTTTAGGTTTTTTATTTTCAGTGAGACCTGCTGGCAACAGGCTCACTGCAACGAGGGACTAAGGGGAGAAGAAGCGAACCTACCTAAGTGGTGGTAGCTTGGGCTTCTTAGGCTACTGGACACCATTAGCTCCAGAGGGATCGAACACAGGACCCGACCTCGTCGTCCGTTCCCGGAGCCGCGCCGCCGTCCCCCTTACAGAGCCAGAAACAAGAAGGTGGTCTGGAAAATCGGCGGCTGAAGACTTCTGTCTTCTCCAAGGTAGCGCACAGCACTGCAGCTGTGCGCCATTGCTCCTCATGCACACCACACACTGCGGTCACTGATGGGTGCAGGGTGCTGGGGGGGGGGGGGCGCCCTGAGCAGCAATAATAACACCTTGGCTGGCAAAACTAACACCATATATAGCCCCAGAGGCTATATAGGTGTATATTAACCCCTGCCAGAAACGATAAAATAGCGGGAGAAAGCCAGCCGAAAAAGGGGCGGAGCCAACTCCCTCAGCACACTGGCGCCATTATTCCCTCACAGCTTCGCTGGAAGGAAGCTCCCTGGCTCTCCCCTGCAGTCCTGCACTACAGAAAGGGTAAAAAAGAGAGGGGGGGCACAATTTAGGCGCAGTATATATATATTATAGGCAGCTATAGGGGAAAACACTCTGTATAGTGATATCCCTGTGTTATATAGCGCCCTGGTGTGTGCTGGCATACTCTCCCTCTGTCTCCCCAAAGGGCTTTGTGGGGTCCTGTCCTCTGTAAGAGCATTCCCTGTGTGTCTGCTGTGTGTCGGTACTGCTGTGTCGACATGTATGATGAGGATAATGATGTGGAGGCGGAGCAAATGCCTGTGAATGTGATGTCACCCCCTGCGGGGTCGACACCAGTGTGGATGGACTTATGGAAGGAATTACGTGACAGTGTCCGCTCCTTACATAAAAGGTTTGACGACATAGGACAGCCGGCTACTCAGCTTGTGCCTGTCCAAGCGTCTCAAATGTCATCAGGGGCTATAAAACGCCCGCTACCTCAGATGACAGATACAGATGTCGACACGGATACCGACTCCAGTGTCGACGATGATGAGACGAGTGTACCCTCCAATAGATCCACCTGTTATATGATTGAGGCTATGAAAAATGTATTACACATTTCTGATGATACCCCAGGTACCACAAAAAAGGGTATTATGTTTTGTGAGAAAAAAACTACCAGTAGTTTTTCCTGCTTCTGACGAATTAAATGAGGTGTGTGAGGAAGCGTGGACTTCCCCAGATAAGAAATTGTTCATTTCTAAACGGTTAATGGCTGCGTACCCTTTCCCGCCAGAGGATAGGTCACGCTGGGAAACACCCCCTAGGGTAGATAAAGCATTGACACGCTTATCAAAGAAGGTGGCACTACCGTCTCCGGATACGGCCGCCCTAAAAGAACCTGCTGATAGAAAGCTGGAAAGTACCCTAAAAGCTATATACACACACACTGGCATTATATTGAGACCCGCTATTGCATCAGCTTGGATGTGCAGTGCTGCTGCTGCGTGGTCAGACTCCCTGTCGGAAAACATTGATACCATGGATAGGGACAATATTTTGCTAACGATTGACCATATAAAAGACGCGGTCTTATACATGCGTGATGCACAGAGGGATATTTGCCGGCTGGCATCAAAAATAAGCGCTATGTCCATTGCCGCCAGACGGGGGTTATGGACTAGGCAATGGTCAGGTGATGCCGACTCCAAGCGGCACATGGAAGTTTTACCCTATAAAGGGGCGGAACTTTTTGGGGAAGGTCTTTCAGACCTCGTTTCCACAGCTACTGCTGGGAAATCGACTTTTTTGCCACAGGCTACCCCACAGCAAAAGAAAGCACCGTATTATCAGGTACAGTCCTTTCGGCCCCAGAAAAATAAGCGGGCTATAGGCTCATCCTTTCTGCCGAGGGGCAGAGGAAGGGGGAACAAGCTGCAGCACACAGCTAGTTCCCAGGAGCAGAAGTCCTCCCCTGCGTCCGGTAAGTCCACAGCATGACGCTGGGGCTGCTCAGGCGGAATCGGGAACGGTGGGGGCACGTCTCAGGTTTTTCAGCACACAGTGGGCTCTCTCACAAGTGGATCCCTGGGTCCTTCAAGTAGTATCTCAGGGGTACAGGCTGGAATTCGAGACGTCTCCCCCCCGCCGTTTCCTAAAATCTGCCTTGCCGGCAACTCCCTCTGCCAGGGAGGCAGTGTTGGTGGCTATTCAAAAACTGTATTCACAGAAAGTGATCGTCAAGGTACCCCTCCTTCAGCAAGGAAAGGGTTACTACTCCACAATGTTTGTGGTACCGAAACCGGACGGTTCGGTGAGACCCATCTTAAATTTAAAAACCTTGAACACTTATATCAAGAGGTTCAAGTTCAAGATGGAATCGCTCAGGGCGGTTATTGCGAGCCTGGAGGAGGGGGATTACATGGTATCCCTGGACATCAAGGATGCGTACCTGCATGTCCCCATTTACCCTCCGCACCAGGAGTACCTCAGATTTGTGGTACAGGACTGTCACTATCAGTTCCAGACGCTGCCGTTCGGGTTATCCACGGCACCGAGGGTCTTTACCAAGGTAATGGCCGAAATGATGATACTCCTTCGCAAGAATGGAGTTTTAATTATCCCGTACTTGGACGATCTCCTGATAAAGGCGAGGTCCAAAGAACAGTTGATAGTGGGGGTGGCACTTTCTCAGGAAGTGCTACAACAGCACGGCTGGATTCTAAACATTCCAAAGTCACAGCTGGTCCCGACGACACGTCTTCTGTTCCTGGGAATGATTCTGGACACAGACCAGAAAAGAGTGTTTCTTCCACTGGAAAAAGCCGAGGAATTGTCATCTCTGGTCAGAGACATTCTAAAACCAGGAAAAGTGTCGGTACATCAATGCACACGAGTCCTGGGAAAAATGGTAGCTTCATACGAAGCAATTCCATTCGGAAGGTTCCACGCAAGGACGTTCCAGTGGGACCTGTTGGACAAATGGTCCGGGTCCCATCTCCAGATGCAACAGCGGATAACCCTATCGGCCAGAACCAGGGTGTCGCTGCTGTGGTGGCTGCAGAGGGCTCATCTACTAGAGGGCCGCAGATTCGGAATACAGGACTGGGTCCTGGTGACCACGGATGCCAGCCTTCGGGGCTGGGGAGCAGTCACAAAGGGAAGAAATTTCCAAGGACTGTGGTCAAATCAGGAGATTTCTCTTCACATAAATATCCTGGAGCTAAGGGCCATTTACAATGCCCTAAGCCAGGCAAGACCCCTGCTTCAAAACCAGCCGGTACTGATCCAGTCAGACAACATCACGGCGGTCGCCCATGTAAACAGACAGGGTGGCACGAGAAGCAGGATGGCGATGGCAGAAGCCACAAGGATTCTCAGATGGGCAGAGAATCATGTGTTAGCACTGACGGCAGTGTTCATTCCGGGTGTAGACAACTGGGAAGCAGACTTCCTCAGCAGGCATGACCTCCACCCGGGAGAATGGGGACTTCATCCAGAAGTCTTCCAAATGCTGGTCAACCGGTGGGAAAAACCACAGGTAGACATGATGGCGTCCCGCCTCAACAAGAAGTTGAAAAGATATTGCGCCCGGTCAAGAGACCCTCAGGTGATAGCGGTGGACGCTCTAGTGACACCATGGGTGTACCAGTCGGTTTATGTGTTTCCTCCTCTACCTCTCATACCCAAGGTACTGAGAATAATAAGAAGGCGAGGAGTGAATACCATACTCGTGGTTCCGGATTGGCCAAGAAGAGCTTGGTACCCGGAACTTCAAGAGATGCTTACAGAGGACCCATGGCCTCTGCCGCTCAGACAAGACCTGCTGCAGCAGGGACCCTGTCTGTTCCAAGACTTACCGCGGCTGCGTTTGACGGCATGGCGGTTGAACACCGGATCCTGAAGGAAAAGGGTATTCCGGAGGAAGTCATCCCTACCCTGATCAAAGCCAGGAAGGATGTCACCGCAAGACATTATCACCGCATTTGGCGAAAATATGTTGCTTGGTGTGAGGCCATGAAGGCCCCGACGGAGGAATTTCAACTGGGTCGATTCCTGCACTTCCTGCAAGCAGGGGTGACGTTGGGCCTCAAATTGGGGTCCATAAAGGTCCAGATTTCGGCTCTGTCGATTTTCTTCCAAAAAGAACTGGCTTCACTGCCCGAAGTTCAGACTTTTGTCAAAGGAGTACTGCATATTCAGCCTCCTTTTGTGCCCTCTTGGGATCTCAATGTGGTTTTGGCATTCCTGAAATCACATTGGTTCGAACCACTTAAGACTGTGGATTTAAAATATCTCACGTGGAAAGTGGTCATGCTGTTGGCCTTGGCGTCGGCCAGGCGGGTTTCAGAATTGGCGGCTTTGTCTTGTAAAAGCCCTTATCTGATTTTCCATATGGATAGGGCAGAATTGAAGACTCGTCCTCAGTTTCTCCCAAAGGTGGTCTCAGCTTTTCACTTGAACCAACCTATTGTGGTGCCTGCGGCTACTAGGGACTTGGAGGATTCCAAGTTGCTGGACGTAGTCAGGGCCCTAAAAATTTATATTTCCAGGACGGCTGGAGTCAGAAAGACTGACTCGCTGTTTATCCTGTATGCACCCACCTAGCTGGGTGCTCCTGCTTCTAAGTAGTCTATTGCGCGCTGGATTTGTAGCACTATTCAGCTGGCGCATTCTGCGGTAGGCTTACCGCAGCCTAAATCTGTAAAAGCCCATTCCACACGGAAGGTGGGCTCATCTTGGGCGGCTGCCCGAGGGGTCTCGGCTTTACAACTTTGCCGAGCAGCTACTTGGTCGGGGGCAAACACGTTTGCAAAATTCTACAAATTTGATACCCTGGCTGAGGAGGACCTGGAATTCTCTCATTCGGTGCTGCAGAGTCATCCGCACTCTCCCGCCCGTTTGGGAGCTTTGGTATTATCCCCATGGTCCTTACGGAGTCCCCAGCATCCACTAGGACGTCAGAGAAAATAAGATTTTACTCACCGGTAAATCTATTTCTCGTAGTCCGTAGTGGATGCTGGGCGCCCATCCCAAGTGCGGATTGTCTGCAATACCTGTACATAGTTATTGTTACAAAAATCGGGTTTTGTTGTGAGCCATCTCTTCAGAGGCTCCATTTGTTATCATACTGTTAACCGGGGTTCCTATCACGTGTTATATGGTGTGGCTGGTATGAGTCTTACCCGGGATTCAAAAATCCTTCCTTATTGTGTCAGCTCTTCCGGGCACAGTTCCTAACTGAGGCTTGGAGGAGGGTCATAGGGGGAGGAGCCAGTGCACACCAGATAGTCCTAAATCTTTCTTAGATGTGCCCAGTCTCCTGCGGAGCCGTCTATTCCCCATGGTCCTTACGGAGTCCCCAGCATCCACTACGGACTACGAGAAATAGATTTACCGGTGAGTAAAATCTTATTTATTCATCAGTCACCAACTTCATTTGCAGTCAAATATCCGTCAGAAGCATTGAATACACTTTGGGACAATATACTGATGAGGATACATTTGTTGTCACCCTATAGTTCATTGGAACAACACCTCAATACTCATGAAAACTGATAAAATTAAAGCTGTTGTCTTCTGTATACCTGCACACCTTTTGCTATGCCACAAATAAAATCAAATAAACTGAAAGAGATAAATACTTGCTTATTTTCCAAATATATTCTAAAATGGCCTGAACAGACATGTTGGTACCCTTTAGAAGTCATAATTGGATCATAGTGATTTTCTTATCTCCTAGGGCTACTGGGAATCCATTTAGTATCATTTGGTATAGACGGGTCCACTTGGAGCTATGGGCACTATAGAAGTTTGATAAACGTGTGCTGGCTCCTCTCTCTATGCCCTTCCTAACAGACTCTGTTTAGAAAATGTGCCCGACTGAGCCGGTCACATCTCTGGAAGCTCCTGAAGAGTTTTCTGCATTTATTTTTAAAGTTTGTTATTTTCAGACAGGACTGACAGTCTGCCTGCTTTGTAGGACTTAGTGGGGATGGGCTGTTTCTCCCCCCCCCCCCTCTAAGTGTTCATGGTCCTGTTCCCCGCTGACAGGATGCTAGCTCCTGAGGGAACTATTCGCAAGCCCCACCGCGGCGATCGTACATTCCCGCAGCATGCCGCCATCCCTAACAGAGCCAAAAGAGTGGTGAGTACTAAGCCGGCGTCCCGGCTAGCGGGTCGCCAGCCATTATGGCGGCATTAGGGAACGGAGATGCACGGCTTCTACGGGGCGGACTGAGTCTCCAGACTTAGTACACAGTATGTGTACACGGTACCCAGACTGGCATTGCAGCTTAAAAGGGGGCTTACTCCATTTTATGCACTTAGACACATAAAGATAGTATAAAGAAGAGTGGGAAGACCGCGCGCCATTGCAGGGGTGGGGCTTCACTATGATCAGATCCAGCAGCTCACAGGTGCCATTTTACCTCACTGCACCAACACAGACGCTGACTGAGAAGTGCAACTCCTCCGGAGAGACTACAGATTACCTCAGCGGTACCAGGGTGTCATAGCAGGGGGAAAGCTTTATACTTGTTTACTAAGTCCCTAATCTAGGTACTTAGTCTGTGACTCGGTTAAACTTGGCTTTAGCGATAAGGGTGCCGTATGCTGGTTCTGTTTTCTCTCTGTGTCTCTTGGGAAGGGCTTTTTGTGGCTTAATTGTGCTTTTAATGTCAGGGAAATAGTGTGTATCATGCAAGGCACAGTGTCCCTCTTCTCCAGGGGGTTCACTAGTGTGTACTCAGTGTAGTATCCCTTCTCATGCTAGTGGGACGGAGCCAGCAGGACTGAACTCCATTCGGGGGATGATTTCCACCATTTTTACTAAATTATCTCGTTAATGAGAAGGAGACGCAATACTTAACTCAGTCTATGACTGAGTTGATGCAAAAGGACTCCGTAATCAGACCAGAATCTCAGTCCTTTTACCATTTGTCCGCAAAAGCGTACTTTGGCCCATATCCTGCATTCTGACTCTGATAATGAAGGGTCAGAAATGGAGGAAGGTGAGGTGGACATAGAGGTAGGGGAGGGTACTCTTGCAAGGTGTTGAGGCTCTCATAGACTATCAGGGAAGTCCTAAATATTCCTAATAAGGTGACAGAGGTGTGTGAGTAGTCTTTCTTTAATGTGAAGAAAAAACCTCAGCCACTTTTCCTGTGTCAAAGGAACTAAATACCCTGTTTGAAGAACAGTGTGTTAATCCAGATAAGAAATTTCAAATTCCTAGGCGGTTATTATCATCTTTTTCTTTTCCTCCTGAGGATAGGAAAAAATGGGAAAATCCACTGATAGCCTGGAGACTGACGTATCCACTAACACATAAAATAGTATTACCTGTTCCTGGTACAGCCTCCCTAAAGGATGCAGCTGATCGTAAGATTGAGACTACAGTCATCTTTGTATACAGCTGCAGGGGTGGCCCAGAGACCCACTATAGCATGTGGGTAGATTACGCGAGCCAAAAGAGGAAATTGTTTTACTCCTGCAATACATACAAGACTCTGCAAACTTTATGGTTGAAGCCATTAAGGAGATAGGATTGCTTAATGCACGCACCACAGCTATGGCAGTGTCCGCACACGGGATTATGGATACATCAGTGTACTGCTGATGCGGAGTCCAAAAAAGGTGTGGAAGGCCTGCCTTTTACAGGTGAGGCCTTATTTGGCGATGAACTCGACAAGTAGATTTCACGAGCTACTGCGGATAAATCCACCTATCTACCTTCTGCAGCTACACGAGCTGGGAAGGCCTACTCAGGACCCAATTTACAGTCCTATCGGACTGCAAAGTTTCGGGGCAAAGCCAAAGGCTCTTCTACCGCTGCCAGAGGTGCTAGAGGTAAACCACGCAAACCAGCGGCTGCTGGTTCTCAGGAACAGAGCTCCGGCTCTGTCTCTTCAAAGCCTTCCGCATGACGGTGGGCCGTGATGCCTGGGAGACAGGCAGGTGGGAACCCGGCTAAAATTCTTCAATCACACCTGGACAAGATCTTGCCAGGATCCCTGGGTCATAGACCTTATATCCCAGGGCTATAGGCTGGGGTTCCAGGATCTCCCACCCCACAGATTCTTCAAATCAGGCTTACCAGTTTCACAAGAAGCAAGAGTAACCTTTCAAGAAGCCATTCAAAAACTGTTAAAGACCCAGGTCATTGTTCCAGTTCCACCTCATCTACAAAACAAGGGATACTATTCCAGCTTGTTTGTAGTTCCGAAACCGAACGGTTCGGTAAGACCGATTCTGAATCTCAAGTCATCGAACCCATACTTACGAGTGTTCAAGTTCAAGATGGAGTCTCTGGGAGCGGTGATCTCAGGTTTGGAAGAGGGGGAATTCCTAGCGTCTCTGGATATCATGGATGCGTACCTTCACATTCTGATCTGGCTGCCTCATCAGGCTTATCTACGGTTTGCACTGCAGGACAGTCACTACCAGTTTCAGGCCCTGCCATTTGGTCTTTCCACGGCACCGAGGGTGTTCACCAAAGTAATGGCAAAGCTGATGATGCTACTCCGCAAACAGGGAATGAACGTAATTCCTTACCTGGATGATCTTCTGATAAAGGCTGCGTCCAGGTAGCAGTTGTTGGAGAACATTGGTCTCCGGACCAGATTACTCCTGGATCATGGGTGGATTCTGAACCTGCCAAAATCTCACATAGAACCAACGCAGAAGCTTCATTTCCTGGGAAAGATAATGGACACAGAGTCTAGGAGAGTGTTCCCTCCCTTGGAAATGGTAATCTAGCCGATGGTTCGGGCTGTCTTGAAGCTGACCCGAATCTCAGTACATCTGTGCATCCGCTTTCTGGGGAAAATGGTGGCTTCTTACGAGGCAATTCAGTACAGAAGGTTTCATGCGAGGCCCTTCCAGCTGGATCTGTTGGACAAATGGTCAGGATCACACATTCACATGCATCAGAGGATTCGTCTGTCGCCAAAAGCCAGGATCTCCCTCCTGTGGGGGCTACAAACTTCTCACCTTGTGGAGTGTTGAAGGTTTGGGATTCAGAATTGGATTCTATTACCCACAGACGCAAGCCTCAGAGGTTGGGGTGCAGTTTCAAGGAAGGTGGTCAAGTCAGGAAGTCGTCCTCCCAATAAACATCCTGGAGCTCAGGGCTATCTACAACGCCCTTTTGCAGACCTCCTCTCTTCTTCAGAATCAGGCAATTCAAGTTCAGTCAGACAATGTGACAGCGGGTGACTTAATAAACAGACAGGGCGGAACAACAAGCAGAGCAGCAATGTCAGAGGTGTCAAGAATTCTCCTCTGGGTGGAAAAACAAGCCGTGGCATTGTCGGCGATCTTCATTCCGGGTGTAGACTACTGGGAAGCAGATTTCCACAGTAGACACGACCTGCACCCGGGGAAATGTGGACTCCATCCGGAGGTGTTCCAGTGGCTGACACGTCGTGGGGTTATCCACAAATTATCCTGATGGCCTCTCGCCTCAACAAGAAGCTCAAGCGGTATTGTTCCAGGTCGAGGGACCCACAGGCTGTAGCGGTCAACGCCCTGACAACTCCATGGGTCTACTAGCTGGTGTACTTGTTTCCTCCCATTGCTCTGATCCCAAGAGTTCTCAAAAGAATAAAAAGGGAAAGAGTTCAAGCAATCCTCATTGCTCCGCATTGGCTGCGAAGGGCCTGGTCTGTAGGTCTTCTCGAGATGCAAAACGAATATCCGTGGCCTCTGCCTCTTCGAGAGGATCTTCTACAGGAGGGTTTGTTCGTTTATCAAGACTTACCACGGCTACGTTTGACGGCATGGAAGTTGAACAGCTGATTCTAGCCAGGAGAGGGATTCCTGACAAGGTCATCCCGACTATGATCCAAGCCAGGAAGGGGGTAACGTCTAAACATTACCATCGTATCTGGAAGAAATATGTCTCTTGGTGTGACAGCAGACCATATTTTACGGTGGAATTTCATCTGGGACGCTTCCTGCATTTTCTGCAGTCGCTAGTGGATTTGGGCCTACGCCTAGGTACCATAAAAGTTCAGATTTCGGCCTTGTCTATTTTCTCCCAGAAACAATTGGCTTCTCTCCCTGAGGTCCAGACGTTTTTCAAACGTGTCCTTTATATCCAGCCTCCCACGGCACCTTGGGATCTCAATTTGGTTCTACAATTCCTCCAGTCGGACTGGTTTGAGCCATTACAGGAGGTAGAAGTAAAGTATCTTACGTGGAAGACCGTCACACTGTTGGCCTTGGCTTCGGCAAGGCGCGTATCAGAGCTTGGGGCGTTGTCTTACAAGAGCCGCTATTAGATTTTCCATGAGGACAGAGCTGAACTCAGGACTCATAAGCAATTCCTTCCTAAGGTGGTGTTGGCGTTTCACATCAACCAGGCAATTGTGGTTCCTGTTGTTACTGACACCTCTGCTACTTTGAAGTCCTTGGACATTGTAAGGGCTTTGAAGGTTAATGTAAAGCGAACTGCCTGTCACAGGAAGTCGGACTCTCTTTTCGTTCTCTATGATGCCAACAAGATTGGATGTCCTGCTTCAAAGCAGTTAATTGCTGATCAGGGTCACTATCCAGCATGCTTATTCCACGGCAGGTTTGCCGATTCTGAAATCTGTACAGGCCCACTCTACTAGGTCGGTGGGTTCCTCTTGGGCAGCGGCCCGGGGTGTCTCAGCATAACAGCTCTGCCGAGCAGCTACTTGGTCAGGTTCAAACACGTTTGCCAAGTTTTACAAGTTTAATACCTTGGTCTCTGAGGACCTTCAGTTTGGTCGATCAGTTCTGCAGGAACCTCAGCACTCTCCCACCCAGTTTGGGAGCTTTTGGTACTTCCCCATGGTACTAAATGGATTCCCAGTATCCCCTAGGACGTAAGAGAAAATAGGATTTTAATTACCTTATCCTTTTTCTCGTAGTCCGTAGGGGATACTGGGCGCCTGCCCGGTGCTTCATTCTTCCTGCACGGTTACTTGTTTCACTGTTTGGTTCAGCTGTTGCTGTTCCTGTTTTCAAGTTTGGTTAGCATGGCTTTCCTCTTGTTCTGGTTGTGCTGGTTCGAAATCTCACCACTTTCCTTGTCTATTTCCTCCTCTCAAAGTATGTCCGTCTCCTCAGGCACAGTTTCCTAGACTGAGTCTAGTAGGAGGGACATAGAGGGAGGAGCCAGCACACGTTATCAAACTTCTATAGTGCCCATGGATCCAAGTGGACCCGTCTCTACCCCATGGTACTAAATGGATTCCCAGTATCCCCTACGGACCATGAGAAAAGTATTTACCGGTAGGTAATTAAAATCCTATTATTTCAGACCTGTTTTTAGAATCGCACATCTTCAATCTTCTAATCAATCATTTAGGCCAGGGGTGGGGAACCTGCGGCCCTCCAACTGTTGTTAAACTACACATCCCAGCATTCCCTGCAACAGCTTTAGCATAGCCAAATAGTAAAACGGTAGCAAGGCATTCTGGTATGTGTAGTTCAACAGCAGCTGGAGGGCCAAAGTTTCTCCATCCCTGATTTAGCATATTTAAATGGAGAAAAGTAATCACTCTGCTGTTTGGTTGAAAATTATACCCAAGGTAAAGGCTATGTCTGTGTCTTATCACAAGATCTGATGCTTTTGAGTAACTGGACTCCACATTTGAAAAAACACACAAAAAAAGCCAGGCTGGAATTTGCTAAAATGCATATTTACAAGCCACAATGATTCTTGAAGAATGTTCTTTGGACAGATGAGTCAAAACTAGAGCTTTTTGACCAGAGGGAGGATCTTCACCTTCCTGTGGCTATGTAACTAAGTCCCCCATGCATCCAAAACCGGATTCTCTGTCTCAACCAGAGCCACTGATCGATGAACAGCGACCCATCAGGGAAATTCTTCATATTAAAAACCCCTAATTTACAGATCCAAACCGGGAATCAACATTTGTAAACATTTAATATTCCCATTTCTCCGACCTGGCTGTCTGGGGATTGGGACGTTGCGGCAATATTTCGCTGATGCATGGGAGCCTTGACAGATCCCATGCTCAATAAACCTATCGGTTAAGAGCACCATCTAAAATTTTCCCACAACCAGCTAGTAATTTAAGACACTAAAAGTAGCCTATGGGGGGTATTCAGTCAAGTGCCGTTTTTTTCTACTGGTCGAAAAAAGGGCACTAATTGAAAACTATCATATATATATATATATATATATATATATATATATATATATATATATATATACACACACACACACACACACACATACACTGCCCAAAAAAATAAAGGGAACACTTAAACAACACAATGTAACTCCAAGTCAATCACACTTCTGTGGGATCAAACTGTCCACTTAGGAAGCAACACTGATTGACAATCAATTTCACATGCTGTTGTGCAAATGGAATAGACACCCCCAATAAAGGAATTGTTCTGCAGGTGGTGACCACAGACCACTTCTCAGCTCCTATGCTTTCTGGCTGATGTTTTGGTCACTTTTTGAAAGCTGGCGGTGCTTTCACTCTAGTAGTAGCATGAGACGGAGTCTACAACCCACACAAGTGGCTCAGGTAGTGCAGCTCATTCAGGATGGCACATCAATGCGAGCTGTGGCAAGAAGGTTTGCTGTGTCTGTCAGCGTAGTGTCCAGAGCATGGAGGCGCTACCAGGAGACGTGGAGGAGGCCGTAGGAGGGCAACAACCCAGCAGCAGGACCGCTACCTCCGCCTTTGTGCAAGGAGGAACAGGAGAAGCACTGCCAGAGCCCTGCAAAATGACCTCCAGCAAGCCACAAATGTGCATGTGTCTACTCATACGATCAGAAACAGACTCCATGAGCGTGGTATGAGGGCCCAACGTGCTGATAAAGCTAATTATTTATCTTATAACACAAGCTATTTACTAATACCTTCAAGCCGTAATGGCCGCTAAACCACGTGCACGTGCTACGCACTCCGTACGCTATTTGCGTACAAAGACCTCGCACGTACACACGCTGCGCTGAGTGTACGGAATACACAGCGAGCGTACACACAGACAGTACTTTTATAAACTTTAAACACAGAATATGCTTATACTGTAAACCTTAGTACTGTAATATTATCACAATGTAACGCTGATTAACCTTTGTTAATATAAAAGCTGCTTGAGCGACTGAGACGCTCAGTATACCCTTAGTAATGTAATTATAAACACACAATACCTTGTAAGGTTCCAAAACCTTTACTGACGATAATTAGAATGCAAAAAGGGGAAAACAGTTACAGCTTATACACTACAAAACTAACATTAATACCTAAACAGAATAACTATACATAAACATACAATAGTGGCACAATCGCAAACAAGAACATACAAAGAGAAAGAGTAAATGGCTAACAAAGGCGGAGAACAAAGATGGTCACAGAGAAACTTACACACGTGGGAATGATCGCTAGCGCAGTCCTGGAAACCAGCTCTCAGTTAGTCAATGATGAAAACCTTGTGGAGAGAAGTGAGTGGGCTGGCTGCCTTATATACACAACATACAGTACACTACAAAGGGCCCTACAATCTTATTGTTCATTGGACACAGGAATGTCTCTCTGCATTATAACAAAAGGTCATAGGTGGATTCGAACAGGTGGGCTGTGACTATTTCAAACTGCTCAGATGGGAGGTGTCCTTAGGATTCCCGCCGCATGGATAATGAACCGCAAATACAGTAAATGTCCATAAACTACTCATAGACATAACTATACGCAGGAGCGATCAATCGTTACCTAACCAGCACCGGATTGTGCCTAATAAAATACTCTTCAGTTAGGTACCAGACACCACTGTTCAACCTGTGTCAGACCCTTCGTATCATGAAAAGAGGAATTCCCAAGTCCCTGAACCATTTACATTAACCATACTTACAGATATTATTAAAGGGAATATTACCTACAAAACACGCTATGTGGGTTAAATATACTATAACCGAGTCGCCCGCTACAAGCTCATAAACTCTACCGTAAATACGCATATACCGCGCGTACTCGCTGGAGCGAGCGTACGCAATTTGCGGACATGTGCACGTACGGCAGACTATATGCACGAGCAGCGGGCATGTGCATGGGGTTAATATATGGCAATGTGAAGCATGATATTTTTCGACTTTGACAGTCCACCTTTTGGCAGTCATCAAAAACTGCCACTTCCTAAACAATTCAAACAGAAAAATATATGTCATCATGTAAATACCTTTTTATGATTGGGTAAAGGGAGGAGAGTAGAAGGTGGGAAAAATATGACCTAGTGAGATAGTAAAGCATGTGTGTATGAATCCGTGTCTGAGGGGTCATGTATCATCGTGCCGTACGTGTTCTAAATCAAGCTTCAAGGTATTGCGAAGTATACATTTGAATCCTTCTTATCCCGTATTAAGGGTCTGTGGATGGGCTGTCAAACTCTACCGAGCTATTTTCGGCTTTTGGTTGCAACAAATGGGGTGCACATTAGTTGATGATACATGAAGGGGGAGAGTATGTGGATGCTAATATGTGAGAATCGCCTGTCGACTATGTGGGATACTACCTGGAGGGTGTAGAGATGAAGATAAGAAACAAGCGTTATAAATGCAGTCATATAACTATGTGAGTTTTAGTAGACAATCGCCGATTGGGGTCTTGTTGATGTCTTGTCTGATGTACGTGTTGTCTGATGTCTCTCGGTGCTTTTGCTGTAAGTGGCGAACAAAAGCTGTTCCAGTGTCCATAAAATTACAGTCTCTAAAGTATTGGGTTTCCCGTAGATAGTTAAAGTCACTAAAAGTATTGGGTGTCTGTGACACAGTTCATCAATGGTCTGTATAAAAGAGGTTGTCAAATTTTTCTTCCAAGCGGATGTCTTTCTCCTTTGTTTTCCTCCAAGGTACAAACGGGTGAAAGAAACGGACCGTGGAATCACATTTTCATCACAACATTGTCTCTATCGTTGGGTCATAAATTAAATTAGTTGTTGTTATTACAGGGTCCTCGCTCCTCAGACTCATCACTCTGGTACTACGTTTACACTTCGTTAAAGTCCAAACGCATCTAAATATCAGACCAACCAATATGACGACTCCCAGAATATACAAGAGAAATTTCCCTACATCCATTATAATGCCTTGGGCCCATTCTCCTAAACCAGAGAACCAATTTCGTGGGTTCAACCATGACACCCAACCGGTCAGCTCATTACCCACAGCAGCGAGAGTGAGATTATGCCTCCTTCGAAACTCCCACTTCAATTGCAAAATGTCATCCATCTTTTGGTCTATGACCTCGGCCGGGTCCTCAGTGCTGTTTGTAATATACGTGCAGCACTTTACACCATATTGAGTTGCTAGGGTAACACAATACCTGCCTGTCACTGCTGTGAGATAATTGAGAATCATCCTATGCTGAACCAGCTCTGTTTTGTAAGCTTGTAACTCTCTCCCAGTATACCTGAACGTGTCGTCATACATTTCGGTGATATTGTCTAACAAGTTCGCTAGCGCAGATATATATCTATAATTTATCACTCCTCTGGCGGTACGAGTGATATCTAACGCGAGTAGGAATTGAATCCCGGTGGATTCATGGATCAGATCAGAGGCCGGATGCTCTGTCCTCTCTATCAGATGCCTTTTAACGACGTGCTCATAATGAGAGTGAGTATAAGGAGCTTGGGCCCCGCGGTGAATGTCCTTCATTTTGATATGGGATACAGTCATTACTTCAGGCAGTACTTTTCCAATGTAACACAATCCCTCTGAGTTTGGGGCAAGCCACTTATACGCCTTCCTCCCGCATATGAAATATGCATCATCGGGGAGAACATATGGGACGGAGTATGACATAACCATGTTACAAATTTTCCATGTGAAATCTCCTAACCCTAACTCTCCCATCTGTCTAGTACACGTATCAGGCTGTATGACATGTGCACAGTATCCTGGTGATACTTCTCCAACTCGCATGGTCCTACTTCCTAGAGTATATCTATACCGGAAAAAATTTACACTGTCGGCTATCTGGCGTATAAGCTTTGAATCTATGGGCATTCTATTGGCTCTATGTGAAAATGTCATGGTTTGATTACTCCATGACACTTCCCAATTTCCCGGCTTTCGGGGATTGGAAATGTTACAACATACTAAGGACCTATCCACATGATATTGGTGGAGCTTCAAACTAGGAGGACTAGAGATATTAAACCTCTTGTCCACCGGCCTCCCACCACTTAACTCAAGTACCTCTCCTACAATTAAAGGGAATGGTACTAGTCCTGATTTGCTATGACCTTGAGGTACTTGAGAGCATACCCAACAGTCTGTCTGGTTTAACACTTTACCCACTAAGGAGTGATAGTCACCCAATGGATGCCGGTCCATGTTGATATTAAAACTGGACTGACATTTCTTGATGCACCCATCCTCAACTATATTGTCACAATGCCTGCAGATGCAGTTCTCTTCAGCTAACAATCCTTCACAATTCCTTCTATTGTCAATGCTACCAGATCGTTTTCTGATACTCGCCTTTACTCGGTGATTGTGTTGCTCTTGGAAATCTACGCCTCCATCCTGATCATCAGAACCCATTCCAGACCCTTTCTCGACCTCCATGGTACTCTCACCGAAACAGACTGCTCTGGTCAACAACAGGATCAACAGGAAAATCCGGATCACAGTCTCTTTGGGTAAGTCCATCTTATAGGAGGAAAAGGAGAAGAATGAGAAGGGGGGAGGTAGAAAAATGAGGGAGATGGGAAGTGGAGAAAACAACAAAAGGGAAAAAGAAATCTAGCTCGACAACCGCCTCTGATCTTATTATTCTCAGTGCTCAGGTGCCATCTCAACCTTCCTGAAACAGACACTCTAACGATACAATTTCCTCTACCGTCTGTTCTTTGTCGCGGGACCTCTCTGGATCAGCAACCTTCTTACAATGAGACGAATGGACCCAAGTCTCCCTCTCGGCAACCTTCAATGCTGTTGTGCTGGTAAATAAGACTTGATATGGTCCTTCCCATCTGTCAATAAGGCAACCTGAGCGTAGAAAATGCCGTATCATTACATAATCCCCAGGTTCAATGTCATGACAATTACTGTCTGGCAGATCAGGAATCACCAACTTCAGATTATCATTCTGATTCCTCAATTGCTTACTCATCTTAACCAAATATTTTACGGTTACTTCATTGTTACACTTCAAATCATCCTGGGGGTTAATCATAACATGGGGTTGTTGACCAAACAGAATTTCAAAAGGAGACAGATTAAGAGGGGACCTGGGAGTGGTTCTGATGCTGTATAATACGATTGGTAAAGCTTCGGGCCACAACAATCCTGTTTCAGCCATTACCTTGCTTAATTTGTTTTTAATAGTGCTGTTTACTTTTTCCACTTTCGCACTCGCCTGGGGGCGGTACGGAGTATGCAGCTTACTATTAATTCCCATTAACTTACACATTGCTTGAAAAACTTCACCTGTAAAGTGGGTACCCCTATCACTTTTAATGATTCTAGGGATACCATACCTGCACACAAATTCCTGCACAATTTTCTTTGCAGTAAACACAGCGGTATTTGTGGCCGCGGGAAATGCTTCAACCCAATTTGAAAACACGTCAATACAAACCAATACATACTTTAAATTTCTACAAGGTGGCAATTGTATGAAATCGATTTGTATTACCTGGAAAGGGCCATCTGTAGGAGGGATATGGGATGGCTCTGTTGGTATTGCCTTTCCGATATTCTTCCTCAAGCAGGTGAGACATGTCATCGCTCTTTTACCCGCATGGGAAGAAAATCCTGGGGCGCACCAATAAGCTCTTACCAATTTACACATTCCTTCTTTGCCTAGATGAGTCAGCCCATGTGCCGCTTCCGCTAGACTTGGAAGGTATGCTCTGGGTGCCACTGGCTTACCCTGTTCATCTGTCCAGAGTCCTGAGGACTCCTGGCCATATCCTTTTGACCTCCAAACTGCCTTTTCCTGTGGGGAACACAAATTTTGCATTTCACACAATTTCTGTGTATTGACGGTACTGAATACCATCAGTTGTGTGATGTTTGTCTGTATGGGGGTACCGGCTGCTGATTTAGCAGCTTCGTCTGCTCGGCTGTTACCAAGTGACACCGGGTCTTGGCTATACGTGTGAGCTTTACACTTGATAACAGCCACTCTGTCGGGTTCCTGTATCGCTGTTAGGAGTCTTTTGATGTGGGCTGCATGCGCTATGGGTGTGCCAGCTGCCGTCATGAAATTTCTGAGGCGCCATAGGGCCCCGAAATCATGGACTACTCCGAAGGCGTACCTAGAATCCGTGTAGATATTGGCTGACTTGCCTTTAGCCAATTCGCATGCTCTGGTTAGGGCAACCAGCTCAGCAACTTGTGCTGAGTGTGGTGGGCCTAGGGGTTCAGCTTCTATGGTACCTTGGTCATCTACGACTGCGTATCCAGTACACAAGTCTCCCGAGTCCGTCTGTCTGTGACAACTACCGTCAGTGTAGAAAGTAAAATCTACATCTTCCAGTGGGTTGTTACTGATGTCAGGCCTTGCCGTGAAATTTTGGGTCAAATATTCCATACAATCATGTGTGTCATCTCCTGTACTAAATCCTCCTTCACCATCACTCTCATCCTCCACCCTTTGTGCCTGTCCAGGCACACCTGGGAGATATGTTGCAGGGTTTAATGCGCTGCATCTCCTTATGGTGATGTTTACCGGGGCCATTAATGCCAATTCCCATCTTGTAAACCGCGCTGATGAGACGTGTCTGGTTTGGGCAGAATTCAGTAAAGCTGACACTGCATGTGGTGTATGAATTGTGAGGTTATGTCCTAGGACTACATCTTCGCTTTTACCTACTAGCAATGCTATCGCTGCAACACTTCGCAAACATGTGGGGAGAGATCGCCGTGTCTAGCTGAGCGCTGTAGTAGGCTACCGGCCTGCAGGCATCACCATGCTTCTGGGTTAAGACACCTGCCGCACACCCAGCATTCTCCGTTCCGTACAGCTCAAAGGGTTTCCCATAATCTGGCATACCTAATGCTGGTGCCTGCGTTAGGCACTGTTTAAGTCTTTCAAATGCCATCTCAGACTCGTCTGTGTGCGAAATCCGATCTGGTTTGTTTGATGAGACCATCTCCTGCAAAGGCAAAGCCAGTATGGAAAAACCTGGGATCCAGTTACGGCAATACCCACACATTCCTAAAAATGTTCTAATCTGTTGCTGGGTTTGTGGCAGGGTCATGTCACGAATTGCTTGAATTCTATCAGCGGTGAGGTGTCTCAGTCCTTGTGTCAGACAGTGTCCCAAATATTTTACCCTGGTCTGGCATAATTGTAACTTATCTTTGGAAACCTTGTGTCCGGTGTCTGAAAGATGAAACAGGAGTTGTTTCGTATCTCTCAGGGACGATTCGAGCGAATCCGAACACAGCAGTAGGTCATCTACATACTGTATTAATATTGATCCGCTCTCAGGTTGAAAAGACTGTAAACAATCATGCAAGGCCTGTGAGATAATACCTTGTGGTAAACGAGTCCAGGTGTACTGAACTCCTCTGTATGTGAATGCGAATAAGTATTCACTGTCAGGGTGCAGAGGTACCGAGAAGAAGGCGGAGCAGAGGTCAATCACAGTGAAAAATTTTGCAGTGGGAGGGATTTGCATAAGGATGACAGCTGGATTTGGCACTACGGGCAATTGACTCTCAACTATTTTGTTGATCCCTCTTAGATCCTGCACTAGTCTGTAACCCCTCCCCCCACTCTTTTTAACAGGGAAGATGGGACTATTGGCAGTGCTGGACGTCCTTACCAGAATGCCCTGTTGTAGCAAGCGCTCTATTGCAGGGTAAACTCCTAACTCCACCTCTGGCTTCAGAGGGTATTGTGGGATTTTTGGAGCTATCCTACCATCTTTTACTTGTACTACTACAGGAGCTACATTTGCCATCAATCCAGTGTCTTGTCCATCTTTTGTCCAAAGTGATTCCGGTATCTGGGAAATCATTTCCTCTACCTTGGACGGACACCTATTTACAACAACAGTGTGTGACATTAATCTCGTTGGGGAATCTAGTATATCCTGTACTTCCTGAGCGCGGCTCTCGGGTATGTCCAAGAACACACCTTCAGGAGTACAATATATGACACATCCCATTTTGCACAGTAAATCTCTCCCAAGGAGATTAGTCGGAGCCGATGCAGCCAGCAGAAAAGAATTCTTGGTATGCAAAGGCCCTATCGTAATCTCTGCAGGTTTGCTTAAAGGATAGTGTTGTACTACTCCTGTTACTCCCATGGCTGGAATTGTTTTACCAGTGGTTCTCATGCCCACGGTCGAATTTATCACTAACTTGGCCGCCCCCGTATCTACAAGGAAATTTAGAGATCTACCAGCTACATCAATTGTGACCTCGGGTTCACTTCCAAGGCTCGCAATTAATTTCACTGGCTGCAGATTACAGGTGTGGCCCCACCCCTATGGTGTGTGGTGACCTCCCTGCATCGCACTGGCAGCTATTACCTGTGAAGGGGGTAAGTGGGAATTATCAGAGACTTGCCAGTCTCTTCTCGGGGGATACCTTCTTATTTCCCCTGCGTGTGGCTCATAACTCCGTCTCTGCGGTCCTTGATCCCAATCTCGTATGTCATGTCGTTGTCTAGGGGTTTGATATGATTTTTGTGTATTTCTTGATCTACATTCCCGTGCAAAATGTCCCTCTTTGTGACAATGATAACAAACTACCACATTTGACTTACCCACAGGGGTCTGAGACTTATGCTGAGTTGGCCTTGTGGTAAGGGCCTGAATACTTACGGCCATCAGCTTATCACTCTGCGACTCCCTGTGTTTGGTGATGTTCCGATCATGATCAATAGCGGCCTCTCTCAAAGTAGCCACCGACAAACCTCGCCAACATGGTTGGGTGGTCTGTACCCTCGTCCTCAATACTTCCTTTAAACCATCCATTAACACAGAAACTGCTACTTCCCTATGATTCACATTTGTCTTAATGTCTTCTATCCCTGTATACTTAGCCATTTCCTGCAGTGCCCGATGAAAATAATCAGCAGCTATTTCTCCCTCTTTTTGCTTGATGGAGAAAATTTTGTTCCACTTAACAACAGCTGGGAAATATACTCCTAACTGCAGATTGATTCTTTTTACATTATCTTGGTTGTACTCATCCGTAAGGGGTACCTCTTCATTTAATTTACAGTCAGCGATAAATTTCCCTGAGTCGACATTGGAGGGTAAACATGCCCTCAGCAGTGTCCGCCAATCTTTGTTATTGGGCTCTGCAGAATTACCTAGCTCTCTAATGTATCTCTGGCTTGCAACTAGATCTTTCCTAGGATCAGGGAATTCAGACATCATTGATCTTAATTCTGTTCGGGAAAAAGGGCAGTGCATGGCGATGTTCCTGACGGGAGTGGCTCCTGATGCGTCAGTTTTCCCATTTGGGACCGCAATTACCCTGACAGGATTAAGTTCAATAACGTCATTCTGAGTAGATTCTACAGCATGTGGTGTAATGGTTTCTGCATAGTGTACAGTGCCGTACTTACCAGTTGATACGACTTCACCTGTCCCTCCACTAGGGGCCTTTGATACTACTCTTACTGGTTGGGCCGTGCCCACTGTAGTCTCTTGTATGGTGGCTGCTAGAGAGAGTGCCGATATTGTGGTGGGCTCATCTTCCTGGTCGCAATCCTGGTGGAAAGTTTAAAACAGGGTACAGCTTGCACGGGTTAACATTAGCATCAATAACCTTATTTACGTTACTCTTAACATCTATACATTTACTAAGTGCATGTTTATCATACACCAGTGTGCCATTCTCTGTAACCACTTTCTCGCCTGTTATGTATGGTGGTGGTGCGGTGGCTATCAGTTTCCTGATAGGGTTTGAACCAGCCGCTTGAGCCAATCCTCTTTGTATTTCACCCTCCTGTTGCCATAATTGTAAATAATCATAATGTCTGATCCGTCTCTTCGCAGACTTAATTAGACATATCCTTCTCCTTAGATTTTGTAACACCTCAGGACTAAAACTGCCTACTCGTGGGAACTTTTCCCCATCATGCACAGTCATTCTTTCCCATTCATCGCACAAAACCTCTGTGTGTGACCCGTATTTTTCACACATGATATACCTTGCCGACCCTATTGGCCGGTTTACTAAATCAACCTGAACCAGGGTTGATCGCCCCCTACCTGAACAACTGGCCCCCATCTTTGCAGGTGTTGCTTTCACTACCTCTGACCTTCAAATCAGGGTCTTCAGCGAACCCTTACAAAAACCAAGATGTCCGGGGTAGGCCGACGGTGAAAGTTTACCGAGTACCTTCACACACTCGCCCACGTCGACCAATACGCCCACACACTGCCTTAGCGCTGGCGTACTCAACCCAGGGCCCCTGCGACCTGAACCTCTATTTACTGGAACATGTGGGTGTGATCCGCAGAGCACTTACCCTTCCCAGTAAATATCAGTTGCTGGAGAATTTCTGAGTGATCAGCAAACCTCCCTTAAAATAATAAAAAAAATTACACAAATCACGTTAGAATGTACAAATAGCGTTTATGACCCCACTAGCGTACGCAAATGGTACTGGGTCAAGTTACAAACTAATGCACACAATTACATGCGGTACAGTCGCACTGTGTATAAATAACTTATTTATACGCCTTACGACCAGCGGAATCGATAATTGCGGCTGCGAATTCCTTTCAGCTTGAGCTTGATGGCCTATATGGGTATTGCACCAACCCTCCCGGGGTTGTGCCTCTTGACTCTATCTCTAGCGGACTTCCTAGTCTGCTGTACCTGGACCTCCTGGTCTGTATCTCTGGACCTCCTGGTCTGTGACCTCCTGGTCTATGTCTACAGTAGACCTCCTAATCTGCTATACACTAATGCTCTTATTACAAGACTAACAAGGGATGCCTCCCAAGCCACCACGTGCTATCACTCGCACGGATGTACCTCTATGAGAACTCGATTTCCTAGGTTCCAACCAAAATGAGAAACTTATATATATATGCACACACTCTTTCACCTCATATACTCTTTACTTTCTTTTCTGTACAGAAAATTCCTTTCATGCAGTAACACAGGCTAGTCCCAGAGGAGTTGCAACTAGAGAAGGATTTTAAATTTTGGACACTGAGATTAACTTGCGCTATTATCGCGTTGCTTCCGTATCGCCTACTAAAACAATACTATCGTGTGATTTGTATTAAGTGGGCGAACCCATACGCTTCGTTGCGTAATATACGCTACGTGTGTCGACCCTTACGTCGCGTACGCTTGTCCTGCCCTTTGTTAGGGACACGTGTACACAGGCCAGACACGTCCACAGGAACACAAGTAACACGTTTCTATCAATGCAAATGATATTTAACTGTAATCATTTACCGAGCACCACACAGATCTCCCTTGTATCTTAGGCAAGGCCGTGTGCGTGTTTTTACAAATGACTCCCTTACGTATTAGTTTTACTTTTAACTACCAATAGCAACAAATCTTTCTCAGCACGTTATCAATGATAAATGGCAAACAGGAAAGTGAGATATGTGAACGTACACAAATGAAAATGCAGGTGTGTGCGTGTATTTCATACGCAATGTATATCAAACAGAAATAAACAGTTTTAAAAGACAATAGCGTACTGTTCTTACCTTCCGGTTCCGGATTCCACCAGCACTCCTACAACTAAGCGAAGCAGACACTTATCTGATCAGCACTACCGTATCCCCAACCACCAACACGGATACAAAGGGATACTACCTTCCCGCCCTTTGCTGACAGATAAAGTCTGCTTGTGTTCGCTAGTGCGGATATGTGGAGGACGGACGAGCCCTCAATTGATAAAGCTAATTATTTATCTTATAACACAAGCTATTTACTAATACCTTTAAGCCGTAATGGCCGCTAAACCACGTGCACGTGCTACGCACTCCGTACGCTATTTGCGTACAAAGACCTTGCACGTGGTACGCAAGTTACGTACACACGCTGCGCTGAGTGTACGGAATACACACAGCGAGCGTACACACAGACAGTACTTTTATAAACTTTAAACACAGAATATGCTTATACTGTAAACCTTAGTACTGTAATATCACAATGTAACGCTGATTAACCTTTGTTAATATAAAAGCTGCTTGAGCGACTGAGACGCTCAGTATACCCTTAGTAATGTAATTATAAACACACGATACCTTGTAAGGTTCCAAAACCTTTACTGACAATAATTAGAATGCAAAAAGGGGAAAACAGTTACAGCTTATACACTACAAAACTAACATTAATACCTAAACAGAATAACTATACATAAATATACAATAGCGGCACAATCGCAAACAAGAACATACAAAGAGAAAGAGTAAATGGCTAACACAGACTGAGAACAAAGATGGTCACAGAGAAACTTACACACGTGGGAATGATCGCTAGAGCAGTCCTGGAAACCAGCTCTCAGTTAGTCAATGATGAAAACCTTGTGGAGAGAAGTGAGTGAGCTGGCCCAGGCTGGCTGCCTTATATACACAACATACAGTACACTACAAAGGGCCCTACAATCTTATTGTTCATTGGGCACAGGAATGTCTCTCTGCATTATAACAAAAGGTCATAGGTGGATTCGAACAGGTGGGCTGTGACTATTTCAAACTGCTCAGATGGGAGGTGTCCTTAGGATTCCCGCCGCATGGATAATGAACCGCAAATACAGTAAATGTCCATAAACTACTCATAGACATAACTATACGCAGGAGCGATCAATCGTTACCTAACCAGCACCGGATTGTGCCTAATAAAATACTCTTCAGTTAGGTACCAGACACCACTGTTCAACCTGTGTCAGACCCTTCGTATCATGAAAAGAGGAATTCCCAAGTCCCTGAACCATTTACATTAACCATACTTACAGATATTATTAAAGGGAATATTACCTACAAAACACGCTATGTGGGTTAAATATACTATAACCGAGTCGCCCGCTACAAGCTCATAAACTCTACTGAAAATACGCATATACCGCGCGTACTTGCTGGAGCGAGCGTACGCAATTTGCGGACATGTGCACGTACGGCAGACTATATGCACGAGCAGCGGGCATGTGCATGGAGTTAATATATAGCAATGTGAAGCATGATATTTTTCGACTTTGACAGTGCACAGGTGGGGGTTGTGCTTACAGCCCAACACCCTGCAGGATGTTTGGCATTTGCCAGAGAACACCAAGATTGGCAAATTCGCCACTGGCGCCCTGTGCTCTTCACAGATGAAAGCAGGTTCTCAATGAGCACGTGACAGACGTGACAGTCTGGAGACGCCAAGGAGAACGTTCTGCTGCCTGCAACATCGTCCAGCATGACCGGTTTGGCAGTGGGTTAGTAATGGTGTGGGGTGGCATTTCTTTGGGGGGCCGCACAGCCCTCTGTGTGCTCGCCAGAGGTAGTCTGACTGCCATTAGGTACCGAGATGAGATCCTCAGACCCCTTGTGAGACCATATGCTGGTGCGGTTGGCCCTGCGTTCCTCCTAATGCAAGACAATGCTAGACCTCATGTAGCTGGAGTGTGTCAGCAGTTCCTGCAAGACGAAGGCATTGATGCTATGGACTGGCCCGCCCGTTCTCCAGACCTGAATCCAATTGAGCACATCTGGGTCTTCATGTCTCGCTCCATCCACCAACACCACGTTGCACCACAGACTGTCCAGGAGTTGGCGGATGCTTTAGTTCAGGTCTGGGAGGAGATCCCTCAGGAGACCATCCGCCACCTCATCAGGAGCATGCCTAGGCGTTGTAGGGAGGTCATACAGGCACGTGCAGTGTCAGACTGGGGCATGTAGGGCCCACTGGGGAATGCGGTGGTAGGGGCCCATGTTTACGGGTGTGGTAAGTCCGCGGAGGGGGTGTGGCCTGCCACCTCATTGGTTTGACTAACCATTAGAGAGTGCAACATCTTGGACCCTTCATAAATATATACAGTAAATTCAGCTGCTTAATGCATGATAATGAACCAGATTAATAACAGCAATGCACTGTAGAAAATATACCATAGCCCAGTATAAGGTAAGATATGTATAATGTATAATTCAAGTGCACAGTCTGGAACCTAATCCTTAGAGCAGGAGGTGGGCCCCCAGGCAGTGGGGCCCACCGGTGGTTTCCCCTGTACCCCTGTGGGCCAGTCCAAGCCTGGGCACATGGAGGCCACACACACTACTGAGCCTCATTTTGACTTGTTTTAAGGACATTACATCAAAGTTGGATCAGCCTATAGTGTGTTTTTCCTCTTTAATTTTGAGTGTGACTCCAAATCCAGACCTCCATGGGTTAATAAATTTGATTTCCATTGATAATTTGTGTGTGATTTTGTTGTCCGCACATTCAACTATGTAAAGAACAGAGTATTTAATAAGAATATTTCATTCATTCAGATATAGGATGTGTTATTTTAGTGTTCCCTTTATTTTTTTGAGCAGTGTATATTTTTTTTTAAATAGGTTAAACATGCCCTCTGTCTCAATTGAGTATTCAGGTATTTTAAACTAAATTGATGCTATCAATAAAGTGTTATAAATGCATGTGAAGTCAGCATAGTTTATACATAAAACAAGTGAAGGAGAGAAAGGCACCTTTTAGTGCAGAAAATGTACGGCATTGGCCTCCCCCTGCTTCATCATCTCCCCACTTCCCTCAGAATCCTACAGGCCCACCCAACCTCAGTGTTGTCCACGATCTCTCCCTATCCACTCCGACTGTCACCTCTCTTCCACCCTGGTTACTTCGTCCCACACTCAACTCCAAAATTTCACCTGTTATGCCTCCTCCTTTGGAACTCACTCCCTTGCTTAGTCAAATTCTCTACCTGTCTCTCCACCTTTAAACGCGCCCTAAAGATGCAGTTTTTGTTAAAGCTTCCCAGCGAGTCTCATCAGGGCCGTCTTAACAGCATTGTAGGCCCTGGACAAAGCAATGCACTGGGGCCCCTGACCACCCAATCACTGGAACTAATTTCAAAAAATCATAACATGCCCCTCCTGCAGTCCTACGCCGTATCTCCATGTGTTTCTATACAGTGAATGGCTGTCAGCACTGTGATTGGGGGATAGCTCTAGCCATTCACTGTGTGGCTGCAGGCTGTAAGGCAGGTAGAGAATGCTGCCTCACTGCTCTGATTGTTAGTAGTAGTAGTAGCATCAATTATTTATATAGTGCATATTCCGCAGCGCTTTACAGAGAATATTTGGCCATTCACATTAGTCCCTGCCTCAGTGAAGCTTACAATCTATATTCCCTACCACATGTACATGCACATACATACAAACTAGGGTTAATTTTTGCTGGGAGCCAATTAACCTACCAGTATATTTTTGGATTGTGGGAGGGAACCAGAGTACCCAGAGGAAACCCACGCAAGCATGGGGAGAATATACAAACTCCACACAGTTAGGGCCGTAGTGGGAATCAAACCCATGACCTCAGTGCTGTGAGGCAGTAATGCTAACCATTACACCATCCGTACTGCCATTTGTTTGACTCCTACCTGCACCTGCTGGAAAGCCCCCAGAATTGTGGGGCCCTGGACAGCTACCCTATATGTTACGATGACCCTGCTCCTAATAATCCTCTTTCATCTCCTATACCCATACACCATGTATTTTTCCAACGTCAACCTTCAACTGTTAACCCCTTAGTATGGAAGCGCTTATGGGCAGTGTCCTGTTATCTTCACCCTAGAACATATCCCCTTCAATGACTCTGACACTGCTCACCCATATGTTGGGTACAGTATTATCAAGTGCTGAATTTACTTCCCCCTTTGACACACCACTGCATGTTCCTTCTAACAACAGAGTGTGCACTACCCCTGTCTTGTTTCTTGTCCTTCCCAGTCTGGGTTGTAATGCTACTATGTTATGGTTTGCTGTTGTGTATTGTACTTTTGCGCTGTTACTGTTATTTTGCAATGTTTCTATATTTAGCCCTTTGTCCAGTGATGTGAACAATTTGCAGTGCTATATACAGTACTTTATATAAAATATAATAAATAACTGCTCTTGCACCCGATTTTTTTCACATTCAGAAGCAAATAAATTGTGTATATTGTTGCAAGTTTCTAGCTGCTCTACACAGTACATTGATAGAAAAAGCTAAAAGTTGTGCATGTGCCATTAACATAGTGTCTGGGAATCTGGGTGGAATGTAATCAAAGTTCCCATTTATCACTATGCATTATAGTTATTTGTTTACTACAGGTGTAATTGATTCCTAATAGCTACTGTGATACACATTTGTATGCTGCCTGAACTGACTGCTGACTGAACTCGGGTCCTAATTCAGAACTGAATGCTATGAATTTGCAGAGGTATACGATCGGATAGTCACCAACCAGACAGAGTGAAAATCCGCCCTGTGCAAGTTTGCGTACGCCGCACGAAAAGCTTTGCACACGGCTGCCAAATCCGTTTGCAACTCACTCACCATCGAATGATTTTTCCACTCTGTGCATAACCCAGGACTTACTCCTACAGTGCGAAAGAAACAGGCTGATCGGGGCCGGAGCTGACGTCACAGACCCTTCCTGAAAAAGCTTGGCCATGCCTGCATTTTTCCTGACTCTCCCAGTGTTATAATTCTGTTCAGAAAGCACCTGGTGTCAGATGACTAACTATTCAGTAGGCCCCCGGTCAGGGGCGGATTGGGAACAAAAAGCAGCCCTGGAAAAATTTGTACTAGTGGCCCCACGTGGGCAGCACCAGAGGTGTAAGGTCTAGCCATGGGCCATGGCAGCAGCACCCTCCCCCCAAGACTTTCCAGATAGTGGGCATGTCCAGCATCAAGGGGGAAGTTAAAAGGAAATAAAATTAAATATTATGAGCACATTATATGATACACCTTTAGAATTTAGGAAACGATATAAAATACTTTAGAAAGGTATATTTTCTTGCTTATTACACCAACAGTATCCCAATCACTATTCACTCAATCTTATATGTCAGCCAAGCAGGCAGACATAGCATACACTAGATCAGTGGTTCTCAAACTCGGTCCTCAGGACCCCACACAGTGCATGTTTTGCAGGTCTCCTCACAGAATGACAAGTGAAATAATTAACTCCACCTGTGGACCTTTAAAAATGTGTCTGTGAGTAATTAATTCACCTGTGCACCTGCTGGGTTACCTGCAAAACATGCACTGTGTGGGGTCCTGAGGACTGAGTTTGAGAACCTATGCACTAGATCATCTGCAATCACAGGCTAAGTGGCAAAGTCATTTTCATATATGCAAATTATTTTGCATCTTATTCATTATGTCTATAAATAGGACCACATGTCCTCAAACAAAACAGGCCCCGCGGGTGTGTCGGCCCACCGGTAATCTTCCCTGTAAGCCCTATGGCCAATCTGCCTCTGCCCCCGGTGTCAGCTGATCCATCTGTGTCTTCCTGTGGTTTCTGTTACTTAGGCTCTCTGTGTACATGCAGCTCTACAGGTGCACAGGGTTTGTAATTTAGAGTTAACACTCCCAGCCTGGCTTTTTTGATTGGTTAGTGTAGCTGTTATAAACCAGCCAGTGTAGATCTCCCATGCCGGTTATATGATTAGAATTACTTTCTGCCAAGAGCAACCTGGATTGCCTGGTTCTTTGAGTCCAAGCTCTAGTTCATACTGAAAGTCTGGGTTGCCGGTCAATGCCCTCCTGTATTTGTCTGATCATGTTTCAAGGACTATGTTAGTTAAGTCTTGCGAACTTTACCTATGCCTTGAGGATTTTTTCAAGAACTTCCTCTATGCTGAGAACACTGCATTTATTTGGTTACTGTGGACTTAAACTATGCTCTGTGGATTCTCAAGTTATTAACCTCTGCAAGCTCTCATCTTACTTTTGTGCTTTATTTGTTTTTGCCATGATATGAAGGATCACTACTTGGAAATAGATTCTGCAGTTAATTAAATCATCACAAACTTCATCATTCCTGTGGAGGGTCACTATTTAGAGCAAGGGATATAGGGGATCATTCCATCCCGATCACACGCTGCAGTTTTTCGCAGCAGTGCGATCGGGTCAGAACTGTGCATGCGCTGGTGCCGCAGTGTGCCAGTGCATGCCAGATGGCCGACAGCTGTCATTGCCTAGCGATTGCCTCTGCCTGATTGACAGGCAGAGGCGGTCGCTGGGTGGTAGGGGCGGCACAGCGATGTTTGGCAGCTGTTTTGGGGGCGTGGCCGGACTGTGCGGGGGAAGGGGGACCGCAGCAGCTGCGTGCGACCCTGGCAGGGACAAGTAACTCCCGGCCAGCCGCTGGAGCTGCACTGCCTGGGAGTTACTCTACAAGTACTAAAGAGGCAATGCTTTTGTACTTGTGCGGTGGAGCTGGGCCAGACGTGCGGGGCAGATTAGCCCTGTGCTGGGCGCAGGGCCGGATCTAGGGGGGGGCGAAGGGGGCGACCGCCCCCCCCTAACACAGTCATAGCCACGCCCACTTTTGAGCAGAAGAGAGCTCTTCGGGGAGAGCCTGAGGCAGAACGATGTGCTGCAGCTTATACCACAGCAGCATAGAGGAGCCAGGAAAGCAAGGGTTACAGAGCATTTGCCCCTCTCTTGCTGGTGTGTGGGTACTAGGGCTAATAAATACAATTACCCCATAGCACAGTCACATATACATAGAACAATCACAAAGCACTATCTCAGTCTCACTCAAAAAGTTCAGTCAGAATTGACAGGAGGAGGAGTTAGGATTGCAGATGGGAGGAGTTGGGACTGTAGAGGGAGGAGTCAAGATTAAACAGTAAATCGCCCCCCCTAAAGAAAAGTCTAGATCCGTCCCTGGCTGGGCGTCCCCCCGCATGTCTGTGTCAGTGATCGTAGCGGTGCTAAATTTAGCACCGCTACGATCAGGTCGGAATGACCCCCTTTGTCTTTACTTTTGTGCTGCATCCATATTCTAATTCAGAGATGCGCACTAATTCCCCAGCTGCAGTCGCCTGTGTTTTAGTGCTGTGCAGCATTATAGAACTCTCATTTATGTCCTTGGTACAGCCACACATTCATAGCCTGCATATCATAATTCTGGTTGTTCCCAGCTATTCTGTTCCAGAACCAGGACACTTCGTATCCAGTGATTATTAGATTGTCTACTCTGCAGTAATTACTCCAGCATTTAACCCTGTCTTACAATGCACCTGCTAACCATTATGGCTGGTGATTCCTAACATTTAATTCTAACACCCAGAAAACGGGCAGTTACCATCCCCTAACGTCCACTTCCTGCGTTCGCCTAGCTATCAAAAAAGATGCTGATTTCTTTTGCAGTTTGGCCCCGCACGTGCACATTACAATCCGTACGCATGCGCAGTTGTTCGATAATCGTCCGCTTGCAATTTCGTGCGACAGCGATGAGGCCTTAATTAGGCCCTCAGTCTCTGCTTCTTACTTTCCACCTGGCCCGTTCAAACTCTCTGTATACCCTGATTCTGCTATTTTCATGCCACCTGGAATAACCTCTGCCTGTATGCCCGTGTATCATGAAGTGAAAATTTCTCTTACATATAAATTCCCTCTTGCTTTTCTGTGTGTGCAGTAACATAAAGTAGTAGCATTTTAAAACTCTAAATTAGTCTAAATATGTTTTTGGACTGTAGTAATTTCAACAAATAGACAGGTGATGGAGCTACATCCCTGCAGTTAGTAGAGTGTGACTGTCTTTTTAACAATCTGGTCACACAGTATTGCATTTGCCAAGGGACAAGTTTCTTCGAAAAGCAAAACAATCTTATAAAATATTGAAAGGGGCCTATAAATAGAGTAGTTACATATGCAATGTAAAGTAAACATCTAGAAAACAAATTAAAGGCCCATATACATGCTAGAAGACTTGAACAATGTGAAAGATAAACAATGTGGAAGATAAGCAATTTTCTTTGAACTCCCTGACAAATGAGATTGAGTGTACACACGGAGCGATGTCCACTTAATTTCTAAGCAATCTGGTTAGATTGCTTAGAAATTAGCTGAACATCGCTACGTGTGTAGGGGTGCCGGCGACAGCGATGCGTGGTCCCGCGTGTCGCTATTGCCGGTGCTAGATTGGCCTGCATGCATGCAAAATTTAGCAGGTTGCTCATTTCACCACTGGGTGAAATTAGTGCCCCCCCCCCCCCCGTGTACGCTTCCCCCCCCCCCCCCCCCCCCCCCCTCCCACAGCACATCGCGCTGTGCTGAGCGGGGAGAGATGTGTGCTGAGTGGTCTGTGCTAGATCGCTCAGCACACATCTCTGGGGAAATCTCCCCATCAGTATGGCCCTTTACAAATGATCTGAACAACAAACAATATGCTCTGCTGGGATTGAGCTGCCTGCATGGATGACTAAAGGCCAGTACTGATGGGAGAGATGTATGCTGAGCAATCTTAACACAGACCGCTCAGCACACATCTCTCCCCCTGCTCACCACAGCGCGATGTGTGCTGAGCGAGGGGGATGGACGGGGGGGCCACTCATTTCAACCAGCGGGTGAAATGAGCGATGTGCTAGATTGAGCCTGCATGCAGGTCAATCTAGCACCGGTGATAGCGACGCTATTGCTGCGGGGGGTACACACGGAGAGATCAGTGCTTAACTTCTAAGAAATCTAGTCAGACTGCTTAGAATTTAAGCACTGATCTCTCCATGTGTATCCCACTTAACAACCTGCTTCCAACGTCCACGGGTGCGCGCATCGTTAATCGTTTGCTGTGTACACACTAGAATGATTTGATTGTTCACAATCGTCGTTATCGCTCATAACTTTGGAAAATATCTTCTAGTGTGTTTGGGCCTTTACTTTCATTTAGAGACTACTTGGATACTAGGGTTTACAACTGTAGTATAAATCCATGTTGTTGTTTTTAGTCATTGGAATATTGTATGTACCATTTTATGTCTGTATGTAATAATAAAAAAACAAAAACTAAGGCTCCAGTACAAGAATGTTCACATTTATGTTCACACAACATAGACATCATATTGGTGTTAGACATTATTACGGTGGAGTATTGTCTCATAATGTATGTATTACATATATTTTTTTGTGTTTAAAATTTTCATTATCTACTGATCTTTATATGATGTTAGTACTGTAGCTGCTTAATCTTTTCTACGGCATAGCTAAGGGTTAGTTGCTGCTAAAAGGGCCACCATCAAGTGGGGGGTAGCTGGTACTTCTGTCCCGGGCCTGAACTGTGAGGGGGCCCGGGTGGCAGGAGTGTTGATTGACTGGGACCACTGGCAGACGAGTATGAGGGACAGCCGTGAGCCAATCAAGAGCTGCAAGGTATAGTTATGCCTCTGTGGGCTATGGGGAAGTGTGTGTGTGTGTGTGTGTGTGTGTGTGTGTATGCGGCTCTGGGGCAACGTGTGCGTGTGTGGCTATGGGGAAGGTATGTGTATCCAACTCTGTATGAGGTCTTTTGTCCATAAACCTCAAGCCATACTATATCACTGATAATGCCGATTGATTACCTTATAACATTCACTATAAATGGGTAAGAGACTCAGTACGCAATTGGCGTATGGGGTACCGTAAGGGTACGCACTTAGCGTAGCAGACGCTTATCCGTGGTCGAGACGCACATGCGACACGCTCGCTCACAGCTTAACGCTTGGTGACGAGCACGCTATAGGCGGCCGACTACCGTAATGCTACGCTACCAGCGTAGCGGACGCTCGTGACCACGAGGGGAACACGAGCGGCGCAGACGCTCACGGGATGACACTCAGTAAACCTTGTATGCAACACACTGAATGATTGAGTTTGTACTGTAAACCTTACTACTGAAATACTGTAGCGATATAACGCTGCTTAACCTTGTTAACACTAAAGCTGCTTGAGCGATTGAGACGCTCCGATTACCCTCTGCAATGTAATAAACACACAATACCTTGCTAAGGTTCCAACACCTTTACTAACAATATCTAGCTATGTAAAAAGGGGAAAACAGTTAACAGTTCATACACTACAGGCTAACATCAATATCTAAGCAGAATAACTACACATAAATATACAATAGCGGCACAGTCGCTAACAATAACATACAATGAGAGAGAGAGAGAGAGAACGTGGCAAAATACAGTCAGAGTTTTAGAATGGTCACAGAGAATAACTTACACACACTGGGGAATGATTCGCTGCGCAGTCCTGGTACCAGCTCCGAGTTAGTCAAGATGAAAACCGTTTGTGGAGAGAAGACTGAGCTGGCCAGGCTGGCTGTCCTTATATACACTGCGTACAGTACGCTACAAAGGGACCTATAATCTCATTGTTCATTGGACACAGGAATGTCTCCTCGCACCATAACAAAAGGTCATAGGTTAGTTTGAACAGGTGGGCTGTGACTATATCAAACTGCTCAGGTGGGAGGGAATCTCAGGATTCCCGCCGCATGGATAATGAACCGCAAATATAGTAAATGTCCAGAAACTACTAATAGACATAACTATACGCAGGAGCGATTAATCTTTACCTAACCAGCACCGGATTGTTTCTAATAAAATGTTCTTTAGTTAGGTACCAAACACAACTGCTCAAACCCTGTCTGACCCTTCATATCATACAAAGAGGAATTCCTCTGTCCAGCGACCAGTTACACTAAACAGACTTACAGTTATTATTAAGGGGAACATTACCTTTAAAACATACTATTTGGTTTTACTATGTAACGATTGAGTCGCTGACTAGACGCACACAAACTCTACCGTAAATGCACATACCACGCGCTCGAGCGCATGGCCGAGGAAGTGCCATCACGCAGCTGCGAGTATCCGCACGCACGGGAGAGAATGTGCACGTGCAGCGGGCAAGCGCATGGGGTGAATATATGGCAACGTGTAGCGTGATATTTTTCGACTTTGACAGTCCACCCTTTGGCAGTCATCAATAACTGCCACTTCCTAAAACAGTTCAAAAAAGAAAAATATATGTCATCATGTAAATACCATTTTATGATTGGGTAAAGGGAGGAGAGGAGAAGGTGGGAAAAGTATGACCTAGTGAAATAGTAGAAGCATGTGTGTATGAATCCATGTCTGAGGGGTCATGTATCATCGTGCCGTACGTGTTTAAAATCAAGCTTCGAGGTATTGCGAAGTATACATTTGAATCCTTCTTATCCCGTATTAAGGGTCTGTGGATGGGCTGTCAAACTTTACCGAGCTCTTTTCGGCTTTTGGTTGCAACAAATGGGGAGCACATTTTAGTTGATGATACATGAATGGGGGGAACATGTGAATGCTGATATATATGTGTCTATATTCCCTATCGACTATGTGTGTCATTACCTGAAGGTTGTAGAGATGAAGATAAGAAACAATCGTTATAAATGCAGTCGTAAACTATGTGAGTTTAAATAAACAGTCGCCGATTGAGGTCTTGTCTGATGTCTTGTCTTGATGTACATGTTGTCTGATGTCTCTCGGTGCTTTTGCTATAAATAGCGAGCAAAAGTTGTTCCATTGTCCATAAAATTACAGTCTCTAAAGTATTGGGCTATCGTAAAAGTTAAAGTCACTAGGGATATTGGGGGTCTGTGGCATAGTCCATCAATGGTCTGTATAAAAGAGGTTGTCAAATTCTTCTTCCAAGCGGATGTCTTTATACTTGGTGATTATGTTGCTCTTGGAAATTTACGCCTCCATCCTGGTCATCAGAACCCATTCCAGATCCTCTCTCGACCTCCATGGTACTCTCACCGAAACAGACTGTTCTGGTCAACATCATGGTCAACAGGAAAATCCGTATCACAGTCTCTTGGGGCAAGTCCATCTTAGAGGAGTAAAAGGAGAAAAATAAGAAGGGGGAAGGGAAATAGGAGGGAGATGGGAACTGGAGAAAATAACAAATGGGAAAAAGAAATCCGGCTCGACAAACGCCTCTGGTCTTATTATTCTCAGCGCTCAGGTGTCGTCTCAATCCTCCCTGAACAGACAATCTAGTGATACAACCTCTACCGTCTGTTCTTTATCACGGGACCTCTCTGGGTCAGCAACCTTTTTACAATGAGACGAATGGACCCAAGTCTCTCTCTCGGCAACCTTCAATGCTGTTGTGCTGGTCAATAGGACTTGATATGGTCCTTCACATCTGTCAATAAGGCAACCTGAGCGTAGAAAATTCCGTATCATTACATAATCCCCAGGTTCAATGTCATGACAATTACTGTCTGGCAAATCAGGAATCACCAACTTTAGATTATCATTTTGATTCCTCAATTGCTTACTCATCTTAACCAAGTACTTTACAGTTACTTCATTGTTACATTTCAAATCATCCTGGGGGTTAATCATAACATGGGGTTGTCGACCAAACAAGATTTCAAAAGGAGACAGATTAAGAGGGAACCTGGGAGTGGTTCTGATGCTGTATAATACGATTGGCAAAGCTTCAGGCCATAACAGTCCTGTTTCAGTCATAACCTTGCTCAATTTATTTTTAATAGTGCTGTTTACTCTTTCCACCTTCGCACTCGCCTGGGGGCGGTACGGAGTGTGCAGCTTACTATTAATTCCCATCAACTTACACATTGTTTGAAAGACTTCACCTGTAAAATGGGTACCCCTATCACTTTCAATGATTCTAGGAATACCATACCTACACACAAATTCCTGCACAATTTTCTTTGCAGTAAATACAGCGGTATTTGTGGCCGCGGGAAATGCTTCAACCCAATTTGAGAACACGTCAATACAAACCAATACATACTTTAAATTTCTACAAGGTGGCAATTGTATGAAATCAATTTGTATTACCTGAAAAGGGCCATCTGTAGGAGGGATGTGGGATGGCTCTGTTGGTATTGCCTTTCCGATATTCTTCCTCAAGCAGGTGAGACATGTCATTGCTCTTTTACCCGCATGAGAAGAAAATCCTGGGGCGCACCAATAAGCTCTTACCAATTTACACATTCCTTCTTTACCTAGATGAGTCAGCCCATGTGCCGCTTCCGCTAGACTTGGAAGGTATGCTCTGGGTGCCACTGGCTTACCCTGTCCATCTGTCCAGAGTCCTGAGGAATCCTGGCCATATCCTTTTGACCTCCAAACTGCCTTTTCTTGTGGTGAACACAAATTTTGCATTTCATATAATTTCTGTGTGTTTACAGTATTAAATACCATCAGTTGTGTGCTGTCTGTCTGTATGGGGTTACCGGCTGCTGATTTAGCAGCTTCGTCTGCTCGGCTGTTACCAAGTGATACCGGGTCTTGGCTATATGTGTGAGCTTTACACTTGATAACAGCCACTCTGTCGGGTTCCTGTATCGCTGTTAGAAGTCTTTTGATGTGGGCTGCATGCGCTACGGGTGTGCCAGCTGCCGTCATGAAATTTCTGAGGCGCCATAGGGCCCCGAAATCATGGACTACTCCGAAGGCGTACCTAGAATCTGTGTAGATATTGGCTGACTTGCCTTTAGCCAATTCGCATGCTCTGGTTAGGGCAACCAGTTCAGCAACTTGTGCTGAGTGTGGTGGGCCTAGCGGTTCTGCTTCTATGGTACCTTGGTCATCTACGACTGAGTATCCAGTACACAAGTCTCCCGAGTCCGTCTGTCTGTGACAACTACCGTCAGTGTAGAAAGTAAAGTCTATATCTTCCAGTGGGTTGTCACTGATGTCAGGCCTTGCCGTGAAATTTTGGGTCAAATATTCCATACAATCATGCGTGTCATCCCCTGTATTAAATCCTCCTTCACCATCACTCTCATCCTCCACCCTTTGTGCCTGTCCAGGCACACCTGGGAGATACGTTGCAGGATTTAATGTGCTGCATCTCCTTATGGTGATGTTTACGGGGGCCATCAATGCCAATTCCCATCTTGTAAACCGCGCTGATGAGACGTGTCTGGTTTGGGCCGAATTCAGTAAGGCTGACACTGCATGTGGTGTATGAATTGTGAGATTGTGTCCTAGCACTACATCTTCGCTTTTACTTACTAGCAATGCTATTGCTGCAACACTTCGCAAGCATGTGGGGAGGGATCACGCTACCGTATCTAGCTGAGCGCTATAGTAGGCTACCGGCCTGCTGGCATCACCATGCTTCTGGGTTAAGACACCTGCTGCGCACCCAGCACTCTCTGTTCCGTACAGTTCAAAGGGTTTTCCATAATCTGGCATACCTAATGCTGGTGCCTGTGTTAGGCACTGTTTAAGTCTTTTAAATGCCATCTCAGACTCGTCTGTGTGCGAAATCCGATCAGGTTTGCTTGATGAGACCATCTCCTGTAAAGGTAGGGCTAGTATGGAAAAACCTGGGATCCAGTTACGGCAATACCCACACATTCCTAAGAACGTTCTAATCTGTTGCTGGGTTTGCGGCAGGGTCATGTCACGAATTGCTTGAATTCTATCAGCGGTAAGGTGTCTCAGTCCTTGTGTTAGGCAGTGTCCCAAATACTTCACCCTGGTCTGGCATAATTGTAACTTATCTTTGGAAACCTTGTGTCCTGTGCCTGAAAGATGAAACAGGAGTTGTTTCGTATCTCTCAGGGACGCTTCTAGTGAATCAGAACACAGCAATAAATCATCCACGTACTGTATTAATACTGATCCACTCTCAGGTTGGAAAGACTGTAAACAATCATGCAAGGCCTGAGAGAAAATACTTGGGCTGTCAATGAAACCTTGTGGTAAGCGAGTCCAGGTGTACTGAACTCCTCTGTATGTAAATGCGAATAAGTATTGACTGTCAGGGTGCAGAGGTACCGAGAAGAAAGCGGAGCAGAGGTCAATCACAGTGAAAAATTTGGCAGTGGGAGGGATTTGCATAAGGATGACAGCTGGATTTGGCACTACGGGGAATTGACTCTCAACTATTTTGTTGATCCCTCTTAGATCCTGCACTAATCTGTAACCTATCCCCCCACTCTTTTTAACAGGGAAGATGTGACTATTGGCAGTGCTGGACGTTCTTACCAGAATGCCCTGTTGTAGCAAACGCTCTATTACAGGGTAAACTCTTAACTCCACCTCTGGCTTCAGAGGGTATTGTGGGATTTTTGGAGCTATCCTACCATCTTTTACTTGTACAACTACTGGGGCTACGTTTGCCATTAATCCAGTGTCTTGTCCATCCTTGGTCCAAAGTGATTCCGGTATCTGGGAAATCATTTCCTCTACCTTGGACGGACACCTATTTACAACAACAGTGTGGGACATTAATCTTGTTGGGGAGTCTAGCATATCCTGCACTTCCTGAGCGTGGTTTTCGGGTATGTCCAAGAACACACCTTCAGGAGTACAATATATGACACATCCCATTTTGCACAGTAAATCTCTCCCTAGGAGATTAGTCGGAGCCGATGCAGCCAGCAGAAAAGAATGCTTGGTATGCAAATGCCCTATCGTAATCTCTGCAGGTTTGCTTAAAGGGTAGTGCTGTACTACTCCTGTTACTCCCATGGCTGGAATTGTTTTACCAGTGGTTCTCATGCCCACGGTCGAATTTATCACTGACTTGGCCGCCCCCGTATCTACAAGGAAATTTAGAGATTTACCAGCTACATCAATTGTGACCTCGGGTTCACTTCCAAGGCTCGCAATTAATTTCACTGGCTGCAGATTACAGGTGTGGCCCCACCCCTATTGTATGTGGTGACCTCCCTGTATTGCGCTGGCAGCTATTACCTGTGAAGGGGGTAAATGGGAACTATCAGAAACTTGCCAGTCTCTTTTTGGGGGATACCTTTTTGTTTCCCCTGCGTGTGGTTCATAACTCCGTCTCTGCGGTCCTTGATCCCAATTTCGTGTGTCATGTCGTTGTCTAGGGGGTTGATATGATTTTTGTGCATTTTTCAATCTACAGTCTCGTGCAAAATGTCCCTCTTTATGACAGTAATAACAAGTTACCACATTTGACTTACCCACAGGGGTCGGAGATTTATACTGAGGTGGCCTTGTGGTCAGGGCCTGTATACTTACGGCCATTAACTTATCACTCTGTGACTCCCTGTGTCTGGTGATGTTCCTATCATGATCAATAGCGGCCTCTCCCAAAGTAGCCACCGACAGACCTCGCCAACATGGTTGGGTGGTCTGTACCCTCGTCCTCAATACTTCCTTTAAACCATCCATTAACACAGATACTGCTACTTCTCTATGATTCACATTTGTCTTAATGTCTTCTATGCCTGTATACTTAGCCATTTCTTGTAGTGCCCGATGAAAATAATCAGCCGCTGTTTCTCCCTCCTTTTGCTTGATGGAGAAAATTTTGTTCCATTTAGCAACAGCTGGGAAATATACTCCCAGCTGCAAATTAATTCTTTTCACATTATCTTGATTGTACTCCTCAGTAAGGGGTACTTCTTCATCTAGCCTACAGTCAGTTATAAAACTCGCTGAGTCGACATTGGAGGGTAAACATGCCCTCAGCAATGTCCGCCAATCTTTGTTATTGGGCTCTACAGTATGTCCTAGCTCTCTAATGTACTTCTGGCTTGCAACTAGATCTATCCTAGGATCAGGGAATTCAGACACCATTGATCTTAATTCCGTTCGGGAAAAGGGGCAGTGCATGGCGATGTTTCTGACAGGAGTGACTCCTGAAGTGTCAGTTTTCCCATTTGGTACTGCAATTACCCTAACGGGATTAAGTTCAATAACATCATTCTGAGTAGATTCTATAACATGTGGTGTAATGGTTTCAGCATAGTGTACAGTGCCGTACTTACCAGTTGATACGACCTCACCTGTCCCTCCACTAGGGGCCTTTGATACTGCTCTTACTGGTTGGGCCGTGCCCACTGTTGTTTCTGCTATGGTGGCTGCTAGAGAGAGTGCCGATATTGTTGTGGGCTCATCCTCTTGGTCACAATCCTGGGGAAAGTTTAAAATAGGGGACAGCTTGCACGGGTTAGTATTAGCATCAACAATCTTAGTTACATTATTCTTAACATCTATACAGTTACTAAGTGCTTGTTTATCATACACCAGTGTGCCTTTCTCTGTGACCACTTTCTCTCCTGTTATGTATGGTGGTGGGGGAGCAGTGGCTATCAGTTTTCTGACAGGAACAGAAAAACACACCCAGACGCGCTGTCAAAGCTGCCAGTAGGAATTGTCAGTCCCAATGAAAACTGTAAAGAGTAAATAGAAACTGGCGCTAGATGTTTCCCCAACAATAAAGACTGTGGATGAATTCCGATAAAATAACATATATTTATTAATTAACTAGACATCACATATTAAAAAAATAGGAAATAATTCCAATAAAAACATATATTGAATGGCTTTGATGGAGCTCAAAAATGATTGATAATAGCTGCTAACAAGTGTCCACAAAGGATCCCGGACTGAGAATATGCAAGGTTCCCTGGGGAGAAGAAATGCAAACAGCTGGTGTTACCCTTAGCGATGGAGACTTCCAGAGAAATGTAATTGCCAGCAGGCAAGCTGTGCAGTTCGTATGAGCACTGGGTCTCTCCAATCGGTGCTGTATAATGGAATCCCACAGGGAAAAGTTCCAAGGTAGCTGATTCAAAAGTCCATATCTGGATCTGTTTGAAATGCAGGACACTGATGTGATGGCATGCTGCCATCACATCAGTGTCCTGCATTTCAAACGGATCCAGATATGGACTTTTGAATCAGCTACCTTGGAACTTTTCCCTGTGGGATTCCATTATACAGCACCGATTGGAGAGACCCAGTGCTCATACGAACTGCACAGCTTGCCTGCTGGCAATTACATTTCTCTGGAAGTCTCCATCGCTAAGGGTAACACCAGCTGTTTGCATTTCTTCTCCCCTGGGAACCTTGCATATTCTCAGTCCGGGATCCTTTGTGGACACTTGTTAGCAGCTATTATCAATCATTTTTGAGCTCCATCAATGCCCTTCAATATATGTTTTTATTGGAATTATTTCCTATTTTTTTAATATGTGATGTCTAGTTAATTAATAAATATATGTTAGTTTATCGGAATTCATCCACAGTCTTTATTGTTGGGGAAACATCTAGCGCCAGTTTCTATTTACTCTTTACAGTTTTCTGACAGGGTTAGATCCAGCCGCTTGAGCCAATCCTCTTTGTATTTCACCTTCCTGTTGCCATAACTGTAAATAATCATAATGTTTGATCCGTCTCTTTGCAGATTTAATGAGACATATCCTTCTCCTTAGATTTTGTAACACCTCGGGACTAAAACTGCCTACCCGTGGGAACTTTTCCCCGTCATGCACAGTCATTCTTTCTCATTCATCGCACAAAACCTCTGTGTGTGAACCGTATTTCTCACACATGATATACCTTGCCGACCCGATTGGTCGGTTTACTGATTCAACTTGGACCAGGGTTGATCGCCCCCTACCTGAACAACTGGCCCCCATCTTTGCAGGTGTTGCTTTTGCTACCTTTGACCTTCAAATAAGGGTCTTCAGCGAACCCTTACAAAAACCAAGATGTCCGGGGTAGACTGACGGTGAAAGTTTACCGAGTACCTCCACTCACTTCTCGCCCACGTTGGCCAGTACTGCAATCACTGACTCAGAGCTGCTGTACCCAACCTAGGGCCCCTATAAACCTTTACTTACTGGAACATGTGGGTGTGATCCGAAGAGCACTTAACCCTTTCCAGTAACTATTGGTTGTTAGAGAATTCCCGAGTGACCAGCGAACCTCCCTTAAAATAAAATAAAAAATTACACAAATCACGTTAGAATGTACAAATAGCGTTTATGACCCCTTTAGCGTACGCAAATGGTACTGAATCAAGTTACTAACTAATGCACACAATTACATGCGGTACAATCGTTCTGCACATAAGCAACTAATCTTATGTGCGGAGCGACCAGTGGAATCGAAAATTGTGGCTGTGAATTCCTTCAGCCGGAGCTTAATGGCCTATATGGGTTCCGCACCAACCCTTCCTGGTGTTGTGCTTCTTGACTCTTATATAGCGGACTTCCTAGTCTGCTGTACCTGGACCTCCTGGTCCGTGACCTCCTGGTCTGTACTACAGTAGACCTCTTGGTCTGCTATACTCTAATGCTCTTCTTTTAATATGTTTAACAAGGGATGCCTCCCAAGCCACAGTGCCGTCACTTACACGTATGTACCTCACGAGAACTCGATGATTTTCTGTGGTTCCACCCAAAATTAGAAACTTATATATATGTATACACACACTTTCACCTCATATACTCTTTACTTTCGTTTCTGCGCAGAAATCCCTTTCATTCAGTATCGCAGGCTAATCCCGAAAGGAGTTACAACTAGAGAAGGATCTATTAGCTTAAAATTTAGGACACTGAGATTTGACTTGCGCTATTATCGCGTTGCCTCCTTATCGCCTAACTAAAACAATACTATCGTGTGATTTGTATCACGTGGGCGTACCCAGATGCTCCGTTGCGTAATATATGCTTCGTGCGTCGGCCCTTGCGTCGCGTACGCTAGTCCCACCCTTTGTTAGAGACACGTGTACGCAAGCCAGGTATATCCACAGAAATACAACTAACACGTTTATATCAATGTAGATGATCTTTAACTGTAATCATCTACCGACCACCACACAGGTCTTTCCTTGTATCTTTAGGCAAAGCCGTGTGCGTGTTTTACAAATTACCCTTTAATGTATTATTATTTTTTTTTGACTTTTAATTACCAACAGCAACAAATCTTTCTCAGCACGTTATCAATGATAAATGGCAAACAGGAAGGCGAGATGTGAAATTACACGGATGGAAAAAGAAATACAGGTGTGTGCGTGCGTGTGTGCGTACGCAAAACAGAAATAAACAGTTTTAAAAGACAATAGCGTACTGTTCTTACCTTCCGGTTCCGGATTCCACCAGCACTCCTACAGCGTAGCGAAACAGACGCTTATCTAGCCAGCACTGCTGTATCCCTCACCACTAATACGGATACGAAGGGATACTACTTTCCCGCCCTTTGCTGATAGATAAAGTCTGTGTTCGCTAGTGCGGATATGTGGAGGACGGACGAGCCCCCAATTGATAATGCCGATTGATTACCTTATAACATTCACTATAAATGGGTAAGAGACTCAGTACGCAATTGGCGTATGGGGTACCGTAAGGGTACGCACTTAGCGTAGCAGATGCTTATCCGTGGTCGAGACGCACATGCGACACGCTCGCTCACAGCTTAACGCTTGGTGACGAGCACGCTATAGGCGGCCGACTACCGTAATGCTACGCTACCAGCGTAGCGGACGCTCGTGACCACGAGGGGAACACGAGCGGCGCAGACGCTCACGGGATGACACTCAGTAAACCTTGTATGCAACACACTGAATGATTGAGTTTGTACTGTAAACCTTACTACTGACATACTGTAGCGATATAACGCTGCTTAACCTTGTTAACACTAAAGCTGCTTGAGCGATTGAGACGCTCCGATTACCCTCTGCAATGTAATAAACACACAATACCTTGCTAAGGTTCCAACACCTTTACTAACAATATCTAGCTATGTAAAAAGGGGAAAACAGTTAACAGTTCATACACTACAGGCTAACATCAATATCTAAGCAGAATAACTACACATAATTATACAATAGCGGCACAATCGCTAACAATAACATACAATGAGAGAGAGAGAGAGAACGTGGCAAAATACAGTCAGAGTTTTAGAATGGTCACAGAGAATAACTTACACACACTGGGGAATGATTCGCTGCGCAGTCCTGGTACCAGCTCCGAGTTAGTCAAGATGAAAACCGTTTGTGGAGAGAAGACTGAGCTGGCCAGGCTGGCTGTCCTTATATACACTGCGTACAGTACGCTACAAAGGGACCTATAATCTCATTGTTCATTGGACACAGGAATGTCTCCTCGCACCATAACAAAAGGTCATAGGTTAGTTTGAACAGGTGGGCTGTGACTATATCAAACTGCTCAGGTGGGAGGGAATCTCAGGATTCCCGCCGCATGGATAATGAACCGCAAATATAGTAAATGTCCAGAAACTACTAATAGACATAACTATACGCAGGAGCGATTAATCTTTACCTAACCAGCACCGGATTGTTTCTAATAAAATGTTCTTTAGTTAGGTACCAAACACAACTGCTCAAACCCTGTCTGACCCTTCGTATCATACAAAGAGGAATTCCTCTGTCCAGCGACCAGTTACACTAAACAGGCTTACAGTTATTATTAAGGGGAACATTACCTATAAAACATACTATTTGGTTTTACTATGTAACGATTGAGTCGCCGACTAGACGCACACAAACTCTACCGTAAATGCACATACCACGCGCTCGAGCGCATGGCCGAGGAAGTGCCATCACGCAGCTGCGAGTATCCGCACGCACGGGAGAGAATGTGCACGTGCAGCGGGCAAGCGCATGGGGTGAATATATGGCAACGTGTAGCGTGATATTTTTCGACTTTGACATCACTGAGGGTCTGATTTAGAGGTGGAGGGATTTAAATCATTGGGTACACACACAGAGATAGTGCGGCGTCTGGGCTTGTTATGGAGTGTCGCTGAAAGTGGTTGCATACATAGACACTCAACTGCTCACATAGGAGTCCATTTGCATAAATGTTGCAGAAGGGGGGACCGGCATTACGATTGAAAAAATGGAATAACTTAAGCCATCATATGAAGCTACAGATTCACATAAACCACACGCAATTCACCAAATCCAAATCCATTTTTTGGGGTCACACCTATTTTCCAACTAGCCTCACCGCTCAAGTGTATGAAGATGAGCACTGCGGACAGCGATACAATGTATATATGCTCAGGGTGTGTTTCCTTTGGCTCCCCTCATGGAAAACAGCCCATTGATTTTAGTATTTTCAGCGATCAGATCACATTGTTCTGCTTTATAGTTTCACAATGAAAACCATTATTATTGTAATGCCTATAAAAGATCAAACACAGTGTTCTCAGGACAAAGTACATTTTTGAGTGTGCCAAGATTCATATTTTATTAACGATTTCACAGCTCATTTCATTGTTTAATCTCTGGAAAATGAAAGGTGTACTGTTATTTATCACTGTAATGGTAGACAAGCAAATCCATTATTTGATAATGCTTGTGCTTGTAGGTACTAGGTACTTTGAAAAGGAAACAAACTGGTGTAAATTCAATGCGTCCCCAACATATGCTACCTTACACTCACCTGCATCGGTCAGCAGGTTCTTCTTTATTCTGTGCATCAAATGCAAATTGTCTGCTGCTCAGTCCTAAATAATTTTTCATTTTTTTTAGATGATAAGTCTAAAAATGATTGAAGTGACAATACCCTATGTGCCTTTTGTTTTAGATTTTCTAATCGGAGTATATTAAATTATATTAAAGTTTCTTAAGGCAAAATTTAAGCAACTGCAAGACAAAGAAAATGCTTTCAAGTAGAGACCCCCAATACATCTGCTGCCCATTTCCCAGATTCCCTAATCCACTTGCACCGCTGATCGACGACCAGTGATGATCAGCAATCCATCGAGTAATTGGGGAAAATTAAACGTGTTAAAAATGCAAAGCATAATTTTTTTATTTTTTTTTAATCTATTATAAACTTCTCATTCTTAGTGGTGCTGATAATATGGGATGCGGTCAAAATGCATGCTGTCGAGATCCTGGCAGTTGAAACACCAATACCAATCAGAATCCCGACAGCCGCCTTCCCAACCCTAAGTATCCCTGCAATTTTAGGTTTATGGCCGGGGGAGGGGGGTTAGGTTTAGCCGTCAAGCAGGGGGGTTAGGGTGCGAGGGGGTGGAGGGGAAGGTTAAGGTTAGGCTGCAGTGAGGGGGCGTTAGGGTTAGGCACCCCCGGGGAAGGTTAAGGTTTAGGCAGCGGGGATGGGGATTAGGATTAGGCAGCGCCTAATTAGGATTAGGCACTGGAGGGAGGTTAGGCACTAAGGGGGGAGATTAGGGTTAAACTGCAGGAAGGGTGGGTTAGGGGGTGGGGAGAGGGCAGAAAACCCCTTACTCACCCCTGTCTGTCTTTTCATCAGCGGGAACCCGGCGTCTGTATTATGACAGCCGGGATCCCCTGCGCCGGCAATTCATACGGATACCGATAATATATATGCCTAATAAAAAATACATAGCAGTGGTTTGGTTTTATTATTTACTAGCTGGAGTACCCAGCGTTGCCCGGGATTTTAAGAATGTTTGTTTACAAAAATTAATTTCAATATTAAACACACAGTATAAATAACATAGTATAAAAAAAGCATGTCAAATGTTATACACATCAATAAAATGAAAACCCAATTTAAAAATAGCACAGCACATTATGTATCTCCTGATACACTCTGTGCTGCTGGGGGACCGTGCTACTTCCACTATATAACTCTCAGTGTGTGGGTTCGTGCTCCCTCCATTCCCCTCCTCACATCATGTCACTGGCCCCGTCACATGCAGCCCTGTCATCACTGACATATCATGCATGTCCTGATATAGTCTGTGCTGCTGGCCCACCCCTAGGGGTGCTAGTGGTGTTACCCCCACAGTGTTTGTTCCCAGAGTGTAAGTAATATCAGTGCCGTTTCTTGCGGCGGGCGAGCCGTGCAACCGCACGGGGCGCCCGCCGCGGCACTTCTTGAGGACTTCCCTCTCCTCCCGAGTGCCCAGCTTGGGCGGCGGGGTTCGCGGAATGACGCGATTGCGTCGTGACGTCACGACGCAATCGCGTCATTCCACGAAACCCCCGCCCCCCGAGCTGGGCACTCGGGAGGAGGGAGAAGGGGGAGCCAAGCCGGCCGGCGGTGGCGCCGCACAGACGAGGGAGAGGCGGCTGAAGAGCGGGAAGAACCGCTTCAAATGTAAGTCAGACCCTCTTCCTCTCTCTCTCCCTCCCCCCCCCCCCCCCCCACCTGCCGTACTGTGTAAAATGGGGACACCTGTCTGCCGGAATGTGTAAAATGGGGACACCTGTCTGCCGTACTGTGTAAAATGGGGACACCTGTCTGCCGCAATGTGTAAAATGGGGACACTTTCCTGCCGCAATGTGTAAAATGGGGGCACGTGCCTGCCGCAATGTGTAAAATGGGGGCACGTGCCTGCCGCACTGTGTAAAATGGGGACACTTTCCTGCCGTACTGTGTAAAATGGGGGCACGTGCCTGCCGCAGTGTGTAAAATGGGGGCACGTGCCTGCCGCAGTGTGTAAAATGGGGACACTTTCCTGCCGTACTGTGTGAAATGGGGGCACGTGCCTGCCGCAATGTGTAAAATGGGGACACTTTCCTGCCGCAATGTGTAAAATGGGGGCACATGCCTGCCGCAATGTGTAAAATCGGGGCACGTGCCTGCCACAATGTGTAAAATGGGGACACTTGCCTGTTGTACTGTGTAAAATGGAGGCACGTGCCTGCCGCAATGTGTAAAATGGGGACACTTTCCTGCCGCAATGTGTAAAATGGGGGCACGTGCCTGCCGCAATGTGTAAAATGGGGACACTTTCCTGCCGCAATGTGTAAAATGGAGACACTTGCCTGCCGTGCTGTGTAAAATGGGGACACCTGCCTGCCGTGCTGTGTAAAATGGGTTCGCGTGCCTGCTGTAATGTGTAAAATGAGGACTTTTTATTTTTTTATCCTGTGGTGGCCGTGATGATGAGATCAGATGAGGCCACGCCCATCTTAACAAAGCCATGCCCATTTTAATGAGGCCACGCCCCCATGCTTTTACTCTTTATATCTATGGGGGGGGGCGCATTTTTTTTTTAAATGTGAACGGGGGGGGGGGGGGGCATTTTTAAATCTCGCACTGGGAGCCAAATTGGCTAGAAACGGCCCTGAGTAATATGTGTAGCAACATATGTCTATGAGTTTGTTGGTGAAGGCTATCTTTGTGGTATCACTGGCTGCAACCTCACATTGTGAGCGCAGTTTGGATTGTCACTTTTTCAATATGTGTAGCAAGTTTGGTGTAAGTTGCTTCAGGCATTCCAGAGTTATGCTGTCTGCTGAAAAACTCTTTGCTGCCTCAACCCTAGGGGTGCTAGGGGTGTCTTACCCCCACAGTGTTTGTTCCCAGCTTGTAAGTCATATGTGTACCAAGTTTTTTGTAAATTGGTTTAGGCATTCTGGAGTTATGCAGTCTCCTGAAATAATCTGTGCTGCTGTCCCACCCCTATGGGTGCTAGGGGTGTCTGACCCCCACAGTGTTTGTTTCCCGAGTGTAAGTCATATGTGTACCAAGTTTGTTGTAAATTGGTCTAGCCATTCAGGAGTTATGCTGGCTCCTGAAATACTGTGCCGCTGTCCCACCCCTAGGGGTGCTAGGGGTGTCTAACCCCCATAGAGTTACAGTAGTTCCCAGATTGTAAGTCAGATGTGTACCAAGTTTGGTGTAAATTGCTCCAGGCCTTCCACAGTTTTGCTGTCTGCTGACATACTCTGTGCTGCTGTCCCACCCCTAGAGGTGTCTGACCCCCACAGTGTTTGTTTCCAGAGTGTAAGCCCCTATAGATTGTAAGCTTGCGAGCAGGGCCTTCCTACCTCTATGTCTGTCTGTTTTTACCCAGTTTTGTTCTATTACTGTTGTTCTAATTGTAAAGCGCAACGGAATATGCTGCGCTATATAAGAAACTGTTAATAAATAAATAAATAAATATGTGTACTAAGTTTGTTGTAAATTGCTGTAGGCATTCCAGAGTTATGCTGTCTGCTTAAATATTATGTGCTGCTGCCTCACCCCTAAGGGTGCTAGGGGTGTCTTCCTCCCACAGTGTTTGTTGCCAGATTGTAAGGCATATGTGTACCAATTTTTAGTACATTGCTCCTGGAATTCCGGCGTTATGCTGTCTCCTGATATACTCTGTGCTGCTGTCTGCCCCCCCAGGGGTGCTAGGGATTTGAAATTGTTTTAGTTGCCTCCGCCATGTTTTAATACGCTTGTATGTAAAATGTCATGGTCTTCGCTTGTAAACTGTGGATTTGTATAGAAAGACAGGACAATTTTTCACTTTTATGTATTAGATAGCTGAAGTACTTGGCGTTGCGTGGGATTAATGAGTTGGATGTAACTGTCAACATTTTAAAAATAATTATCAGATTAGTAGCTCTTCCAACACACCCATGAGGTGGCTGCCCAGTGTCGTGGGTTTTTTTTTTTAGTTTTTTTTTTTTTGAGGTGTCGCTAGTAGCCCTGATCCCCAGCTTTCTGTTTTGTTCAGTTTTATAATCCCTTTTACATTGCGTGATGGGTTTAAAGTTTTCCCTCTGTTATAAATGTTGTTATTCCAAGGCTTTTGGGTACACAACATTTCTTATTCCCATCTCCATTTCTGTCAGTTAATTAAGTTTATTGACAGGCCCGGTGCTGCCCGCTCAGCAAGGGGATGCAAAGCAGGCAGGCGCCGGCCAGGAGAGGCGCTCTCCCTGCTCGGCTACCCTGCTTTGCATTCCCTTGCTGTCTGTGCTGCTGCCGTCACCGCTGCGCCTGTCACATGTCTGTAACAGGCAGCGGAGCCGGCAGTGTGAATCGAGGCTGTACTCACCCGGATACAAGGCGGAGGGCAGGTACGCAGTTCAGCCGGAGGGGACCCAGAGCCAGTCACACATTAGCCAATAAATTAGCAGGGCCAATTGCCGTATGTGGTCCCGCCCCCAGTCACTCGTCACCATCTCTTTCTTACTGCAGCCTGCAGAGTGAAGGAACTCTACAGGCGAGACAAACTAGCTCTGCAGGTCACACTCGGGTGACGGACTGCATCTCTGGCTTTGTCCCTCTCCTCCTGATCAGCGCAGTGTAGGGCAAAAATATCTCCTTCTCCCCTAGTTCCCAAACATATACAGTGAAGGAGCATAGAGGAGATGGAGTAGTTTAGTGCAGGGCTGGGGGGGTTGCTGCTGAGATTACCGAGTGACAGGTGCATTTAGCCCCTGTTATATGCACCTGCCATCCCTGCACCCTGCAACTACCTACCTGCACCATGCTCCTGCTCTCACTAAACACTGTAACTACACCCTTTACCCATGCCACCCTTGCACCTGTAACTCCTCCCCATGCAAGGGACACCCTGTACCCTTTACCTTACACCACTGCACCTCCCCTGCAACTATGACATCAACCCCCCACCCCCTAGTCCTTCTCTGCACACTGTAATTGCTTCCCCATACCCTATAAATGCCCCTCACCTCATGCAAGTGTCACCCCTTAGGGGTCTATTTACTAAGGCTTGGGTTGAGATAAAGTCAACGGAGATAAAGTACCAGCCAATCGGCTTCTAACTTCCATGTCACAGGCTGGGTTTGAAAAATGACAGTTAGGAGCTGATTGGCTGGTATTTTATCTCCGTCCACTTTATCTCCGTCCAAGGCTTAGTAAATAGACCCCTGTATCCTATAACTTCCTCCTTTGCACCCATTTACCCCCCTCTGTAACTGCACCATGCAAGTGCCCCACTGCACACTGTATATTCTGTATCCCTGTAACTATCACTTTTGCACTCTGTAATTGCCCTCATGCAAATGACACCCATTCACCCTGTAACTGCACTCTGTACTTTCTCTCCCTGCACCCTTTGACGCCTACCACTGCACCGTGACCTCCTACCCCTTCCCCCCCGTAATTCCTACTGGTGCACCTTGTAACTATCACCCATGCAAGTGACACCCCCACATCCCCATGCAACTACACCCCCACATGCTATAAAGGCACCCTCCTGCAACTGCACCCCCACATCCTGTAACTACCCCTCCCCGACATCCTGTAACTTCCCCCTGCTCCCTGTAACTGCCTCCCCCTGTGCCATGTACTGTCATGTCCCTGAGAGGAACAGCTACTACCACCTCCCTGCAGGCTTGCTTAACCCCCAACATCATCATCTGTTCATGTGTGGCACTGCCTACTTCTAACAGTAAGAAACCGCAGCCAGATCGGCACACAAAGGATAGGACCAAGTGCAGCCAGTTAAAACAGCAGTGGCAGCAGGCCAGGTCAGTAGCTAATAAGGTGAAAAGAAAAGTAATATGGGGACTGACAAAACTGGATTGTAAGGGGTGGGGGGAGGCACAGGGAGAATGTGCATTGTCACCCTGTATAAAGGGCACTACTGTGTAGCGTAATGTGTATAAGGGGCACTACTGTGTGGTGTAATGTGTATAAGGGGCAATACTGTGTAGCGTAATGTGTATAAGGGGCACGACTATATGGTGTAATATGATTTGGGGGCACTTTGTGAATAAGATTGAATCAGATAGTGTGACATAATTTGAACTAGGATTACTACTGGGTGGCCGCTTCCTTTTCCGCTCACGCTTTATTGCTTAGTTCCTTTGTAAAGTATGAGAGGGAGGGCGCAAATTTATAGTTTGCAGGGGGGCGCCGAATACCCTAGCACCGGCCCTGTTTATTGATTTATGTTTATTTCAGTCAGTTATTACAGGTAACTGAATTATGGTTATTTCTGTCTGTTATTACAGTTCATTAAAGTTTTCATCCAGATCCATCCAGTGGAAGGTCCAAAACAGGCCCCCCGTGTCAAAGTTCTGTCCAGCATTCACCAATGGGGGGTCTGACCGGGACCTCAACTCTTTAGCATGTCTTCTGGGATCCAGTGTTACCACTCTGTAAAGTTTTTGTCCAAATCCATCCAGTGGGAGGCTCAGAACAGGCTCCCTGGGTCAAAGTTCTGCCCAGCGTACACCAACAGGAGGTCTGACCAGGAGCCTATCCCCCCTAAAACCTGGCCAGGATCCAACTAGACCACATCGCGTTGGTTTCATCCCAATCGGTGCAGGGCTATTTCATATGCATAACCAGACAGACAGACCAATGAATTTTATATATAACATTTCATATTTTACATGTGTATTAAATGAAAAAGAAATACACAGCTTTACAATCTTTTAGCAGAAAACTCTGTTAGCATTATATATGTAAAGATACTATATATAAAAATAGATACAAGTGTTACATTAGTGCAAATACAAATTTAATAAATTCAGGAAAATGAAAGTGCTGATCCATGTACTGTCTGTGTGGCAGGTCCTGTGTGTATATGTGTCGGTGTGGCCGGTCCTGTCTGTATATGTGTCGGTGTGCCCGGTCCTGTCTGTATATGTGTCAGTGTGCCCGGTCCTGTCTGTATGTCTGCTGTGTGGCCAGGATCGGAGTAACAATGGGGGGGGTGGAGCTGCAGCTCCAGGCCCCCAATGAAATGATTCACTGAATACAGTGTTGATAGGATTTTTTTCCCCTGTCACTGCCAGCAGCCATCAAAAGAACCCCAGCCCATTCACTCCCGGCATTTAAAAAAAAAAAGAAAAAGCTCCGACCATCCCACCTGGACCCCCAAAACACAAACATTTGTGCTGTCAAACAGATTCAACGTTCCACTCCCAGCAACCAGTAGACTCACCCATTCCCCTGCACTGCGGAAGCTCTACCCAAACTGGTTGCTGAAAGATCTGTCCCAGCCACCCAAAGCTCCGCCCCCAGCCACTCAAAGTGCCACTAAAAGCTCAGACCCTTAGATCCAGTTACTCAAAGTCCTACCCCAGCTATCAAATCACCCACACATTCCCTGTGGACTACCGAATCCCTGCCCAATCATGTTCTCGACACCTGAAGCTCTGCGCATCACAGCAGGTGCTCAATGCCCCACCCCTGCCACCTGAAGCCCCGCCCATTCACCCCCTGCCCTCCAGCGTCCTGCAGTGCAGCAACAGCTGCACCATTTTCCCAGTGATTCGCACATGCGCAGTAGGAAAATCACTGGGAAAATGGCTGCCGCGCCATTTTCCCAGTTATTTGAGCACACGCTCTAGGTTCTGGGACAGCGCTAGGGTCCCCTAGGGACCCTATTGCCCAGAGCTGTATAGCGCTACTGGTCAGAGAGGAGGGGGCCCATACGGATCCTGCACATGGGCCTCCTCCTCTCTAGAAGCGCCCCTGGCTCCTCCCCTGATGACGTTAGAGGTCCTTTCTCCAACTTGGTTTTAGCCATAACCGTGAGAGGATGGCTATGTGCTAGAAAGAGAGCGCTGCTTGAAGTGCCACAGAGACAGAGCTGCCTGCCGCAGGAGGGAAGTCTACATGCATTATCAACAAGGGTGTGGGTTGATAGACAGTATCTAGTTAGACAGTCAATAGATAGACACCATATGTTAGACAGACATTAGGTCGACAGGGTCAAAAGGTCGACATGAAAATGGTCGACACAAATTTTTTTAGACACCATGTTTTTTGCATTTTTGTGGTTTGTGTGGATAGTTTTGTCATCTGGGACCTGTAAATACCAAATTGCTTTCTAACAAATATTTAAAATGCCCACTCTAATATATACTGCAGACGCCAGACGCATCTTATTACCATATACGATAAAAGTGCGCTGTACATCTCAAAACACTACATCCCTTAAGAGAAAAGAATACACCCACACATTATCTGAGTTCCAAAGCTCATTGATGTATATATTTGTTATATATGGATTCAATATATTACAAGGTACAGTATACATGGTTACAATTCATACAGTAAGCAGTTAATAAATACAGTTACAGGCCAGCATACAATTACCATATCTTTCAATGCATCCTCCTCTTAATATATCTCTCTCTCTCAGCAAATAAATACAGGAACTGATCTAGAAGCACCGCCATCATCGTCTGGCACAAAACAGCAACTGGGAACTGTGTGTCTCTGTAATGTGTTATCTAGTTTTGGGGGAGGGAACTTTCTCATTCATGATGAGTCACTAGTCTGTTCGTATGCTAAACAGGTTCAGCCTTGAGGACATCAAAAGGGGCTGGCCTGAGCTTCCTGTCCACTACATGTTTCTGTAAATGTCTATTGTTCTAATAAAAATGACTTTAGCTTTCATACATTTAATCATAACTATTTGTTGCAATGTCCTACAACTTAATAACAAGTATCAAATGAATCTACACATTAATCTGCTTGCTTTAATACCAAATATGACAGGCCTAACTTGCTTCGTTCCAATAATACACATACATGACATTACTCCATTATATAATGTTAAATCATTATGATGTCTGGCGCTTGATATTATTATAATTATGTACTGTATGAAATAAGTGTCGAATCCATCTCTGTGGCATGTCCGTGTAAATGCGTGTGTTACCATATATTGCTGTGCTCGCTGCGCGTATTTGCAAGCATAGCGACTCATAATGTGTGTAGTCTGTATGTTCTTTCTATGTAATATTTTTGACTTCGACAGACCCCAATTGTTGAAAGGCATACGCTCACAGGGCTCACTCCGCTCACTACGCTTCAGGCTCGGTGGCTCGCTGCGCTCGCCACAAGGTTTATAACCAACTCTATGCCAACATGGATAGAGAAGGTATGAAATAGTCCAAAAACTTAACTTTTTTAAAAACATGTCGACCTTTTGACACTGTCGACCATTTGACACTGTCAACTTTTTGACCCTGTCAACCTAATGTCTGTCTAACATATGGTGTCTATCTATTGACTGTCTAACTAGACACTGTCTATCTATCAACCGGATACCTATCAATAAACCTATTCAAAAATCAGTGCATACTTGAATTACTGGGGATAGCCAGGTAATTGAGGCAAGGAACCTGGAGCAGCAGAAGTGGACAGTGTGGGGGGCCGTGATGGTCTGATTGTGCCATCATGGCCCCACCCTCTGCTTTACAATGCTTTGATTTCTAGCGGTATGGGGCCATGATGATGCAGTTCCCACTAAATACCTGCACCCTTTCAATATTGACAGGATCCCCTCTCCCCAACACCTGAACCCCCCCTCCCCAATGCCAGGAACCCCATCGCTGAGGTCGGCAGTGGCCGAGACCATGGTACATACCCCCCAATTATATGTATGGTAGCAGTGGGTGGGGAGCCCAGAAGATTGGGGGTGATTAGTGTAAGGCAACAGGGAGTAGGCTGTGCGGGTGGGAGAGATTTGGGGTGTGTGGCAGGTGCAGGATCTATACTACAGAATACACAGTGCTGACAGAGACAGTCCGCATACAGAAGCCACGTGACACAGTGCTGCAGTGTCACCACCGATCCAGCACCACACTGCTGCTGCATTCCCAGTCACAGCTTCTCCTCATCTCCCGGCCAGTGCTCCCATTGCTGCTCCCTGCAGCTGCGCTCACACCCCTACTCCTGCACACACACTGCTCCCAGGGATATGGGGTATCATCCAGGCGGCGGTTGTGACCCAGCAATAATCATCTTGCTGTTACAGCCGTGCCCCCTCAAATCTGGCGCCCAGAGCACATGCCCCCCTAGCCCCACTCCACCCCAGTTGTGGCCCAGCTCAATAATATAACAGGTGGTGGATACATATGTGTCCACATAATCCTTCCCTAAAATCTAGCAATATGGCTCAATTTGGCACGACATAAACTCTGCGACATAGCTACGCAGTGGTCGAAGTGGAATTTTTGAATGAATGAAAAAGTGAAGGTAGCAATTATGCTCGTGTGCTCCGGAAAAGGGGGCAAGGTCACACAAAAGGGGGCATGTCATTCAGTGTAGTAGGACCCCTTATACTATCTAGTACTAGTGCCCCTTTCACATTATAGCACACGGTATGAGCTGAAATTCACGCTATAGCACATGGTATGAGCCGGAATTCACGTTATAGCACATGGTATGAGCCGTAATTCACGTTATAGCACATGGGGGTTTATTTACTAATATTCGTGTTTTTGCCGTTTTTAAGGGTGTTTGAACTCGAATGGTATCGGGTGCATTTTACTGCAACTTTTTGAATCCTGATACGATCATTCACTAAGCTGCCGAGTTTTGCACAATCGTTTTTTCCGATGTCGATGTGATTCGTAATATCAGGCAGTGTTTTACGGGAGTGATGAGTAAAACACTGCCTGACAAAACACAAGGAATCCCGGCCGGATCTGTGAGATCCGTGCAGGGCTTCATTGTGTACCTTAAAAAGTTGATTAAAGTCTTAAAAAATCAGAAAAAAATTGCGTGGGGTCCCCCCTCCTAAGCACAACCAGCCTCGGGCTCTTTGAGCCGGTCCTGGTTGAAAAAATATGGGGGGGGAAATGACAGGGGTACCCCCATATTTAATCAACCAGCACCGGGCTCTGCGCCTGGTCCTGGTTCCAAAAATACGGGGGACAAAAAGCGTAGGGATCCCCCGTATTTTTTAAACCAGCACCGGGCTCCACTAGCTGGGGAGATAATGCCACAGCCGGGGGACACTTTGATATCGGTCCCTGCGGTCGTGCCATTAAAACCCCAACTAGTCACCACTGGCCGGGGTACCCTGGATGAGTGGGGACCCCTTCAATCAAGGGGTCCCCCCCCCTCCAGCCACCCAAGGGCCAGGGGTGAAGCCGAGGCTGTCCCCCCCATCCAAGGGCGGCGGATGGGGGGCTGATAGCCTTGTGAGAAATTGTGAATATTGTTCTTAGTAGCAGTACTACAAGTCCCAGCAAGCCTCCCCCGCATGCTGGTACTTGGAGAACCACAAGTACCAGCATGCGGTGGAAAACCGGGCCCGCTGGTACCTGTAGTACTACTAAAAAAATACCCCAATAAAAACAGGACACACACACCGTGACAGTACAACTTTATTACATACATACACACCAACATACACACATACTTACCTATGTTCCCACGAGGCTCGGTCCTCTTCTCCATGTAGAATCCTAGGGGTACCTGTGAAAAAAATTATACTCACATAATCCAGTGTACCTTCTGTTCTTTGTATAATCCACGTACTTGGCAAAATAATAAAACGGAAACCCGACCACGCACTGAAAGGGGCCCCATGTTTACACATGGGACCCCTTTCCCCGACTGCCAGGACCCCCCCTGACTCCTGTCAAAGAGGGTCCCTTCAGCCAATCAGGGAGCGCCACGTCGTGGCACTCTCCTGATTGGCTTGTGCTCCTGTAGTGTCTGTCAGGCAGCACACGGCACAGATACAATGTAGCGCCTATGCGCTCCATTGTAGCCAATGGTGGGTACTTTGCGGTCAGCGGTGAGGTTACTTTCGGTCAACCGCTGACCGCAAAGTTCCCACCATTGGCTACAATGGAGCGCATAGGCGCTACATTGTATCTGTGCCGTGTGCTGCCTCACAGACACTACAGGAGCACACAGCCAATCAGGAGAGTGCCACGACGTGGCGCTCCCTGATTGGCTGAAGGGACCCTCTTTCACAGGAGTCAGGGGGGGTCTTGGCAGTCGGGGAAAGGGGTCCCATGTGTAAACATGGGGCCCCTTTCAGTGCGTGGTCGGGTTTCCGTTTTATTATTTTGCCAAGTACGTGGATTATACAAAGAACAGAAGGTACACTGGATTATGTGAGTATAATTTTTTCACAGGTACCCCTAGGATTCTACATGGAGAAGAGGACTGAGCCTCGTGGGAACATAGGTAAGTATGTGTGTATGTTGGTGTGCATGTATGTAATAAAGTTGTACTGTCACGGTGTGTGTGTCCTGTTTTTATTGGGGTATTTTTTTAGTAGTAGTACTACAGGTACCAGCGGGCCCGGTTTTCCACCGCATGCTGGTACTTGTGGTTCTCCAAGTACCAGCATGCGGGGGAGGCTTGCTGGGACTTGTAGTACTGCTACTAAAAACAATATTCACAATTTCTCACAAGGCTATCAGCCCCCCATCCGCCGCCCTTGGATGGGGGGGACAGCCTCGAGCTTCACCCCTGGCCCTTGGGTGGCTGGAGGGGGGGACCCCTTGATTGAAGGGGTCCCCACTCCTCCAGGGTACCCCGGCCAGGGGTGACTAGTTGGGATTTTAATGGCACGGCCGCAGGGACCGATATCAAAGTGTCCCCCGGCTGTGGCATTATCTCCCCAGCTAGTGGAGCCCGGTGCTGGTTTCAAAAATACGGGGGACCCCTACGCTTTTTGTCCCCCGTATTTTTGGAACCAGGACCAGGCGCAGAGCCCGGTGCTGGTTGATTAAATATGGGGGAACCCCTGTCATTTTTTTACCCATATTTTTTCAACCAGGACCGGCTCAAAGAGCCAGAGGCTGGTTGTGCTTAGGAGGGGGGACCCCACGCAATTTTTTTTTCAGATTTTACACTAAACAGACCCTTTCCCATAGATAACCATGCACAGATCTCACTGATCCGTGCATGGTTATCCAAACTCAACTGGAAAAAGCAGGTCTATTTTATTGCTGCTTTTTTTAACGAATCGAAAAAAAACAGACCCGCACTTGAGCACTTAGAAACTAACACCCAAATACGAATGAATAGTGAATGCCCGTATTCTATGAAATAACAGCCGCGTTTGGCTCTAATCTCTGTGTCTCTCTTGCCATTCTTAGTGGGGAAACTTAGTGGGGAAACTCTGTCTGCCCTTCCCTGTGTGTGTGCGTGTGGTCTCCATTAAGCTATGTCCATATGCTGCAGAGGATATGTCCTCTCAGGATGATCCCATTCCATGTAATCAGGATTGCACTGTGTTAGCGCAGGTCCCAGCAAGGGAGCCTGAGTGGTTAGCCTCTATTAAAACTATGATCTCTCAGATTTCTACTAGAGTTGCACAAAATGAGTGTGCAACTCAAGTTTTACAGAACTCTATGGCAGTTTGGTCCGGTTCTGTTACCTCAGGGCAGAGCCGGCGCTAACCGCTCAGCAAAGGGATGCAGAGCAGGTAGGCGCCGGCCTGGAGAGGCGCTCTTCCTGCTCCGTATCCCTTCTTCTATACATGACTGCTCCTGCCAGCTACCCCTGCGCCTATCACACAGGCAGCGGCGCCGGCAGCAATCCGACATATTTTTTAACAAAATCAATCCAGTGGTCCCAACACAGTGGTCTCAATCCTGCCTGCCCAACACTCCCCCCATGCGATAGCAGCAAGCTCCACACTCTATCACGCCACAGTGCCTCATCTCGCTGCTGCGGCTGGCTGCCAGAAAGCCCACAGAAACCTCGTCAGCTCACTCAGGAAACGCGCTCTTGTGGCCGCCGTGCGCACACACAGGAGCCAGATCCAGAGCGGGCGGTCATGGCTCTAAGTGCTGTGCTGCACAGCAGAGCAGGTCAGGTCTCTGGGCAGAGAGAGGGAATGTGGACAACACTCCAGAGGTTTTGCGGTACCCGGCTGATACCTCCCCAGTCTGTGGCGTCTGTGTCCTCCAGCATGCATGAGGCAGTAGCAGCGGAATCATTTGGATTCAGGGAGGTAAGGACACAACAAGGGACTCATTGGTAATCGTCAGGGGTGCAGGTCCCTGGCCCTCTTCTTACTGTGTCACCCCAACCCTCCATTTCCTCTCTGTGTTATGTTCCAGCCTTGTGTCTCTCTTGCCCCCCCCCAGTGTTCTCTCACAGTCACTGTGTCACCCCCTCCCGTGTCCTGTCACTTTGTCACCCCCTGCATGTCCCATCACTGTGTCACCCCCCTCCCGTGTCCCATCACTGTGTCACCCCCCCGTGTCCCATCACTGTGTCACCCCACCATGTCCCGTCAGCCCCCAATGTCCCGTCACTGTGTCACCCCCGGTGTCCACTCACTGTCTCACCTCCCCCATGTCACGTCACTGTGTCACCCCCCGCATGTCCCATCACTGTGTCACCCCCCCGTGTCCCGTCACTGTGTCACCCCGCCATGTCCCGTCACCCCCCAATGTCCCGCCACTGTGTCACCCCCCATGTCCACTAACTGTGTCACCTCCCCCAAGTCACGTCACTGTCACCCCCCTTCTGTGCCCTGTCTGTGTCACCCCTCCCCGTTGTCCTGTCACTGTGTCACCCCCCTCCCATGTCCTGTCACACCCCCGATGTCCAGTCACTGTCTCACCCCCATGTCCCCATCACTGTGTCATCCCATTCCCGTGTCCTGTCTGTCACCCCCCCGGTGTCCTGTCACTGTGTCACCCCCCCCCCCCCCGGGTTCCTGTCACTGTGTCACCCCACCCGTGTCCTGTCACTGTGTCACTCCCCCGTGTCCCGTCCCATCTATACCCCCCCCCCCCCCGTCGTTTTTCCCAGAATAATAACATAAATAAGTGGCACCGTGTGATGTAACGTGCATAAGGGCCACTACTGTGGGGTGTAATGTGACTAAGGGGCACTACTGTGTGGCATAATTTGAATTGGTAGTACTAATGTAAGGCCACACCCCTTTCTTGTGATACCACACCCGTTTTTTGTGCCGTGAAGTATGGGATGGAAGGTGCAAATTTATAGTTTGCAGGAGGGCGCCTAGCACCGGCCCTGCCTCAGGGCCCCCTACTGTATGCTCTCAAAAACGTTCTCTTGCCCAGATTATGCAAGATGATATGGATACCGATTCTGACACGGCAGACGGTGATGGGGATGTACTGCGGGGGGCGGCATCTCTTGCAAAAGGGGTGCAGTTGATGATAGAGGCTATTAGAGATGTGTTGAATATTGCTGATACAACACCTGAGCAGGTTGAAGAGGCTTACTTCACTGACAATAAGAAAGCCTCGTTAACCTTCCCTGCATCTAAGGAATTAAATACTATATTTGAGAAAGCCTGGAAAAACACGGAGAAAAAATTTCAGATCCCTAGAAAGGTTCTGGTGGCTTTCCCTTTGGCAGGCTCCGGAGCCTTACCTCCGGCGGGTGCTCCCGCGGGTCACCATCCCGCTGATTGGCGCGGCTGCGGCGGAGGGGGGAGCTGCTGGCGGCGGGGCCTTCTGGAAGGATGTGCGGCTGCCAGGGGCCGAGGGTCTGGAGAGCCGGGCGCGGCGGCGGGGATCGCTGCGGTAAGGTCCTCTAGTGGTGACAAAGTATAATGTGTCAGATACAGAAGCTGGCTAAAGCGGTGTGCTAACAGCTAAGTATGTCTCCTGTGCTGGGGGCAGCCATGTTGGAGACCAGAGTATTACCAATGAAGTTCCCAATCTGTGTCCAGCCAATCCTGCGTGTTCTCCCCCTTACAGAAGGGGGCTGGCTCAGAGGGAGAGTGCCAGTGCTTCATGTTACCTCCTTGTGAAAAGTTCTCCAGTTCTGTGCTCCCAGGTTACTTCTGGTTCCCTGGTCCTGGTTGCTCTCATCCATCGGTTACCTAAACGCTGCTGCAGTCCTGCTGTCTAAGTCCGTTGCCACTCGTGGAAGCGCTCACGGGGTCCCAGGTCGTAGGGGAGCTCCAGGTGCTAACGGCGGTTCCCGCAGACGTCTTCATTTCTTCAAGGTCCAAGTTCTTCAGCCTCGTCTTTCAATCACAAACCACAGTCCTCATTTCTTCAAAGTCCAAGTTCTTCAGCTTCACTCTTCAAGTAATTTAACCATAGACTCTAATTCTTCCAGTTTCTTCAGCTGCTCCAATATTTGTGTACAGCCTGATTATTCATTAAAACTACAGTTATCTTCCTACGAAGTCCTCCTTTTCTTTACGCCCTCTTGCCAACGTTAACACTTAGTTTGGCTTCCACCCCATGAGGAGGAATTACATTCAGCCACCTCGTCTACTCTCCTCACAGGTAGCTGTCCCTTCTGCCAAAACTCGGTTGTCGGGACCCCAATTTACGCCGAGCGTGACACCCTTTCCCTGAGGAGGATAGGAAAAAATGGGAAAACCCACCCATAGTTGACGTGTCTGTATCCAGACTCTCAAAAAAGGTGGTTTTACCTGTCCCCGGATCTACCGCGTTTAAAAGAACTGGCTGATCGCAAAATTGACACTACGCTCAAATCCATATACACGGCTTCAGGGGCGATACTACGTCCTACTATTGCCTGTGCATGGGTTCCCAAAGCTATAGTAAAGTGGTCAGGCACGTTACTTGAGGATTTATATACAATGGATAAAAGTGACATTGAATTGTTTTTACGTAACATTCAGGATTCTGCAGGATTTATGGTGGAATCCATGAAAGACCTGGGTTCGATGGCTGCAGGGATATCTTCCATGTCTGTCTCAGCTCGTAGAGGACTTTGGCTGCGCCAGTGGTCTGCCGAAGTGGAATCCAGGAGAGGTGTGGAGACCCAACCCTACACAGGTCAGGCTCTCTTTGGGGAATCGTTGGATGTGTGGATTTTCACGGCTACAGCGGGTAAGTCACCTTTTCTTCCCTCAGCTGCACCTGCTACGAAGAAACCTTTTTTCTTCAGCTGCCTCACAGTCCTCTCAGGCTGCTAAAACAAGAAAGGCCAAGCAGTCCAACATCTTCTTTAGAGGAGGTCGACCAAAATCTAAGAAACCTGCTGCGGCGGGTTCCCAGGAACAGAAGCCTACTCCAGGTACACCAAAGTCCTCAGCATGATGGAGGACAGCGCGGCCTGGAGGTGGGGCCGGTGGGGGCGAGACTCAGGCATTTCAGCCACCTCTAGGTGTCGTCCGGCCTGGATCCCTGGGTGCAAGATATTGTGTCCCAGGGGTACAGTCTGGAGTTTCAAGATCTCCCTCCTCACCGATTCTTCAAATCAGGCTTGCCAGCTTTACTGGCAGACAGGGCTATCTTACAGGAAGCCATCCAGAAGTTGGTGGAGTCACAGGTCATTGTACCAGTTCCACCCCATTTGCAAAACAAAGGTTATTATTCAAACCTTTTCACGGTACCGAAACCGGATGGTTCGGTCAGGCCCATTTTGAACTTAAAATCGCTAAACCCCTTTATGAGGGAGTTCAAGTTCAAAATGGAGTCTCTGAGGGCGGTGATATCAGGTCTGGAGGAGGGGGAATTCCTAGTATCCCTGGATATAAAGGATGCGTACCTCCACATTCCGATTTGGCCGCCGCATCAAGATTTTCTCCGATTCACACTGTTAGACAGTCATTTTCAGTTCCAGTCCCTAGCATTCGGCCTCTCCACAGCACCGAGGGTATTCACTAAGGTGATGGTGGAGATGATGGTTCTCCTCTGCAGACAGGGGGTGAACATAATTCTGTATCTGGACGATCTGCTGATAAAGGCATCGTCCAAGGAGAAGCTGTTGCAGTCCATTGTTCTCACGACCCATCTAGTCAGGGAACACGGTTGGATCCTGAATCTTCCAAAATCACATTTGGAGCCGACCAGGAGGTTGTCCTTTCTGGGAATGATCCTCGACATGGAAGTGCAGAGGGTGTTTCTTCTGGAGGAAAAAGCGTTGGTGATACAAACAATGGTCCGGGATGTCCTGAAGCCAGCCCGGGTGTTGGTTCATCAGTGCATTCGCCTTCTGGGGAAGATGGTGGCCTCTTACGAGGCTCTGCAGTATGGAAGGTTTCATGCTCGACCCTTCCAACTGGATCTCCTGGACAAGTGGTCGGGATCTCATCTACACATGCACCAGAGAATACGTCTGTCGCTAAAGGCCAGGATTTCTCTCCTCTGGTGGCTACAATTACCTTACCTTCTGGAGGGCCACAGGTTCGGGATTCAGGCCTGCATCCTTCTAACCACGGATGCAAGTCTCCGGGGCTGGGGCGCAGTCACTCAAGAGGAGACCTTCCAAGGAAGGTGGTCAGGTCTGGAAGCCGGCCTACCAATAAACATTCTGGAACTAAGGGCCGTCTACAACGGTCTTCTCCAAGCGGCCCATCTTCTGCGGGATCGAGCCATTCAAGTGCAGTCGGACAATGTAACGACAGTGGCTTACATAAACCGACAGGGCGGAACGAAGAGCAGGGCTGCAATGTCAGAGGTAACAAGAATCATCCTCTGGGCAGAAAAACACGTGCTGGCGCTGTCAGCAATCTTCATTCCGTAAGTAGACAACTGGGAAGCGGACTTCCTCAGCAGACACGATCTCCATCCAGGATAGTGGGGACTCCATCCGGAGGTGTTCTTGGAGGTAACAGATCTTTGGGGTGTACCTCAAATAGACATGATGGCCTCTCGTCTCATCAAGAAGCTTCGGCAGTATTGTTCCAGGTCGAGGGACCTGCAAGCCGTGACGGTGGACGCCCTGGTGACTGTGGGTTTTCCAGTCAGTATACGTGTTTCCTCCACTTCCACTCATTCTAAGAGTTCTAAAACTCATAAGGAGAACAAGAGTTCAGGCGATCCTCATTGCTCCGGACTGGCCAAGAAGGGCTTGGTACGCAGATCTTCTGGATCTACTGCTCGAAGAGCTGAGGCCTCTTCCTCTTTAGGAGAACCTGCTGCAGCAGGGGCCTGTCGCTTATCAAGACTTACCGTGGCTACATTTGATGGCATGGAGGTTGAACGTCAGATATTAGCTCGGAAGGGCATTCCAAACAAGGTTATTCCTACCCTGATACAGGCTAGGAAAGGAGTAACGTCTAAACAGTACCATCGTATTTGGAAAAAATATGTATCTTGGTGTGAGTCCAAGACGTTTCCTACGGTGGAGTTTCAACCGGGTCGGTTTCTCCTCTTCCTGCAAGCAGGTGTGGATATGGGCCCGAGGTTGGGATCCGTAAAGGTCCAGATTTTGGCCCTATCCATTTTCTTCCAGTTGGCTTCCCTTCCTGAGGTTCAGACTTTTCTGAAAGGGGTTCTGCACATCCAGCCTCCATTTGTGCTGCCTATGGCACCCTGGGATCTTAACGTGGGGTTACAGTTCCTCCAATCAGATTGGTTTGAGCCTCTGCCGGAGGTTGAGGTCAAGTTTCTCACGTGGAAGGCTGTCACTTTGTTGGCCTTAGCTTCTGCTAGACGTGTTTTTGATTTGGGGGCTTCATCTTGTAAGAGCCCCTACTTGATCTTTCATGAAGATAAGGCTGAGCTCTGTCAGCAGTTCCTTCCGAAGGTTGTGTCGGCATTTCATATCAACCAACCTATTGTGGTGCCAGTGGCTACTGACTCCTCAATTTCATCAAAGTCCTTGGATGTCGTAAGGGCTCTGAAAATCTATGTGAAGAGGACAGCTCGTCACAGAAAAAAGGACTCTCTGTTTGTCCTGTATTATCCTAAGAAACTTGGGTGTCCTGCTTCTAAGCAGACAATTTCTCGCTGGATCAGGTTCACTATCCAGCATGCATATTCTACAGCAGGATTACCATGTCCTATGTCTGTTAAGGCCCACTCTACTCGTAAGGTGGGTTCTTCCTGGGTGGCTGCCCGGGGTGTCTCGGCTTTACAGCTTTGCCAGGCAGCTACTTGGTCTGGGTCGAACACGTTTGCAAAATTCTACAAGTTCGATACTTTGGCCTCTGAGGACCTGAAGTTTGGTCAATCAGTTCTGCAGGAGCCTCCGCTCTCTCCCTCCCGTTCTGGGAGCTTTGTTACATCCCCATGGTACTAATGTGGACCCCAGCATCCTCTAGGACGTAAGAGAAAATAGGATTTTAATTGCCTACCGGTAAATCCTTTTCTTGTAGTCCATAGAGGATGCTGGGTGCCCGCCCAGCGCTTCGTGATCCTGCAGTGGTTACTTGTTCAGTACTACTTAGTTCTTGGTTAAGTACTGTTTTGTTACTTGGTAAGTAATATTGTTCAGCCGTTGCTGATGTTTCAAGCTAGTTAGCTTGGTTTGCCTTGTGTGTGAGCTGGTGTGAATCTCGCCACTATCTGTGTAAAATCCTTCTCTCGAAGTTGTCCGTCTCCTCGGGCACAGTTTCTAGACTGAGTATGGTAGGAGGAGCTAGCCCAGGCGCTCAAACTCTTAGAGTGCCAGTGGCTCCTAGTGGACCCGTCTATACCCCATGGTACTAATGTGGACCCCAGGCATCCGCTACGGACTACGAGAAAAGGATTTAGCGGTAGGTAATTAAAATCCTAATATAATATAATATATTGTCAAAGTCAGAAAAATGTCTCAATGCACGTTGCCATATTTGCACCGCACACTGGTCCGCGCTGCGCGTGCGTACGCTCTCCCGTGGAGGCGCATACCCGCAATAGCGTGCACTCGCAGGCGCGGTATGCGTATTTACGGTAGAGTTTATATAGTCGTAGCGTGCGACTCATTCGTTACATATTTTCACAATTAATGTAGTTTATAGATCATGGTCCCTTTGATAGATTCTGAAATTTAGGTTAAAATACAATGTCCCAGAGCTGAGGAATCCCTCTTTATATCGTACGAAGGGTCTAACAGGAATCATACAGCAGTGTTTGGTACCCATCGGAAGAGTATTTAATTAGCAATATTCCGGTGTTGGTTTGGAGCGTATTAATCGCTCGTGCGAATAGTTATGGACATAAGAAGTTTATGTCCATTTCTATTATTTACACATACTCAGGTATGCGGCGGGAAACCCAGTTTCCCACCCACCTGAGCTGTTGGAAATCGTCACAGCCCACCTGTATGAATCACCCTATGACCTTTTGTTATGATGCAGGGCCGAATTCCTTCGGCCAATGGACAATGGGATTGTAGGACCAGGAGATTGCATTGTGTGTGGGGCATAAATAGGCAGGCCGACCACATCCAGCTCTCACTCTCTCATCAACGGTTATCTGCTGATAGCCGGGAGCTGGATATCGAGGCGCAGGCGATCATACCCTTTGTGCGTAAGTTTCTCTCCGTAATCATTGTCTTTCTGTGAGCCAATTTCTCTCATCTCATCTCTCTCTCTCTCTCTCTCTCTGTTCTGTTCTCTCATATCTCCCCTAGACTAGGCTAGTATTGTATTGTATTAGATAGTATTGTATTGTATTGCATTTAGGTCAGTGTAGTATTGTCTTTTTTGTATTTATTGTTTAGTTCTGTGGTTAGGAAGTCTCTGTTATATTGTAGTGTATCAATTGTACTGTTATCCCCTTTTACAAGTATATTAGATATAATACAGTTAATAGGCTTTGGAACCTAAACCAGTATCTGTGTATTTTCTATAGTGTTAAGTGTTCACTTGAGCGTCGGTGACGCTCAAGCAGCTTTGTAGTTAGTCAGGTTACACAAGGTTGCACTTACACCCTGTACTCACATTAAGGTATTCTTTGTATTTCTTTGGTATAAGGTTTAAACATAAAGGTATAGTGTTGTGAGCGTCTGCATCGCTGGTGACCTCCTCGTGGTCTCGAGCGTACGCTAAGCTACAGCGAATCATTCCCCTAGACATAACCAATAACGTGTCCTGTGATCACTGGGCCGCGAGCGAACGTGACGCTTGAGCGTCTCGCCTACGGCTGAGCGATCGCTACGCCAATAGCGTACCATTACGGTACTTCTTAAGTAAACAGCGTACAGTGTTCTTAGCTTCATAAAGGGTTGTTTATACGACAAGGAATTTGGCATTGTCAATTGGGGACTCGTCCTATCCTTCTCATATCTGCACTAGGTAGATCAGCAGACATTATCCCTCCAGCAAAGGGTGGGAGGTTGTCTCACAGTGCTGACGGGATAAGCGTCTGCTTCGCTTAGATAAAGAGTGCTGAAGGAATCCGGGAACCGGAAGTAAGAACAAAACGCTTGTGTCTTTTAAAAACTGTTTTATTTCTCTTCTGTCTTGCGTATACACGCACGCATACATTTATCTGCATTTCTTTTTCAATTTCGTATATCACTATTCCTGTTTGCCAATTTTTATAGTTGATAGAAAGTGCTAAAAAGAGATTTGCTGTTATTTCATAGTAGAGGTGATAGTTAAAGTATAGAACAAACACACGGTTTGTCTGAGATACAAGGCAGTCAGTGTGGATTGCGGTAGATGATCAGGGATCATTTACATTGATAAAAATAGAAATTGTGTTACGGTGGATCTTTATATTGCGTACACGTGTCGCTAACAAAGACTAGCGTACGCAATCCAAAGGCAGACGCACGCAGCGTTCATTACGCAACGTAGCGTACGGTTACGCCCACGTAGCTCAAGTTGTGATAAAGTGAAGTAACGCAAAGGCGATAATTAACGCACAGCGGTAGATAACGCGACGCGGTAAATAACGCAAATCTATTTTTGGAAAAATCTGAAATTTAGTTTAACAGATCCTGCTCCTAATTGGTAACACTTTTGGCCTAAAGACAATTTCTGCGCAGAAATAGATATAGAAACAAAAGTGTACATGTGTTGAGTGAGTGTGTTTTGTATACAAAAGTTTATATAACTTTAAGGTGGAACCAAAAGGAAAGCCGGGTACTCGTCAAGGGACACACGTGTAAGTGACATATACGGTGGCTAGGGAGGCATCCCTGGTTAAATAATATTTGAGCATTAGAGTATAGCGGACCATAAGGTAACAAGACCAGGAGGTCATAAGGTAACTAGACCAGGAGGTCATAAGGTAACAGACCAGGAGGTCATAAGGTAACAGGTAAAATAGACAAAGAGGTCCGCTATAAAAGTCCAGTGGCACAACGCCTGGGGTGTTGGTGCAGAACCCATATAGGCCATAAGCTCTTGCTGAAGGAATCGCGGCCGGAAACATCGATTCCATTGATCTTTCAGTACATGACAAGTAGTGCTCGTGTACTGAACGATTGGACCGCACGTAATTGTGTGCAGTAGTTAGTAATCTGACCTAATACCATTAGAGTAAAGTGGTCACAAACGCTATTTGTACATTCTGACGTGATTTGTGTAATTTTTTATTTTTGGAAGGGAAGTTCGCTGGTCACTCAGGAACTATCCAACAACCGATACTTGCTGGGGAACGCGCCCCAGTAAATAAAGGTTCACAGGGGCCCTAGGTTGGGTACAGCAGCTCTGGTTACAGTGATTGCAGTACTGGCCAACGTGGGCGAGAAGTAAGTGGGGTACTTGATAAACCACCACCGCCGGCCTGCCCAAGGACATCTTGGTTTGTTTGTAAGGGTTCGCTGAAAACCTTGAGATAAAGATCCAAGGAGGAATAAGCAACGCCTGCAGATTATGGGGGCCATTTGTTCAGGTAGGGGGCGATCAACCTCGGTTCGGGTTGATTCAGAGAACCGACCAGTTGGGTCGGCACGATATGTAATGTGTGAAAAATACGGTAGTCACACAGAGGTTTTATGTGATGAATGGGAGAGAATGACTGTACAAGACAGGGACAAATTCCCAAGAATAGGTAGCTTCAGTCCAGAAGTGTTACAAAATTTAAGGAGGAGGATATGTCTCGTAAAATCAGCAAAGAGACGAATTCAGCATCATGATTATTTACAGTTATGGCACCAGGAAGGTGAGATACAGAGAGGTTTGGCTCTGGCGGCAGGATCTGGGGCAGTCAGGAAGCTGATAGCCACAGCTCCTCCTCCACCATACATTGCAGGAGAGAAGTTGATTACGGAGAGAAACGCACTGGGTTGTAAAACACAAACTCTTAGTAACACTGTAAATGTTAATGATGTTAACCAAATAACTCATGCAAGTATTAACCCGTGCAAGATGTACCCTGTTTTGAACCTTCCTCAGGAGTGTGATCAAGAAGACGATTCAGCAACAATTTCAGCTCTCTCTCTTGCAGCCACCATAGCAGAGACCACAGTAGGCACAGCGACACCCACGAGATTAGTGAAAGCCCCTAGCGGAGGGATAGGTGAGGTCGTGTCAACGGGTAAGTACGGCACCATGCACTACACTGAAACAATTGTACCACAACAAGCTGTAGAATCTACACAGGAAAAGGCTGTTAGAATTGCTCCTGTAAGGGTAATAGCAGTTCCCAATGGAAAAACAGATGTGTCTGGAGCCACTCCCATAAGGAACATTGCCATGTACACTCCATTTTCCAGAATGGAATTGAGAACAATAGTGTCCGAATTTCCTGACCCCAGAAAGGACTTAGTTGCTAGCCAAAAATACATCAGGGATTTAGGTAACACTGTAGAACCCAACAACAAGGATTGGCAGATACTGCTAAGAGCTTGTTTACCTTCCAATGTTGATGCAACTCAGTTTTTAGCTGATTGTGCATTGGATAAAGATGTACCGCTTACAGACGTGTACAACAAGGATAATGTAAAAAGGATAAATTTACAGCTAAAGGAGTATTTCCCAACCGTTGTTAAATGGAATAAAATATTTTCCATTAAGCAAAAGGAGTCCGAAACGGCAATAGAATATTTTCACCGGGCACTATTAGAAATGGCAAAGTACACGGGTATAGAAGACATAAAGACCAACCCAAACCATCGGGAAGTAGCAGTATCTGTACTGATGGATGGTTTAAAGGAAACATTAAAGACTAGGGTTCAGACCACGCAACCATGCTGGCGAGGTCTGTCAGTGTCCGGCTTGAGAGAGGCTGCTATTGATCACGACAGAAACATCACTAGGCACAGAGAGTCGCAAAGTGATAAGTTGATGTCCGTAAGTATACAGGCGCTGACCACAAGGCAGCCTGCGTATGTACCACCGAATCCTGTGGGTAAGGCAAGTGTAATAACATGTTTTTCTTGTAACAGACCGGGACACTTTGCACGAGAATGTAGAACAAAGAATGTACAAAGATCTTTTCAACCCCCTAGACAACAACACAACACACGACATTGGGAGCAGGGTCCACAGAGGCGGAGTTTTGAGCCACATACAGGGGAAACAAAAAGATATCCCCCGAACAGAGACTGGCATGCCTCTGGTAGTTCCCAGCTAACTCCCCCACAAGTAGTTGCTGCCAATGGGATTCAGGGAGGTCAGCATACCCAATAGGGGTGTGGCCACACCTGTAATCTGCAGCCAGTTAAGTTGATTGCCAGTCTTGGAAGCGAACCAGAGATTGCAATCAATGTGGCTGGTAAAACTTTAAACTTTCTTGTAGACACAGGGGCGGCCAAGTCAGTGATAAATTCGACAGTGGGCATGAGAACCACTGGTAGGACAATTCCAGCCATGGGAGTAACAGGAGTAGTCCAGCACTACCCTGTTAGCAAACCAGCCGAGATTACAATAGGGCCTTTGCATACCAAGCATTCCTTTTTGCTGGCTGCATCGGCACCAACTAATCTCCTGGGAAGAGACTTACTATGTAAAATGGGTTGCGTCATTTATTGTACTCCTGAAGGTGTATTCTTGGACATCCCTGAGAATCACGCTCAGGAAGTACGAGACATGTTAGACTCCCCATCAAAATTAATGTCACATTCCATTATGACAAATAGGAATCCATCCCAAGTAGAAGAGATGACATCTCAGATACCAGAGTCACTTTGGACAAAAGATGGACAGGACACTGGATTAATGGCAAATGTAGCTCCAGTAGTTGTACAAGTAAAAGATGGTAGGATAGCTCCAAAAATCCCACAGTATCCTCTGAAGCCAGAGGTGGAATTAGGAGTTTTTCCCGTAATAGAGCGCTTGCTACAACAGAGCATTCTAGTAAGAACGTCCAGCACAGCAAATAGTCCCATCTTCCCTGTTAAAAAGAGTGGGGGGAGGGGTTACAGGCTAGTGCAGGATCTAAGGGGGATTAACAAAATAGTTGAGAGTCAGTTCCCCGTAGTGCCAAATCCAGCTGTCATCCTAATGCAAATTCCTCCCACTGCCAAATTTTTCACTGTTATTGACCTCTGCTCCGCTTTCTTTTCGGTACCTCTGCACCCTGACAGCCAATATTTGTTTGCATTCACATACAGAGGAGTCCAATACACGTGGACTCGGTTACCCCAAGGTTTCATAGACAGTCCAAGTATATTTTCTCAGGCTTTGCATGATTGTTTACAGTCTTTCCAACCAGAGAGTGGATCAGTGTTGATACAGTACGTGGATGATCTACTACTGTGTTCTGATTCATTGGAAGCATCCCTGAAGGATACGAAACAGCTCCTGTTTCATCTTTCAGACACAGGTCACAAGGTTTCCAAAGACAAGTTGCAATTATGCCAAGCTAAGGTAAAATATTTGGGACACTGTCTAACACAAGGACTGAGACACCTGACCGCTGATAGAATCCAAGCCATTAGAGACATGACACTGCCACAAACCCAACAACAGATCAGGACGTTTCTAGGAATGTGTGGGTATTGCCGTAATTGGATCCCAGGGTTTTCCATATTGGCGCTACCTTTGCAGGAAATGGTCTCTTCAAACAAACCTGATCGGATTTCGCATACAGACGAATCTGAAACAGCATTTGAGAGACTCAAACAGTGCCTAACGCAGGCACCAGCACTAGGTATGCCAGACTATGGGAAACCCTTTGAACTATACGGAACAGAAAGTGCTGGGTGCGCAGCAGGTGTACTAACACAAAAACACGGTGATGCCAGCAGGCCAATTGCATATTACAGCGCTCAGCTAGATACGGTAGCGCGATCCCTCCCCACATGCTTGCGTAGCGTTGCGGCGATAGCATTGCTAGTGACAAAAAGCGAAGATGTCGTGCTAGGCCACAACCTCACAATCCATACACCGCATGCGGTATCTGCCTTATTGAATTCTGCCCAAACCAGACACGTCTCATCAGCAAGGTTTACGAGATGGGAATTGGCATTAATGGCCCCAGTAAACATCACCATAAGGAGATGCAGCGCATTAAACCCTGCAACATTCCTCCCAGGTGTGCCTGGTCAGGCACAAAGGGTGGGAGGTGAGAGTGATGGGGAAGGAGGATTTAATGCAAAGGAAGATACACATGATTGTATGGAATATTTGACCCAAAATTTTACCGCAAGGCCTGACATCAGTGACAATCCACTGGAAGATGCAGAACTCACGTTCTACACGGACGGTAGTTGTCATAGACAGTCAGACTCGGGAGACTTGTGTACTGGATACGCAGTCGTAGATGACCAAGACACCATAGAAGCGGAACCGCTAGGCCCACCTCACTCAGCCCAGGTTGCTGAACTGGTCGCCCTAACCAGAGCATGTGAATTGGCTAAGGGTAAGTCAGCCAATATCTACACCGATTCTAGATACGCCTTCGGGGTAGTCCATGATTTCGGAGCCCTATGGCGGCTCAGAAATTTCATGACGGCGGCTGGTACACCGATAGCGCATGCAGCTCATATAAAAAGGCTTCTAACAGCGATACAGGAACCCGACAGAGTGGCTGTTATCAAATGTAAAGCACATACATATAGCCAAGACCCAGTATCCCTTGGTAACAGCCGAGCAGACGAAGCCGCAAAGCTTGCAGCTGCTACCCCCATACAGACAGACACCACACAGTTGATGGTATTTAATACCATCAACACAAAAGTTGTGTGAGATGCAGAATTTGTGTTCCACACAGGAAAGAGCAGTCTGGAAGGCAAAGGGATATGGCCAGGAGTCCTCAGGGCTCTGGACGGATGGACATGGTAAACCGGTGGCCCCCAGGGCATACCTTCCATGTCTGGCTGAAGCAGCTCACGGGCTGACTCATCTAGGCAAGGAGGGGATGTGCAAATTGGTAAGAGCATACTGGTGCGCCCCAGGATTCTCCTCTCATGCGGGTAAAAGAGCAATGTCATGCCTTACCTGTCTGAGAAAGAATATTGGAAAAGCAATACCTACAGAACCATCCCATATCCCACCTGCCGGCGGCCCTTTCCAGGTAATACAAATTGACTTCATTCAATTACCCCCATGTCGAAATTTGAAATATGTACTTGTCTGTATAGATGTTTTCTCGAATTGGGTCGAAGCTTTTCCAGCAGCTACAAATACTGCTATGTTTACAGCTAAGAAAATTGTGCAGGAATTTGTATGTAGATATGGTATCCCTAGAATCATTGAAAGTGATAGGGGTACCCATTTTACAGGTGATGTCTTTCAAGGAATGTGTAAGTTGATGGGTATTGATAGCAAGCTGCACACTCCGTACCGTCCACAGGCGAGTGCGAAGGTCGAAAGAGTGAACAGCACTATTAAAAATAAATTGAGTAAAGTAATGGCAGAGACAGGATTAACGTGGCCAGAAGCTTTACCCATTGTTTTGTATAGCATCAGAACCACTCCCAGGTCCCCTCTTAATCTGTCTCCTTTTGAAATTCTGTTTGGTCGACAACCGCATGTCATGATTAACCCTCAGGATGATTTGAAATGTAACAATGAAGTAACTGTAAAGTACTTGATTAACATGAGTAAACAGTTGAGGAATCAAAATGATAATCTGAAGTTGGTGATTCCTGATTTACCAGATAGTAATTGTCATGACATTGAACCTGGGGATTATGTAATGATACGAAATTTTCTACGCTCAGGTTGTCTTATTGATAGATGGGAAGGACCATACCAGGTCTTATTGACTAGCACCACAGCATTGAAGGTTGCTGAGAGAGAGACTTGGGTCCATTCATCCCACTGCAAAAAGGTTGCTGATCCCGAGAAGTCCCGTGATAAGGAACAGACGGTAGAGGTTGTATCACTGGAGTGTCTGTTCCAGGAGGACTGAGGCGGCACCTGAGCCTTGAAGATCGAAAGCAGCTGTCGACTCCCCTCTCCCTTTTATTGTTTTTCTCCACTTCCCAGCCCCTCTCCCTTAAAATTTCTTTTTCCCCCTTCTCATTCTTCTCTATTTCCTCCTCAAAGATGGACTTGCCCCAAGAGACTGTGATCCGGAGTTTGATGTTAACCATGATGTTGACCAGAGCAGTCTGTTCCGGCGAGAGTACCATAGAGGTCGAGAGAGGTTCTGGAATGGGTTCCGATTATGATGATGGAGGCGTAGTTTTCCAAGATCAACCAAACCAACAAGCAAAGGCGAGTATCAGAAAACGATCCGATAGAAGAAATTGTGATGGATTGTTAGCTGAAGAAAATTGTATCTGTAGGCTCTGTGATAATCTGGTTGAAGATGGATGCATAAAGAAATGCCAATCTAGTTTTAATATCCATATGGACCGGCATCCATTGAGTGACTATCACTCTCTAGTGGGTAATGTGTTAAACAAGACCGATTGTTGGGTATGCTCTCAAGTACCTCAGGGTCACAGTAAATCAGGGCTAGTACCATTTCCTTTAACGTTAGGGGAGGTACTTGAGCTAAGTGGTGGGAGACCGGTGGACCGGAGGTTTAACATCTCCAGCCCTCCTAGTTTGAAGCTCCACCAATACCATGTGGATAGGTCCCTCTTATGTTTTAACATCTCCAATCCCAGAAAACCGGGAAATTGGGAAGTGTCATGGAGCAACCTTACCATGACCTTTTCACACAGAGCAGATAGAATGCCTACAGATACAGAGCTCGTACGCCACATAGCCAGTAGAGGAAAATCTTTCCGGTATCGATATACCTTAGGAAATAGGATTACTAGAGTTGGAGAGGTATCACCAGGATACTGTGCACATATCGTACAAACCGATACGTGCATTAAGCAGTTGGAAGAATTAGGGTCAGGAGATTTCACCTGGAAGGTTTGTAACATGGTCATGTCCTTCTCCGTCCCTTATGTTCTCCCCGATGATGCATATTTCATATGCGGGAGAAAGGCGTACAAGTGGCTTGCCCCAAACTCTGAAGGATTGTGTTATATTGGAAAAGTATTGCCTGAAGTGATGACTGTTACACATGACAAAATGAAGGACATACACCGTGGTGCCCAAGCTCCTTATACTCACACTCATTACGAGCACCGAGTTAAAAGACAACTGTCAGAAAGGTTAGAGCATCCGGCCTCTGATCTTATCCATGAATCCACCGGGATTCAGGTTCTGGTAGCGTTAGATTTCACTCGCACCGCTCGAGGTGTGATGAATTATAGATACATTTCCGCACTCGCCAATTTGTTAGATAATATCACTGAAATGTATGATGACACGTTTAGATACACTGGAAGAGAACTTCAAGCTTACAAAACAGAACTAGTTCAGCATAGGATGGTTCTTAATTATCTTACAGCAGTAACAGGCGGATATTGTGTTACATTGGCAACACAGTACGGCATAAAGTGTTGCACGTATATCACAAATAGCACCGAGGATCCGGTAGAGGTCATAGACCAAAAGATGGACGATATTCTCCAATTGAAGTGGGAATTTCGTCGAAAACACAATCTCACCCTTGCTGCTGTAGGTAATGAGCTGACTGGTTGGGTGTCATGGTTGAACCCGCGAAATTGGTTCTCCGGTTTAGGAGACTGGGCTCAAGGAGTCATAATGGATGTTGGAAAGTTTCTACTATGTATCTTGGGTGTCGTTATATCGATTGGATTGATATTTAGATGCGGGCAGGCTTTAATGAGGTGCAAACAAAGTACAAAAGTGATGAGCTTGAGGAGTGAGGAAACCGTAATTAACCTGGATTTGATTTATGACCCAATGATAGAAACCAGAATGTGATGAAAATGCGATTATACGGTCCGTTTCTTTCACCTGTTTTTCTGCTTTTCTCCAAGATACAAAGACCCCCTTGGACGAGGAAGTTGACGAGACGCTATACAGACAACAGACAAGCACCAAAGAAGAAGATTTGACAACTTTAAATATGGACACTTGATGAACTTTGCCATGGATCCCCAGTTTCCCTAGTATTTTTAAACTCACGCTAGCCCAACATTTTTGTAAATCTGATGGCTCAGACAAAGCTATTTGCTCATGCCCAAGGAGCAATACAGCGCAAAGAAGACGACTCTCAACAGATACCGAACACAACTTCAACAACAGATGTACATTTCCCTGACATAGAATATCATTGCATTTTTTCGTAAGTGTTCTTTATCTTCATCTCTACAACCCTCAGGTAACGACACACATAGTCGATAGGGAATACAGGCACAGATATCAGCAACCACATACCTCCCCCATTCATGTATCATCAACTAAAATGTGCATCCCCATTTTGTTACAACCACAGCCGAAATGAGCTCGGTAGAGTTTGACAGCCCATCCACAGACCTGTACCACAGGATAAGAAGGAATTCAAATGTATACTTCGCAATACCTCGAAGCTTGATTTACCACACGTACGGCACGATGATACATGACCCTCCAAACATGGACTCATACACACATGCTTCTACTTTCTCACTAGGTCATACCCTTTTCACACCTACTCCTCTCTTCTTCCTTACCCCACCATGGAAATCAATTAACCCCTGACTTACATTTTTCTCCTTAAATATTATAGAAGGTGGCAGTTATTATTGACTGCCAAAGGGTGGACTGTCAAAGTCAGAAAAATGTCTCAATGCACGTTGCCATATTTGCACCGCACACTGGTCCGCGCTGCGCGTGCGTACGCTCTCCCGTGGAGGCGCATACCCGCAATAGCGTGCACTCGCAGGCGCGGTATGCGTATTTACGGTAGAGTTTATATAGTCGTAGCGTGCGACTCATTCGTTACATATTTTCACAATTAATGTAGTTTATAGATCATGGTCCCTTTGATAGATTCTGAAATTTAGGTTAAAATACAATGTCCCAGAGCTGAGGAATCCCTCTTTATATCGTACGAAGGGTCTAACAGGAATCATACAGCAGTGTTTGGTACCCATCGGAAGAGTATTTAATTAGCAATATTCCGGTGTTGGTTTGGAGCGTATTAATCGCTCGTGCGAATAGTTATGGACATAAGAAGTTTATGTCCATTTCTATTATTTACACATACTCAGGTATGCGGCGGGAAACCCAGTTTCCCACCCACCTGAGCTGTTGGAAATCGTCACAGCCCACCTGTATGAATCACCCTATGACCTTTTGTTATGATGCAGGGCCGAATTCCTTCGGCCAATGGACAATGGGATTGTAGGACCAGGAGATTGCATTGTGTGTGGGGCATAAATAGGCAGGCCGACCACATCCAGCTCTCACTCTCTCATCAACGGTTATCTGCTGATAGCCGGGAGCTGGATATCGAGGCGCAGGCGATCATACCCTTTGTGCGTAAGTTTCTCTCCGTAATCATTGTCTTTCTGTGAGCCAATTTCTCTCATCTCATCTCTCTCTCTCTCTCTCTCTCTCTCTGTTCTGTTCTCTCATATCTCCCCTAGACTAGGCTAGTATTGTATTGTATTAGATAGTATTGTATTGTATTGCATTTAGGTCAGTGTAGTATTGTCTTTTTTGTATTTATTGTTTAGTTCTGTGGTTAGGAAGTCTCTGTTATATTGTAGTGTATCAATTGTACTGTTATCCCCTTTTACAAGTATATTAGATATAATACAGTTAATAGGCTTTGGAACCTAAACCAGTATCTGTGTATTTTCTATAGTGTTAAGTGTTCACTTGAGCGTCGGTGACGCTCAAGCAGCTTTGTAGTTAGTCAGGTTACACAAGGTTGCACTTACACCCTGTACTCACATTAAGGTATTCTTTGTATTTCTTTGGTATAAGGTTTAAACATAAAGGTATAGTGTTGTGAGCGTCTGCATCGCTGGTGACCTCCTCGTGGTCTCGAGCGTACGCTAAGCTACAGCGAATCATTCCCCTAGACATAACCAATAACGTGTCCTGTGATCACTGGGCCGCGAGCGAACGTGACGCTTGAGCGTCTCGCCTACGGCTGAGCGATCGCTACGCCAATAGCGTACCATTACGGTACTTCTTAAGTAAACAGCGTACAGTGTTCTTAGCTTCATAAAGGGTTGTTTATACGACAAGGAATTTGGCATTGTCAATATATAATAATATATATAATTATGCAATCTTAGACCTGGTATTAACTAACAATGGGGAATTGGTATCAAATATTGAAGTAGGAGAGACCATAGGTAACAGCGACCACAATATGGTCACATTCAATATCGGTTTTCATAAGCAGTCCTATACTGGCTCAACTAGGACTCTAAACTTTAGCAAAGCCAACTTTGACATGATGAAGGAAGCGTTAAGGGACATTGAATGGGAAATTCTGTTTCAAGGAAAAAATACTACAGAGAAATGGGATGTATTAAAATCACTGCTAATTAATAATACTCGTAAATTTATTCCCACCAGCAGCAAAAAAAGGAATAAAAATCCCAAACCAATGTGGTTTAACAAAAACATAAAGGAATTAATGGACAAAAAAACGAGCATTTAAAAAATACAAATTTGAGGGGGATGCGGAGTCATTCCAGCACTATGAAGACTGTAACAAAATATGCAAAAAAGGTATAAAAGAGCAGCTAAAGTAGAAACTGAAAAACTAGTAGCAAAGGAAAGCAAAGTGAATCCCAAAAATTTTAGTACATCAACAGCAAGAGACTAAAGGAGAGTATAGGACCTTTAAAGGACAAGAGGGGAGTCTTACTCAAAAATTATAATGACATAGCAAACAGACTAAACAAGTTTTTTTCAACGGTATTTACCAGAGAGGACCAAATGCTGGGTCTAACACAAAATCTCAACAAAGGTAATGTCCCACTGCTAAATGCTTACTTATGTGAGGAGTTAGTTTGTGACCGATTAAAAAAGTTAAAGATTAATAAGTCACCTGGTCCAGATGGAATTCACCCGAGAGTTCTTATGGAGCTGCACGCTGAACTAGCAAGACCTCTATTTTTGATCTTCATGGATTCGGTTAAATCAGGTATGGTTCCCAAAGACTGGCGTATAGCGGAGGTAGTGCCGATATTCAAAAAGGGGAGCAAAGCTGAACCAGGTAATTATTGACCAGTTAGTCTTACATCTATAGTGGGGAAAGTATTGGAAGGTATTCTAAGGGACAGTATTCAAAAGTTCCTTGAAGCAAACAAGGTCATTAAAAGGAAACAACATGGATTTGTGAAGGACAGATCATGTCAAACCAACTTACTTTGCTTTTATGAAACAGTAAGTGCGAACCTTGATCAGGGTAAGGAGGTGGATGTAATCTTTTTAGACTTTACCAACTGTACCACACATGCGTCTTATCTATAAGCTACAAGAAATAGGGCTAGGGAGCACAATATGCACTTGGGTTAGTAATTGGTTAGATAATAGGGAGCAGCGTGTTGTGGTCAATGGATCATTTTCAAATTGGACTAAAGTACTAAGTGGTGTGCCACAAGGGTCTGTACTTGGACGACTTTTGTTCAACATTTTCATCAACGACCTAACAGTAGGTCTAGAGAGCATGGTGTAAATTTTCGAAGACGACACCAAGTTGTATAAGGTTATAAATACGGAGGGGGATGCTGAGTCTCTTCAGAACAACTTAACTAAACTGGAAGCATGGGCGGCAAAATGGAGAATGAAATTCAACACAGACAAGTGTAAGGTAATGCACTGTGGGGGCAAGACCAAAAATAACACCTACATACTAAATGGGGTAATATTAGGGGGTTCTGTACTGGAAAAAGACTTAGGGGTTCACATAGATAACAAATTAAGCAGCAGTACCCAAAGTAGGAGTGCAGCAAAGAAGGCCAATAAGATATTAGCATGCATAAAATGGGGAATTGATGCAAGGTACGAGAGTATTATACTCCCATTATATAAATCACTAGTGGGGCCACATCTTGAATACTGTGTGCAATTTTGGGCACCATATTACAAAAAGGATATCCTGGAGCTAGAAAAGGTTCAGAGGCGGGCGACCAAACTAATCAAGGGCATGGAGACGCTGGAATATGAGGAAAGGCTTGCAAGGCTAGGCATGTTTACATTGGAAAAGAGGAGACTAAAAGGGGACATGATCAACCTCTACAAATATATAAGGTGTCAATACACAGAGCTTGGGAGGGACCTGTTTTCTATAAGATCAGCACAGAGAACACGTGGTCACTCGCTTAGGTTAGAGAGGAGTTTCCGCACATTGAGGTGAAAAGTTTTTTTTAACAGTAAGGACATTACGTGTTTGGAATTCCCTGCCTGAGAGAGTAGTAACAGCGGACTCAGTCAACACCTTTAAGAATGGGTTAGATAAATTCCTATTGGATAAAGATATTCAGGGTTATGGCGCGTAGTCACGCATTATAGTTAATATAACTAGTCCTAACATAAAAATAACTAGTCCTATAACAGGACTGCATAGGAGACCACAAATATATATATATATATATATATATATATATACACACACACACACGAAATACACAATTATACACAAACACACTGAACACATACACACATAAATATACACACAGATAGAAAATATACACGCACATCTCCTATATATTTGCCGGACTCTGTGCTGGCCGTAACGCTGGGCGGAGTCACAGGCACAGATCTGGCCAGGAACAGTCCCCTCCCTCTCTCCGCCCAGTCCCCTCCCGATCTCCGCCCAGTCCCCTGTCTCCCTTCTCCCTGTACTGCCCCTGGTGAGTGGTGACACCGCAGCCGCTGACTGTGAGCGGAACTCACATTACCCGCCTCACAGTCTTGCGGCTGCCACTGAGTCAGGGAGACATGCTGAACAGTGACTCGCCCCCCCCCCCCCTCCCGCCCGCCCGCGGCAACCACCCGCGGCAACCACCCGCATCTGCCCCCCTCCCGCGGCACTCCCGTCCCCTCCCTCTCCCGCAGCACCAACATCCGCAGCACTCCCGCCCAGAGTCTTCACTTTTCTAACACCCGCTGCGGTCGCGGGCGAGGCTTAGCGGAAGGGGGCGTGGCTTCGCGTCCCGACCCCCGTTTTCGGCACGTTGTGGTTCGGGGGACACTGCTGAATCTGCAGTGCTGGCTTCTGCGCTGTGACAGGAGCCGGCACTTTGGTGTCACCCCTCAGAGGGTAACACCCGGGTGCGGGCCGCACTCCCCGCACCCACGTTGTGGCGCCACTGCTCCTGCCCCCTCCCCCACCCGTAGCACAAACACCCACCGTCTCCACCCACCACCCGCGGCACTCCCGTCCCCTCCCCCACCCAGAGCACAAACACCCACGCAACCCACCCGCGGAACTCCCGCCCCCTCCCCCACCCGTAGCACCAACACCCGCGGTAGCCAACCGCATTCGCCCCCCACCCGCTGCACTCCCACCCTCTCCCCCACCCGCAGCACCAACACCCGCGCCACCTACCCGCATCACCCACCGCATCCACCCACCACCCGTGGCACTCCACCCCCTCCCCCACCCGCAGCACCAACACCCGCGGCACCCACCGCATCCACCCACCACCCGTGGCACTCCCCCCCCCTCCCCCACCCGCTGCACCAACACGCGCACCACTCGCGGCACTCCCATCCCCTCCCCCACCCAGAGCACAAACACCCGCGCCACCCACCCGCGGAACTCCCGCCCCCTCCCCCAACCCGTAGCACCAACACCCGCGGCAACCAACCGCATTCGCACCCCACCCGCGGCACTCCCCCACCCGCGGCACCCACAGCATCCACCCACCACCCGTGGCACTCCCCCACCCGCTGCACCAACACCCACACCACCCGCGGCACTCCCGTCCCCTCCCCCACCCACAGCACAAACACCCGCGCCACCCACCCGCATAACTCCCGCCCCCTCCCCCACCCCGTAGCACCAACACCCGCGGTAACCAACCGCATTCGCCCCCACCCGCTGCACTCCCACCCTCTCCCCCACCCGCAGCACCAACACCCGCGCCACCTACCCGCAACACCCACCGCATCCACCCACCACCCGTGGCACTCCCCCACCCGCGGCACCCACAGCATCCACCCACCACCCGTGGCACTCCCCCACCCGCTGCACCAACACCCACACCACCCGCGGCACTCCCGTCCCCTCCCCCACCCACAGCACAAACACCCGCGCCACCCACCCGCATAACTCCCGCCCCCTCCCCCACCCCGTAGCACCAACACCCGCGGTAACCAACCGCATTCGCCCCCACCCGCTGCACTCCCACCCTCTCCCCCACCCGCAGCACCAACACCCGCGCCACCTACCCGCAACACCCACCGCATCCACCCACCACCCGTGGCACTCCCCCCCCTCCCCCACCCGCTGCACCAACACGCGCACCACCCGCGGCACTCCCGTCCCCTCCCCCACCCACAGCACAAACACCCGCGCCACCCACCCGCGGAACTCCCGCCCACTCCCCAACCCGTAGCACCAACACCCGCGGGAACCAACCGCATTCGCCCCCCACCCGCGGCACTCCCACCCTCTCCCCCACCCGCAGCACCAACACCCGCGCCACCTACCCGCGGCACACACCGCATCCACCCACCACCCGTGGCACTCCACCCCCTCCCCCACACGCAGCACCAACACCCGCGGCACCCACCGCATCCACCCACCACCCGTGGCACCCCCCCCTCCCCCACCCGCTGCACCAACACCCGCGGCACTCCCGTCCCCTCCCCCACCCAGAGCACAAACACCCGCGGAACTCCCGCCCCCAACCCGTAGCACCAACACCCGCGGTAACCAACCGCATTCGCCCCCCACCCGCGGCACTCCCACCCTCTCCCCCACCCGCAGCACCAACACCCGCGGCACCCACCGCATCCACCCACCACCCGTGGCACTCCCCCACCCACAGCACCAACACCCGCACCACCCGTGGCACTCTGCCCCCTCCCCCACCCACAGCACCAACACCCACTGCCCCCCCCCAGCGGCACCCAACGCATCCCCCACTTCCCCTCCAACCCGCGCCACTCCCACCAGTAGCTCCAACACCTGCAGCACCCCCCGCCCCTCCCTTACCCACTGCAACCCTGCCCCTCCCCCATACCCACCCTCTCCCCCACCCGCAGCACCAACACCCGCGGCACCCACCGCATCCACCCACCACCCGTGGCACTCCACCCCCTCCCCCACCCGCAGCACCAACACCCGCACCACCCGTGGCACTCTGCCCCCTCCCCCACCCACAGCACCAACACCCGCGGTAACCAACTGCATTCGCCCCCCACCCGCGGTACTCCCACCCTCTCCCCCACCCGCAGCACCAACACCCGCGCCACCTACCCGCGGCACCCACCGCATCCACCCACCACCCGTGGCACTCCACCCCCTCCCCCACCCGCAGCACCAACACCCGCGGCACCCACTGCATCCACCCACCACCCGTGGCACCCCCTCCCCTCCCCCACCCGCTGCACCAACACCCGCGGCACTCCCGTCCCCTCCCCCACCCAGAGCACAAACACCCGCGCCACCCACCCGCGGAACTCCCGCCCCCAACCCGTAGCACCAACACCCGCGGTAACCAACCGCATTCGCCCCCCACACGCTGCACTCCCACCCTCTCCCCCACCCGCAGCACCAACACCCGCGCCACCTACCCGCAGCACCCACCGCATCCACCCACCACCCGTGGCACTCCACCCCCACCCGCAGCACCAACACCCGCGGCACCCACCGCATCCACCCACCACCCGTGGCACTCCCCCCCCCTCCCCCACCCGCAGCACCAACACCCGCACCACCCGCGGCACTCCCGTCCCCTCCCCCACCCAGAGCACAAACACCCGCGCCACCCACCCACGGAACTCCCGCCCCCTCCCCCAACCCGTAGCACCAACACCCGCGGCAACCAACCGCATTCGCCCCCCACCCGCGGCACTCCCACCCTCTCCCCCACCCGCAGCACCAACACCCGCGGCACCCACCGCATCCACCCACCACCCGTGGCACTCCCCCACCCACAGCACCAACACCCGCACCACCCGTGGCACTCTGCCCCCTCCCCCACCCACAGCACCAACACCCACTGCCCCCCCCCAGCAGCACCCAACGCATCCCCCACATCCGCTCCCACCCGCGCCACTCCCACCCGTAGCTCCCACACCTGCAGCACCCCCCGCCCCTCCCCCACCCGCTGCAACCCTGCCCCTCCCCCATACCCACCCTCTCCACCCGCAGCACCAACACCCGCGCCACCTACCCGCGGCACCCACCGCATCCACCCACCACCCGTGGCACTCCACCCCCTCCCCCACCCGCAGCACCACCACCCGCACCACCCGTGGCACTCTGCCCCCTCCCCCACCCACAGCACCAACACCCGCAGTAACCAACTGCATTCGCCCCCCACCCGCGGCACTCCCACCCTCTCCCCCACCCGCAGCACCAACACCCGCGCCACCTACCCGCGGCACCCACCGCATCCACCCACCACCCGTGGCACTCCACCCCCTCCCCCACTCGCAGCACCAACACCCGCGGCACCCACCGCATCCACCCACCACCCGTGGCACCCCCCCTCCCCCACCCGCTGCACCAACACCCGCGGCACTCCCGTCCCCTCCCCCACCCAGAGCACAAACACCCGCGCCACCCACCCGCGGAACTCCCGCCCCCAACCCGTAGCACCAACACCCGCGGTAACCAACCGCATTCGCCCCCCACACGCTGCACTCCCACCCTCTCCCCCACCCGCAGCACCAACACCCGCGCCACCTACCCGCAGCACCCACCGCATCCACCCACCACCCGTGGCACTCCACCCCCTCCCCCACCCGCAGCACCAACACCCGCGGCCCCCACCGCATCCACCCACCACCCGTGGCACTCCCCCACCCGCTGCACCAACACGTGCACCACCCGCGGCTCTCCCGTCCCCTCCCCCACCCAGAGCACAAACACCCGCGCCACCCACCCGCGGATCTCCCGCCCCCTCCCCCAACCCGTAGCACCAACACCCGCGGCAACCAACCGCATTCGCATCCCACCCTCTCCCCCACCCGCAGCACCAACACCCGCGGCACCCACCGCATCCACCCACCACCCGTGGCACTCCACCCCCTCCCCCACCCGCCCCTGCAACCATAGCACCCTCACACCCACCCACCCCCAACCGCACCACCCCGGCTAACTGCCCCCTCCCCCACCCGCGGCAAAGCCGTGCAGAGGTTAACGGGGCGAAGCCCCTAACGACGGTGTGAAGAGCGCCCGTAGGGCGCGATGAATCGCCTAGTAGAAGATATGTACACAAACACACACACTGTCACTCACTACCACTGTGTCCTCCTCCAGCGGTCCCAGTCCTGAACAGCGGCAGGCCGGCAGCGCTGGGCAGGCGGGAAGGAAGGGAGGGCGCACGGTGTGACGTGCTGATGTCACACCGTGAGGAAATGACAGCAGGTGGGCTGGGCTGTGTGGCCAGCCACCCACAATGGTGTGAGGAGGAGCTGCTGCGGCGGCAGTGCATGTGCAACAGCGGCCATATTGATTAGGGGCATACCCGTCCCTTACTGCCCGACCACAGCACCGGCGCCGAAACCCTGTCGCATGGGGCGAGCGGGCCGTGCAGGTGCCGGTGGCGCCGCCTCTGCTGGGGCTGCCACGGCACCCAGGGCACGTGCCCTGCGCGCCCTGTGCTAGTTACGCCAATCACTATTCATGGAAAAGCAGTTTAGCCGTTCTATGCATGTTGTGCCAAATGAAGCAATAAAGGAAAGGTGTAAGTGTACACATCTGTACTTCATATACTGTAAGCAAGAGACGAGAGAGGTTGAGGCGGTTGACAGTAGGTTGTAGCTATGTCCTCCATTGTGCTTGCCACACCCCACGGTACAGACCATATCTGTCTGTGAGTCCAGTGCCTTCTCTGTATATTTGTCTTTCAGTACAGTCCCGTCTCTGTATATCTATGTGGCCAGTACCGTCTATGTAGATTTGTCTCAGAGCACGACGATGTCTCTGTATATCTGTCTGTGGCCATTTCCTTCTCTGTATATCTGTCTGTGAGTCCGGTTCCATCTCTGTTTATCTGTCAGTGTAGCCGGTCCAGAGTCTCTGCATATTTATCTGTGTGCCCAGTCCTGTGTGTCAATGTGCCCGGTCCTGTATGTCAATCTTAAAAACCAGGGCCACTTGGTTGCATATGCCCCACTGGCTGAAAGTTGCCAGCCAGCCCCTGGAGAGAGGGGAGCTGGGAACTGTGCCCAGGAAGAGAGAGAGGGAGGGGATCTCGGAACTGTGCCCAGGAAGAGAGAGAGGGAGGGGATCTCGGAACTGTGCCCAGGAGAGATAGAGGGATGGTGGGGAGCTGGTAATTTTGCCCAGGGACAGAGAGGGAGGGGAACTGTGCACAGAGAAAGATAGAGGGAGGGAGGGGAGCTAGGAACTGTGCCCAGAGAGAGGGAGGGGAGCTGGGAACTCTGCCCAGGAAGAGACGGAGGGAGGGGAGCTGAGAACTGTGCCCAGGGAGAGAGAGGGAGGGGAGCTGGGAACTGTGCCCAGGGAGAGAGAGGGAGGGGAGCTGGGAACTGTGCACAGAGAAAGATAGAGGGAGAGAGGGGAGCTGGGAACTGTGCCCAGGAAGAGAGAGGGAGGGGAGCTGGGAACTGTGCCCAGGGAGAGAGAGAGAGAGAGAGAGAGAGAGAGGGAGGGGAGCTGGGAACTGTGCACAGGGAGAGATAGAGGGAGGAGAGCTGGGAACTGTGCACAGGGAGAGAGAGAGAGAGAGAGAGAGAGAGATAGAGGGAGGAGAGCTGGGAACTGTGCACAGGGAGAGATAGAGGGAGGGAGGAGAGCTGGGAACTGTGCCCAGGGAGAGAGAGAGAGAGAGAGAGAGAGAGATAGAGGGAGGAGAGCTGGGAACTGTGCACAGGGAGAGATAGAGGGAGGGAGGAGAGCTGGGAACTGTGCCCAGGGAAAGATTGAGGGAGGGAGGGGAGCTTGGAACTGTGCCCAGGGAGAGAGAGGGACGGGAGGGGGGAACTGTACCTAGGTAGGGAAGGGAGCTGGGAATGGTATTGTATATACAAGATATTTTGTGTGTGACCCTTCAATATTCACTGAAATAATTGCCCACCCCTGCAGCCTAAACATTTAATATTTAATTAGTTGCATTGATTTAATTAATGTCCACCTGGTCAGGAATGCATTTACTGACTGTGAGGACGATGTCCGCGTTGCAGCTCCCCAGCTCCGCCTCCCCCTTTGTTAGTCTATGTACTGAGTCCTCTGTGTATGTGTGCGGCATGACTTGATGACATCACGCCACAGTCGACACAGAGGGTAGGTGATGGTGTGCAGGGAGACGACACCGGGTAGGTGATGGTGTGCTGAGAGACAATGCAGGGAGAGGTGATGGTGTGCTGAGAGACGACACGGGGTAGGTGATGGTGTGCTGAGAGACAATGCAGGGAGAGGTGATGGTGTGCTGAGAGACGACACGGGGTAGGTGATGGTGTGCTGAGAGACGACACGGGGTAGGTGATGGTGTGCTGCGAGATGACACAGGGGGAGTTGATAGTGTGCTGAGGGATGACACGTGGTAAGTGATGGTGTGTGAGAGGCGTCGGGGGGGTAAGTCATAGTGTGACTGAGAGATGACATGAAGGGGAGATGTTGGTGTGCTGAGAGACGTCGCAGGGGGTAGGTCATGGTGTGACTGAGAGACAACACGAAGGGGAGATGATGGTGTGGCTGAGAGACGCAGGGGACAGGATGTGAGTCTGGCTGAACCGCTGTTGTATGATGCAGACCTTGTTAATATTCCTAAACAAACGAGCATCTCTGGACGATGTGATCTCCTACATGAATAGTGAATACCGACTGAAGATGCCATCTGCCTTAGAGGTTACATTTCTACAGAGGTTCCACATTGTGAGAAACCATCATATAGGTAAGGTGCATGTGGAATTGAAAAGAATGTTCCCAGTGTGAGAAGCAGGTGGCATGTCATGTTGACAATCCCCATTTGCAGAGACCTCCCCATTTTCAGTGGCTCCTACTGGCCACACCCATTTTTTCCAGTGCACAACTATGGCGCGCGCACATGATTTACTTTGCAGGTTTTTTGGGAGGGGGACCCAACTGGGACCAAGCATAACCAAAAGTCTCAACCGATGCGACCATGCCATGCAAGTGGTTAAAAAGAGCAAAAACCTAATGTGCATTTTAGCGGCATTTTCAATGCATTCTTCATGTACAGTGGTGCGTTGCTCTTTTACCAATATCATTTATTGTACTAGTAGCATGCATTAGCTCATTATAAATACGTTGTGTTACATTCTAAGATTTCTAAAGAAGCAGTAGGAATGAGTCCATAAGAAACCCTTCATCCCAAATTTAAAGCAGATTTCATGCCTTAGTGGTTGGTAAATGTCTATTTATAGTCTTCCTCCTTCTTCGTCATCTGGATTCCTGTCTGCTAATACTGTAGCTTTATCCATTCTGTTCATTTCTTCTGTTTTCCTTTCTTCTGTTCATTCTTTTCCTTCCCATACTTCATTTCCTTAACTATTTTTTCTCTCTCTTTTCTTCAATCTATCTTTATCTAGTCTTACTCTCCTTGTCCCCTAAAGTAACAAGACTGATTTATTTACTTTTGTGTCTGTAAAGATATGTTCCTGCATTATATATATTTAATTGTAAACCTCAACATTTCTCTTAAATAGATAGATTTCCCAGCACATTTCATCCTTTAGATAAATCAATATCTTTCTTTTGTATGCTTTGTTATACTCTTTGAACTTCAGTGTAGAAAACTCACATGCCGCCAATATATCTCCAAGGAGTTTTTGACCTAGTTTGTAGTTATCAGCAGTCGCCAGCTAAAATATAGAACCTATTTGAAGTCTTGGAAATGTATACAATGAGCTATCACAGATTTCTTTTTGGACTACAGACTTACAGTATACAACTCGGAGCAGTGGCGTAAGTTCGTCACAGTTGCCCGGAGGCAAGATAAATATTGGTGCCCCCCTATTTCCTATATTAAGATAAATATATGTATGTATAGTGTGTGTGCGTGAGTGTATATATAAATATATATATATATATATATATGTGTGTGTGTGTGTGTATGTGTGTGTGTGTGTGTGTGTGTGTGTGTGTGTGTATATGGAGTGTTCTGAAAAAAATGTATATACTGTATTTATACATTTAATTGTCTTTTTTTTAAAATAACACATTTCTTAGCAGTCATACCCAGGATTAGAACCCATGACCTGTTACACTAACAGCAGACACTTTACTGATGGAGCTATTTGCACCTGTAGAGGAAGCATGAGAATTCTAACTATATGAAGTTACATGTAATTGTCAGAGAAGTATCTTCATATAGTTAAAATTCTCATATTTCATATACAGGAGCAAACAGCTTCATCAGTAAGGTGTCTGCTTCCAGTGTAATAGGTTGTGGTTTCTAATCCTGGGTATGACACTTGTAAAATGTGTATATTCAGTATAATTAAGAGGGTGTGATTTGTAAGGTGCAGGGACCAGTGAGGAAGTCGGCCACTGAAAAGACAGCGACAGACAGCTATCAATTAACTTAATTTAATGGTGTCACAGAATGGGAGGAGAGGTGCCCCCCTAAGGAGCAGGAGCCCGGCGGCAGATGACTCCATTGCCTCCCAGAGTTCTGCCTCTGACTCGGACTGCAACATGGGTAAAAGTACCAGCTCTACACAACACAAATTGTAAATATATTGATGGCAGTTTAAAGTAGTAAAACAGTAAGTAAACCATATTAGAACTATCTCTATAATGTGCCACAAGTTAATAAAATAAATATTATTAAAATCATAGCCAGATTAAAGAGAAGATGCAGGGTATACTATACCCTGTCAGGGGGCCTCCCAGCCAGAGCACACTAACATCACTAGCTCTCCCTCTTGTGCAGAAGCAGAACCAGGCATCCAGAATGCAAGCTGAATAGTGCAGGCAGAGACACAGGAGTATAATGTTTCATGAGATACTGATGGAGCTTTTCGACCAGAGAAGAGATAAGAGGGGGAGAGAGCTGTAAGTGACCCAGTTATCCCAGCTTCTCATTCTCCCTGCCTGGGTGTTACGTGGACTACAGTCTGCTTGAGCTATCTGATGGTTCTTGGTGACGCTCATGCAATTACCCTTGCCCAGCAGTCTTTTAGCCTCCTGCAGCCAAAGACTTTACCTAGAGCAGCCGCCTTTCTAGGGCAGATTAGGTCCACCCCATACTCGGGTACCCCCAGGTTTTATGTATAGACAAGGCAGCTATTGGAGGCTGGGCAAGAGTAGGTTGCAGTATGGTGAGACGTACACAGAACCCTGGCTAGTTGCTGCCGCACTATTTGCGGACAGAAAGAGATAATCTAATGCACATGAGTGCAAGAATGCACAGGTTGGAATATAAAATTAACACAATAACTATGTACATGCAACAATGCACAGGGTGTTATGAACAACAAGACTGTAAATACTAATGATTTGTAATGCAACAGTGCACAGGATGGATAATAAAGAAATGTAGTCAAGACAGTGCCTGTGTGGAAATTCCACACCAAAATCTGAGTTCACGGCTAGCTGGATCAGATCAGGAATCAATCAGGCAAGGTCTCCAAACACGGGTGTTACACAAGCTGACAGGTTCTCACAGATGCAGGAACTATCACCAGCGATTTGGGAGAGGCCAGGAAGGGAATATAAATGGTGCTGCACCAATCACTGCTGAAAAACCCTAATTACCAATACCGTGCAGCTGCCCTGCTGCACGTCCCTGCACAAACAGCTGAGTCCTTTAATTACCCAGCAACGGGGAACACCGTCTGCCTCCGGTGTCCCCATTGCTAGGGATCCGGCGGCTCTCAACGCCCGGTGTCTTCCTGTTGTTAGGCGCTGGGCGGAGACCAGAAGGCTTTGCGCCCAGCGTCTGCGCGTTGCTAGGCACCGGGCGGGGGTCAGCAGGAGGCGCGCCGTCCTGGCTGCTAAACAATGGCCGGGACATGCGCCTCCCAGCACTAACACTGGGTTCTGTGTAACCTGTTATCCAATGAGAGCATTTGGGTCTAGAGAAAGCCACATGGAGTCCTCCTAAATCTTGTCCCAGTGTGTAAGTAGTGTAGAGGCTGCTGCTATTGTATTGTTGCAAGATTTTATTTTTCTATGTGTATTTTAAGGTGAAGTTGTCTTTGTTCCTCTACAAGAAAACTTTATAAATTAGTTGTCTCTCAATTAGGTGGAGCTATAAACAGTACTCAGGCATTATTAAACTGTTAGTTTAAATCTAATATACACCATTGGTTTAAATTGAATATACATGACAATCTAATATACACTCCCCCCTTCCCCCGGCCCCCCCCCCTGTCTTAAGTGCCCCGGGCCCCCTCGAGGCTTAATCCGGCCCTGATTAAAATGATCGTGCCATTAGCCTTGTTCGGACATTCATTCTGTATTAGGACTCTCTTCATTAGTTTATACTAGAGGTGAGCGGGTTCCGTTTTACTCGGATTTACCCGAATCTCCTTATTGGCTATCGGACGGCACGTGTTTTGGTTAGCCAATAAGTAAAATCCAGAAAATAAGAAATGGCGACAATTATGAAGTAAAGAACCGAGTAAATCCAAACCCGCTCATCTCTAGTTTATACAGTACACCTCATTTAAATGGCTATAAAAAGAACTGAAGTATTGCTCAGATTTATCAACAATTTTTTTACTAAAATAAATAATGTTAAATAGGGTGTTTTCGCACCTTTTTCACATTATTTTAGTTTTAATTGCATGTATAAAAGGTCTTTTGGAGCAGTTTTAATTCACTTTGGAGCAGTTTTAATTTTTTTTTAAGTAACAAGATCACAATTCCCATACTTATAATGGGAAATGTGATCTGGATGAATTTACTATAAAGAAAATGTTAAACAATACAGGAGGCAGCCCTGTGATAATAACGCTATCCTGTGACAGCGTTATCCACAGTTTGACTCTGGTTTCTGGCTCCATTCTTCATTCTGACAGACAGAGCAGAGCCGGGAGTCGGTGCCAGTGATCAGCCTTGTGTGTCTAACAAGACCACAGACTGATCACCATGTAAAAAAAAAAAAAGTTAAAAAAGATATATATATACTTACATCCCCCCGGTGTTCGGTGCTCTGGTGGTATTCTCCGTGTCTCCGGTCATGTGAATGCCGGCTTCCTGCACTGTGACACGGTTTGCTGTAAACTGCCATTTACAACAGTTTATGGCATCAGATGATGGGTCACAGTGCAGGAAACCAGCATTCAAAGTACCAGAGCTGGAGGAGAGCACAGCGGCACCGATCACCGGGTAGGTATGCCGGACGGGGGGATTGTGGCGCGACAGGGGTGTGTACCCGGCCAGATCGCATTTTCCCCCTTGATTTTTGCCACCACCAGCAGTAGACTAAAAGTGCTAGTGCTGATGGTATTACTTCATTGTTGGAAACCAATTCCCCCCCACTGTAAATCATGCCAGATTAGAGGTGGTTTGCCAGCAGATTTTGCAATACGCTGACTTGCTAAGGCCAAAACCTCCGCTAAGCACAAAGAGAGTACATTTTAGAATACATTAGAACAGAATTGAATATTAAAGCACAATTGCTGGTTAGACCATAGAAACATTGAGTAGAGCAGAAAAGAAACCCCGCATTCATGAAGCGGCAGTTTTGAAAAGTGCCAGCAAACCTGCCAAAAACATGATTAGCCTCAGACAGGCATGTTTGCTGAAACTAGAGATGGGCACCGGAAATTATTCGGGTTTTGTGTTTTGGTTTTGGATTCGGTTCCGCGGCCGTGTTTTGGATTCGGGAGCGTTTTGATAAAACCTCCCTGAAAATTTTTTGTCGGATTCGGGTGTTTTTTTTTTCAAAAAACCCTCAAAAACAGCTTAAATCATAGAATTTGGGGGTCATTTTGATCCCATAGTATTATTAACCTCAATAACCATAATTTACACTCATTTCCAGTCTATTCTGAACACCTTCCAATATTATTTTTTGTACTAAAATTTGCACAGAGGTCGCTGGATGACTAAGCTAAGCGACCCAAGTGGGTGGCACAAACACCTGGCCCATCTAGGAGTGGCACTGCAGTGTCAGACAGGATGGCACTTAAAGAAATTAGCCCCAAACATCACATGATGCAGAGATAAATTTAAAAAAAAAGAGGTGCAAGATGGAATTGTCCTTGGGCCCTCCCACCCACCCTTATGTTGTATAAACCGGACATGCACACTTTAAAATACCCATCATTTCAGCCACAGGGTCTGCCACACGACTGTGGCTGAAATGACTGGTTGGTTTGGGCCCCCACCAAAAAAGAAGCAATCAATCTCTCCTTGCTCAAACTGGCTCTACAGAGGCAAGATGTCCACCTCCTCCTCATCGTCCGATTCATCACCCCTTTCACTGTGTACATCCCCCTCCTCACAGAGTATTAATTCGTCCACACTGGAATCCACCATCTCATGTCCCTGTGTACTTTCTGGAGGCAATTGCTGGTGAATGTCTCCACGGAGGAATTGATTATAATTCATTTTGATGAACATCATCTTCTCCACATTTTCTGGAAGTAACCTCGTACGCCGATTGCTGACAAGGTGACCGGCTGCACTAAACACTCTTTCGGAGTACACACTGGAGGGAGGGAAACTTAGGTAAAATAAAGCAAGTTTGTGCAAGGGCCTCCAAATTGCCTCTTTTTCCTGCCAGTATATGTACGGACTGTCTGACGTGCCTACTTGGATGCGGTCACTCATATAATCCTCCACCATTCTTTCAATGGTGACAGAATCATATGCAGTGACAGTAGACGACATGTCAGTAATCGTTGGCAGGTCTTTCAGTCCGGACCAGATGTCAGCACTCGCTCCAGAATGCCATGCATCATCGCCAGCGGGTGGGCTCGGAATTCTTAGCCTTTTCCTCGCAGCCCTAGTTGCGGGAGAATGTGAAGGAGGAGCTGTTGAGGGGTCACGTTCTGCTTGACTTGACAAGTGTCTCACCAGCAGGTCTTTGAACATGTGCAGACTTGTGTCTGCCGGAAAGAGAGATACAACGTAGGCTTTAAACCTAGGATCGAGCACGGTGGCCAAAATGTAGTGCTCTGATATCAACAGATTGACCACCCTTGAATTCTGGTTAAGCGAATTAAGGGCTCCATCCACAAGTCCCACATGCCTAGCGGAATCGCTCTGTTTTAGCTCCTCCTTCAATCTCTCCAGCTTCTTCTGCAAAAGCCTGATGAGGGGAATGACCTGACTCAGGCTGGCAGTGTCTGAACTGACTTCACGTGTGGCAAGTTCAAAGGGTTGCAGAACCTTGCACAACGTTGAAATCATTCTCCACTGCGCCTGAGTCAGGTGCATTCCCCCTCCTTTGCCTATATCATAGGCAGATGTATAGGCTTGAATGGCCTTTTGCTGCTCCTCCATCCTCTGAAGCATATAGAGGGTTGAATTCCACCTCGTTACCACCTCTTGCTTCAGGTGATGGCAGGGCAGGTTCAGGAGTGTTTGCTGGTGCTCTAGTCTTCGGCACGCGGTGGCCGCTTCGGGCCACCGACAGCATCTCTTGCACGCCCCTGTTGTTTTTTTAAAAATTCTGCACCACCAAATTCAATGTATGTGCAAAACATGGGACATGCTAGAATTTGCCCACATGTAATGCACGCACAATATTGGTGGCGTTGTCCGATGTCACAAATCCCCAGGAGAGTCCAATTGGGGTAAGCCATTCTGCGATGATGTTCCTCAGTTTCCGTAAGAGGTTGTCAGCTGTGTGCCTCTTATGGAAAGCGGTGATACAAAGCGTAGCCTGCCTAGGAACAAGTTGGCGTTTGCGAGATGCTGCTACTGGTGCCGCCGCTGCTGTTCTTGCTGCGGGAGGCAATACATCTACGCAGTGGGCTGTCACAGTCATATATTCCTGAGTCTGTCCTGCTCCACTTGTCCACATGTCCGTGGTTAAGTGGACATTGGGTACAACTGCATTTTTTAGGACACTGGTGACTCTTTTTCTGACGTCTGTGTACATTCTTGGTATCGCCTGCCTAGAGAAGTGGAACCTAGATGGTATTTGGTACCGGGGACACAGTACCTCAAGCAATTCTCTAAGTCCCTGTGAATTAACGGTGGATACCGCACACACGTCTAACACCAATACAGATGCCAAGACCTGAGTAATCCGCTTTGCAGCAGGATGACTGCTGTGATATTTCATCTTCCTCGCAAGGACTGTTGGACAGTCAATTGCTTACTGGAAGTAGTACAAGTGGTCTTCCGACTTCCCCTCTGAGATGACGAGCGACTCCCAGCAGCAACAACAGCAGCGCCAGCAGCAGTAGGTGTTACACTCAAGGATCCATCAGAGGAATCCCAGACAGGAAAGGACTCGTCAGACTTGCCAGTGACATGGCCTGCAGGACTATTGGCGTTCCTGTCTAAGGAGGAAATTGACACTGAGGGAGTTGGTGGGGTGGTTTGCGTGAGCTTGGTTACAAGAGGAAGGGATTTACTGGTCAGTGGACTGCTTCCGCTGTCACCCAAAGTTTTTGAACTTGTCAATGACTTATGATGAATGCGCTCCAGGTGACGTATAAGGAAGGATGTTCCTAGGGGTTAACGTCCTTACCCCTACTTATTACAGCTTGACAAAGGCAACACACGGCTTGACACCTGTTGTCTGCATTTCTGTTAAAATAATTCCACACCGAAGAGGTGATTGTTTTTGTAATTTGACCAGGCATGTCAATGGCCATATTCATCCCACGGACAACAGGTGTCTCCCCGGGTGCCTGACTTAAAGAAACCACCTCACCATCAGAATCCTCCTTGTCAATTTCCTCCTCAGCGCCAGCAACACCCATATCCTCATCCTGGTGTACTTCAACAGTGACATCTTCAATTTGACTATCAGGAACTGGACTGTGGGTGCTCCTTCTAGCACTTGCAGGGGGCGTGCAAATGGTGGAAGGTGCCACCTCTTCCCGTCCAGTGTTGGGAAGGTCAGGCATCGCAACCGACACAATTGGACTCTCCTTGGGGATTTGTGATTTAGAAGAACGCAAAGTTCTTTGCTGTGCTTTTGCCATCTTAACTCTTTTCAGTTTTCTAGCGGGAGGATGAGTGCTTCCATCCTCATGTGAAGCTGAACCACTAGCCATGAACATAGGCCAGGGCCTCAGCCGTTCCTTGCCACTCCGTGTCGTAAATGGCATATTGGCAAGTTTACGCTTCTCCTCAGACGCCTTTAATTTAGATTTTTGGGTAATTTTACTGAACTTTAGTTTTTTGGATTTTACATGCTCTCTACTATGACATCGGGCATTGGCCTTGGCAGACGAAGTTGATGGCATTTCATCTTCTCGGCCATGACTAGTGGCAGCAGCTTCAGCATGAGGTGGAAGTGGATCTTGATCTTTCCCTATTTTACCCTCCACATTTTTGTTCTCCATTTTTTAATGTGTGGATTTATATGGCAGTAATATATCAATAGCAATGGCCTACTGTACTGTACTATATATGTATACTGTTGGTCACCAAAATGCTGCACTGTAATACTATATATACTGCTCACAAAAATGCAGCACAGATATGGAATAGATACTTGCAGTGACACAGAGCTGCAAGATACAGCAATGGCCTATTGTACACAACTATATACTGTTGGGTCACCAAAATGCTGCACTGTAATACTATATATACTGCTCACAAAAATGCAGCACAGATATGGAATGGATACTTGCAGTGACACAGAGCTGCAAGATACAGCAATGGCCTACTGTACACAACTATATACTGTTGGGTCACCAGAATGCTGCACTGTATACTATATATACTGCTCACAAAAATGCTGCAAAGATATGGAATGGATACTTGCAGTGACACAGAGCTGCAAGATACAGCAATGGCCTACTGTACTGTACTACTATAAGTATAATTATATACTGGTGGTCCCCAGTCCCCACAATAAAGCACACTGAGCACAGATATTTGCAGCACACTGAGCACAGATATGGAGCGTTTTCAGGCAGAGAACGTAGATATTTTCAGCACACTGAGCACAGATATTTGCAGCACACTGAGCACAGATTACGGAGCTTTTCAGGGAGAGAACGCAGCCACGTCCTCTCCGTTCAATCTCCAATGCACGAGTGAAAATGGCGGCGATGCGTGGCTCTTTATATAGAATACGAATCTCGCGAGAATCCGACAGCGGGATGATGACGTTCGGGCGCGTTCGTGTTAACTGACCAAGGCGGGAAGATCCAAGGCTGCCTCGGAACCGTGTAAAATGGGTGAAGTTTGGGGGGTTTCAGATCTCGGAGAACCGAACCCGCTCATCTCTAGCTGAAACAGCAGGTAAATGAACTTTGCTGGACTTTAAAAGCAGTACACAAACAAATGAAAATATAAAAAAAAAAAAAACACACACATTCACACTTTATATATATATATATATATATATATATAGCAAACAGAGTATCCGGCACTAGGAACTGTCCCAAAACAAGACTGGCTTGCTCGGGTGCCCTCCCCTAGGGACCAAGCCCTGGTATATATTCGATAAACAGATGAGGCGGCACTCGGAGACTTGAAAACACAGCAAAAGTGTATTAGATGTGGATCCACATCTAATACACTTTTGCTGTGTTTTCAAGTCTCCGAGTGCCGCCTCATCTGTTTATCGAATATATATATACATACATACATACATACATACATACATACATACATACACACACACACACACACACACACACACACACACACACACTCACGTAGTACTTAAAAGTAAATGCGAATATAAAAAGGAGATATGGAAAACACACCTCAAATAGACAAATATAGAACAAAGAACGAGACAATCCCCACACTTAGCAATCACTTTATATATTTCTCCTTATATTTTCTCTCCAGTTAAACCATACCTCCCAACTGTCCCGATTTTCGCGGGACAGTCCCTTTTTTTGGGGACAGTCCCGCCGTCCCACCTGCGGGCCGCAGTGTCCCATGGTGGGGGGGGGGGGGAGAGGGGAGGGGCAGTTGGGAGGCTCCTGTCACTGCAGCTCTGCAGTGGTGAATAGACGCTGTGCACATACGCACAGCGTCTATTCACTGGAGATAGAGGGAGAGGGGGCATGCCAGCAGCTCACAGCATGCCCCCTCAGTGACAGATTCGGAAAGCGTGGCTCGCGATTGCGGCACTCCGTGAAGCCATGCCCCCTTTTGCAGGCCACGACCCCTTTTTTTTTAAATCGTCCGCGGCTGCACCGTGCAGATGTCCCTCTGTCCCTAGCTCAAATGTTGGGAGGTATGGTTAAACTCCTCACAAACACATAAATTGAAAGAAGACAGCTGTCTCTGAATATGAATAGAATAGCTTCTAATCCGCAGTGGTTTCAATAGAAACCGCTGCCAAATAGAACACACCACGGCGGGTTGTCATTTAAAAACCACCGTGGATTGATGGTGGTTTCAGTCTACACACTATAACTTAATAAGTATTCCCAATTTGACATTGAAACTGACGATGGTTTCCGGCAGTTTCAAAATGGCACCAAACCCACCACTTATTCCCTTATTATTATTCCCCCCAGTATGAGCTCCCCATGGTAGCCATTTCTGGTAAACCACACTTCCGTTACACTTCAATAATAATAATTGTTATCTCTGTAAGTAGGTCATTGCTATTCGTGCACACTTTCTGCAAGAGATGGAAAAGGCAGCACACTCAATGTACCCTCATTAGCAGAAAGTATCTGTTTTATGCCTATCCCCAAGAAAGGTAATACAAGAATAACAGCAGGTCACAGAGAACCTTTCACAATGTTGTATTTAGAAAGACATTGGGGCTAATTCAGACCTGATCGCTAGGGTGCGTTTTTTGCATCCCTGCGATCAGGTAGTCGCTGCCTACAGGGGGAGGAGGAAATCGCTGTGCAGGGGGACGATCGCATGTGCAGGAGAGCTGCACAAACAGAAGTTTGTGCAGTCTCTGCACAGCCCAGGACTTACTCTTTCAGTGCGATGATCGGGGGTGGAACGGACATCAGAATCCCTCCCTTCACCCTCCTGCTTTTCTCTGGACACTCCTTAAAAACGGTCAGTTGCCACCCACAAACTGGCTCTTCCTGTCAGTCACCTTGTGATCCCCTTGCGATTGCTTTTCTCGCACATCCCGTCACTGCCCACCGATCCCCGTCGCTGCAGACCGACGTGCCTGCGCATTGCGATGCATGTGCAGTTCAGACCTGATCGCAGGCTGTACAAAAACGCAGCCTAGTGAGCATTAGGCCCATTAAGGGGTCTATTCATCATTCCTTAATTTCTGCAAAAGTAGGTGATCATTAAAATTTTCACCTACTTTTGTAGAAATTAGGTATCAGGGCCATTCGTTATAAAGATAACGCAGAAGATATCACAGATATCGCCTGCTTACATTTCAGTCCCAATCTGACCCGCTGTCCCTATACACTAGTATGGGGACCTAAATTCATCAAGTACCATAAATACAACCTTTTCAGAGCTTGACTGTGGGAACCTGCGCCATCTTCAGATGGTGTTTGTTATTATACAGATTCAGACTCAGTCGCACATAGATATATGTGTCACATATCAAATGAATCAGATTAGTCTCCCAGTATGACCTAGTGGCAATGCATTGTGACTGAGATGGATTTTTTAGGTAAAAAGATACGAAAAACACCCCCTGGTGTTAGAAGAATCACATGGGACCTGGTGCACCAGGTGGGCTTGTTTTGTGCGACTGCATAAATAATGTATGAGGAAACATCTGTAGGCTGCTCTTTTGATCAGGAAGTACGGATTGTGTAATGGTTAGCATTACTGCCTCACAGCACTGAGCTCTTGGGTTTGATTCCTACCATCGAAAGTTTATCACCATTTACAGTTTATCACTGTAAAAAGCTGATTCTGTTACCGATGGAATTCCCTTTTGTTTCAAGTTTGACTTGTGACTCTCTGTGACTAGGGAGCTGAGACTGGGGATGGAATTGACATGTAATCCACTGGAAATAGGCATGAATGCTACTGCTGTGCATAGGCAAATGCAGGGGGGTTTCTCTTGCCCAGAATCCCCCCTTCCCCACAGCCTGGCCAGCAGCCATTACATGCAGCATAAAGGGTGGAATGGAGCTGCTGCACATGCCCAGTGGCAGCAGATTTCACTACCAAGTCTGCTGTGTGTGTCTGTGATCTGAGTGCTCAATCATCGCACCAGAGAGAGAATCTGGTAAGTGATCATTAGGCCTGCATATATCTGAAGTATTGTTTTATATAAACTGCACTTCATTTGGGGCAGATTATAGCTTGTTACATGCTACTTATGCATCCTTCATGCAGGGCCATAACTAGGTATGTGCCAGCTGTGCCTGGCACACAGCGCATCTGCACTGGGGGAGCAGTACCGCCGGCAACACTGTAGCTACGTGCTGCAATGTGTGTCCATATGGTACAGCTGGTAAGTGCTGTACGGCTCCCACAGTCTGTGCTACTCTTTGTGCCATCCCTCTACCGCCTGACCATCCCATCCAATGCCCGATCCCTCCCCAGCAGCCTGCCTTGATCACCTCTTCCCCCACTCGGTGAGCCGTGGCGATGGCAGCAATGCCCGATCCCTCCCGAGCAGCCGTCCCTGATCACCCCCTCCCTCCTTCCCCACTCCGTGAGCCGCTACGCAGGCAGCAATGCCCGATTCCTCCCGAGCAGACGTCCCTGATCACCCCCTCCCTCCTCCCCTGCTCTGTGAGCCGCGGCGTGGACAACAATGCCTGAGCCTTCCCCTTCAGCCGGCCCTGATCACCTCCTCCCCCACTCAGTGAGCCATCACGAGCAGCAGTGCTCGATCCCACAACACGCCTTTACCATGCAGCCTGAGCATCCCACAGATTTCAGTTCAGCCTGACAGGGGATGCGGCTGCTATGGGGCCTGGACTGTTTACAGCTCCCCTGCACCCAGACACCTGTAGTGTCTTCCAGCACCCGTCCTTAAGCCCCACCAGCTCTCCCTGGAGCTCACAACTCCATGCTGCAAAGTGCACGCTGCCTGAGCACGGAATCTCGGATTTACACCCCTGTAGATGACCTGTGCCTGCCCTGTGACCTGCTCAGGACCTAGGTGAGTGCTCTGCCTGCTGTAATGTGTATAAAGGGGACTCTGACTGGCGTAATGTGTAAAAAGGGGCTCTACCTGCCGTACTGTGTAAATGGGGACTCTACCTGTCGTAATGTGTAAAAAGGGGACTCTACCTGCCGTAATGTGTAAAAGGGTCTCTACCTGGTGTAATGTGTGTAAGTGGTGCTACTGTGTGGCGTCATTTGAATAATAGAGACTACTGTGCAGCGTAATATGAATTGGTATTATTTTGTGACCACTCCCCTTCCCAATGAAGCCACACCCCTATATTTTTGATGGCGTGCACTGGCCCTATTCTAAATATGGGGGAGGGGCGCCGATGCTGTTTCTTGCACACAGCACTAAAATGTTTAGTTACGGCACTGCCTTCATGTGCTGGCAACGAGCGCTGTAAAATCAAACATTTGGAAACCCCCCCTCCATTAATCCTGCCTTTGCCCCTGTTCTGGGCATGTAGTCTCAAGTTAAGATAAACATGGCTGCTGACAAGACTCAAACGTAGCCTCCTGAAGAGTACAGACTTGTGTCAGCTCTGACCCTGAAATAAGTGTACAGTCGATAGTGATGACTGTGAAGCTGCTAATGATGATGCGTTCAATTGGTTGCAAATGGAAAAAACATTAATTCAAATACAAGGAAACAGCAGGACAGCGCTTAAAAAGATACAAGGAACTCTCATTTTTCAGATAAAAAGAATGATCGGTGCACATTGCGGATGGAAATTCAGATGCTCGGGTACTTATTAGCTGCACAAATGACAAAAAAACAAAAACAGATCAAAACTATCAACACTCCAAAGGAGCACAATGACCAAAATAGTCACCAACTCCCAAATGCATGTAGGAGAATGACTGGTCACATACAGTTGTGCTCATAAGTTTACATACCCTAGCAGAATTTGTGATTTTCTGGCCATTTGTCAGAGATTATGAATGATAACTCACAAACTTTTCTTTCACTGGTTAGTGGTCGGGTGAAGCCATTTATTGTCAAACAACTGTGTTTACTCTTTTTAAATCATAATGACAACAGAAACTACCCAAATTACCCTGATCAAAAGTTTACATACCCTGGAGATTTTGGCCTGATAACATGCACACAAGTTGACACAAATGGATTTGAATGGCTACTAAAGGTAACCTTCCTCACCTGTTATCTGTTTGCTTGTAATCAGTGTGTGTGTATAAAAGATCAGTGAGTTTCTGGACTCCTGAAAGACCCTTGCATCTTTCATCCAGTGCTGCACTGACGTGTCTGGATTCTGAGTCACGGGGAAAGCAAAAGAATTGTCAAAGGATCTGCGGGAAAAGGTAATTGAACTGTATAAAACAGGAAAGGGATATAAAAAGATATCCAAGCAATTAAGAAATGTCCCAACATATGATGTGTCACAATGTATGGATGCAATGTTCCGAATTCAAATGGGGCTCCCCCAATATTGCAGCAGATGAGTTGTCCTCCAATAGCATCCAGTGCCAATGCAAATAATGACAAGTAGGTTAATTTCAAAAAATGGAAATATGACCCTCTCCTCAGAGCCTGACAAGCCATAAGGGTGTAGTATGAGTGGCCGGCGGCCGGGATCCCGACAACCGGCATACCGACAGCTGGGCAAGCGCTAATGAGCCCCTTGCGGCTCGCTGCACTCGCCATGCTGCTACGCACGCCTTGCTATTTATTCTCCCTCCAGGGGTGTCGTGGACCCCCAAGAAGGAGAATATGTGTCGGCATGCCGGCGGCTGGGATCCCGGCGCCGGTATGCTGGTCACCTTGATCCCGGCCGGTGGCATACTGAAGACCACCCGTTTGGCCAGACTGAACTGTTACACTCAATTGTAACTATAATGTTGCCACAGTCTTGATTAGCCAGTCTGGCAGCACTTCTGGCATTATACTGACTGTGTGCTTTGATGGTAAATAATCCTGTACTTGCACTAAGTCTGCTGTGGATTGATTAACTGACTTTCTTGCACTTCCTCTCAGCAATTAACATGTTGTAGTCAAATTAGTATCAATGTACCTTAAAGGCTATCTGAGCACTGTAGCTTAAGTGTCTATGGGGGGAATTCAAATGTTTGAAAAGTCAGTTGGGTGTATGTTTTTTTCCTGTCTATTAGATAGGAAAAACAGACACCCAACTGACTTTTCAAACCTTTGAATTCCCCCTATGAGTGTTGCAGATGAGTGCAAGTTGTTTAGTTCTCACCAAGTCCACGATTAGCTGGGCTCTCTGCTCTCTCTCTCTCTCGAGCTGCTATACAAGGTGCTCAACTGGTTGAGACTGCCTTTGCTCTCCCTCGACTCTCGTCTCTAATGCCAGACACTTCTGTCCCTCAGCTAGGCTATGCCTTGCCTCTTGGTGGAGCTTCCCTTCACTTGGCATTAACACCTAAAGGTAGCCTCAGGTCTCCTGTTTATTGTTTACAGCAGGCAGCTACAGGAGGCAGAGATACCCTTGATGTGCCCAGCCTATGCATGGAGAGCAGCATTATCAGCGTCTCTACCAGCCACTCAATGTTTACAGCGGTTATGAGTGGCAGCAGGTTCAGCGTCAGAAAGGCACTCCAGCACACAGATATGCATATAAAGCAGTGGTTTGTCTCCCTTCTGCTCGCTCAGTGTTTACAGCTGTGTGAGCGGCAGTAGTAGAAACATCAACTGCACCACTTGATTATGCAGCCCTGCTTAGGCTACTGCTCGACGCCGGTCAGCGCTGAGATCAGCACGAGGGGCCCATCCTTCCCACTCTGCAGGCTATTTCTCCAGTGGTGCGCAGACTGCTGAGGATCCACTTTGCTGACCTGCAGGCTATCACCGCAGCGGCAACAGACAGAAGGGGGGGGGGGGGAATCCCCACCCCTAAATTTCCCCCCAGCACACTAAAAATTACCCGTAACCATACCTGAACCAATCTGGTAATAGAAATTCAGAGAATTAGTCACACATGTTTGCAAACACATGATTAGCTGCTGAGCCACTTCATGGCTTCTCCGATGTCAGCAGTCCTAACACTACATAATGGCAGTGCCCACATAGGGCCATGTAATTTGTCACAGTAGGCCTCATGATAAAGGCTATTACTAAAACGTATCCAGACAGAGAGCTAACTTACCCAGGAGCCACCCCCAGGATCTCCCATTGGCACTACAAGGAAAGTAGGGGGTAACATAGCGTAAGAGCCGGTATATCTGACCCTGAGGAGTTATACTGTACATACTGTAAGCTCAAGCTCATTGCTGTGACCCCTATTTGTGTATTATTGCATGATAACGATGTTTGATATTTCTTTTTTTCTATTGTGATGGGTGAAACATGATCTTGTTTCCGACTTTCAGTACATTACTGATGGTTGAGAACACTGATTGCCTCTTTGCCACCCACCCAGTCACACAATCTCAGTGACACACAAAACAAGTCATGTTCCTTGGTGAATCTTATTAATACTCCCAATGATTGTGTGACACACAAAGCAAAGGAATGCTTACATGGGTGACTGAATCACAGTTAAGGGGAGATTACATTATCGTTGCAGCTACAAACATCAGAAGAGGTTACATAAAGAAATGCACATTTCTCAGCTGATAATATTTGCTCACAGCAAACCTCCCTGTTCTGTGTTTCTCCTTCCACTGGCTCCCTTGCCTTGAATCCTCGCCTGTCTCCTCCCACACAGCAGAAAAAAGGTCACGTATGTTTGGGAAAATATGTAGGTCAGTGGAACATTCCCTGCACTTGAGCTGGAGAGCTAGTGAGTTTTCTCTTATCAAACCCCAGCCGCATACCACCTACACCAGGCTGCTTTTCTTACACAGTCATGCATTAAAAATTGTGTATTTCTTTATATTATTGAATTCTTGACCCACTTCCAAACATTGCCGACCCTGCCTGCAAACAAGCACCCTTCTGGGCTCCCACCTATAAGTCCAGTGCCATAGGTGGAATCCTAGCAGCACCATGGCAAAGCTGCCCACCCAGTTCTCCCTATGTCTCATTTAATGTCATTATATTGTTAATCCTTGATGACAATTACAAGCCTCGATTTTATGTGTCACGTAAGAGGAGTGATGGTGGTGTCTTCGGCTATCACAGAGGCAATGCACTGCTGCCCACCTCGAGATGCTGCCCGTTTCTGGGGCACATGCCCATGATCGCACATCTAGATTATAGAGGAATATTTTTTGGGGGGCCTGGATCCTTCATATTGCTGTCACTGGCTGTGTGCTGCAGCAGCCTTTCCCCTAGCTTCAAGCTGGCACTCTCCTGCCTTCCGAGCCTGGCATACGGTGCCCCCTGGCACTATGAGATATAGCGGTACAGGAGGCAAAGACCATAAAACTCACGGGTTTCCCGGTGTTAGCACTAGCACGAGTTTGTCCCCGGACAGGACCTCACCGCACAGCGCCAGCAGCCAGCGCAGCACACCGGGGAAAGCCGGGTCCCGCTGCCCGGCACTCACACAGCTCGCCTCTGCGGACAGCAGCACAGTGAACCGGGGGCGCCGCGCGCAGACTGGCACGGAGCAGAGAGAGCGCCCACTGCACCGCAGCTCTGCCAGGTAAGCGCTCCACCTGTACTGCCCGGTCTGGCTGCTATAGGAGTGAGTGACAAACAGGTACATCTGGGATGCATAGAGTAGATAGATACCGGGAAACTCTATGCGCAATGTATTGCTCAGATATTAGTGTACAGCCACAGATACCTGTAGTATACGAGTGTGCAGGCACATATAGTACTGTATATAAGTGTGCAGGCACAGATAGTACTGTATATAAGTGTGCAGGCACAGATAGTGTATCATTGTGCAGTCACAGATAATGCATTAGTGTGCATGCACAGATAGTACCGTATATTAGTGTACATGCACAGATACCGTATTAGTGTGCAGGCGCAGATAGTATATTAGTGTGCAGGTACAGTTAGTGTATTAGTGTGCAGGCACAGATAGTACTGTATATTAGTGTGCAGGTAAAGATAGTATATTAATGTGCAGGTACAGATGTACTGTATATTAGTGTGCAGTCACAGATAGTGCATTAGTGTGCAGTCACAGATAGTGTATTAGTGTGCAGTCATAGATAGTATATTCATGTGCATGCACAGCTAGTGTATTAGAGTGCAGGCACATATAGTGTGTTAGTGTGCAGGTACAGATAGTACTGTATATTAGTGTGCAGGTACAGTTAGTACTGTATATTAGTGTGCAGACACAGATAGTGTATTAGTGTGCATGCACAGATAGTATATTAGTGTGCAGGTACAGATAGTATATTAGTGTGCAGTCACAGATAATGTATTAGTGTGCAGTCATAGATAGTGTATTCATGTGCATGCACACCTAGTTTATTAGAGTGCAGGCGCAGATAGTGTATTAGTGTGCAGGTACAGATAGTACTGTATATTAGTGTGCAGTCACAGATAGAATATTAGTGTGCAAGCATAGATAGTGTATTAGTGTGCAGGCATAGCTAGTGTATTAGTGTGCAGTCACAGATAGTGTATTAGTGTGCAGGCACTGGCACAGATAGTACTGTATATTAGTGTGCAGTCACAGATAGTGTATTAGTGTGCAGGCACAGATAGTATATAAGTGTTATATATCTCTTTAGATAGATATATATCAGTTACCTAAGTATAGTTTCACTTTCCTTTATTGGCCCTCCCGAGCATCTGAGTGTGTACAAAAAGTATATAAGTGTGCAGGTATAGATAGTATATTAGTGTGCAGGTACAGATTTTTTCAATACCTACACTCCAGAGGGTAGGTATTGAAAACATGGGTGTGTGGTGTGCCCCCCCCCCCCCCCCCTGGACCCTGGGGGCCCATGTGCACCACACACACTGCACCGATTATAAATACGCCAGTGCAGATAGTATATTAGTGTACAGGCAAAGATAAATGTATTGATGTGTAGGCACAGATAGTGTAGTAGTGTACAGGTACAGAGAGTGTAGTAGTGTACAGGCACAGATAAGTCAATTCATGTACAGGCACAGAGAGTGTATTAGTGTATAGGCACAGAGAGTGTATTAGTGTATAGGCACAGCTACTGTAAGTGTATTCATGTACAGACAGAGTATAGTAGTGTACAGGCACAGATAAATGAATGAATGTATAGACACAGATAGTGCAGTAGTGTACAGGCACATATGAGAGCCGACTCAGAGATGGACGCAGCCGCGCGTCTGGACACAGCCGTTGCTTCCAGTTGGTCTGCACACGCACACAGGCCCTCATTCGTATAGATGCCTAGCAAAGGGTGCCCCGCACAATTGAATCACCCCCAAAGTTACTTATTTGTTTGTTTTTTTGTTTTATTTACAAACATGATTCAGGCCCATAGTGTAGTAGCGTGCAGGCACAGATAGTGTATTTGTGTACATGCACAGGTAGTTTATTAGTGTCGTTTTGGCAGTGCCTATGGCTGGAAAAGTGAGAAGACTTTTATGGTGTAGTTTGTGGGTTGTTTGCCTCTGATACTAAAACACCAGTGAATGGTGGTTTATTTGTATTAGTTTATTGTAGCTGTAAAAAGCAGTGGAGCTATAGTGGCAGCTGTGCACAGACGTATTTCTGGTTATGGTATGATTTTCAAAGGACTTTGCTACTCCTCACCACTGTTAAAACAGCTTGTTAATTATTTAGAAAAATACATAAAATTGAATGTCAATCTTTTATTGCAAATATACAGTTCTTTAGCTTTTTTCATTTGTATTTCCTTTTTATTTTTAATAAATGCAAATGCCTAGTTTAATGTTACAGTATTGAAATGAATAACTAATTATGATGTGACTAGGGTCTTGCAGATCCTCTGCTCTACGGGGTCATTCCGACCTGATCGCATGCTGCCGTTTTTCGCAGCGGTGCGATCAGGTCTGTAGTCAACTGACTGTTTTCAGGGAGTGTCCGTCCGAACGCAGGCATGCCCAGCCGTTTCCAGGGAGGGATCCTGACATCAGCTCCGTCCTGGATGATCGCAGCGGGTGAGTAAGTCCTGGGCTGTGCAGAAACTGCACAAACTTTTGTTTGAGCAGCTCTCTGCACAAGCGAGCGCAACCCTGCATCGCGATTCCCCCCTCACCTGTAGGTGGCGACTACCTAATCGCAGCAGTGCTAAAAGTAGCCTGCTAGCGATCAGGTCGGAATGACCCCCTATGTGTTTTATAAGGGACTGATACAGAGTGATGCGCAAGTCCCTTCTGTGGATGGATCTTATAGTTTTTAGCACCGCATATGCTTCATGTGCACACAGCTATGGACAGCTATGGGCAATTCAGAGTTGTACATAACTCATTCGTATCTGCAATTGTGAGAGCTACATGAAGCTACAGATGGAACCAGCCGGCAATGGAAAAAAGGATCTGCTAAAGGTTAGTCATTGTCAGGGAAAGCGTAGCTAGCCTGCACCATACTTACCTTCCTGATGCGGCCCCGGCCGCCGACACCTGTAACAGAACCCCCGCAGCACAGACTGACTGCACGGACATAATCTTTATGACACGCCTCTCAGATGTAGAAGCATACGTCAGTGCTGATAGGTGTCAGTTTAACAATCTCCCTGAAATGCTTTTTCTAAAGTAGGCAACTACAGTATGAAGTATTCCATCTATAAACGTGCATGCTGCAAGCAATGTACCATGTAAAGTTTATATACTGATGATATACAGTAGACTGTGCAGACTGCTACAAATAACAGGTTACAATAAAGCTGTAACTCATAGGCATTGAAGTTCTTGCATGGGAACATTCCTGTTATGTAGTACTGCTACCCATTTTCATCACATATTTCAGATGATTCCTATGGAGCATATCATACTTTTGTACTACAGTGATAGTTATATTCCATAGCACCAGTCACATATACTGTATGTATACAGAAGATTTATAAGGCCAGATGAAGAATAGCTCACAATTTTGGGGACCAAACTTAGGCATTACCCCAGTGGGTACAAAACTGTGGGCATGCACATGCCTGGGGCTGTTTATATTAGAGTTTTGTCCCAATTCACTGCTCTGAATACCTAAATGATTCTGATGCCATGACAATCAATGCATGACTACATCCTTGGTACTGACTGTCTGGCACTGCATAGCTATCTTACTGCTTCTGATCCCTTGGCACTATACAAGTTGTTATGTCTGACTCTGTTTTCAAGGTCTATATACTAATAATCTCAGCAGAACATCAGTTTCTTTTTAACTAAATGATCCCATATCTATCTATCTATCTATCTATCTATCTATCTATCTATCTATCTATCTATCTATCTATCTATCTATCTATCTATCCATCTATCTATCTTTATATACAGGGTTGGAGCAAAGCCAGGGGAGGCGGGTCAGAGTCTGGAGCAGGCACGACAGAGCCAGGGGAGGCGGGACAGGACATCAGGGAGGGGATGGACAGAGCCAGGGGAAGGCAGGACAGTACAAGGGGGTGGAGGGAAAGAGCCAGGGGGAGGAGGCAGGATGGAACAGAGGAGGCTGGCTGCCTGTGAATTTAGGACATTGCCCATCCAGGATTGCCAACCCTCTAAACTCAGAAAGATGTCCTAAATTTCCACACTGTCCGGAGCAATCTTGGACAGGTGGTAACCCTTCAAAGGGATTATATGCATCTACAGTATATGTCAAAATGTTACATTAATGAATGATCTTACAGGAAAACTTAGGATAGTAAAGAGGTTCATGCACTGTAAGGTAGTTACACTTCAGTATTATAGGAAATAAAATTACTTTGAATATCCCTATTTACCTGTTCTTACATTTATTGAATTTTGACAGATTCACAAACTAGTAAAATCTCTCACCTTTTCTCATAATATTATGCTGTATTTCAATGAAATCTTACAATATAAGAAGGAAATAGTGTTATTTGCTGTTACATCTATATTCCTCAGCAGATCCTTATTTTACCTTAAACTGGAGATAACAGAAGAAATGTTTTGCACACTAAGGGGTACATTTACTAAGCAGTGATAAGAGCAGAGAAGTGAGCCAGTGGAGAAGTGCCCATAGCAACCAATCAGCACTGAAGTAACATCTATAATTTGCATACTATAAAATTATACAGAGCTGCTGATTGGTTGATGGGGAAACTTCTCCACTGGCTCACTTCTCTGCTCTTATCACTGCTTAATAAATGTACCCCTAAAGCTGGGTACACACTAGATGATATGTCTTTTGATCCGATGTCAGTGGATCTGACTGACATATCAGGCACATCATCTAGTGTGTACCCGCTACTCATTGAGTGTGGCTGCATCGCAGGCGGGGGCACGTGGCGTGCCTACGCATCGGCACGCCACTGAGCGTACAAAGACACTCCCATTCACTATGAATGGGGAGCGTCTACGATGCACGTGCGTCCCATTCGTTCCCGGCGGTGCGTCTTGCTGGGCGCACCTAGTGGCAGACGTATGTCACTGATGAAGCGCTCTTCCGGGGGTCATCAGTGACACCCTCGGTGGCCCTACATGCAGGGCTGATGGAGGATGTTGTTAGTGAGGGCCATGCTGTCGAATGCATCATTGGACTTATTCCCCAAAAACACCTGTATTGTTTTAACATTTTTCTTTTTTTTTTTTTTTTGGGGGGGGGACCGCAAACATTTTGTGATAAATTCATAGAAAATAAAATCTGCACTAAATGGAGCATTAAATTAATTAAATAACAAATACCTCTAAAGAAAAAAGTGGTTATTATGTAATGTTTAGTAGCTCTTTCGAGAAACTGTGAAAAAAACGACATACATCCAAATGTAAATGAGCCCCAAAGTTATTAAGATCTACTTGTTAAATAACAGACACTGATATTTTTTAGGATTTGTTTGTGTACTGTGTTTTACAAGAGGTTCCATATACTGTAAGTGGCCACGAGTAACCTTATTTAAAATGCATGCAGCTATTGTGCTTTATAACCAATGCAAGGAAATGGCACTGATTATCTATTTAAATGTATATATCTCTGATTTCTTTTTTCTTTCCCCCCCCCCAAGAATGTAACAACTGCATAATGGGGGTAAGGTGCAATGAGGGAGATTGCTGGTCTATTCAGGGAGTCAGGGAGATTGATGCTATTTCAGGGAGTCTCCTGCAGAATGCCGGAGGGTAGGCAGCTATGGAATACTTACATATAGGGCGGTATTCAAATGATATATCACACCCAATCTCCTTTCTACAGTGATCCCTGTTATCGCGCATATTGTGCCCATAGTAATCAGGTTTAGCTGTGTAACGGGTTGGGTGCCCTCGCTACCGCTGGGGTAGCTACCTGAAATGATTATAGCATGCCCGTCAGCAGAAACAGAACGGGTGTGGAAGGGGGTGAAAAAAATGGAATACCGCCCATTGAATCTCATGTCTAATGTTGAATTTATACATACATATACAGTATACTGTAGACATGCATTTGAAGTATATTGCGGTAGACTGTAGGCTCTCATGAGCAGGGCCCTCTCCCCTCATGTACCTTTCCTTCCCCCACTTATACTCAGTGCCGTTTCTGGGGGCGGGCGTACTTAGCACCGCACAGGCAGACCAGCGGTGCAATTGCACGGGTTGGGCTAGCCATGCAATCACACGGGGCGCTACGAACCCTGTTGCAACTGGCCATCAGAGTGGTCGAACAGGGGTGCAGTGCAGCTGCTGCCAGGGGCCCAAACTGAGATAGACTGGTTGCAACTGCAGCACTAACAGCCAACAGCAAGCCACCACCAGTCCCAACTTGGGGCTCAGGCAGCTGATGCAGCAGTGTGACATCTTAGTTTACGCTGCCGAGCACATGTCCTGCTTGCATAGTACTGTGCATCACTGAGGCTGCACTGCTGCAACAGCCGCTGGTGGCTGGGGGCAAGGGAAGGAAGGTGAGCTCTCCTCTTCTGCAGTGCTACTGACAGGTCAGTTTTCTGTAGGGAGCTGAAGCAACTAATGTGTGTTTTATTTTTCTGTAGGGCCAAAAGTGTTCATTTTTTCATGTCAGGGGCCAGTGTGGTTTTTGTTTTTTTTACTGTGGGGGCCAGTGTTTTTTGTTTTTTTTCCTGTTGCTGCTGGTACATATATGTTTTTTTTTCCTATTGGGCCAAAATATTAGCCAAAGTGTGGGCCAAAGTGTTTTTTTCTCTGTCAGGGCCAATGTGTTTGACAGCCTGGTAAAGTGAGCAGAGCTGACAGTTTAGCATACATGAAATCCTGATAAATGACCAGAATTCAGACAAGAGTCATGAGCTGTGAACAGGATATGAGTGAAGGGATCAGTACGTAATCCCGCTGGACGGGATCCCGGCGGTCGAAATCCCGACGCCGGAATCCCGACCACACAATCCCGACAGGGGTGGCGAGCGGAATGCAGCCCCTTGCGGGCTCGCTTCGCTCGCCACGCTGCCACGCTACGCTCGGCACACTAATTTATTCTCCCTCTATGGGTGTCGTGGACCCCCACGGAGGGAGAATATGTCAGGATTGTGGCGGTCGACCGCCGGGATCCCGTCCAGCGGGATGTTGACCGCATCCCTGAGTGAAGGCAAATAATTTCCAGACATAACTTGAAACAGGATACTGTAAACTAGACAGGAATCTGTGGTTGTGAACATGCTTAAGGGGCCCATTTATTATTGATTTTAGTTGCAAAGCGATCTAGGCATGATATTAGCACCCAGGATTGCATTGTAGAATGCGATCACATTGGGCAGGTGTATCATTCAGCACAGGCAGGGACAAGGGATCTGAAGGAAACCTGCCCCTGCCATGTGCCGAGTGTGGTGTCGGGGCTGCTGAGCTAGAGAGGTCCCACTGACTGCATGTATAGAGCGGCCATTTCTGTTGAGTGTTCCAGGGGCTACAAATGCGTTGTGTAGTCCATAGGCTACAGTGGGCTGCTACAATCTTCAGATGGTGGTAGCTGCTCAAGCTAATGTCATGAATGCTTTGCATTCCAGATATTGATACATTTGGCTGCATTGCATCCCTCATAGAAACCTATGGGGAATGCTGCTGCAGTTGGGAATGGAGGCCTCGCAACTGGTATCAGAGATATCTGCTGTGGTCCCTCCTATATACATTCCTGGGATACTTAATATTTGTGGCTAAACCCCAGGTGTTTTGGGTGAAATAGCCGCTAATATTGTTTGACAGATGGGCCCCATAATCAGACAAGACTGTGAACAAGATCCAAAGTCTCTTGTTAAACATACTTGCCTACCTGACCCTCTCCATGAGGGAGAAAATGCTCTATTCCTGGACTTTCCTGGTAATGTATGATTGCCATCACCTGTGGTGAGCTAGTTAATTGATAAGAAAGGTGTTTCACCACAGGTGATGGCAATCATACATTACCAGGAAAGTCCAGGAACAGAGCATTTTCTCCCTCATGGAGAGGGTCAGGTAGGCAAGTATGTTGTTAAAGCTTCTAGACAAGAGTTTATCAGACAACATAAGCATTTCAAACTTCCTCAGCATACATCATAATGTCCTCAGAATATCACCAGCTCAGAGCAATGAGTGAAGCCAGACTTTAAAGGGCTTAATTGCCCCACCTGGCTCACTCCTACGATTCACATAATCAGTTGATCACTCAGTATTCCACAATGGATACTCCCCTAACAAAAGTCCCAGTATTAGGATACACTTCAGACAGAGGCTGCACGGCATGTAGAATTCTGATGATAATCACTGGGCCACAGTATCATGAATAATTTGTCCCTTCCCACAGATTTTTACACTTCCCAAGCTACCTGAGTGGGGTTAACTTGTCTATCCTGGGGTATAGAGGGTGTAGATTAAAAGGTTGCCAGTATGAAGAAAGACAGTAAATATGTTTACACCAGATAGTTGACAGTCCATAGAGTGAACATCCACTGGAACACAGAGCCTAGGCGGAAGTCAGTGCTCAGTGCCTCTGATATAACTGAAGTCTGTGATGAGCAAATCAGGACAGACCAGGTGTTTTGCACAATCAGGAGACTACAGATGAATGTGTATAACTCTGGCTGGGCTGACTGGTGATTGATGATGCCCAGGTTCACACAGACTAAATAGTACTAGCAAGACTGTCTGGCACTCAGGAGTTTGTGGGTTTTGCTCAACTGAACTGATTAGCAATTGAGGAGGTACTATTTACACATGAGGCTGTGAATGGTGTTTAGTAGAACTGGCTGGATCTTGATGCATATAACAAAGCACAGGAGGCTGTGGATAGCACTCAGCATGACTAAGTAGAGCTGAAGAAATACACTGCTTACACAGGTTTCCTGAATAATATTTAGCAGGACTGGCTGAAACTGTAAGCATACAACAATGCACAGTAGGCTGTGGATAGTGCTCAGCAGAACTGGCTAGCACTGGCGAAATGCACAGCTTACAGAGAAAAATAGCTGGACTGGCTGGAACTTGAGGTATTAAACAATGCACAGGAGGCTATGAATAGCTGGCTAGTGCTGGAGAAACACACAGCAGCTGATGGAACACACTGAACTGTGGAGCCAAACTCTGGATACTGCAGACTTGAACTTAGTAGACAGGATACTGCAGAAGTTGTTCTGGCAATGAGTAGTAGCCAGGGAGAGACTTATATAGGGAGCTCTGGCTGCTGATAGGACCTAGGAGTCATGTGAAGGACATCTGGAGTGGAATTGGTTGATAAGCGCTCAGCTGATCTCAAGTTCCACATGAAGAAAACACACAGTCTAACTTATTCTTATGGATTGAAACATCTCCTGATACTTTAGGTGAGTGATGCACTGTCATAAAGCATCAGTGCCTGATGCAGAAATGGACTTTACCAGTCTGGCGTTTGACACTATGGACCAGTGCTGTGCGTAGTAGCAGACAGTGGGGCAGATGTATTAACCTGGAGAAGGCATAAGGAAGTGATAAACCAGTGATATGTGCAAGGTGATAAACACACCAGCTAGTCAGCTTCAGCTCCAATATGTAAATTAACAGTTAGGATCTGATTGGTTGGTGCCTTTATCACCTTGCACATATCACTGGTTTATCACTTCCTTATGCCTTCTGCAGGTTAATACATCTGCCCCAGAGGGTGAACTAAAAAAAAAATCTGGACTCAACCTCAGTTCAAATGGAGAATGGATACCATTTATCTTGTAATCTCATAATAATAAAGATGCAGACATACTTGTAACCAGGAAGATGTTTATTTGATCCAATAAAATGTATTTAAATATAAAATTATTCATAATTGAAGGTACTAGAAATATCACATGCAGATTTAATACAGTCCTCTAATACTCTAGAGGATATACACATTTGAGCTAACAGAACAAAACACACCATTTATATACCGTAAAACATACAGTAGATTAGGGATTTCATCTGGAGAGGCTGTACACAGTTTAACATTATTGCATGTTGACTATAGGGAATGTTTCCTCCTCTGTGCATGAGGCCCTTTACTCCTCCCAGGCATCTGAAAGTCTAGGTGAGTTGGATCTTAGCTCTAGATCTCCACCTAGAATGTTTTGAGGAGAAACTGGGCTCCAGAGGGTGGACAACCAAACCCGGGGCAGCATTTTTTCTGTCACTGCGAATGAAGCATTCCAGGTTCTGGTTGTAACACCCATGAGGAAGTTGTGCATTAAGTCCCTCTGGCATCTCACTGTCAATAGCTGCCGGTGGGGACTTTCAAGTGGTGGACTTGGGGGCGAACTTATATATTTTTAATTGGTAGCACTCTCTTTATATCCAAATATTTTGGGGGCGAACTAGTCTGCCACGCATGTCAGCCCTCCCCCCCCCTGCATGGGTGCGAAAGCATTGCACGGTGGTGATGCTTTTGCACCCGCCAAGTAGCTCCCTACCTTCGCAGCCTAGCTGCGCTGCCTGGCGGCTACCCGCCGCATTCTGGGTTGCAGCGGCTGTATGTGACAACACGCAGCCAACGCGGCCCGCCCCCGCAATGGTCCAGACATGCCTGCGTTGTCCTGACTGTGACCCACCATGCCCCCTCCCACTCCGCGATCGCCTCTCCCTGTCAATCAGGGTCTTACTGGGTGCGCGAGCGCACTCCAGAAAGGGTTTCAGGCTGCGAACAGGGCTGAATTAGGCCCTAGGTGCGTAAAGTGAGGCACACTCTGCATCTACATATTTTTCTTTACTGTCTGCAGTATATACAAGTAGATATTCCCCATTTTGTGGTTCAGGTAATTATATTACATTGTGTGAACCTGTGGTATTGAGTTCATGACATTATGTGAATTCATGACCTTCTTATATGAAAGCATTATTTTAGCATATCAGGGGAAATAACATGCATATTTTCAACCAAAAGTTTAAGCCTTTAGCTGAAATGGATAGTGTACAAATATGCAGTACTGCATGTCAGGATGCAATCACATGGTTCATTGTATTCCTTATGCTTCCCTGCTTCATACCTTTAGGACATATAGGCAGATTTAGTAGAGACGTAAGTATATTTGGCACAGCCACATATTGGGGGTCATTCCGAGTTGATCGCTAGCTGCAGTTGTTCGCAGCGCAGCGATCGGGCTAAAAATCTGCATTTCTGCGCATGCGTATGCCCACAATGCGCATGCGCGACGTACGGGTGCAAAGCCCGTTGTGGTTGTGCACAGATTCTAGCAAAGTTTTTAGTCGTACTGACGGCCGCAAGAAGATTGACAGGAAGGGGGCGTTTCTGGGTGTCAACTGACCGTTTTCAGGGAGTGTTTGCAAAAACGCAGGCGTGTCTGAAAAAACGCAGGCGTGGCTGGGCGGGTGTATGACGTCAAATCCGGACACGAATAGGCTGAAGTGATCGCAAGCGCTGAGTAGGTTCAGAGCTACTCAGAAACTGCACAAACTGGTTTTGCAGACCTCGGCTGCACATGTGTTCGCACTTCTGCTAAGCTAAAATACACTCCCCAGTGGGCGGCGGCATAGCGTTTGCACGGCTGCTAAAACTAGCCAGCGAGTTATCAACTCGGAATGAGGGCCATAAACTTTACCTCTTTCCTCAAGATATTGGTTAATTATATTCATCATGTAATTTGCGTAATGCTGTATTTACTAAAGGATGTATACAAGTAACAACAGACAAAGTAGCAGCGCTGTATAGTTAAATATGAGAATCAACAACATATAAATCCAATATTCATGGTGGAGATTAAGACACGTGGAGCTGAATGGATTGAAGGTGAAAAAAGGCAATAATTTAATAAAAATACATACAATGTATCAATAAGAATAATAGTTAAATAAGAATAATGGTTAAAATAAAACAGCAAACAGAATCACCATGGAGCTGCCTTGATTGTGCTATCCGTTTTCTTAATTTGTGTGGACTATAAATGACGGTGATGGAATGAGGTATCAACTGGACTTTTAGCACAGTCCCGATGGCAGCAATGCCACATATATTACCGCTGGAGGAGGGAGTTCTCTGGGTAGCGTCCCTTTGAGCGGGTAGAACCATAAAAAGCTTGTATCCTCACCAGTATGCGGAGTCCTCAGTGCTGAGTAGCAGGGCTGTGTTACCAGTTGGCAGGTTGTTCGCCTGTTCCTTTGCACGTGATTTGTAGAAGTCCACTAAAGATCCGAATATGGCAAGTGCAGCTCCCAATTGCTGAAGGTGATCCTGATTCAAACATCTGACGCGTTTCGCTGCAGTACCTGCAGCTTTCTCAAAGGTGATCAGATCAGTGTGAGGGCTTCTGTATTTATACCCTAAAGGGTATACAGATCTGCGGCTAATGTTCGAAAAACGGCAGGACCGTTGAATAGGTCGGAACAGTATCCGACCTAAAAAAGTCAGAAACTGACGACTTTCCGACAAGACGTCAGTTCCGACTTGAATTGAATACCCCCCTTAATGAGAAAAAAATGATGGAACTTTTTTGAATGTTTGAAGCTGTTATATTATATTGGTGGAAGTGCGATTAGTGTCCTCCCCATCCATTTATTTCCCTTACCATACTTAATTTATTTTAAACATCATGGCATGCAAAGGAAATCTAATTTTTGCAATTTATTGTAAACTACATGCACCCATAAAACTAATCTGTGCTTGGCAGATAATGCCCTTGATGCACCCAACTACTGCCATTGGAAATTTTTGCACCAGCATACTCAGGGATATATCTGCTAAGCCGGGTCTTTTAGAAGCTGCTGGTTGACAGCAATTTTTGCAGTGGAATTTAAAAGGGCAATTAGGACTTTATTAAATTGAAACCATTCCTAGTTTTGCATTTCATTTTATTGCTCTTTTAAATTGCACAGCTACAGATAAATTCCTCTGTTCTGCCATCCCACCTGTGTGCCTCAGTGTTCTGTAGAGATTAAAAATCATTGATGGCCTATGACCAATGGTAACTACTTTTACCATCGATGGGGGGGAACCATATGGTTTCCCGCCATCAATGATAAAGAGTTAAAGAGTTTTTTTTCTCTCCAGGGTGTCGGGGATAAGGAGCACAGGGCCGCTCCCCAACACCCTGATTGTGAAGCAACTCACTCAATACTAAAGAAGGGGTAACCATTGATGGGTGAAACTATCAATATTTCCCTTACAGATGGTTTCCCACCATCGAGGTTATCCATCAATGCTACCATTGATGGATAATCCACTGATGGCCATCCAGGTGTTCTTCTGTAGAGAAAAGAGGTATGTGTGGTTATGGTGGGAGGGGGGGGGTTCATGTAGTACAGCAGACGAATAGACGCTGCGTTGGGGATGAAAGAGCCTTGGGGCAGACCAGCAGCTCAGGGAGCACTGGTCCTCATTTAGGGGTATATTTACTAAAGATCGTTTTTTCAAAACTGCCTATTCTCTGTGCTTTGAGGGCTGACTTTTAAAGGGCAATTGTAATATACGCAAAACAAACCAGATTTTGAGTCTGATTCTGAGTTGGGAGCAACTTAGGTTCATTTGAACCTCGTGAAATTCTGTTGTAGTGCAAGAGGTGCAAACAGGGCCGTAGAGAGATTGCCCGGTCCCTGGTAAAGCAGGGGGTGTGGCCTAATTATGAGGTGCAGCCAAGCCATCTTAAAAAAAATAAATCTGAAAAACACAATGCTTATACAAAGCGCCGATCTACACGGATTCAGTATGAAAAGCCGATGGCAATGCCGACAGGGGTGCGTTAGGTACCGTAACCTCCCTCCCCTACCCCCTAACCCTCCATGTCCGCAGCCAAACCCTAACCTCTCTTATTGGTGCCTAATGCTAACCTCCCCCCGGTGGTGCATAAACCTAAACCCCCCTTTCCCGCAGCCTAAACCTAACCCTCCCCCAGGTAAGAAGGGAAGACGCAGACTCGGGCCCCACTGGGCTCCTCGAACAAGCCCGGATCTGGGTAATTAGTACCCGCTCGCCCCTCCTCTTGGCACCACTGAGTGCAAACACACTTTTTTGCATGCATGGTAAATACTGGTTAAATACTGGCTGCTCCTGCCCCCCCCCCCCCCCCCCCCATCCTGTCCAAATCCACCCCCTCACCCCCGACTCCAAATTAGGGATTTTTTACATGATATATATATATATATATATATATATATATATATATATATGTACCAAGAGATTGAAGCTGCACTCACAGACTAATAAACACCAATTAGATCCCCGGCGAAGACAAAGAGTCAGACAGCCAGGGTACTATTCCGACGTTTCATGTCCATTTATGACATTTTTTCAAGCAATATAAGCAATGTACGACGGCACTCGGAAGAATAGACTGGTACAGCAGAGTAGATTAAAACGTTTCGGAGCTTTAATATTCCTCCGTCATCAGGTATAATAAGTGATACAAACACATACCTTAAATAGGATCCCCACCACGTGTGTCACTCGGCGTGCAGCTCCGGGATGCGGGCGCCCACTGATGACTTCCGTTCCCTTCCTTACATCACCATAGCAACGCTCTAAACAAAAACAATCCCATTAAAAACAATGTGGTACACTGGAAACAGCGCTCCTGGCACAAAATCACCTCCGCTGTACTAATATCTGAACAATATGCAGTAGTTACACAATCCATAAATATACATTATGCAAATGTTTGTTGAAAAATAATTAGTTTCATAAGACACAAAAATCACATAAGGCAAAATCAACATCCATTAGCCATTTATCAAAAATATCAAAAGATACCTATGAAATTCATAAAATACAGTGTAATCCCAGGGTTTCATTTAACCCCCTAGGGGCCAATGTCCCAAGTTCATGAATCCACCTGGACTCTCTTTGCAATAATCGTAACAATCTGTCTCCACCTCGCAATTTTGCTGGCTCATGATCAATAATAATATATCTCAGCGATGCTAGACTGTGTCCGGCATTTAAAAAATGCCGTGCTAACGGTTGATCACTATTGCCAGAAGATAATGCATTTCTAATGGCCAGTTTATGATTGGCCATCCGTTCTCTCAAAGTTCGGTCTGTTTTTCTACATAATTTTTGCCACATGGGCAAATAATCATGTAGATTATGTACTTAGTAGTGCATGTAACCCTGTGTTTGATTTCATATCTTCTACCGTTAGACGGATGAAAAAAATACTTGGCAACCATTAAAGATCTACATGTTACGCAATTAAGACACTTGAAACACCCCTTCTTTAGGGATAAGAATCTATTCTGTTCGCTCTGTAATGACTGAAGGCCTGTGATGTCGGTCTTAACCACCCAATCCCTAATATTGCTTCCACGTGTATAACACGGCATAATGGACATCTCATTGAGATTAAGGTCACCATCTGTAGAAACTATAAGCCATACATTTTTAGCTGTACTGGCTATATTACCACTAGCAGTGCTGTAATGATTGACCCAGGGCATGCGATTATTGCTGACTTTCTTAGTTCTCGGTTTTAACAGCTGATCACGACTACATTTCAAGGCTCTATCCTTAGCTTTCAATAAAAGACCCATATCATACCCCCTCTCATTAAATTTACGCACCATAACATCTATATGTTGTTTGGCATGTTCAATATTACTGCAAATTCTAATTGCTCGCAAAAATTGTGAATAGGGCAGACCAAATTTTAGCGATTTGGGGTGGAAACTCTGTGCATGAAGTATAGTATTCCTATCAGTGGGTTTATGGAATAATTCAGTACTGATTACTCCCTGATTGATCGATACCCGTACATCCAGATAGTTAACTGTTTCAGTGCTGGCATTGTATGTAAATTTAACCGGATGACATTGACTGTTATGTTCTTCAATGAGCCTAGAAAAAGATTCATAATCACTGGACCAAACCATAAACACATCATCTATATACCTTACATAAAATAAGGCATATGCTTTAAATAAATCATTATTGAAAAATATATCCTCCTCGACCATATACATGTAGGCATTTGCATACGATGGGGCCACACTGGACCCCATCGCACACCCTGATGTCTGGAGATAGAATTTTCCGTCAAAAAGGAAATAATTATATGTTAAAACCATTTCCAAAAGATCTATAAATAATGCCACATCTGGTCCTTTATACAGATCATTATCGGTAATAAGTTTCCTGACAGCCAGCAATCCCTGGTTGTTCGGGATTATGGTATAGAGACTAGAAATGTCAATGCTACAGAGTAAACTATCATTTGATAGTACCCAGAGCCCTCAATTTGTTAAGAAACATAGTGGTATCAAGAAGATGCCTCTGATGATTAACAATACAGGGTTGTAATATTGCATCTAAATAAACTGCCAATTTCTGAAATAAACCCCCTCGTGCCGATATTATAGGACGTCCCGGGGGTTTTACCAGACTTTTATGTATTTTTGGCAGTGAATACAACACCGGTACTACCGGACAATCCGTAATGAGTGCCTGCATCAGTTCACTAGTAATGAGCCCTGCATCAACTTCCAACTGAAGTCTATGCCTAAGTTGTTTACTAAAGAGATGTGTCGGGTCATTCTTAAGTAATCTATAAACTTTATCATCGCTCAACTGCCGTTTCAACTCACTTTTATATTCTTCCATATCCTGAATCACAATAGCCCCGCCCTTATCTGCGGGGCGTATCGTGATATCAGTATATGAAGAAAGATCTTTAAGAGCATTAAACTCTTCCTTACTTAAATTATTGGCAGAAGATTTATTCTTATACATGTTGTTCATCTCAGGTATGACAGAATCTGCAACAGTATCATTCAACATACGATTGAAGGTCTTAATCGACACATTATTAGACATGGGATCAAAACGTGAACGCTTTTGTATCTTACTTAATTGGGGTGGCAACTCATTCTGTCTCTGAGTCCCTGTAGTTGCTTTCGAACCCCGAAAGTGTTCATGAAGCTTTAATTTCCGATTAAGACTATATTTTTCAATTTCCCATTGCATGGTTTCAAAACGCACAGTGGGCACAAAGGATAAACCCTTTGATAATACCTTTATTTCAATGTCCGTCAAAGGGTGTGATGAGAGATTGAACACTATCTCCTCCCTTGTAGCGGCGGGCGCCCTCGCCTGCCGCGTCCGCGTTCTTTGGTTTTGGCCGCCTCTCCGGGTCCATCTCCTCTGCCGCGTCCGCGGCGGGTACGTACCCCTAAAGGGGCAGTGGCTGTAGATACTCTGTTGGCTCGGAGGGGCAATTAGAGTTATGATCCCAGTTGTCTGATTTGTTCTATGGCTGAGAGTCTATTAAGTACAGTAATTGATATATGAGTTTTTGAAAGATTTGCCGTACAGCCATGACACTGTCTGAATATGACATATTGATTTTCAGTATAATCAATGTGTGATCATTGCAAATAATCTTTGTATACGGAAGCTCGTCTTAATAAAGATCCTGAATATAGGATCGAAACGTCGACAACGTTAAGCCTGATCTCGACAGAAATAAAGCTATTATGAAATTGAAGCTGCTGAAGACATTCTGATTGGATGAGTGCGCCTCCACATTGTTGGACTCTATATAAATATTGTGGGTCTACCCAGTAAGGGAGATCACCACTAGGAGCACCCCACTGTTGTTTACATTGTATATGTGAGTGCAGGATTGTTTGTACTCTATATATATATATATATATATATATATATATATATAAAATGTATAGATATCGATATATTATTTAAAAAAGGGATTGCTGGCCACACAGTTGTGTGTGTGTGTGTGTGTGTGTATGTATGTATATATATATATATATATATATATACAATATTCAGCAGCACTCAGGGATGCAAAGTACCGTATGACATAACAGAGATACGCATACAGATGAGATCCGTTCAGGTTTAGGATGTGGATGTGTCCTAGATTTAGGATGTGGGGAGGGGGGTGATTATTTGGATGCAATGGGGGCACTGTGCTGGAAAGTATCTGCTGAGGGGGACCTGCTCAGGGCCAGGGAAATGGATACCTAGCAACAGTGCAGTAACTAGACAGTTTAGCGCTGTGTGCAAGAAGCAGCATCGGCACCCCCCTTCATGTAAAATAGGGGCAGTGCGCGCCGTAGGCGCGAGTGAAAAATATAGGGGCGTGGCTTCATGAGGAAGGAGTGTGGCCACAAAATAATACCAATTCATATTACAGTGCACAGTAGTCTCCATTATTCAAATTATGCCGCACAGTAGCACCACTACACCAGCCAGTCCCCCTTTTACACATTACGGCGGACAGATTCTCCTTTTTACACATTACGGCAGACAGTCCCCTTTTTACACATTACGGCAGACAGGGTCCCCTTTTTTACACATTACGGCAGACAGCGTCCCCTTTTTACACATTAAGACAGACAGCGTCCCCTTTTTACACATTAAGACAGACAGCGTCCCCTTTTTACACATTAAGACAGACAGCGTCCCCTTTTTACACATTACGGCAGACAGAGTCCCCCTTTTTACACATTACAGGAGCCAGTCCCCCTTTTTACACAACACGGCAGCCAGTCCCCCTTTTTACACATTACGGCAGACAGAATAGATAGATAGATATATAGACAGATAGATAGATAGATAGATAGATAGACAGACAGACAGACAGAAAGAAATAATAGATGATACTTACTGTCTCTCCGCTGGCTCAGGCAGTCAGGCTCCTCGGTGCAGGCAGTCAGGCAAATCCCGGGCAGGGGAGAAGGAGCACGAGGGAGGAGTAGGAGTGAGCCGCAGCAGCGCAATGTAATTGGTGGCGACGGCGCTGCAGCTGTCCCTCTCCTTCCACAAGTGATAAGGAAAGCGCATCCCAGCATTCACAACGGCAGCGGCCAGCCTATGTGGAAGGAGAGGAACAGCTGCAGTGGCGCTGCCACCAATTACAGTGGACTGCTGCGGCGCCCGAGTCCCTCTCCCTCCTCCTCCTTCTCCCCGTGGTTGTGTCCCTGCGCTCTGCTGCTCCTTTCCTCTTCGTTGGCCCGCAGCACACAGCGGCAGACGACGTAATCAGTCAGTTTGACTCATTACATTCCATTGGCTTTGGGCCCCTTGACAGCGGTGGGCCCCAGTGCAAGGCACCTCTTGCACTGGTGGTAGTTCCGCCACTTGATCTGCCTACTTTTTGTTTCTCCTTTCGGGAGAATCCGCCACTTCTGCAATATGCTGGGATTTGTGGGTCTGTGGGGAGGGGCTAAAATTATGTGACACGTTACTTTAGCCACGGCACCTCCCCGCAGATCCGTGGATGGCAGTGATTATCTCTCCATCCTGCCCGCTTCACTAGGATGTGGGCCGGATGCAGGAGATCTGCCTGCTCTTCCAAGGGTGTTGGTCACTACCCAAAGAATCAGTAGTCTCCTGTATCTTCCAAGAGAGTAGTCAAGTATGTTATACTCTGTAGTGGGACTCTTCAGGTGTGCCTTCTGAGTGCGCTGAAAAGGGAGCATGACCTCGTGTTCGCTAGGCCGCGTCACGTTCCCATTTCTCGTCATGCTGGGGGCGGCCCCAGCACTTTAGCAACTTGGAAGAACTTGGAAAAACAATCCTTAGTAAATATACCATTTACTTTCCATAACTTATAAAAATAGGAGACTTAATATTTGTAATGAATTTACTAAACTTCTTTTTAATGTATATGTATATTTTAAGTAATTTATATAAAAAGGGAATTTTGTGCTCTGAAAAAGCCTGCAAATCCAATTAATTTTGAAAATGCATGATGTAGATTGCTATCTCATTTGGATGGTGATTTGCTGAAGGTATGTGTGTGACCAGTTTATCCCTTTAGCATGAGGTAGACATATTGCTAAGCCTGGAGCCTATTGCATCTGTGAACATCTGCCAAATGATTTCTAGGAGATTGATATAATTTATCTGCAAACTGTTTGACTGCAATTTAGTTTATTAGGCAAATATTTTGCAATCATAGAACAGGAAATTTGAGGTAATACATAAATACAAATGCTATTTTTCATAACATACCTTCTAAACCGTGTTTAGGTTTCTCTTAAAGCAGTGATTCCCAAACTGGTGGCCGTGCACCATGGGGTGCCCCAGTGCTCTTGCAGGGGTGCAACGGGTTGGTGGTCCAGTATGAAATCTAATTACTTATGGTCACTGTGATAGGCAAAACCAGTGCTGATGGCTGCCAATCATAAAATTTGTGGACAAACAGAAGGATGAAAGGCAAGCACAACTGAATTTATGGATTTTTGCAGTGTTTCTGACAAAAAAACGTTTGGACAAATAACTGTGTAAAAATACTACGACTGTAGGGTAATTCAAGAAAGTTTGGAACCAATGCCTTTAAGTGTTTATTTGAATGTTTATATAATGGTGGTCCTGATTATAAATCATGCAAAAGTTCAAATGCAGCAGAATCTAGCAAGTTATAGCATATGAACATTGGACCAGGGGTAGTACAGTCACACAGGAACATCAGCTGGGGGGAGGGGAGACATATTTATGGTGAGAAACAATAGACAATATGACCTCTGTGTTTTCTGTCTCTGCATTGACCCTCTTTCTCACTGACAGCAGCCTTGCTGGAACCTACCTGGCAGACTGCTGCTTAATGATGCTTCCTGTTTCCTGAACACAGAGACTGCAACAGGAAATAAATAGAAGAGATCTCCAAAATATACTGTAAGTTAAGGTATAGGGAAAGGTCATACATGCCTACTCTTCTGAATCTTAGGTGGCTCTCCCAGACACCCGCATGAGAAGGCAAGCCTTCCAGAGGCCATCCATGCCACCTGCTACATCGGTCTGGGTGGCTTGGTGTCACGCTGAATTGTGCCATCCTAATCCTGCCCTCCACTTTGCAACAATGTAATTGTATAGTTGGGGAGGGGGGAATAATTATGGGTGAAGGTAAATATAGCTAATGGAAAATATTTATTATGCCCTGATGAAGATGTTATAAGCAATGTTGGCATCTATCTGCATGTGAGGACAATTTTATTACCTGAGTGCTGCCGAAATTGTTACTGTAATGGCAAACATGCATGCAAAGTAGCAGCCAGGTGGCGCAACACCCCTCCAATGGCTCCATCTGCAAGAGAGATGGGTCAGACTTATACAGATAGGAATACCCTCCGCTCCACCTGTATGGGTTAAGGGGGGGAGGATGGGGTAGAGGTGAAGAAGGGAAAGGTTAGTTCTTTAACTATTAGTAAGAATAAGTGATTATGCTATAATAGGGTTAATTAGGATTAATTTTTTTATGAGGCTGAGGGAGGTAATTAGGGGGTAATTATACCTAAATTATTTGATGATGTTGGGGCTAAGTTAAAATGGGAATTATGTAGGTAATTATTGTTAATTGGTTAATTATAATAATTATTGAATAGGGATGATGTTGAAGTAGTTAATAGTTTTTGTGGAAGAGTTATTTATTGATGAGGGATCAAGGGAATGGCACACTCTCTGTATTATGTTGCGGTCACTGATGCTTTATATATTGTATGGCCACCACTGATGCTCTTAGTATTATATGGCAGTCACTGATGCTTTCTGTATAATAATGTGATATTCTCTACATTATATTGCAGTTGTATGGTGGTCACTGTGATGTTCTCTGCAATAGATGGCGGTCATCCAGGTAGAGGGTGACTACTATCTACTGGGGTGAGGGGGAAGTGAGCCAAGTTAAATCTTTGCCCCGGGTGACAGAAAGCCTAGCTTCAACTGTGCAGTTGTGACTCAAAATATGGGTGGATATTCGTATTAGACTTTGCTCAGATTAGGCAGAATTTTGGCAAAGTTGCATGTGACTCAATCCTTTAACTCATGTTAGCACTTAAAGCCTTTTTTTCTTATAAAATTTTTCTGCATTTTGTGAAGAAGCATGGTTGGAAATTTGTAAGGGTGCTTATGATGATTTAACTGAACACCTTATTGTATTAACTCTTCGTCTTGTTTACCTTGACATACCCTGTTTATTAGTGAAATCATCAAAATGTTGACAGCATCTCAGGTAAACTGTGAGTGTACTAATCTTGTATTAACCAGTCTACTTCTATGATTACTTCAATGAAGGCAGGTGGTCATTATGAAGGTAAGCAGGAATCCGCAGACATGGATAATGGCAGACATGGGGTCCTCAGTATTGTGGCGTTTCTGATAACAATAACGCACAATAAATCAATATGGCTGTGGTGTCAAACACATCTCTGTGTGAAACTGAGTGCATATATTCAACTTGCCATATTGGCAAAAACTGATGTATTGTCAGGCGCCATAAATACCTAAATTACATAAATAACCTAGATTTATTGGTAGAGAACCAGATGGAGTGTGGTTGGATTAATATCCGCCACATGTATAAGTTTTTATCCAGTGTTTGCATTTTATGTGCCTAAAATGCTTGAAAGTCAAATAAAAATATAAACCTGTGACAATTATCACTAAATAACATTTCCATCAAATATATATTGGTGACAGTATGTACATTGGGTGCACTCACCGCCATAGAAAATCGTAACAGTAAGAACACAGTACATGGGGGAATAGAAACATCAATGTAAAGGTTTTTTTTTAATCATATGAAGAGCCTGCTCCAATTAAACACAGATTTTAAAAACAATACAAATTTAAGGAAACTGGCACGAGTATTTGTTCATGGATGACCCAGTAAAGTGACAGATAATGAAGAGGAGTAGAGGTACAGGTCTTTGGTCACATTGAGTTGGGAGATTGTTTTTAGACAAGCGAACAGAACTCTGTTGCAGTTTCGTTGATAGAAGTGTTTTATACAGGCAGCCAATGTATAAGCCAGCAGTTGAGCAGCAGTAGAATGCTTTGATAAGGAAACAGGATGCTATGCTTGGGGAGAGATAAAGTACCAATCAGTCAGCTCATAACTGTGATTTTACAGGCTGTATTTGAAAAATGCCGCAGCCCAACCCCCCCCCCCCCCCCCCTTCCCCCCCTCCCGGGTGGTGGCTAAACTAAACACCACCCTCCTCCCCTGGCCCTAACCCGCTCTATACTTACTATGGTCAGTATGCCGGCTGTCAGGATTCCAGCGTTGGTCTCCTGACCCTTTCTGGATTCCGGTGTCGGGATTCTGAGGGGTGACGGGATTTTGGTGACGGGATCCCGACAGCCGGCATATTAACTGTATCCCAATATCTCCATCTGTAGGATTTTTCCCCTCTAGTATTCAAAACTAAATTGTAGGTGTGAGAGTGTGACTAGGTGATGGCCAACTAGAAGAGAACTGCAATAGCCAGTTTAGGAGGTTGTGAGTGTATGACTGGTGGATGAGAGCAGTGTCTGGTGTGAGAGACATGTGCATTCTGGACCTGTTTCCTAGCCCAATATAACAGAAAAGAGATTACGTGTGAGGAACAAAGGATATTTCTGAGCTAAAATAACAGGCTTCATTCTGGATTGTCAAAAGAAATGTAGATGTCAGTTAGGTAGCTCCTGTTGAGTGGTGGAAAATATTAGGTTAGTTTTTTTTAAAGATTTTAGTGTGCATGCTATAGTTCAGTTTAAATTATATATATATATATATTTCTCTATCGTCCTAAGTGGATGCTGGGGTTCCTGAAAGGACCATGGGGAATAGCGGCTCCGCAGGAGACAGGGCACAAAAAAGTAAAGCTTTACTAGGTCAGGTGGTGTGCACTGGCTCCTCCCCCCATGACCCTCCTCCAGACTCCAGTTAGATTTTGTGCCCGAACGAGAAGGGTGCAATCTAGGTGGCTCTCCTAAAGAGCTGCTTAGAGAAAGTTTAGTTTAGGTTTTTTTCTTTACAGTGAGTCCTGCTGGCAACAGGATCACTGCAACGTGGGACTTAGGGGGAAAGTAGTAAACTCACCTGCATGCAGAGTGGATTTGCTGCTTGGCTACTGGACACCATTAGCTCCAGAGGGATCGAACACAGGCCCAGCCGTGGAGTCCGGTCCCGGAGCCGCGCCGCCGACCCCCTTGCAGATGCTGAAGCGTGAAGAGGTCCGGAAACCGGCGGCTGAAGACTCCTCAGTCTTCATAAGGTAGCGCACAGCACTGCAGCTGTGCGCCATTTTCCTCTCAGCACACTTCACTGGGCAGTCACTGAGGGTGCAGAGCGCTGGGGGGGGGCGCTCTGAGAGGCAAATATAAACCTTATACAAGGCTAAAAATACCTCACATATAGCCCATAGGGGCTATATGGAGATATTTAACCCCTGCCTGACTGGAAAAATAGCGGGAGAAGAACCCGCCGAAAAAGGGGCGGGGCCTATCTCCTCAGCACACGGCGCCATTTTCTGTCACAGCTCCGCTGGTCAGAACGGCTCCCAGGTCTCTCCCCTGCACTGCACTACAGAAACAGGGTAAAACAGAGAGGGGGGGCACATTAATGGCTATATATATATATATTAAAGCAGCTATAAGGGAGCACTTAATATAAGGATATCCCTTGTATATATAGCGCTTTGTGGTGTGTGCTGGCAGACTCTCCCTCTGTCTCCCCAAAAGGGCTAGTGGGTCCTGTCTTCATTAGAGCATTCCCTGTGAGTTTGCGGTGTGTGTCGGTACGTGGTGTCGACATGTATGAGGACGATATTGGTGTGGAGGCGGAGCAATTGCCAAATATGCAGATGTCACCCCCCAGGGGGTCGACACCAGAATGGATGCCTTTATTTGTGGAATTACGTGATGGTTTATCTTCCCTTAAACAGTCAGTTGAGGACATGAGGCGGCCGGACAATCAATTAATGCCTGTCCAGGCGCCTCAAACACCGTCAGGGGCTGTAAAACGCCCTTTGCCTCAGTCGGTCGACACAGACCCAGACACGGGCACTGATTCCAGTGACGACGGTAGAAATTCAAACGTATTTTCCAGTAGGGCCACACGTTATATGATTTTGGCAATGAAGGAGACGTTACATTTAGCTGATACTACAGATACCGTAAAACAGGGTATTATGTATGGTGTGAAAAAACTACAAACAGTTTTTCCTGAATCAGAAGAATTAAATGACGTGTGTGATGAAGCGTGGGTTGCTCCTGATAAAAAGTTGATAATTTCAAAAAAGTTATTGGCATTATACCCTTTCCCGCCAGAGGTTAGGGCGCGCTGGGAAACACCCCCTAAGGTGGACAAGGCGCTCACACGCTTATCCAAACAAGTGGCGTTACCCTCTCCTGAGACGGCCGCACTTAAGGATCCATCAGATAGAAAGATGGAAGTTATTCAAAAGAATATATACACACATGCAGGTGTTATACTACGACCAGCTATAGCAACTGCCTGGATGTGCAGTGCTGGAGTAGTTTGGTCAGAATCCCTGATTGAAAATATTGATACCCTAGATAGGGACAATGTTTTACTGTCGTTAGAACAAATAAAGGATGCATTTATCTATATGCGTGATGCACAGAGGGATATTTGCACACTGGCATCTCGGATGAGTGCTATGTCCATTTCAGCCAGAAGAGCCTTATGGACACGACAGTGGACAGGCGATGCGGATTCAAAACGTCACATGGAGGTTTTGCCGTATAAAGGGGAGGAGTTATTTGGAGTTGGTCTATCAGACTTGGTGGCCACGGCTACTGCCGGGAAATCCACTTTTTTACCTCAAGTCACTCCCCAACAGAGAAAGGCACCGACCTTTCAACCGCAGCCTTTTCGCTCCTACAAAAATAAGAGAGCAAAGGGCTTGTCGTACCTGCCACGAGGCAGAGGAAGAGGGAAGAGACACCAACAGGCAGCTCCTTCCCAGGAACAGAAGCCCTCCCCGGCTCCTGCAAAAACCTCAGCATGACGCTGGGGCCTCTCAAGCGGACTCGGGGACAGTGGGGGGCCGTCTCAAAAATTACAGCGCGCAGTGGGCTCACTCGCAGGTAGACCCCTGGATCCTGCAGATAATATCTCAGGGGTACAGGTTGGAATTAGAGACGGATCCTCCTCATCGTTTCCTGAAGTCTGCCTTACCAACCGTCTCTTCCGAAAGGGAGAGGGTGTTGGAAGCCATTCACAAGCTGTACGCTCAGCAGGTGATAGTCAAAGTACCCCTATTACAACAAGGAAAGGGGTATTATTCCACTCTATTTGTGGTACCGAAGCCGGATGGCTCGGTAAGGCCTATTCTAAATCTGAAGTCCTTGAACCTCTACATAAAAAAGTTCAAGTTCAAGATGGAGTCACTCAGAGCAGTGATAGCGAACCTGGAAGAAGGGGACTTTATGGTATCCTTGGACATCAAGGATGCGTATCTCCACGTTCCAATTTACCCCTCACACCAGGGGTACCTCAGGTTCGTTGTACAAAACTGTCACTATCAGTTTCAGACGCTGCCGTTTGGTTTGTCCACGGCATCTCGGGTCTTTACCAAGGTAATGGCCGAGATGATGATTCTTCTTCGAAGAAAAGGCGTATTAGTTATCCCATACTTGGACGATCTCCTAATAAGGGCAAGGTCCAGAGAACAGCTGGAGACAGCTTTAGCACTATCTCAAGAGGTGCTAAGACAACACGGGTGGATTCTGAATATTCCAAAATCCCATTTAATCCCGACAACTCGTCTGCTGTTCCTAGGAATGATTCTGGACACGGTTCAGAAAAAGGTTTTCCTTCCAGAGGAAAAAGCCAAGGAGTTATCCGATCTGGTCAGGAACCTCCTAAAACCAGGAAAAGTGTCAGTACATCAATGCACAAGAGTCCTGGGAAAAATGGTGGCTTCTTACGAAGCAATTCCATTCGGCAGATTCCATGCAAGAATATTCCAAAGGGATCTGTTGGACAAATGGTCAGGGTCGCATCTGCAGATGCACCTGCGAATAACCCTGTCACCAAAGACAAGGGTGTCACTTCTGTGGTGGTTGCAGAAGGCTCACCTATTAGAAGGCCGCAGATTCGGCATTCAGGATTGGATCCTGGTGACCACGGACGCCAGCCTGAGAGGCTGGGGAGCAGTCACACAAGGAAGAAACTTCCAGGGAGTATGGACGAGTCTGGAAAAGTCTCTTCACATAAACATTCTGGAACTAAGAGCAATCTACAATGCTCTAAGCCAGGCGGAACTTCTCCTGCAAGGAAAGCCGGTGTTGATTCAGTCGGACAACATCACGGCGGTCGCCCATGTAAACAGGCAGGGCGGCACAAGAAGCAGGAGTGCAATGGCAGAAGCTGCCAAGATTCTTCGCTGGGCGGAGAATCACGTGATAGCACTGTCAGCAGTGTTCATCCCGGGCGTGGACAACTGGGAAGCAGACTTCCTCAGCAGACACGATCTTCATCCGGGAGAGTGGGGTCTACATCCAGAAGTCTTCAACATGTTAATAGACCGTTGGGAAAGACCAATTGTAGACATGATGGCGTCTCGCCTCAACAAGAAACTGGACAAATATTGCGCCAGGTCAAGAGATCCACAGGCAATAGCTGTGGACGCACTGGTAACTCCTTGGGTGTACCAGTCAGTGTATGTGTTTCCTCCTCTGCCGCTCATACCAAAGGTATTGAAGATCATACGGCAAAGAAGAGTAAGAACAATACTAGTGGTTCCGGATTGGCCGAGAAGGACTTGGTATCCGGAACTTCAAGAGATGCTCACGGACGAACCGTGGCCTCTACCTCTGAGAAGGGACCTGCTACAGCAGGGTCCCTGTCTTTTTCAAGACTTACCGCGGCTGCGTTTGACGGCATGGCGGTTGAACGCCAGATCCTAAAAGGGAAAGGCATTCCAGAAGAAGTCATTCCTACCTTGATTAAGGCACGGAAGGAAGTCACCGTGAAACATTATCACCGCATTTGGCGAAAATATGTAGCGTGGTGCGAGGATCGGAGGGTTCCGACGGAGGAATTCCAACTGGGTCGTTTCCTACATTTCCTGCAATCAGGATTATCTATGGGTCTCAAATTGGGATCCATTAAGGTTCAAATTTCGGCCCTGTCAATATTCTTCCAAAAAGAATTGGCCTCTGTCCCTGAGGTCCAGACTTTTGTCAAGGGAGTACTGCATATACAGCCTCCTGTGGTGCCTCCGGTGGCACCGTGGGATCTAAATGTAGTTTTAGATTTCCTCAAATCCCATTGGTTTGAACCATTGAAAAAGGTGGATTTGAAATATCTCACATTGAAAGTGACTATGTTACTAGCCCTGGCCTCTGCCAGGAGAGTATCTGAATTGGCGGCTTTATCTTATAAAAGTCCTTATCTAATCTTCCATTCGGATAGGGCAGAACTGCGGACTCGTCCGCATTTTCTCCCTAAAGTGGTATCAGCATTTCATCTGAACCAACCTATTGTGGTGCCTGCGGCCACTAGCGACTTGGAGGACTCCAAGTTGTTGGACGTTGTCAGAGCCTTAAAAATATACATTGCAAGGACGGCTGGAGTCAGAAAATCTGACTCGCTGTTTATATTGTATGCACCCAACAAGTTGGGCGCACCTGCTTCTAAGCAGTCGATTGCTCGTTGGATTTGTAACACAATTCAACTTGCACATTCTGTGGCAGGCCTGCCACAGCCTAAAACTGTAAAAGCCCACTCCACAAGGAAGGTGGGCTCATCTTGGGCGGCTGCCCGAGGGGTCTCGGCATTACAACTCTGCCGAGCAGCTACGTGGTCGGGGGAGAACACGTTTGTAAAATTTTACAAATTTGATACCCTGGCAAAGGAGGACCTGGAGTTCTCTCATTCGGTGCTGCAGAGTCATCCGCACTCTCCCGCCCGTTTGGGAGCTTTGGTATAATCCCCATGGTCCTTTCAGGAACCCCAGCATCCACTTAGGACGATAGAGAAAATAAGAATTTACTTACCGATAATTCTATTTCTCGGAGTCCGTAGTGGATGCTGGGCGCCCATCCCAAGTGCGGATTATCTGCAATACTTGTACATAGTTATTGTTAACTAATTCGGGTTATTGTTAAGGAGCCATCTTTAAGAGGCCCTTTCTGTTGTCATACTGTTAACTGGGTTTAGATCACAAGTTGTACGGTGTGATTGGTGTGGCTGGTATGAGTCTTACCCGGGATTCAAAATGCCTCCCTTATTGTGTATGCTCGTCCGGGCACAGTACCTAACTGGAGTCTGGAGGAGGGTCATGGGGGGAGGAGCCAGTGCACACCACCTGACCTAGTAAAGCTTTACTTTTTTGTGCCCTGTCTCCTGCGGAGCCGCTATTCCCCATGGTCCTTTCAGGAACCCCAGCATCCACTACGGACTCCGAGAAATAGAATTATCGGTAAGTAAATTCTTATTATATATATATATATATATATAAAATCGATACCTATTGGTTTTGTTTAGATATTTCTGTTAGTAAATCTAAGAGATATACACACATTTTATAAATGCTTGTCTGACAAGATTGCTTCACTGGATTTCTATAAGAATCCGACGAGACTTCCATTGTTTGTATTTTTGCATATCTTTGGTACAGTATGTTGCTGGATGTCTTCTTTGATTGACATATCAGTAAAAAGAATTAAAAAAAATAAAACAAATAATATATAATACATCTCCTAATCAAGGCATCATCTGTAATGCTGGGGTGCGTTTATGTGACCGGCGGTCAGGAGACTGCCAGTGACAATACAGACGCTGGGATCCCAGCATCTGACAATCCCACCGGTCAGCATGCCGACCAACAGGGACTATTCCCACTCGTGGGTGTCCTTGGCACCCATAGAGTGGGAATAGAACCTGTGGCGCGTGCAGCGAGCCACCGAGCCCACAGCATGGCATGCGCAGTGAGCCCACAAGGTGCTTCATTGCGCTCGCCCCCTGCTGGCCATCTAACTGCTGGGATCAAGGCGTTTGGTCACTCATATCCAACGTGTAATGCCATATATAAAGTGTATATGTATATATATATTTATATATATATATATATATATATATACTGTATGTATGTATATATATTAGAGATGAGCGCCTGAAATTTTTCGGGTTTTGTGTTTTGGTTTTGGGTTCGGTTCCGCGGCCGTGTTTTGGGTTCGACCGCGTTTTGGCAAAACCTCACCGAATTTTTTTTGTCGGATTCGGGTGTGTTTTGGATTTGGGTGTTTTTTTCAAAAAACCCTAAAAAACAGCTTAAATCATAGAATTTGGGGGTCATTTTGATCCCATATTATTATTAACCTCAAAAACCATAATTTCCACTCATTTTCAGTCTATTCTGAATACCTCACACCTCACAATATTATTTTTAGTCCTAAAATTTGCACCGAGGTCGCTGGATGACTAAGCTAAGCGACCCTAGTGGCCGACACAAACACCTGGCCCATCTAGGAGTGGCACTGCAGTGTCACGCAGGATGGCCCTTCCAAAAAACACTCCCCAAACAGCACATGACGCAAAGAAAAAAAGAGGTGCAATGAGGTAGCTGTGTGACTAAGCTCAGCGACCCAAGTGCCCGACACAAACACCTGGCCCATCTAGGAGTGGCACTGCAGTGTCACGCAGGATGTCCCTTCCAAAAAACCCTCCCCAAACAGCACATGACGCAAAGAAAAAAAGAGGCGCAATGAGGTAGCTGTGTGAGTAAGATTAGCGACCCTAGTGGCCGACACAAACACCGGGCCCATCTAGGAGTGGCACTGCAGTGTCACGCAGGATGTCCCTTCCAAAAAACCCTCCCCAAACAGCACATGACGCAAAGAAAAATAAAAGAAAAAAGAGGTGCAAGATGGAATTGTCCTTGGGCCCTCCCACCCACCCTTATGTTGTATAAACAGGACATGCACACTTTAACCAACCCATCATTTCAGTGACAGGGTCTGCCACACGACTGTGACTGATATGACGGGTTGGTTTGGACCCCCACCAAAAAAGAAGCAATTAATCTCTCCTTGCACAAACTGGCTCTACAGAGGCAAGATGTCCACCTCATCATCATCCTCCGATATATCACCGTGTACATCCCCCTCCTCACAGATTATCAATTCGTCCCCACTGGAATCCACCATCTCAGCTCCCTGTGTACTTTGTGGAGGCAATTGCTGCTGGTCAATGTCTCCGCGGAGGAATTGATTATAATTCATTTTAATGAACATCATCTTCTCCACATTTTCTGGATGTAACCTCGTACGCCGATTGCTGACAAGGTGAGCGGCGGCACTAAACACTCTTTCGGAGTACACACTTGTGGGAGGGCAACTTAGGTAGAATAAAGCCAGTTTGTGCAAGGGCCTCCAAATTGCCTCTTTTTCCTGCCAGTATAAGTACGGACTGTGTGACGTGCCTACTTGGATGCGGTCACTCATATAATCCTCCACCATTCTTTCAATGTTGAGAGAATCATATGCAGTGACAGTAGACGACATGTCCGTAATCGTTGTCAGGTCCTTCAGTCCGGACCAGATGTCAGCATCAGCAGTCGCTCCAGACTGCCCTGCATCACCGCCAGCGGGTGGGCTCGGAATGCTGAGCCTTTTCCTCGCACCCCCAGTTGCGGGAGAATGTGAAGGAGGAGATGTTGACAGGTCGCGTTCCGCTTGACTTGACAATTTTGTCACCAGCAGGTCTTTGCACCCCAGCAGACTTGTGTCTGCCGGAAAGAGAGATCCAAGGTAGGTTTTAAATCTAGGATCGAGCACGGTGGCCAAAATGTAGTGCTCTGATTTCAACAGATTGACCACCCGTGAATCCTTGTTAAGCGAATTAAGGGCTGCATCCACAAGTCCCACATGCCTAGCGGAATCGCTCCCTTTTAGCTCCTTCTTCAATGCCTCCAGCTTCTTCTGCAAAAGCCTGATGAGGGGAATGACCTGACTCAGGCTGGCAGTGTCTGAACTGACTTCACGTGTGGCAAGTTCAAAGGGCATCAGAACCTTGCACAACGTTGAAATCATTCTCCACTGCACTTGAGACAGGTGCATTCCACCTCCTATATCGTGCTCAGTTGTATAGGCTTGAATGGCCTTTTGCTGCTCCTCCAACCTCTGAAGCATATAGAGGGTTGAATTCCACCTCGTTACCACTTCTTGCTTCAGATGATGGCAGGGCAGGTTCAGTAGTTTTTGGTGGTGCTCCAGTCTTCTGTACGTGGTGCCTGTACGCCGAAAGTGTCCCGCAATTCTTCTGGCCACCGACAGCATCTCTTGCACGCCCCTGTCGTTTTTAAAAAAATTCTGCACCACCAAATTCAAGGTATGTGCAAAACATGGGACGTGCTGGAATTTGCCCATATTTAATGCACACACAATATTGCTGGCGTTGTCCGATGCCACAAATCCACAGGAGAGTCCAATTGGGGTAAGCCATTCTGCGATGATCTTCCTCAGTTGCCGTAAGAGGTTTTCAGCTGTGTGCGTATTCTGGAAAGCGGTGATACAAAGCGTAGCCTGCCTAGGAAAGAGTTGGCGTTTGCGAGATGCTGCTACTGGTGCCGCCGCTGCTGTTCTTGCGGCGGGAGTCCATACATCTACCCAGTGGGCTGTCACAGTCATATAGTCCTGACCCTGCCCTGCTCCACTTGTCCACATGTCCGTGGTTAAGTGGACATTGGGTACAACTGCATTTTTTAGGACACTGGTGAGTCTTTTTCTGACGTCCGTGTACATTCTCGGTATCGCCTGCCTACAGAAGTGGAACCTAGATGGTATTTGGTAACGGGGGCACACTGCCTCAATAAATTGTCTAGTTCCCTGTGAACTAACGGCGGATACCGGACGCACGTCTAACACCAACATAGTTGTCAAGGACTCAGTTATCCGCTTTGCAACAGGATGACTGCTGTGATATTTCATCTTCCTCGCAAAGGACTGTTGGACAGTCAATTGCTTACTGGAAGTAGTACAAGTGGGCTTACGACTTCCCCTCTGGGATGACCATCGACTCCCAGCAGCAACAACAGCAGCGCCAGCAGCAGTAGGCGTTACACGCAAGGATGCATCGGAGGAATCCCAGGCAGGAGAGGACTCGTCAGAATTGCCAGTGACATGGCCTGCAGGACTATTGGCATTCCTGGGGAAGGAGGAAATTGACACTGAGGGAGTTGGTGGGGTGGTTTGCGTGAGCTTGGTTACAAGAGGAAGGGATTTACTGGTCAGTGGACTGCTTCCGCTGTCGGCCCAAGTTTTTGAACTTGTCACTGACTTATTATGAATGCGCTGCAGGTGACGTATAAGGGAGGATGTTCCGAGGTGGTTAACGTCCTTACCCCTACTTATTACAGCTTGACAAAGGGAACACACGGCTTGACACCTGTTGTCCGCATTTCTGGTGAAATACTTCCACACCGAAGAGCTGATTTTTTTGGTATTTTCACCAGGCATGTCAACGGCCCTATTCCTCCCACGGACAACAGGTGTCTCCCCGGGTGCCTGACTTAAACAAACCACCTCACCATCAGAATCCTCCTGGTCAATTTCCTCCCCAGCGCCAGCAACACCCATATCCTCCTCATCCTGGTGTACTTCAACACTGACATCTTCAATCTGACTATCAGGAACTGGACTGCGGGTGCTCCTTCCAGCACTTGCAGGGGGCGTGCAAATGGTGGAAGGCGCATGCTCTTCACGTCCAGTGTTGGGAAGGTCAGGCATCGCAACCGACACAATTGGACTCTCCTTGTGGATTTGGGATTTCGAAGAACGCACAGTTCTTTGCGGTGCTACTGCTTTTGCCAGCTTGAGTCTTTTCATTTTTCTAGCGAGAGGCTGAGTGCCTCCATCCTCATGTGAAGCTGAACCACTAGCCATGAACATAGGCCAGGGCCTCAGCCGTTCCTTGCCACTCCGTGTGGTAAATGGCATATTGGCAAGTTTACGCTTCTCCTCCGACAATTTTATTTTAGGTTTTGGAGTCCTTTTTTTACTGATATTTGGTGTTTTGGATTTGACATGCTCTGTACTATGACATTGGGCATCGGCCTTGGCAGACGACGTTGCTGGCATTTCATCGTCTCGGCCATGACTAGTGGCAGCAGCTTCAGCACGAGGTGGAAGTGGATCTTGATCTTTCCCTAATTTTGGAACCTCAACATTTTTGTTCTCCATATTTTAATAGGCACAACTAAAAGGCAACTCAGGTAAACAATGGAGATGGATGGATACTAGTATACAATTATGGACGGACTGCCGAGTGCCGACACAGAGGTAGCTACAGCCGTGAACTACCGTACTGTACTGTGTCTGCTGCTAATATAGACTGGTTGATAAAGAGATGTAGTAGTATGTATGTATGTATAAAGAAGAAAGAAAAAAAAACCACGGGTAGGTGGTATACAATTATGGACGGACTGCCGAGTGCCGACACAGAGGTAGCTACAGCCGTGAACTACCGTACTGTACTGTGTCTGCTGCTAATATAGACTGGTTGATAAAGAGATGTAGTAGTATGTATGTATAAAGAAGAAAGAAAAAAAAAACACGGGTAGGTGGTATACAATTATGGACGGACTGCCGAGTGCCGACACAGAGGTAGCTACAGCCGTGAACTACCGTACTGTACTGTGTCTGCTGCTAATATAGACTGGTTGATAAAGAGATGTAGTAGTATGTATGTATAAAGAAGAAAGAAAAAAAAACCACGGGTAGGTGGTATACAATTATGGACGGACTGCCGAGTGCCGACACAGAGGTAGCTACAGCCGTGAACTACCGTACTGTACTGTGTCTGCTGCTAATATAGACTGGTTGATAAAGAGATGTAGTAGTATGTATGTATAAAGAAGAAAGAAAGAAAAAACCACGGGTAGGTGGTATACAATTATGGACGGACTGCCGAGTGCCGACACAGAGGTAGCTACAGCCGTGAACTACCGTACTGTGTCTGCTGCGACTGGATGATAAATAATGATATAAAAAATATATATATATCACTACTGCAGCCGGACAGGTATATATATTATATAATGACGGACCTGCTGGACACTGTCTGTCAGCAGAATGAGTTTTTTATAGAATAAAAAAAAAAACACCACACAAGTGAAGTCACACGACGAGTGTTTAACTTTTTCAGGCAATCACACAATATAGTATACTACTAACTATACTGGTGGTCAGTGTGGTCAGGTCACTGGTCAGTCACACTGGCAGTGGCACTCCTGCAGCAAAAGTGTGCACTGTTTAATTTTAATATAATATGTACTCCTGGCTCCTGCTATAACCTATAACTGGCACTGCAGTGCTCCCCAGTCTCCCCCACAATTATAAGCTGTGTGAGCTGAGCACAGTCAGATATATATACATAGATGATGCAGCACACTGGGCTGAGCAGTGCACACAGATATGGTATGTGACTGAGTCACTGTGTGTATCGTTTTTTTCAGGCAGAGAACGGATATATTAAATAAAAACTGCACTGTCTGGTGGTCACTGTGGTCAGTCACTAGTAAACTCTGCACTCTCTACACTTCTACAGTACTCCTAAGCTCCAGTAAATCAGGTCAATCTCTCTCTCTCTCTCTCTCTTCTAATCTAACTGGTGGCACTGGTCACTGGTCACACTATCAGCAGCAAGTAGTACTCCTCCTATATGCTCCCCAAAATTTGTGTCTCTCTCTAGTACTCTAGTCACTCTAAACGGAGAGGACGCCAGCCACGTCCTCTCCCTATCAATCTCAATGCACGTGCGAAAATGGCGGCGACGCGCGGCTCCTTATATAGAATCCGAGTCTCGCGATAGAATCCGAGCCTCGCGAGAATCCGACAGCGTCATGATGACGTTCGGGCGCGCTCGGGTTAACCGAGCAAGGCGGGAAGATCCGAGTCGCTCGGACCCGTGAAAAAAAACATGAAGTTCGTGCGGGTTCGGATTCAGAGAAACCGAACCCGCTCATCTCTAATATATATACACACTGTATGTGTATATATATATATATATATATATATATATATATATATATATAAAATAGGAAAAAACTATATGTGCTCAACGACAAGAGCACGGAATACCTTAAGTTTAGTGGTATTGTACTTAGTTCCTAATAATTCCAATATTCCATGTATAAAAAAAAGTACAATTTACACTCCTAAAGCAACACAATACAGAGTACAGCACAACATTGTGGTGTTAACTCCTGTTATGTGTTAAACTGTACACAGTTGCACAAAAACAACAATGGGAGACTGCGGGACGTGATGGAGGCGTGGCCATGATGTAGTGTGTTGGGCTGTGTTTATAAAGCTCTACTTTAAAAAAAATATGGGGGTTTGTTTCCACATCTTGGGCCGAATGTAATGACGTCTGAGATCGCTGGAGGATTGAGATGGCGGCCGATCTTGGATGTTTTTTTTATAGGGACAATCACTTACAGGGCAAAACCATGCTTTGTAAGTGATTGACCCTTTAAAAAAAATGCCAGAGATGTCGGCATTTCACACGTCCGGCGATCTTGGCCATCATTACATCTGGCCACTTGTATCTGATTTTATTGTCTTTTATGCATGACTTTAGCTAGTAATTTGTGCACACAGGCATTCATATAAATGTGGCAAGATAGCCATTCACAAATGATGCTTGTATAGGCCATTATCCTTCACAAAAACATCATCTACCTAGGCAAATATTCCTCACTAGCACAAAACCAGGTTCAAAAGCAGGTATTTTCTGTGTTGAATGAGATAATATTTTGTACGGGTTTTTTCTGTTTGTTTTATTATAATGGAATGGGAACTGTTTACACAAAATGCACTTTAGTTTACAACACAGATGTGGATTGGACAGAGATATGACTTATGGGGGTCATTCCGAGTTGATTGCTCACTGGCGTTTTTCGCAGCGCAGCGATCAGGTAAAAAACAGCAAAACTGGGCATGCGTATGCATCGCAATGCACAGGTGCGTCGTACGGGTACAAAGCCGTTTATTGCTGAGCGATGCATTTAACGAAGAATCCATTCGCACAGCCGATCGCAAGAAGATTGACAGGAAGAGGGCATTTATGGGTGTCAACTGACCGTTTTCTGGGAGTGGTTGGAAAAACGCAGGCGTGTCCAAGCGTTTGCAGGGCGGGTGTGTGACGTCAATTCCGGACATTAACAGGCGGAAGTCATTGCAAGGGCTGAGTAAGTCCAGACCTACTCTGAAACTGCACAAAATGTTTTTGCAGAGCTCGGCTGCAAAGGCGTTCGCACACTTGCAAAGCAAAAATACACTCCCCCGTGGGCGGCGACTATCCGTTTGCACTGCTGCTAAAAGTAGCTAGCGAGCGATCAACTCGGAATGAGGGCCTATTTACGCATCTGCAAGCTTTGTACCTTCCAATCGTATCGTTATCTACAGTACAAGGTAAGATTAGCAGAGCCATCACCTAATAATCACAGATCACACATTCCATATGTGAGAGACACAATAGAAATATGCACCTTCCTTTTCCTCTCTTCCATACTCTCCTTTCCTACTGTGCTTATTTGTTCATACTTTTTGTTATTTACACAACCCAGAATCATATACAGGTTGAGTCTCCCTTATCCAAAATGCTTGGGACCAGAGGTATTTTGGATATGGGATTTTTCCGTATTTTGGAATAATTGCATACCATAATGAGATATCATGGTGATGGGACCTAAATCTAAGCACAGAATGCATTTATGTTACATATACACCTTATACACACAGCCTGAAGGTAATTTTAGCCAATATTTTTTATAATTTTGTGCATTAAACAAAGTGTGTCTACATTCACACAATTCATTTATGTTTCATATACACCTTATACACACAGCCTGAAGGTCATTTAATACAATATTTTAATAAGTTTGTGTATTAAACAAAGTTTGTGTACATTGAGCCATCAAAAAACAAAGGTTTCACTATCTCACTCTCACTCAAAAAAGTCCGTATTTCGGAATATTCCGTATTTCGGAATAGTTGGATATGGGATACTCAACCTGTATTATGTACTTGTCAATCAGACAATAAACTTCACATGAAATACATAGTACATAGGTGTTTCTATAATGGGTGCAGCGTGTGCTGTGCACACAGGCCCCTGGGTCCAGGGGAACCCACACTGCACCCATGTATTATTCTTACTCCTCCGGAAACCCGCTGTGGCAACGGCCCTGTTCTACAGACACAAATCGCTTGGAAAATAGCTGCGGCGGCCACTTCTGAGTGATTTGTACATGCGCACTGGGGATGTTCCCAGGACATCTCCAAGGAGCGGACACTATGTTCCCGGAGACCTGTGCATGCGCAGTAGACTCTAGCATTGTGCCAGAGTCTACTTGCTGCTAGAGAACAGGGGTTCCGCAACAGAGGCTGCACGCGGGCCCTCTCCTCTCTTATAACACCCCTGGATCTATCATTGTGAAAGCAGGGCCTGTGCAAGATCCCTCTGCACCCTAGGCAAGTCAAAGTTTCAGCCTAGTGCCCCCTAATCTGCATATACCCCCCTTCCTCCCCCATTCCCGGAGATATCAGTATACATAGACAGAGAAAAGGGGTGACACTTAAGAACTTTTAAAATGAAAATATATATTGTAATATGTATAAATGTTAGGTGGTATGTTAGTGATCGAATAGGACACTGAGGCCAATTTTACTTTTATGCTGAGTGATATACATCTGGTGGGGATATTTAATTGTATGTGTATGTATGCATACATATATATATATACACACACCTACATATATTTTTATGTTCCTGTGTTGTCTCTAATGTGCTGTGCAACCCCCCCCCCCCTCCCCCTCCCCACACACCCCCACCCTCTGTGGTCCTGCAGAAACCCCCATGGGTTACTCACCTTATGTTGTTTTCCCTCATCATTGGCAGGGTTCCTCTGGCAGGCGGCAGCAGCGTTACAATGATGCTGCTGGGTGCAGACATGTAGTAAGGTTCAACATGCTGCTGGAGAGCCGGGATCCAGGGGCCTGGAGGAGGTGCATCAGGGCTATGAGGAGCGACAGTGGGGGCGCCCCTTGGGAGCCATAGTTACATCTGCCTCCTATGTGCCTTCACGTGACTTGATGATACACGTGTCAGCACGGAGGAAGCGCTGATGCATTATGCAGCGCAGCCTGGTAGCGGCAGCTGTACCTGATTAGACTTGCAGCCGCTGCCAATGCAGTGTAAAAGGAGGATATCTCGTACAGCGACATCCTTCAATTTATTGCTTGATGAATTGAGTGGCGCCCTCCAAGGGCCGGCGCCCCTAGTCAGCCGCATAAAGGTATCAATGTAACGATTAAAGGCAGTGATCAAGCAGCTGGTGGTAGCTGAATTTGTACAGTTTGGTTATGATAAACGATGTCTGGCTGCTGGTGTATGAGCTGATAGTGTGTAGTAAAGGTTTGCCATAATAAACGGATAGCTGAAGTAATGATACAGACTGTCACTTGACTGTAATTAAGTTGAAATGCTACTAAATCGTATTGCATACAATAGTACATAATGATAGATTAGAATGGTAATTAGATTCCTGTGCCAACTAATCTGGTATCCTTTTTATTCTCTACCGAAAAATGTTATCTTAATCCTATTGTTACAGAAGTGATCACAAAATCTAAATTATTATTAAAATACATTAATCCGTGACCAGCTGATTACTGCATTGTGCACAAAATAATGCAATACAAGTACTCATGTCTTCTAGATAGGCTATTTGTCCCATGGTGTGCTCTTTAGGCTTCACATAAAGCTAATTTGGTGGAAGGACGATATCAGCAGTATAGCCAAGTGCTGAGTTAGATACTTGGGGCTCTATTTAGTAAAAATAAAAACCTCTTTATTTCCAGCATTTCAGCTGGAGAAAATAATTTTTTTTTACTCTTCTACCTAATTATACACGATAAAACAGCAGTTAAGTTACCGATTTCTTTTCACTGTTTGAAACATCTCCCCCAAAGGCGCCATAAGTTTCAATTTGGAGTGATTAGTTATGCTGTTTATGCAAAAGAGAAACATCTCCAAACTTTTCTCCAAAACGTAACACCATTTTTAATTATATAGCGTTAACCACACACAATTAATTGTGCAGGCAGATAAAAAATGTAATTAAAAAAATAATATTTTAAGTGTAATATATACAATGCTGACAGATGCAGAACGAATTTAAATGCATAGAGAGGCAATTTGTATCCTGGGATGTCATGCATTTGATACATAAATTAAATTTAAATGAACTATGCAAGGGCATTTTAAGAGAGGAGAGGACCTACCTGTGTGCGCCTCCATTGTGGGCCCCCTATTCCCTAGCCAGTATCTACTGCGCATGGGTAGGTCTCTGGGAACATTGCACACGTGCCTTGTTCCCAGGGACATCTCCAGTGCGCATGCGCAAATCACTTGGAAATGGGTGCGGCGGACATTTTCTAAATGATTTGCAGGGCTCCCACCGCGGGACTCCAGAGGGGTAAGTAAAATATATGGCTGTGTGGTGTGGCCCCCCCAGGACCCAGCACAGCACCCATTACAGAAACGCCTGCGTGTAGATTGTATTTTAACATTCATCTTCAGATTCTCAATAAATTACGTTTAAATAATCTGTCTACCTTGTTGTATATTACTCACTTTTACACTCACACACATTGCACATGAGATGAAGCAGTAGGTTCAGTATAAGCAGTAAATACAGATTTTGAGGCTGATTCAAAGGCATGTTGTACGAAGTGATTGTAGAAAAATATGTTAATGCTGCAGGAGGCGTCTTGTGCTCCATTGCTGTGTCCATAGACAAAGCATCGGATCAACTGCATGAACATCGGACATCCGGGTACCCCTCAGGTCAAAGTCACGCAGCTGGGGCCAGCAAAGCTCTGTCTAAGGACTCAGCCACTAGCTTCAGCATGCTCAGAAAATGGAGCCAATACACCCCCATTTAATGGAACGCTCCCCTTCGTCACCCCCAAACACCAGCAGCACATTAATCATACTGTGGCTTTTGAGGCACTGCGAGTGACGTTGCAGAACAGACCTGCGCTTGCACGTAATACATAACATCTCTGAGTCAGGAACCTTATCTATATATTAACTGTTTATTAACAGTTTTCTATACAGGGCAGAATATTCCGTTGAGCTTTACAGTTCGGAACAACAGTAAAAGAACAAAACTGGGTAATAACAGACAGACATAGAGGCAGGAAGGCCATGCTCGCAAGCTTACAATCTATAGGGAAGTAGACATTGATACACAAGGATAGGTGCTACCTATTGCATAATGATCCTGCCAGATTGCAAAGTGTCTTAATGGCCAGCAATGTTGGCCAAGGGTCAGGTGGATGTGAAAGTGAAGAAAGACAAAATATGTGAGGGTATGTGTGGACTGTACAGAGAGGATGTAATTAAATAGGGAGACATTTAGGTTTTGTGGGTAGGTCTTTACTGTATGTCTCTTACACATTAGACCAGATCAGTTGGACTATTTTATCATGGTGATTTTGAGAAGTTTAAAACTTTAGTAGATTGTCCCATGAGACGAGGTTTTTAGCCCATTTATATTAGAAATGGGTTATATTTCAGCTATAGATTTCCTTTAGTAGGTTTTTATTCCCTATAAAAGTAGCAGTGCCACATCGCCATAGTAACAGCTAGTATATATTACTGCAACATACTGCGATCAGACCATTCTTCTTATTGTTACATCTTCCTTCACTTGCTGATGCTATTCATGCAGCATCCTTTCATTTGCAGATAATATTGTAGCAGAAATGATTTTGTACAAAAGAGTCAGTGGGGTATCTATAATGGGTGAAGGCATGTGGTGCTCATGGGCCCCTGGGTCCAGGGGGGCCCACACCACACACCTTGCACCTATTTCTTGAATACTTGCCCCTTCAGAGTCCCACATCGGTGGCTATTTTCTCTGCGTTTTGCACAAGCGCAGTAGGAAATCACTGGAAAAAAGACCACTGTGCTAATTCCGCAGAGACCTGCGCATGCACACTAGATTCTGGTACAACGCTGGAGTCTCCTAGCGACCCTCGTGCTCAGATTCTACTGAGCTGACGGCTGTCTGGGAGGGGGCAGACAGAGAGGGTGGGTGATTACCCCCCCTCCCCCCGGTATCCCCCAGCACACTAAATATGACCTATAACCATACCTGAACCTATCTGGTAATAGAATTTCAGAGAAATTGGTCACATGCGTTTGCAAAGACATGTTTAGGTGCTGGCCACATCAAGGCTTCTCAGATATCAGCAGTCCTAACACTACATAATGGCAGTGCCCACAGAGGGCCATGTGATTTGTCTACAGTAAGGCTTCATGATAAAGGCTCATATTAAAATGCATCCAGACAGAGGGCAAGCTAACCTGGGAGCCACCCCCAGGATCTCCCATTAGCACTACAAGGAACAGCATGCCTTCCAAATGCTGCTCCCATTCAATGCCTTTTCACACATGCAGACAAACAGTGTCAGCTGCTCAATCATTCATGGAGATAATTATATATCAGGTGCAAGAAAGGGGGAGGGGTCACCTCTTTGACATCGGGAAGCTCTTACATCTTTGACATCGGGGAGCTGTCAGGGGAAGGGGAGACTCGGGGACAGGGGTGAGGCTGGCTCATAGTTGCCCTGATGGGCTGGTACACCACTTGTGCAGTGATGACTTGGCACAGGGGGATAATGTGTGTGTTATTACAGCCAGCAAGTGTCCAGCTGATATGTGTATACACCTCCTCTTCTATATGCAATGCCAGCTGGGGACATAAGCTTTAGGTGCCCAGTGTAAGTGGGAGCTGTAACTGGTCCCCAGGGTCAGTGCTGCATTTGCAAAGCTGGCATGGTGCATCATACTTGCCTACTTTTGAGAAAGCATTTCAGGGAGATTGTGAAACTGACACCTATCAACTCTGACGTATACTTCTACTTCTGAGAGGCGTGTCATAAAAATGACTTACATCCAAATGTAAATGTGCCCCAAAGTTAGTAAGATCTACTTGTTGAAGAAAAGATACTGATATTTTTCAGGATTTGTTTGTGTATTGTGTTTTACAAGAGTTTCCATATACTGTAAGTGGCCACAAGAAGGGATGCAGTCAATTTACCTACAATCAAAATCCCTACAACCATTGCCCGACAGTCAAAATCGCGACAAGGTCAAAATACTGACATTTAAAATACTGACAAGGTCAAAATACCGACATTTAAAATGCTGACAGTTTAAAAAGTTGACATGAGTTTTTCATTATTATTTTTTTTACTGAAACTGACCTGTTCATACTTTACCATCCCAGTGGACCTAGAGGGGGAATATAATAGTGTGCAAAGCACAGCGAGGCACCGCGCCCGAAGCTGCTCGCCATGCGACAGGACGCGGTACATTTATATGGTGTCCATGTCAACTTGTGTCGATATACACGCCAAAAAACAATGAAAACCTTTTCGACCTGTCGACATTTTTTTTTGTCGGTATTTTGACCTTGTTGGGATTTTGACCATCGGTCAATTGTTCTCGGGATTTTGATTGTAGGTATTTCATACTGATCCCCACGAGAAACCTTATTTAAAACGCATGTAGCCATAGGGATCACTGTGTCTTATAACCAATGCAGGGAAATTTCACTGATGATCCCATTTGAATATATATATCTCTGATTTCTCTTTTTCCCCAAGATTGTAACAACTGCATAATGGGGATAAGGTGCAATCAGGTACAGATGGGTCCTCCGTTATCTTGACTGTTTCTGCGCCTAGACGGAGGTTTAGTCATGCATAGGCGATAGCTGAGGTTGCTGAGTTTAATCATGGACAGGCGCGTTGAGGCACGACTAGATACTCAGCATGCAATACACATCTCCACCACTGGGTGGCTAATGCTTCACTAATCCAGTACTTTAGTTTGAATAGCGGCGGATTGATCTACAGTACAAGCTCTGGCAAATGGTCAGTGACGACTGTAATGTTAATATACAGTCCTGTACTGCATAGTGTACACACAGATGGTGACCAATGGTCAGACGGACAGATTAAAAAAGAAAAAATAATTTATTCAGATACAAACAAACGTGTTAAAACACTTGTGTATGCAGACGCAACTAATGTGTGAAAACTTGTGTATGCAGACGCAACTAATGTGTGAAAGGAATAATGTAGCTCATTGACTTTACAGTATGTACAGTGCACTAAATGAGCGTCCGAGTCCCCTAACGGCATAAACAAACACCAATGGGAAGGAATCGCTCTGTGCAGTACTTTTACACATGAACTTGAGAATCTTCCATGCAGTGCTGTGGGCTAGCAATGAAGGCTCCCGTCTGCCATGCTGAGATTCCCGGGTTCAATTCCCAAAGTGTCAAATCTTTTTTTTTTGTGTTCCCGTGACATTCACTTTATTATTATTTTTTTCCTGTGTAATCCATTGTAAAACATTCAAAGGAAGGATGCACACAAGTTTCACACAAATCGGGGTAAATCTGCAGGAGTGACTCATTCGCTATCTAAAATACACAATGGAAATGAGCACCTATAGACATAACAGTAAATATAAATTAGTGTATTCTGACGCAACTAACTGTTCGAGCAACACAGTACTGTAGATCATCGGCATTAGAGAATCTGTGTTGTGAGAATCTGTGTTGTACATTATAAGCTGTTCGTGCTAATTAGTACTCTAATAGAAAAACCTGTACAGAGATACTAAGGACAGTGATTTGGAATCCAGGAACTTAGGGAGGAGCTTTTATCTCTCACCATTATGCATAGAAAGATTCAACTTGACACTCTACGTTACAAGCTGTTCATGCTAATTAGTACACTAGTAGTGTACTAATTAGCACGAACAGCTTGTAACGTAGAGTGGCAAGTTTAATCTTTCTATGTATAATGGAGAGAGATAAAAGCTCCTCCCTAAGTTCCTGGATGCCAAATCACCGTACTTACTATCTCTGTACAGTATGTTCTATTAGGGTACTAATTAGCTGTTCGTGCTAATTAGTACTCTGATAGAAAATACTGTACAGAGATACTAAGGACAGTGATTTGGCATCCAGGAACTTAGGGAGGTGCTTTTATCTCTCTCCATTATACATAGAAAGATTAAACTTGCCACTCTACATTACAAGCTGTTCGTGCTAATTAGTACACTACTAGTGTACTAATTAGCACGAACAGCTTGTAACATAGAGTGGCAAGTTTATTCTTTCTATGTAGAATAAACTTGCCACTACTAGTGTACTAATTAGCACGAACAGCTTTTAACGTAGAGTGTCAAGTTTCATCTTTCTATGCATAATGGAGAGAGATAAAAGCTCCTCCCTAAGTTCCTGGATGCCAAATCACCATCCTTGGTATCTCTGTACAGTATTTCCTATCTAGCCAGAAACCCTGCATCCCGTGGAAGCTGGGCGAACAACTGGAGGGGACCCGACACACGGTTGCTTGTCGCTTCTCTTTGCAGTATCACATAAACTAGTGGTTGGTTTGCCCTGAAAGCCAAAAGTATCCTCTTTTGTATGGTACCAGGTGTGAGTCTCTAAGACACCCAGAACCAGAGATATCTGTACGCAAAATTGACCCATTTTCCCATAGACTATAATGGGCCCATTAATTCAGACAAACCATGGGTTCCGATGCTTGCCATGAGCCTTGTGGGGGTCACAGAAACTTGGGGTTGGTATCCTCCAGTAGCTAATTGTCTCCCCTTCCATACCAACCTAATTCTGAGCTGATTGCACCCTCAGACCCAGAGACATTAAGCTTTAAGCCCATTTTAATTGAATTTAATTTAATAGCTCACATAAACTGAACATCAATGGACCATTGCTTTAACACATTCGTTTGTATCTGTCCACACTACTTTTATTTATTGATTTATTGGTTTATTTTTTTAGGTCCCGACAGACAATATTTTCGACAGCGTCTCTGACCTCCACCTCCCCCCTCACCCTTCCCCCTACCATTTATGCTATTAGGGGACTCGGAAACTCATATTGGAAAACATGTTTTTTTCCACAGCCTCCCCCTACCCCCAACCCCTTTCCCACTGCCTCCCCCATCCCCCATCATTGTGTTATGCCGGATATAACACAATGTAGCCCGGCCATATCAGTGAGATCCATGCTGGGCTTCATTGTGTACAGTATTAAAAGAGTTAAAAGTGTTAAAAAAAATCCCTGTGTTTCCTTTCTATTCTGTATTGTGGGCATCCCCGCTAGCTTGTCCATTATGAACGGATCTGCTATGGACTCCTGCGTTCTCTGGAGACTGTGTCTTAGAGATGTATTATTTCATTATATATGCATTTAGGATGTGACACACTGTCCACCTATGCGCATTTCTCTCCGTTATAGGGCTTCCTCAGGGCTATAGTCATTGGTGTTGGTTTATGCCTTAGGGGACTCGGACGCACATACTGTATTTCAAAAGCACTGTATTTTCACCTGCCTCCCCCTACGCCCATCGCCCTTTCCCCCTGGAAGCCTGCACAGTTCATGCAGTAGACAGGTCAGGTTACAAGACATGTGCAACAGTATACTGTGTATGAAAATCACAGAGAACTGCAGTCGCGTTGATACTGTACATGTATAAATGGTACAGTAACAGTGATCCCTTCTCATTAAGTACAACACAGATTCTCACAACACAGATTCTCTAACGCCGACGATCTACAGTACTGTGTTGCTCGAACAGTTGGTTGCGTCAGAATACACTAATTTATATTTACTGGTATGTCTATAGATGCTCATTACCGCTGTGTATTTTAGATAGCGAATGAGTCACTCCTGCAGATTTACCCCAATTGTGTGAAACCTGTGTGCACCCTTCCTTGAAATGTTTTACAATGGATTACACAGAAAAAAATAATAATAAAGTGAATGTCACAGGAACACACGAAAAAAAAAAAAGATTGGCACTTTGGGAATTGAACCCGGGACTCTCAGTATGGCAGATGGGAGCCTTCATTGTTAGCCCACAACACCACATGGAAGATTCACAAGTTCATGTGTAAAAGTACTGCAAAGAGCGATTCCTTCCCATTGGTGTTCGTTTATGCTCTTAGGGGACTCAGACGCTCATTTAGTGCACTATACTGTAAAGTTAATGAGCTACATTATTCCTTTCACACATTAATTGCGTCTGCATACACAAGTGTTTAAACGTTCATTTGTGTCTGTATAAACTATACACACAGTGATTTGGCATCCAGGAACTTAGGGAGGAGCTTTTATCTCTCTCCATTGTAATCTTTCTAAGTGTAACGGAGAGAGATAAAAGTTCCTCCCTAAGTTCCTGGATGCCAAATCACCATCCTTAGTATCTCTGTACAGTATTTTCTACTAGTGTACTAATTAGCATGAACAGCTTTTTTTTTTCATCATATAATTTTTTATTTTATGTCAGAAACATATAAGTCAACTGTCAAAATACAAGCAATAAACAGAGAGTTGAAAAAACAGAATGGTCGTTATAGAAACAAAATAGGTAGATAAACTTCCTTATGAGAGCGGTGAAAAAGTGTGGTGCGGTTGACAGAGAGAGGAGAATTGGAAGCCAAAAAAATCTAGAGCTATATAGGGAGGGTGAGTGCGAGGGAATAGAACGGTGTCATTAGTGGGACGTGGGTCTAGAAGATAGGAGGAAAGATAGAAGAGAGATGAGAGGGAGGAGGAAGAGGAGGAAAAGAAGAAGAGAGAGAAAAGAAAAAAAAGGGGGGGGGGATAAAGAAGGGGAGGTTGTAGTTGCGGGTTGGGTTCATTAACTAGTTAAGTCCTGGGAGGGGGCGATCTTGGAGCCTGTACCAAGGGAGCCAGGTGGAATGGAACTTTTTAACTGTGTTATGGCGAAGGCTAGTGATGTATTCCATGTTTGCCACAAACCAGATTCTATTTGTGAGTGCCTGGCTGCTGGGGGATTCGGGGTTCTTCCATTTACTTGCTATTTGATATTTCGCTGCGCAAGATATAAAGAGAACCAGGTTTTTAGAGTCCTTAGAGATGTGGTCGGGCGGAGAGCAGAGGAGAAGGTTCGCGGGCGTTAGGGGCACTGGCAAGTCGATTAATCATGAGATAAGCTTACGGACCTTTGCCCAGTATTGAACAATCACCGGGCAGGTCCACCAGATATGGTAGAATGTGCCTACATGGCCGCAGTTTCTCCAGCAAAGGTTGGAGGTGTCGGGGTAGATCCTATGCAGTTGGTCCGGTACCAGGTACCATCTGGTATATATTTTGTATGAGTTTTCACGTATGGCCACGCTGATGGAGCATTGTGAGATCGCGGTGCGGATAACATCCCAACCCTCGTCCTCTAGGTGGCACCCCATGTCCGTCTCCCATGCTATCTCATGTGGTTCAAGAGGTGGGGGTGTAGGGCTGAGGATATTTTTGTAGAGGAGGGAGATGATGCCTCTACTGGTGGGATTGTAAATACAGAACCTCTCAAAAGGTGTGAGGGTCGATAGAGGAAACGTTAACTGTAGAGAGGAAAGGAAGTGGCGAATTTGTAGATATTGATAGAACAGAGAGTTAGGTAGGTTGTGCGCAGTTTGTAGGTCAGCAAATGATTTAATAGAGTGCGTCCCTGTGAAGTGGTGTATTCTGGTAACTCCTGCTGAGATCCAGGGGCGGGCCATATCTCGAGAGAGTCCCGGGGTAAATGCTGGGTTGCTCCAGATGGGAGTCAGGGGGGAGAGGTGGCTTGATAGTTTTAATTTTTTGTTCAGGTTTCGCCAATGTGTGAGTGTCAATTCTATTGTGGGGGAGGTGCGGTGGGGTGGGGTGCGTGTTTTGCTAGAGAGCCAAGGCAAGTTGGAGATAGATGGGAGTTCCGACAGATCGCTCTCTAGATCGACCCATCGTTTAGTGTGTTTTGGGGCATGCCAGGCAACCATTTGGCTTAGTCTGGTCGAGTCATAATAGCGTTGAAGGATGGGAAGGCCTAGACCCCCGTTCTGTGAGTGTTTAGCCAAGATATCTCGCCGAATTCTAGGCTTTTTGTGGTTCCATATAAATTTACAGAGGGAGGACTGGAGTTTGTTAAGAGTCTGGGAAGGCACGGATATTGGGAGCGTCTGAAACAAGTAGAGAAGTTTGGGAAGGATATTCATTTTTATAGCGTTGATTCGTCCCACCCAAGAGAGAAAGTAGGATTCCCATTGTTGGATATCAGTGAGAATTGACGTGATGAGAGGGGGGTAGTTAGCCTTGTAGAGAGAGCTGTAAGATTTGGTGATGGAGATTCCGAGATATTTGAGAGAGCGTCTACGCCAGGAAAAATTAAAATTGTTTTGTAGTTGTAACTTAGTTTGTTTGGGGATGTGCAAAGAGAGGGCTTCGGATTTAGTCTGATTAATTTTATAACCCGAGAGAGTGCCATACGTGGTTAATTCTTGGAAAAGGTTCGGGAGTGAGATAGTTGGGTTTGTCAGGGTCAGAAGGATGTCGTCGGCAAAGAGGGAGATGGTGTATTGAGTATGATTGACTAGGACTCCTGTGATGTCAGGATTAGTCCGGATGTGGCTTGCAAGGGGTTCAATGATAAGTGCGAAAATAAGGGGAGATAGTGGGCATCCCTGTCGTGTTCCATTTGAGATTTCGAGGGGGTCCGATAGTAGGCCGTTGGAAAGAACCGACGCCGAGGGGTTTTGATATAGGGCTTGTATTGCTTGGAGAAATTTACCTTGAAGGCCAAAGCGTTGTAGCGTCTGTCGCATGAAGGGCCAAGAAACTCTGTCAAAGGCCTTCTCTGCGTCTAGGGCAAGGGTCAGGGACGGGATCTTGTGAAGATTGATGTGGTCGATGATATCCACGACACGTCTAGTGTTGTCGAGTGCCTGCCTGGATTGAACGAAGCCCACTTGGTCGGGGTGTATGAGCAAGGGGAGAATAGGATTAAGTCTATTAGCTAGTACTTTGGCGAAGATTTTCAGATCTGAGTTTAGAAGCGATATGGGTCTATAGTTAGAAATGAGTTGGGGGTCTTTATTGGGTTTTGGGATCACGGTAATGACGGCCTTAGTAGTGTGGGGGTGGAAGAAAGACCCATCTAAGATAAGGTTGAATAGTGATGTGAGGTGGGGGAGTAGTGCTGGTTGAAAAGTTTTATAGTATGACATTGGGTAGCCATCCGGGCCCGGGGCCTTAGATGGTTTCTGACTACCGATGGCAAGGGTTAATTCCTCGGGTGTGATGGGAGAGTTAAGGGCCGTGGAGGTGTTGGCGTCGATACGAGGCAAATCTGCGGAGGCTAAGTAGTCTGCAACCGTCGGGTGGCTCGGGTCTATGGAGGAAGAAGTGTCTGGCAGATTGTAGAGCTGCTCATAATACGTCCGAGCATGAACAGCTTTTAATGTACAGTGGCAAGTTTCATCTTTCTATGTATAATGGAGAGAGATAAAAGCTCCTCCTTAAGTTCCTGGATGCTAAATCACCATTATTAGTATCTCTGTACAGTATATTCTATTTAGGGTACTAATTAGCTGTTCGTGCTAATTAGTACGTTAATTGAAAATACTGTACAGTATTTTCTATTAGAGTACTAATTAGCACGAACAGCTAATTAGTAACCTAATAGAACATACTGCACAGAGATACTAAGGACAGTGATTTGGCATCCAGGAACTTAGGGAGGAGCTTTTATCTCTCTCCATTATACATAGAAAGATTAAACTTGCCACTCTACGTTACAAGCTGTTTGTGCTAATTAACTTACTGAACGTCTCGACAAAAAAAATCAGAACTTTCCGTTCCTTGCCTTCAAAGCTGCCGACTTGTGAATCACTTAATTAAAATCACTTCCTTTCACCCATTCACTTTTAATTGATAACATAAATCTCTCCTCTATCTTTCTGTATAGATAGATAGATACAGTAAATACTGTATCTATCTATCTATCTATCTATCTATCTATCTATCTATCTATCTATCTATCTATCTATCTTTTCTCTCTCTCTCTCTGTATAATCTCTATATATGTCTCTATGTTTGAATACAAAATTTAGCAATGTTATAAGGACAGTATTGAAGTTCAATATATTTTTTTTATGTATGATGTGCTCCTAATATAGAGCACTACATAGTGGGTCTGCACTAATATCAAGGTTCAGTTGATGTTTTAGGTGTGCACAGCACAAATCAGATGGAGGCAGTCCCAGTCTCACACAGGACATGGGGAAGGAGGAGTGTGTCTGTGAATGGAAATGTACGAAACAGGAGATAAGAGGGATGCGGGCCTGGTTCTGGAGGTGGGAGGGTCTAGCTGGATGTCTCTGCCTACTCACAGTGCTGCAGCAGGGGAGCACATAGCTGGGGAAGGGACCAGCCACAGCATCATAGCATGTACACCAGCAGAGGTGAGCAGCAGGGTGGGCAGGACTCAGCACGGAGGTAGAGGAGGGAGGTGTTGATGCTGGAGGGGGCAGAAACTGTGGGCCTTTTCAGGATAGTGGGCCTGGAGTTGCAGCTCCATCAGCCCCATTGTTAATCCGGCCCTGGAAATAGGCGTTTTTATCTGGATTTTAATCATACTTACCAACTTTATGGCTGCTCTTTCCGGGAGAGAGCAGCCAGGTCAGCTCAGCAGTGGGCGGGGCAGGGCATTGATGAGCAGAGGGGGCGGGACAGAGGTGGAACAGGGGTGGGGTGGAGGTGGGATGGGGGCATGGTTGATGTATCGCGTCATTTAAGCCATGCCCACGCTGTGTAATGCCGATATTACCGCCATTATACTGCAGGGGGCGTGGCTATGATGACGCAATTCAACAAGAATCACGTCATCGACTGCCCGGACCACCCACTTTACTCACTAAGTGAGCGGCCGGGCAGGGGGGACCACAGAAATTGGGATACTTGCCTGCTCTTCCGGGGGGGCGGGAGGGTCACCCGATTTTCGGGAGCCTCCCAACCATTCCAGGAGAGTAGGGAAGTATGATTTTAATATATACTCTAAACATTTGTTTATATCAATAAATGTATATTGTGATTTTATTCTGCAGTTTTGCCATTTATACTTCAGCCAGTAGGGATACCATTTGTATTACCCAAGGCTTCTTATGGGAAACCTTGTTTGATATCCTTTTAAGCAGAAAGCAGCGCTCCTTATTCATACACAGGAGCAGCACAGGTAAAAATCCATATTAACAAGAATCGTCCACAGCACAACTGGAAGATGGCTGACAGTGACAGACATGTACCTTTCAGAGAACAACTAGACTAGGCGCACAGCTCCTCTTCCTAGTCGCACACATTGATCCTCCATGAATGTGGAGCAGTGCTCCTTGGTTGTGATGATGTCCCTTGGTGTGACTTCATAGCGCCCGGCATTCTGGGAAAAAATAAGAAAGGAGTAGACCTAGGGTATATCTTGGTGGCTGAAGCAATTGTGCATTATCTTGTCGCAGTCACTAGGTCATGGCCACCCGCTTCTTGGAGGCTGTAAGTATAACTTTTGGTGTCACCCCTCTGAGGGTTACATCTGATGTGGTCTGCACCCATGTACCCACGTAGTGACGCCACTGAGCATGTGTGTAATCTGTTCACAGAAAATATGTATTCATGACTTGGGAGCATATTAGGAGTACAGACAGGGCCGCAACTAGTGGTGGTGGTGGTAGTGGGGTGTGTGTATGTGCTCCCGGGTGCTGGATTAGAAGGGGCTCCAAGACGGTCACTCACTCTCAGTCTCACATAGGGGCAGATTTATTAAGCCTGGTGAAGTGATAAAGTGGAAGGTGATAATGCACAAGCCAGTCAGCTCCTGTCATTTTTCAAACCCAGCCTGTAACATGGAAGTTAGGAGCTGATTGGCTGGTGCGTTATCACCTTCCACTTTATCACTTCACCGGTCTTAATAAATCGGCTCCTTAATGTTAAATGTTTACAGGCTTTGTTGTGATCTATCAAGAGGTCTGTGAGTGGCTACAGCATTTCCTCGCCCAGTTACAATTGGCTGGTCTATACTAGTAGCCACCTCGGTGCCCAGCCTCCCAGTGAGGTCACGTTACTGGAGAGTATTGCGGCTCATTATATGCGGAGGCGGAAGATGGTGGCCGAGGCAGTCTAGCTGTCAGGGCCGGGTGTGGCAGTGGTCTGAGCTGTACAGCGGGGAATGAGGAGTAAGAGAGAGTGTCGGGGGGGAAGGTGTTTCCGGGGGCACTTGTACATGTATCTTAGCTGTGGCTGTCACAGTGACCTGTGGCAGCTGAGCCGGCATGTGTGTTCCTTGTGGGGTGTCTCAGACTGTGTGTTTGAAAATAACATGCAGCTTTGTGAATTGTGAATGTGCTCTGTGAGCTGCTGGCCACGCCCCCTATCCCTCTCTTCCAGGGAATAGACGCTGTGCGCATGGCCACAGCATCTATTCACCACTGCTCTGCTAAACAGTAGGTGAGAGAGGGTCTCCCAACTGCCCTCCCACCGCGGGGCACTGTGACCCACGAGTGGGACAGCGGGACAGTCTCAGAAAAACTGGACTGTCCCACGAAAATTGGGACATTTTTGAGGTATGTGAAAGTACTGTACATGCAGTGTATTGCTTTATACATTGTCCTAGTTTAACTATCTCACACTATGGGCCTAATTCAGACCTGATCACTGCTGTGTGTTTTCACGCAGCGGGCGATCAGCTCTGAACTGCGCATGCGTCGGCTCTGAAGTGCGCTGGCGCATGCCAGAGAGCTGATGGCCATCTCAGGCCAGCGATCGCTAGGCGGGAGGGGGGCGGTCCGGCAGCGTTTGTCCGCCGTTTTGGGGGAGCGGTCCGGGCAACGTGCAATGCTTTTTTAACTGTGTGGGGGGGGGGGGGGAGGGGGGAAGAAGCAGAGCGGGGTGGACTAGCGGGGACATGCGGGGTGGACTAGCCCTGAGCTGGGTGTCCCCCCGCATGTCTGTGAAACTGATCGTAGATGTGCTAAATTTAGCATATCTACGATCAAGTTTGAATTAGGCCCTATAGCCATACCTCCCAACTTTTTAATGTAGAAATTCGAGACCCTGGCACGGCATAGTCACGTGCGACCCTAAAAGGGGCGTGACCTGTGCTGAGTGGGCGTGGTCTTGTGACGAGGACCCATTACACTGCATTTTTGGGGCATGCCCAGCATTTCCCGAGCAGCTATGTAGCCCCCTGCTCACCTCCCAGCACTTAATAGATGCAGGACTTCCCTCTGATTGGCATCACCTGTGTTGAACTATTTAATTGAGAAAGGTATTTCAACACAGATGATTACAATTAGAGATGAGCGGGTTTGGTTCGTCGAGATCCGAACCCCCCCCCCCCCCCCCCCCGAACTTCACCTATTTTACACTGGTCCGAGGCAGCCTCAGATCTTCCCGCCTTGCTCGGTTAACCCGAACGTCATCATCCCACTGTCGGATTCTCGCGAGATTCGTATTCTATATAAAGAGCCGCGAGTCACCGCCATTTTCACTCATGCATTGGAGATTGAACGGAGAGGACGTGGCTGCGTTCTCTCCCTGAAAAGCTCCGTATCTGTGCTCAGTGTGCTGCAAATATCTGTACTTAGTGTGTTGCAGATATCTGTGCTCAGTGTGCTGCAAATATCTACGTTCTCTGCCTGAAAACGCTCCATATCTGTGCTCAGTGTGCTGCAAATATCTGTGCTCAGTGTGCTGCATTGTGGGGACCACCAGTATATAATTATAGTAGTACAGTACAGTAGGCCATTGCTGTATCTTGCAGCTCTGTGTCAAGTATACTATCTCTGTGCTGCATTATTGTGAGCAGTATATAGTAGGACAGTGCAGCATTTTGGTGACCAGCAGTATATATATAGTACAGTACAGTAGGCCATTGCTGTATCTTGCAGCTCTGTGTCAAGTATACTATCTCTGTGCTGCATTATTGTGAGCAGTATATAGTAGGACAGTGCAGCATTTTGGTGACCAACAGTATACATATAGTACAGTACAGTAGGCCATTGCTGTATCTTGCAGCTCTGTGTCAAGTATACTATCTCTGTGCTGCATTATTGTGGGCAGTATATAGTAGGACAGTGCAGCATTTTGGTGACCAGCAGTATACGTATAGTACAGTACAGTAGGCCATTGCTGTATCTTGCAGCTCTGTGTCAAGTATACTATCTCTGTGCTGCATTATTGTGAGCAGTATATAGTAGGACAGTGCAGCTTTTTGGTGACCAGCACAATCATACCAATTCATATTACATCGCACAGTGACCTCCATTATTCAAATGACTCCACACAGTAGTGCCACTTATACACATTTCACCAGGTAGAGCCACTTATACACATTACACCAGGTAGAGCTCCTTATACACATTACTCCAGACAGAGCCCCCATTTTACACATTACACCAGGCAGAGTCCCCTTTTTACACATTAAACCAGGCAGAGTCACGCTTTTTACACATTACACCAGGCAGAGTCCCCATTTTTACACATTATGCTAGACAGAGACTCTTTCTTACACATTATGCTAGACAGATCCCCATTTTTACACATTACCCCAGGCAGAGCCGCCTTTTTAATATTACGGCAGACAGAGCCCCTGTTGACATGTGACAGCAGCAGAGTCACCCTTTTTATACATTATGGCAGCAGAGTCCCCTTTTGACATTTTACAGCAGCAGAGTCCCCTTTTTACACATTACGACAGCAGAGTCATCTTTTGACATATTACAGCAGCAGAGTCCCCCTTTTTACACATTACAGCAGCAGAGTCGCCCTTCTGACACATTACGGCAGCAGAGTCCCCCTTTTGACACATTACGGCAGCAGAATCCCCCTTTTGACACATTACGGCAGCAGAGTCATCCTTTTGACACATTACAGCAGCAGAGTCCCCCTTTTGCCACATTACAGCAGCAAAGTCCCCTTTTGACACATTACGGCAACAAGAGTCCCTCTATTGACACATTATGGCAGTAGAGTCCCCCTTTGTACACATTACGGCGAGAGAGTGTGTGTTATACTTACCTTTGACCAACCGGCAGTCCTCTCCTCTCTTCCTTCCTGACCCATGCTGTGTCTCTTCGCAGGGAACTGGCGGTGGACTGGGGGAGATGTCATCTCTCCCACAACACAAGGGGGTGGGAGGAGAGGAGGGGGAGCTGCAGCGCTGCCTGACTACCTATGTGAGAAGAGGTAGCCGGGCAGTATACTGCATCTCAGCTGAGCAGTGACGGCGGGCGGGTGGATTGCACAATGCGGTGGCGTGGCCCGGCAGGTGTTGCCGGTGGTCCTGCTCCCACAGTGCATATGCGCTTTGTGCCAGGCACTACTGGCACACTGCTAGTTACAGCCCTGATAGATTCTGTATATTAAATATAAACAAATGGTGTATATTAGATATAAACTAATAGTTTAATAATGCCTGGGTACTGTTTATAGCTCCACCTAATTGAGGGATAACTATTTTATAAAGTTTTCCTGCAGTGGAACAAAGACAACTTTGTTTAAGTAGTCTTTGTTCCACTGCAGGAAAACTTTATAAAATAGTTATCCCTCAATTAGATTAAAATACACTTTTAATCTATAATTTATCTTGCAAAAAGGACTCAGGAGTACTCTCTGTGTGTGTCTCTCTCTAGACCCAAATGCTCTCATTAGATAACAAGTTACACAGGACTCTGACACCCAGGTGGGGAGGAGGAGAAGCTGGAAACCCTGGGTCACTAACAGATCTCTCCCCCCTCCTATCTCTCCTCTGGTCAGGTAGCTCCATTGGTATCTCATGAAACCTGATTCTCCTGTGCCTCTGCCTGCAATGCATACTGTCCTGCTCACATTCTGGCAGCGTGGTCCTGCTGCTGCACAAGAGGCAAAGCTAGTGATGTCAGTGTGCCCCGGCTGGGGGGTCCCTGACAGAGGGGGGCCTGGGGTAGAGTATGCCCTGCCCCACCTCCCTTAATCTGGCTATGGCTGTGGTTAGTTTACCATATGTTTGCTACAGCCCACAGAATATCTGCCTCCAGTAGTGCCTAAGTACTACCGTGAGGTGCGACTTCACAAGCTGGTGTATGAAGCTATTATGAGGCTTGCATGGACGGGATTTCTCGCGTGGTTGGAAGAAACCCCTAAAAATGACAAAGCCTATTTGGATGAAATGCTTAATGGTGTCAATATCTTATGCCAAAACACCTGCAATGCCACATTATCGGAGGTGCTTTGCAATGAAGCCTGTATCCATATTATTTGCACAGAGTTCTGTTTCGGTACAAGTCTTTTTGCACCGGCTTGTGGGCACAAATATCCTGGTTCCCTGCATGGGATTCAACAAAATAGCACCCACCGGGACAGGGGGGCCTATCCATACCACTGGATTCCAAAACATCACCTGTACCGGTCGGAGCTGTAGGGGGGCACTCTTTTTTTTAACAGATACCAGTTCCAACACAGGTACTTAAGGCACCGACACAAGCTGCAGAGTCTCCCCGGTTCCCTGAATGGGCCAAAAATTTTACCACTTTGGAGCAAAATATCTCCGGTTCTGCTGGACCGAATCACCCCAAATTTGGCTCAAATATAGAGGGGATATGCCCCTACTAGTGTGTAAATAGCTCTACCAGAACCGGAGATCCAGGACTTCCAGTCAGCGGTACTTGGCCATTGACTTACCCAGGAGTGCCCGGGTACAGATTCTTGACTTTGCCAGTCTAAAGCTCCGGTTCTGCTGGACCAAATCACCCCAAATTTGGACCACTAATAGAGGGGATACCCTGTACCAAATTTCATGTAAATAGCTCCTCAGGAACCGGAGATCCATGACTTCCAGCCAGCTGTGTTTTCCCATTGACTTACCCGGGGCACTCCCGCAAGCGCTCAAGTGAAGTGGGGTCCATTCCAGGAGCTATATCTTACGTTCCTGTGGTGCCAGAGACTTTGGCATGTGGATAGAAGAGTCTATGTACTATCACCTCACCAAGTTTCAAAATTTTGGGATACATGGTCCGGAAGCGGTGGGGGGGCACTATCCCCCGGGGCCTAGCGCCCCCAATTTGGGGTACAGAAACTTGGGGTCATGATTTTGGGGTAGCCATCCGCTGGGGCTACCTGGGCTACATTGGGGCTTAAGCTCCAGGATGGGTCGGGGTACCCCAAAACATGGACCAAAGTGCTTGGAAAGCTCCACAGGTCAGGGGTCGCGACTTACCTACCACTATGTACCGAGGGTAGGCCAAGGTCTCCTCTGCAAAATGTATATCTTGGATTTTTGAAGAAAAATCACTGGACCAAGCAATTGCCCCCAAAACTGCCCCCACTCAAAAAATGTCACCCGGAATATTTTGCTCCCAGGGGTGCTAAAATTTTGGGGATGGGCTCATCTGAAAGAGGAGGTTCACCTGAACAAAACGTATATCTCTGAATTTTTTTAAACCCCCTGGTCCGGAGATATCAGGGTCCAAAGAGACCCCAAAATCCCCATTGACTTATAATGGAGCGGTTGCCGGTAGGGGCACCAGCTTTCAGCCGGGGTAGCTCCAGAGCCTTGGGGTCCACATACAAGCAAATTGGAATGCCAAGAGAAGAGATCCAGGGCTACAAAACATATATCTCCGATAGTTTATAGACCCCCTGGATCCGGAGATAGAACCTGGCAAAGATCACCAAAATCCCCGTTGACTTATATTACCAACACCCCCCCACACATTTTTGTGTTTTACTACCTATAAACTGGGACTCTGGCAAGGTTATCATACAAAAAACAACTCTACTATCATAGTTCTACAAAAGAAATACAACAAAGTTTTACTGGTACTGATTCGTAAAAAATCTGGCTTTGGCCCATGGACTATAGGGCCTAATTCAGAGTTGATCACAGCAGCAAATTTGTTAGCTGTTGGGCAAAACCATGGGAGTCATTCCGAGTTGATCGCACGCTGCCGATTTTCGCAGCTCAGCGATCAGGTTACTACTGCGCATGCATATGTGTACAGGTAGAAACAGCATCGTTGCTGTGCATTGCTTCTAGCGACGAATCCATTTGCACAACCGATCACAAGATGATTGACAGAAAGAGGGCGTTTATGGGTGTCAACTGACCGTTTTCTGGGAGTGGTAGGGAAAACGCAGGTGTGTCCAGTCGTTTGCAGGGCGGGCGTCTGACGTCAATTCCAGGACCAGACAGGCTGAAGTGATCGCAAGGGCTGAGTAAATTCAGACCTACTCAGAAACTGCAAAAAACGTTTTCGTCCCGCTCCGCTGCACATGCGATCGCACACTTGCTAAGCGAAAATACACTCCCCCGTGGGCAGCGACTATACGTTTGCACGGCTGCAAAAAGTAGCTAGCGAGCAATCATCTCAGAATGAGGGCCAATGGTGGTCATTAGGAGTTGTTCGCTCGCTAGCAGTTTTTAGCAGCCGTGCAAACGGTATGCCGCCTCCCACTGGGAGTGTATTTTAGCTTAGCAGAAGTGTGAACGAAAGGATCGCAGAGCGGCGGCAAAGTTTTTTTGTGCAGTTTTAGAGTAGCTCAATACCTACTCAGCGCTTGCGATCTTCAGACTGTTCAGTTCCTGTTTTGACATCACAAACATGCCCTGCGTTCGCCAAGCCACATCTGCGTTTTCCTGGCACGCCTGCGTTTTTTTTTAACATTCCCTGAAAACGGTCAGTTGACACCCAGAAACGCCCACTTCATGTCAATCACTCTGTGGCCAGCAGTGCGACTGAAAAGCCTCACTAGACCTTGTGTGAAACTACATAGTTCGTTGTAAAAGTACTTTGCGATTGCGCCGCATATGCATGCGCAGAAGTGCCGTTTTTTACCTCATCACTGCACAGCGACAGAATGCAGCTAGCGATCAACTCGGAATGACCACCTATGTGCACTGCAGGGGGGGGCAGATATAACGTGCAGAGAGAGTTAGATTTGGGTGGGGTGTGTTCAAACTGAAGTCTAAATTGCAGTGTAAAAATAAAGCAGCCAGTATTTACTCTGCACAGAAACAATATTACCCACCCAAATCTAACTATCTCTGCAAATGTTATATCTGCCCCCCTGCAGTGCATATGGTTTTGCCCAACTGCTAACAAATTTGCTGCTGCGATCAACCTTGAATTACCCCCTTAGTTCTTTGCGTTTTCTGCAATCATGCAAATATAAAATATGCTGCAAATTACAGGCAGCTTTAGAGCAAAACATCAGTTTCACACGGCATACAGTTTTGGTGCAGTGTTTGTTTGTTTTTTGTCAGGCCATAGCGCAGCAATTGTGAATTTGGCACACTTTGCCAGAGTGTTTGTTTTCCCAGCAAGTACATTGTTTGAGGGCATTTGAGGTAAACGAACTAGTTGAACAAGGGTTACAAATTCATTTTACAGTCAATGAATAAGCAGTATGAGAAATATACTTATCTGCTTGTCAGATTACAGCTTGTATTAACTCATTCATGTTCAGCTGACTGAATAATATATATATATATATATATATATATATATATATCTTTTTGTACTGGGAAAGCATAATGTAAAAAATAATCATGTATATTTATAGTACAATACCCCAAAACATTGGAGGAATTGCTAGAAGCCTTAGAGAGTGATAAAGTGTAGAGAGATAAAGAGGGGTAACCAATTAATCCAATTAGATACAGTAAAACATCGGGTGCGATAAACATGTTTTTTGCACTTTTTTCTGATGTTTTACAGGCTATACAATTTGACCTGTGTGTTTTCGTGACAAAAAGCCCCGAAAAATGTGGGACTGTTTTCAGGGCCGTAACTAGGTGTGTGCCGATGGTGCCTTGCACACAGCGCAACTGCACTGTGGGCGCACCATCTGGCAGCACCATCCGCATAGCCGCTGCCCACTCTCTCCCACTGCCTCCCTGTAGGCCAGCAATCAGGTGTCACCCGGCTGCCGTGCAGTCCCTCTCCACATGCAGTCCCTCTCCCTGTGACAGCGCTCTCACCCAGCTGCCGTGCATAAGAGGACCAGATTTCTCCTCCGGCTGTCGTGCGTAACAAGCGACTGGCTGCTGTGTACCGTACAGTCCCTCTCTCTGTGCACAGCACTCTCACCCGGCTGCTGTGCATGAGAGGACCAGTGTTCTCCTCCGGCTGCCGTGCGTAACAAGCGACCGGCTGCTGCGGACCGTGCAGCCCCTCTCCCTGTGCACAGTGTTGATACCTGGCTGCTGTGTGTGACAACTCTGGCTGCTGCTGCAGCGGATCGTCTGGCTCCTCTTCGCGGGCACAGCGCCACATGCTTACAATGTTCTATTACTTCAAGGTGAAGCTGACGGGGGATCGGGCGGAGGACCTGTTCAGAATAAGGGCTGCAAAAATGTGTTGAAAAAGTCATGGGGAAAGATGGGTGAGTAGTAGGTCCGTGCACAAACCAGGAGACCCACTGAGGGAGTAAGCCTGACATGGGCCTACAGAGGAGAATATGTGATGCTGGGAGATCCCCTGTGTGAACCTTTATGGAACACACATAATGCTTATAGGCAGACAGCACTGATCACTTGCTGTGTGCTGTGTAAACTGTTATAGGGGCGGTGTACGCATATATTTTAGCTTCAAAGTGGTTCTGTGCAAAACACACGCATATATATATCTGCCATAATGTGTAAAAAAAAGGTGCACTCTGTTGCTGTAATGTGTAAAACGGGGACTTTGCATGCCATAATGTGTAAAAAGGGAGCTCTACCTGCCGTAATGTGTAAAAAGGGGGACTCTGCTGCTGTAATGTATGAAAAGGGGGTGTCTGGTGCCGTAATGTGTAAAATGGGGCTCTACCTGGCTTAATGTGTGACGGGCTGTACCTGGTGTAATGTGTGTAAATGGCGCTACTATGTGGCATAAATTGAATAATGGAGACTACTGTGCAGCGTAATATGAATTGGAATTTAATTTGCGGCCACGCCCATTTCTTTTTTTTCCGCGCACCTGTGGCGCACACTGGCCATAATTTAAATAGGGGGGCGCCGATGCTGTTTCTTGCACACAGCGCTAATATGTCTAGTTACGGCACTGTTTTCAGGGATTTGGTTTTGCCTGCCTGAGGCAGATGAAACAAAATCCCAGATAAACCACCTCTCGCGCCTGCTTATTGAGACTAATTGGATAGCCTCTATGGAAGGAATTACCCACAGTTAATGACTGCTGGTAATTGGATACCCCCTAAAGTACTGTACCAGCCAATCAACTCCTAACTGCCATGTTACATGCTGTAACAGTTAGGAGCTGATTGGTTGGTAGTTTACTCTCTTCACTTTATCACTCTCCAAGAATTAGTACATCTGCTCCACATTATGGTGGCTTTCAGTACATTCAGCTGAAGCATGGTGTGTAGCTGTTGTCAGTCACAGTCGCTAAATAGTAAATACCGAGATACTGTATGTGCCTGATTTTAGTCACACACACAACACTGCAACCAGAACTGCGTTATTTATTTCCCAATATATTCTAATCTACCCTATTAGGTTATAATTACATTAAAAAAAATTCCCATACTGTGCAATCTGAATTCCAAGGCTTGCTTTCTTTTGTTTACTACAAAAAGGAAACATTTGTTGTTTCCATGGTTATATTTGTTTTGTTATACACCTAAAAACCCAAAAATTATTAATTGCTTACACGCAGTAAACGACAGTCGTACTTATGTTGCATTAGGACCTGACTGTCTTTCTGCTGTGGCAGGAGTCAGTATGTTCTAAAGCTGGCCGCACAGTCACTCCTGCTGCCACTTACTTCGATCTCCAAGTGACAGCGTCCACTGTTCAGTGGGCCACAGAGGGTGTGAAAATCATTACTATTATTGTTAATTTAGCTTCTGATTAAACTCAAATTTGTAGGACAATAGAATAAAATAGGTTAGCAATGTAACTTCCTGGCAGAATATTTTGATTGAGTTAAAATGACAGATGTGCCAGAATGCCAGATTTCTACATTAAATATTACATTTGCATTATTTGAATGTAATATTGTTTATATGTCAAGAGACAGTTTATTTTGGGACAAACCCTTACTTTAAAAAAAAATAAAAGTAAAACTCTCCCACAATCAGGGTGAAATAGGGAGAAGAACGCTGGCTGGATCATTTAAATCCAACAAGGTAAGTATGCAGTGCCTCTCATGCTTTATTGGGCAGCACCCTCAGCCATCTAATCAGCAAAGGTGGAGCATGGAGCCATGGCACCTGAAGCAAGTGTGTGCTGTGGTGCCACACTTTTTAGTAGTCACCCTCGGTGGTGACACACATCACTCCGCCTTAGATGCAGCTCTTTATATAGTACTGTAGGTATAATTTTACTAAGCGTTTGCAGTAACCCATAACTATTCAACTTACATTTTTTAATTGATAATAAAAGAGGTCTCATTCTTTACCCACTGTAATTCCCCTCACTACCACTGCCTAACAGCATAGCTCACCCACAGAAATATTTCCTCACTCACCATCACTCTAATTAACTCATCCACTGTAATTCCCCTCTCACTATCAATCCCACCTGCACCCCAGCAGCCCAGGGGGTGGAAGTGAGAGCCTGTCCATTGTAACTTTTCTGCTGTGCACATGTACTGTGAGTTGTGTGACTGGTTCCCGGAGGTAAAGTACTTTTTAATTGTATGGTTGCATGCTCTTATTAGACCAGTGCAGTCTTTTCTGCTTATAATTGCAAGTTGGGAGTGTTCAAATAGGATGCGTTCAATTTGCCAGCTTTCAGGATCCCAGCAATCATGATACCGACGCCGGAATCCCGACAGACAACAATGCTGCCAGCCAGAATCCCAGCAAAACAGGACTATTCCCACTTATGGGTGTCCAATACCCCTTTCACACCACACAAATAACCCGGTATCGACCAGGCATATTGCCGAGTTGGCACAGATCGTCGTGCGGTGTGAAAGCGCCATGGTGGAATTCCCGGGTTGCCTGACCCTCTAATTCAACCTGGGAATAAAGCAGTGTTATTCCTGGGTTGAATACCGGGTCAGTGACAGCGTGAACAGGTTCCCGGGTTGATGCGACCCGGGACCCGTTCACTAAATAGGAAGAGGCGGCGCAGAGATGAGCTCATCTCCCTGTGCTACCTCCGCCCCCCACTGCTATGGCAACCCGCCTGGCATATTGCCGGGTCAGGGAAGCCTGCTGTAGCGTCCAATGCCGGATCCCACCTGGGGAGGACCCGTTACCAATTCCCGGGTGGGATCCGGCATTTGCGGTGTGAAAGGGGTACCAGGGGACAGTTTGCGCTTGCCCGCTGCTGGCATTCTGGTGGCTGGGATGTCGCTGTCAGGATATGGACAGCAAGCATCCCACCCGCTGGTAAATCATACTGAATCCTTTCAAACGACTGTACTAGTTTAGAGGATACAGACTTTTAACAGAATTTATTATAAACAGGTGTGGTGTAATATAACAGGGGTGTAAATTCCAAAAGACAATATAGAACATTCACAGCTGAGATGTCTCTGCTTGCTGTTTTCTGGCAGAGTTTCATCTCATTTATTCTACACCCATTGCAAGACTTTAATTTTTGCAATAACTAGCTAGTGGCTCGACCTCTGAAAGAAAACAAGTCTTGTTGATGCTTGTTGAATTGTGTTGTCAGAGAGAAGGGGGACAGCTAGATCCAGAGCTGTAACTATGTAGAGCTGACAAAAGTCACGGTGAGGGCGCAACTAGCCGCATCCCCATGACTTTAGTCAGCGGCATTGTACTGAGTCAAACTGACTCATTACAAGTTGTCTGAGAGGAGCAGCAGTGCCGGAGGCAGGGGACAAGGAGGAGGAGGGACGGCGGCGCTGCTGCAGCTGTCCCTCTCCTTCCACATAGGCTGGCCACCGCCGCTGTGAATGCTGGGATGCGCTTCCCTCATCCCAGCATTCATAGCGGCGGCCAGCCAATGTGGAAGGAGAGGGATAGCTGCAGCAGCGTCGCCACAAATTACAGTGCACTGCTGCGGCTCCTGAGTCCCCGTCCCTCCTCTTTCTCCCCTGCCCGGGATCTGCCAGCAGCTGCTGCACCGAGGAGCCTGATTGCCTGAGCCAGCGGAGAGACAGTAAGTATTTGTCTATCTATCTATCTATCTATCTATCTATCTATCTATCTATCTATCTGCCGTAATGTGTAAAAAAGGGTATTCCCTCAGCCGTAATGTGTAAAAAGGGGGACTGTCTGCCGTAATGTATAAAAAGGGGGACTGTCTGCCGTAATTTGTAAAAAGGGGGACTCTGTTTGCCGTAATGTGTAAAAAGGGAACTCTGTCTGCTGTAATGTGTAAAAAGGGGGACTGTCTGCCGTAATGTGTAAAAAGGGGATTCTGTCTGCTGTAATGTGTAAAAAGGGGACACTGTCTGCCGTAATGTGTAAAAAGGTGGACTCTGTCGGCTGTAATGTGTAAAAGGGGCTCTACCTGGTGTAGTGGCGCTACTGTGCGGCATAATTTGAATAATGGAGACTACTGTGCACCATAATATGAATTGGTATTAATTTGATGGCCCCACCCCTTCCCCATGAAGCCATGCCCCTATATTTTTTGTGCGCGCCTATGGCACGCACTGCCCATGTTTTGCATAAGGGGGGGCGCCGTTTCACAGCGCTAAAATGTCTAGTTACGGCACTGGCTATACCATAAAACTGCAGTGCTGTAAATGTGCATGTATGAATTTCCTATAAACATCTAGCAGGAGATCATTCAGAACAATCTGCAGGCATGTTAAAGCTGTGACAGAGGTTTTGTGACAGAGCTGTGGAATCCCGACACTCAGGAGAGCGGCACTGAAACACCGACAGCCGACATCCTGAAGGTAAGCATCAGGGATTCTCTTTAGGTTTAAGGGGGGTACAGACGGAGAGATCAGTGCTTAAATTCGAAGCAATTTGACTAGATTCCTTAGAAAGAAAAAAGGGCAATTGGTTTCCCCCAGCACCCTGAATGATAACCGTAACCAGATATAAATCCCACATGATAATAGAATTCAGAGATCTTCGTTACACATATTTGCGCAAATGTGTGAATAAGCCCCAAAGCCGCATCAAGGCATCTCTGTATATTACACATATACATAAGTAGATGTGAATTGTTGAGTATTGGCAAAATAAAATCAGAGAGACTCTTTATTGTTTCTGTATTTATATTTTTTATTTATTTGTGTGCTTCTTAACTAGTGCTGTTCTTCATTGTTCTATTGAAGAGCAATGAGAAATCACACTTCACTTTGGGGGAGATGTAATAAGCAGTGAAAATAGTGGATAAGTGAGCCAGTGGAGAAGTTGCCCATAGCAACCAATCAGCATTGATGTAACATTTATAATTTGAATACTATAGAAGTATATAGAGCAGCTGATTGGCTCACTTCTCCACTCTTATCACTGCTTAGTACATCTCCCCCTTTACTGAGGAATAGATTGATCCTTTCTTTCTTTCTTACGTGCCTGACATCTTTGTTCCATATGTACATATGCGCTTAGCATCGTGATGATGGCCAGCGATGTCACATAGTACATCCCACCCACAAACTGGTTAGCCCAGGGCTGGAATCCCTCTTAACAATATTGCCCTGGCATGACGGCTAATGCCCAGACATTAAAAGCCTTCTGGCGCCTGTAGTCCACCTGTACACAAAATACTAAAATAAAGACAGCACACAGACACTAAATGTAATAATTTATTGAAAAAGCATGCTGCCCCCACACGTCCTCTTTCACCAAAGCAGTGATCACTCCTCATCATTCTAAGTAGGCATCCAGGGCTTTTTGGCAAAACAACAAACTGGACGGAGCCGAACAGACTGTCCCTATACACTGTGTACAGAGTCCTGGTGAAAGACAGGTCACTTGAGGACACTTCCATACTGATTAGGAACTCAGAACCCCCCTGTGCATGTGCCGCTCTCCCAGAGCCGGCCCTAGCCAATTTGATGCCCTAGGCAAAATTTTGTTTGGTGCCCCCTAGCTCCGCCGCTAGTTCTGCATCTGTACCTGCAACGCTCAGGTAGTGGGGCCCACCGGGGGGTTACCCTGTGGGCCAGTTCAACTCTGCACAATGCCACACAGTAATGACCATAATACATATAATTCCACACAGTAAAGGAACCTTACACATATGCCCCACATTAGTAATGCCCATAATACACATAATGCCACACAGTAATGCACCTTACACATATGCCCCACATTAGTAATGCCCATAATACACATATACTGCCACAGATACTGCCACACTTACTGGTTATACAAAAAGATCAGTATCAAACATGTAGAAACTGTCCATTCTCTTCACTATTCAGTGTGTTTGCTGGTGTCTGTTACTCCCGTTAACTGCATGCCCTTTACTTTATACTGTGGGAGCTAAATGCTCTGCCCTCCAGTCTGATGTGTCCGAAAGTCACGCTGCACTGATGTTAAGAAATAGCACAACGCAACTTACTGACCACGTTACAGTGCTAGATGGCAGGGGAATTTTACGGTATGGACTGACTAGGAAATAAAGTGTGGGGAGAACACTGCCCATGTTATGTCCCTGCAGACACCTGGGGTTTGCACAGGGATAAGGGACACAGAATAGCAGGGTCCCCCTCCCTAATGTGCACATGCAGTATAGGTGATGTCAGATTTATGTGGTGCAGTCTTCCACAATACACATGTGTTATCATAAGAAGCCATCCAGTAATAACCTTATATAGTCAGTAAAAATGTCACAGGTCCAGGAATTGCATTTACTGGGCTTCTGCTGTCTGTCTGAGGTCTCACAAGTCAGGGGCATTCAAGCATGTCGGAGGAAGTTTAAGGCACAGTGTGCATTTTTTTTTGACAAATGTAAACAGCAGTGTATACAAGTACTGATTGAATACATTTAGAAAGTAACAGTTAGTTTGCGGACTGTCCCTCTCAGCATGAGATACTGCAGGGACATGCTTGGATGCCCCTAGACATGCTTGAATGCCCTAGGCAAATGCCTAGCTTGCCTATAGCTAAGGCCGGCTTACCCTCCACCTACACATTGGATTTAACCCCTATTTTAAAGTACAATTGTATCTGCCAGTCTTCCATTGTATTTTACTAAGGCATGTCATGTTGAGAATTAAGTTTTACTTGGAGCTTGAACTGGATTTGGTCTGGCCTACCGTCATAAGGGTTGGGTATGGGTGACCGGCGTTTGGGATCCAGACGGTCACCATACTGAGGCCAGGATCCCGGGGTTTAGAATGCGGGCAGGCTCGCCACAGGATCTATTCCTACTCTATGGGTGTCATGGACGTCCACGAGTGGGAATAGTCCCTGTTAGTCGGCATGCCGACTGTTGGGATTTTGAGGGGTCGGGATGCAGGCGTCGGTATTGTGACCGGTGGTCACATAACTACATCCCCTCATAAGGTCTTGTCCATGAATTGTAAGGTTACATTCTGTGTATTGATCAGTCCACAATATGGCTACTTTTATAGCTTACCTCCCAACAGTCCCGCATTCAGCGGGACAGTCCCATGTTCCTAGGACTGCCCCACCATTGGGCCACAGTGTCCCGCGGTGGGGGAGCACACACTATGCAGAGCAGTGGGTAGGCAGTGGGAGCGCACGGCATCTAGTCACAATGCTGGGAGTGCCTGGGGGTTCCCCAGCATCTCAGAGAGTGCTGGGCATGCCCCACCAGTGACAGGAACGGGGGTGCCGTGAAGTTTCACCCCCTTTCCCCAAGGCTCCACCCCCTTTATGGGCAAGCACCAAACCACCAGTGTTGGGAGGTATGCTATAGTGTGTAGTTTACAACAGTTCAATTCTATTTCTAGTGACTATTTCTGAGAGAAAATTAGGCATCAGTTCTGTCAGATTATGTTCTGACTTCAGTAAAATGACTGCCTTTACTGCACCTCTGAAGTGATCAAAATGATGTAAGCTTTTAAGATTTATTGGTATTCATGCCTGCAAATATATACAGCACAATAAAGTACATTTGATGTAACAAGACATATTTTAACACTTTGGAAAGTCTGTAAATTGAGTTTTCTCACACCATATACGTAGTGTTGAGATGAAGTGATTCTTTCAGAATTGCCATTTTAGTTGTTATACGTGAGACTACTGGTTCTACTGTGTCTAGGCGACAAAAGATTGTAAATTCTGGCTTAAAAGTGATTAGCGGATAGTTTTTCATTACCATTTTGAATAGGTACTTTATGGCTAATCAATGTACTTGCATTTGCCAGAACATACAGAAATGAAACATTTTATGTAGAGATAATATAAATTGTCATAAATTTAACAATAAACTTCTATTTATATATTCTATTCTGTGATCAAGCGAAAAAATGGGTTGAGATTAAACTGTATTTAAACAGAGGTACTGGTATATCTCACAAATGAGTCTGACCTCTTGCATTCCAAATAATCAAAACCATGTAGCAGGTTGGATACGGGATCCTGGTGCTTGGAATGCCGGCTGTCAAAATACCAATGGTGGCATCCCGGAGCTTAAGAATCCCAACAGCTTCTAATAAGTAAGGTAACCATGATCCCTTAATCCCTTAACCCTCACCCATCTTTCTCGCAGCCTGCCCCTAACCTACTCCCCCTTCCACAGCCTAACCCTAAACTTCCCTGGTGGTGCCTAACTCTAACCTTTTCTATCTGCAGCCTAATCCTAACCCTTCCTTCCCCGCAGCCTAAACCTAACCCTTCCTCCAACGCAGCGTAACCCTAACCCTCCCCGGTGGTGCCTAAACCACAAAATCACGGGTCTGTCCTGGGATTTTTCAGGGTTATACCCGGCTTTTACCATGATCCACTGCACCATCATCCTGGGTTTTTCCCGGGTCGCCTCTGTTTCCACTGAACCTGAGTAAACACAGCAAAACTTGTGGATGTCATTAAAAATGGCTTTTATTCAGGCCCACAAAGATGAGGTCACAGAAAAGGAACAAAAGGGAGAGGTGGGGATTGCTCACAGCATTACAGCAATGATGACTTCCAGGTCAGCTTGTCTGTGTGCGCACATAAAAACAGCCTCTCCCAGCACGTCTCTGGTCTCTGGGTGATTACCTCAGCAGCTAGCACCCTGGAGGGACCAATCAGCGGCTTTTGCAATTACCTGGGTCAAAAAACCCGGTTTAGAGCTGTTTCCACTTCATAGTTACTGGGTTTTACCTGCTAAAAACCCTGATCAATACCCAGGAGAAAATTCTGAGTCAGTAGACCCGGGATTTTTTCCTTGGAGCCGTTTCCACTGAGCCGCGTCCCAGGTAGTCACGGCAATTACCCAGGTTTTTTAGGCAGTTGTAAAGGGATATTATATTAGACTGTGTTTGAAATATGATAGGTAGGAGCTGGTTGGTTGGTACTTTACCTCTGTCCACTTTATGTCTCTCCAAGGCTTAGTACATAGACACCAACATTATGTCTGCTCCTGTTTAATGAGGATTTCCTCCTATGTCTGGGGATAGATCTCATCTGCCTGCGCCTGATGCACATCAGTAGCGGATCTTGCCACAGGCAAGCAGGACTTTTGCCTGGGGCGCCGCTTTCCGGGGGGCGCCGCACCATGGCAAGATCCGCTACTGTGCCCCCCGCTGTGTCCGCTGTGAAGGGAACTAGACGCTACCTGTCTAGTTTCCCTTCGTGGAGAGAACCTTTGCTGTGCGGTGCGCGATGACGTCATCGTGCACCGCACAGCATTGTGGGACTGACACAGACGCTAGGGGTCATAATTGACCTCTAGTGTCTATCTATGCTGTGCTATGGGAGAGACGTCATGACGTCTCTCCCATAGATCTGAGGAGAGGAGTGGCGCCGGTGGAGATCTGCAGCAGTCGGGAATCAGGAGCGGGGATAGTAAGTATTAATCATTTTTTTCGTGTAAGCGGCGCTACTCTACAGGGGGCACAAATGGGGGCACAACTCTACAGGGGGTGTAACTGACCACGCCCCCTGTATGAAGCCACACCCATATTTTCCGCCCGGGGCGCCAAAAGGGCAAGAACCGGCCCTGATGCACATACAGAGCCGGCTCTAGGCATAGGCAAACTAGGCAATTGCCTAGGGCATTTGGAATGTCTAGGGGTACAAGCAGCTTCTGCTGATTAAAATTATATGTAGCATGCCTATATTCTGTGTGTGACTGCAGCTATATCTGCATATGAAATGCTATGTTACAGAGAATTCCTGGAAATCACTGTAATGTAGCATTTCGTATGCAGATACAGCCACAGTCGAATACAGAATATAGGCATGCCGCATATCATTTTAATCATCAGAAGCTGCTTCTGCATACTAGTCACACAGCAATGCAAATAAGATGCATTTTCGGCACAAAAGGTGCCCAACGTTAGCAGAGCTGGCCTAGAGCTGCCAGCTGACTCACCCCAGGCATCTCCTGCTGCATGGCAAGCAGAGGCATAGGTCACAGTGTTAGTGACCGTGTGTGTGCTGTGTACAGGTGGGTTGGTTGTTCGGCATATGTGTAAGTAAGGGGCATTATGTGTGTCATGTGTATAAATTAATTAATAATGTGCAGCATATGTGTAAAGGACATTATGTGTATCATTATGTGTATAAGGGCATTAATAATGTGCGGCATATGGGTAAGGGACATTATATGTATAAGGGCATTCATAAAGGTTGGCATAATGTGTAAGGCACATTATGTTTATAAGGACTATAATAATGCGTGTTATATGTGTAAGGGGCATTACTGTGTGGTATTATGTGTATAAAGGCATTACTAATGTGTGGCATTATGTGTATAAGGATCTTTACTGTGTGGCGTAACATATAGAAAGGGCACTACTGTGTGGTCTAATGTGAATATGGGGCACTACTGTGAGAAGTAACGTATATAAGGTAAAGTGGGACTACTATGTGATGTAACATGAACAAGGGACACTATCGCATGGTATAATGTGAATAAAGTTGCACTACTGTGTTGCGTAATTTGAATTGGGGGTACTATTGTGTGGCCATGCCCCTTCCCAGCAAGAATATGCCCCTTTCTGGGCTGTGCGCCGAATGTGCGCACTGTTCCTATTTAAAATATAGGAGGTAGGAGCACCAAAGGACTGCTAAGGGTGAGGGGTGATTATGTTAGGATAGGGGTGCAGGGTTAGAGGCGGAACTAGCCGCGGTGCTAGGGGGCACCAGCCAAAATCTGGTCTAGGGCATCATATTGGTTAGGTTCGGCTCTGTGCACATATCATTCTTCTTCTCTGAATCTCACCGTCTCCCCACACTCTTTATGTGTCAAATTCCCCTTCTACTGTAGATTACAAACTCTTATGGGCATTGACTGCTATTCCCGTTGTATTGTTGTTTGTGCAGCAGTTGTCCTATTTGTGAAGCACTGCATAATATATAATATATTAGCACCATATAATATTAGAGCTTAATGGTAACTAAAAAGGTACGTGAAAAAAGGAGGAATGAAGCAGAGGCAGGGTTACATCCAAACATTTTTAGAAGCTATAATTGGAAATGGAAACGTAGAAAGCCAGAGTTATACTGTATACAGTTAAATAAGGAGGGACACAAGTTGGAAGGATCCTGTGGAATCAAGAGGGCATGGGGGCAACAAATTGGAAAATCAAAGGATCAAAGAACTATTCAAGAGCACAGGAAGCTGGCTTAATGTTTAGGAAGTGCCAGCGGATGGGAAAAGTATAGGAGGCAACATATATAGGGGGGTACAGGAGCATGATATTGTGTATGGCAATAAGGCAACATCTCTAATGTCATGTATTTTGACAAGGGATATATCTAGCATGTGATTGGCACAGACTGGTATAAGATTAGGGCAGAGGCTTATGTCATGTAGTTTTCTGCACTAGCTTGTGAAATTTATTGAACAAGAACTTGTTTAATCTGTTGGGTACAGACTGGCATAGTGTGATAGCCATAGGCTAGCCTGGAACACACAGGAATAACATATTTGGCAATAACTAAGAACAAGCTTTATAAGGGACGGGATGTACTAACAATAAAATGTGGTCAAACCTCTGAGGTGTGATGCATTCCGAAATATTTATCAAGTTGGCATGGCCTTTAGAAGTCTATGGGCTTCATGACACATAAATCCCAGAGAGGGATCTGATAGGCTCACACATGTGCTGGCCGATAGCTGCACATGCACAATAGGACTCCCAGGTTATAAACCCGGAAGTCCTCACAACGCATAGGGCAGCAAATATCAGTAGAGTGTGCTTTGGGTGAATATTCGTGATTCTACACGCACATGGCATTAATAAACACCGCTATGCATGTGATAAGTTGCAGGATATATCACATGCAATATGCAATGCATGATATATCCCACCGTAATGCGATGGTGCAAATGATTGGGCAATAGCTTGTACAATATGATGGGCATAGGCTGGTTTATTGCAGGGGGTGATATGAGGCAAAGGTATTTATGGCCTGCTTCTGGTAGGTATAAAGATGTCTTTGATAGACTGTCCAACTCTACCCTAGACAGGGATGTACTCAATCCCTTTGTTCTCATAATGCTGGCAGTAGAGCATTTTGATGCAGAAAAGTGTTATCAATCATTGCATCTACTGACTGATATGTTGGCTCATATAAAATATGATTTCAAGCAGACAACAGCAATCACATCATCACTGTACAACAATGCTAAACTGACCTACTTTTTACTGTTTGCTGAGAGCAGGCTAATCCAGTTTAGCATGGCTAAAGGAGGATGGGCATGCTCGAAATATTTCTGATGTATGAAACTGAAACGATTCAGTGAGGTGACATGAAGCACACTCTTCCCTGAGAAACTCTGAAACATGGTGGCTTTATTGTACTGGCCGGGGCATCAAAGGTGCGTTACATTATCAACTGTAACTTGTAATTGGCAGCAGATGTCAAACACTTTGTGGACGCAGAAATGCACTGAATTGGTTTTCCTGTAGGAGAACACTATGGGGATAGTTGGGATAATACACAATCTGTGCATTTTTGGGAATGTCTGTAACTACAGTATGTAACTACACTTATATGTTACTAAACCATGCTCACTTCTGTCTCTACTTAATGACCACGTATCTGAGGACCAGTCTGTTGATAAACAAATTAGATACAAAGATGCTTATTGAAGTTCAATAACATACACTCAGTCACACAGTTATCACAAACTCTAAAGTTGAAATAGCAATGTTTGACCACTATAATAATAAAGGTCATAAAGTGCTTTCTTCCATTACTTCCTTGTCTATAATTCACTAAAGCCTTTTACTGTTTTAGAAGCAAAGTTAGAAGATTTCTCTCTCTCTCTCTCTCTCTCTCTCTCTCTCTCTCCCTCTCCCCTCTCTTTTCCTCTCTCATCCCCTCTCTCCCTCTCTCTCTATCCTCACTCACCCCCTCTCTCCCTCTCTCGCTATCCATCAGTGGTTCTCAAACAGTGTGCCTCAGGTCACATGCAGGGGTGTCTTGGGTTGGTGATCCATCACCAGTACAAATTATTATATCAATGTTATAGGCAAAATCAGTGCTGGTGGCTGCCAATCATAAAATATGTGGCCAAACAGAAGCAACTCTTCATCCCTGCCAGGTCACACCACTGTGCGGATTTTCCTGAGACCCTTCACTGGCAGTGTCAGGTTGTTGGTGTGTTTTTGGGGAGTTGAGAATACTCCTAGAGGTCAAATATTTCGATTTGCATTAAAATGTACTGTAATACCTTTAATCTTAATATGATGGGAATAATATTGTATTATTTTTAGTGTAATATCCATTTAACCAGATATTCAAATTTGATTGATGTTGAAGCTGTTTTCAATGTATCAATAAACCCTAACCCTCTAGCTCACTGTCTAGGTGATATATCTTTGATTCAGAACTATTCTCTCCTTTTCCCCAGATGCAAATAGTAGCTAATCATGTTACATACATCTAAAGCACCCTACACATTTGCCGCCGAGGTGTCCAGCGGCCGATATGGCCAACAGATGACCCGGCGGCACGTGACAGGGGGAGTGAAGTTTGACCTGGCCCCATAGCACTGCATGCTAATATGGACGATATTGTCCACATTGGCTTGCAGACATAAACGACTAACGACCGCTGGGTCATGCATCGTTCATCGTTGGTGCCTACACACTGAGCGATATGAACAATTTATCGTTCATTACTGAATGAAATTGTTCATAACGGCCGCATACATCGGTAAGTGTGTAGGGCCTATTAGTAGCAATTCCCGAATAGACATGTATCGCACAAGACACTGTTGATGGTCAGTGCATGCGCAAGCCACAGGGGAGATGGAGAGAGGGATTCTTTGGATTCCTCTCATGGGAATTCTGCGGTAAGAAGCCCATAGGCTTATAGAGCATGCCTACTGAGAACAAGCTCTAGGAAGTGAAAGCTTTTGGAAATGTGTGTGCAGGTGTTGATATTGCAGAGTTATATAGGCACACATCAGTGGATGAGTCAATCTATGATTCAGATCCAGCTACTTAACCAGTGGAGTTGGTTTATTAATGGATATCAGGTACATATTCACTGTTACATGTCCACTGATGATGGAGCATAATTTGAGCAGAGTGGGGTTTCATACAGCTCACCAGCCTGGCAGTGAATACTGCAAACACATAGCAGTGCAGGGATACCGGAACAGCTTTATATCAGCAGGTAATCGCTAGTATCACTGAAGCTAAGCTGGAGAATCCTGTCTCCCACCATATCACAGTACAGGGTGAGGTATGGCTGACACCCACAAGTGGAAATAGTCCCTGTTGGTTGGCATGCCGACCGTCGGGATAGTGAGGGGGTGGGATGTTGGTGGAGGTCATGTGAATGGGATCCGGTCTGAAGATCGACACTGTCTAGGTCGACAATGTTTATGTCGACCACTATAGGTCGACAGTCACTAGGTCGACAGGGTTTGAAGGTCGACAGGGTTTCTAGGTCGACAGGTCAAAAGGTTGACATGAGTTTTTCACGATCTACGTTGACTTCGATTGGAACGGTAATCTGTGCCAAGCAAAGTGGTAGCAGAGCAAGGCACCTTGCCCGAAGTCGCTCGCCATGCGAGGGGACACTGTGCACTAATTCGGCTTCCCCGTCACTGTACACCAAAAAAAAAAAACTCATGTCGAACTTTTGACCTGTCGACCTAGCACATGTCGACCTAGAAACCCTGTCGACCTTCAAACCCTGTCGACCTAGTGACTGTCGACCTATAGTGGTCGACCTAAACATTGTCGACCTAAACACTCTCGATTTGATGATCCACATCCATGTGAATACCACCCCACAGTACATAGTCTTACACATAAAAGAACAAGATGGCCCCTGTACATGCTTTGTATATAGATCTTGGTGGTTATCATGGGATAGGGCATGAAGCATCCCTAGAGTACTGGAAGACTGGAGTCTGTGCAGTAGCGCACCCTACTTTCAAGACCCTCCCCCCTCGCTACAAGCTTCTACTTATACAAACATTTAATTTCAGCTTTTATGTAGAGACCTGTAAAATAAATTTGGTTAAACCAGAGTCGGATTAAGGGGGGGTCCCGGGGGTATGTACCCCAGGCCCCCCTTTCTAAATGGGCCCCCTACCAACCACCATCCACAGATTGGAGCTCTCTTACTGATCTGCGGCGCTGTACTGTGCTCCTGGCTTCTAGGTTGCCCTTGCAACCTAATAGCGGCGGCGCCAGTGCTGCATAGCAGTACAGGACAATAGCTGTCCAATAGTTTTTGAAGTAGCAGTCTGTGGCTCAGTCATTGGCTGGGCGCGCAGGCTGCGCTTCTGCAGGGAAGAGAGATGTGGCAGCGTGTAGAGGCAGGGGATGGAGCGTTCTGCTTAGAGGAGACAGAGAGAAACAAGCTCTCTCTCTCCTGTCTCCTGTATGACATCAGCCTACATGGAAGCAGCAGAGGAAACGGTAATGCTGGCTGTATACATATGTGTATAAATATATGTGTGTATATGTAAACATACTGTATATACTGCATATGTATGTGTACATATATATATATATATATATGCAAAAGTACACATGCATATACAGTATGTACAGTATGTTTACATACACACACACACACATATATTTTATATATATGTGTGTGTGTGTATATATATATATATATATAAATATATACTGTATATGGGAAGCAGTTAGCTTCCTGACAGTATCCCGGCGGTCAATATACTGATGCCAAAGGACGCCACAATGCCGGCGTCTATATACCGACGTTGCACGGGATACCGGCGTTTTATATATATATATATATATATATATATATGTACTGCAGAAACAGGCGGCACTCTCGGCGTTTGAAATAAAGACAGACAAGACTTACTTCTCTGTCTTTATTTCAAACGCCGAGAGTGCCGTCTGTTTCCGTAGTACATATCATTGGACACAGCATTGCTGTTACCATTGGGAGGGCACCGGCATCATTATCCGATTTCATGCACCTTTGGGACTTGGGAGTGCCGTGGACTCTGTGCTTTCATATATATATATATATATATATATATATGTAGAAAAAGTATAAGACCTTTCTCGCGCTAAAGATATTATGAGCTACACCGTAGGGGAAGTACCCCCTGTTAGACAGGGTACAATGGTTACGAATAAAAAAGAAATAGAGTTTCCCCAGGGAGCTAGTGATATTCTTTGGTATATCAAGAGTTTTCACTTCAAATAAAAAATCATGAGAAATAGACTTATTTATTTAATAAAATACAGTAAAATAAGCTGTATCACAATATGTCCAAAGTAACAATCAACAAAGTTTCGTACAAATATTTGTGTTGGTAACAATTCAGTCACATATTAACATGATAATTGATCCTCCTTGAAGAGATGACAAAAACCGCTGTCTTAACCCAACGCGTTTCGTCCTACGGACTTCATCAGGGGTTATATTTATAATCAAAGGATCACAGTATGGACAAGCAACTTAGCGTGTCTTCAAAGATAAATAAAAACACTTAAAAGTGATATCGAACTAGATCACACCACATGGGATATCTCTCTGCATCCAGTAATGCTCCTAGCTGCTGCACACCTATATATATATATAATTAATCTGCCTGCCTCTGTATTAGGGGCCCCGCTGTCTGAAATGGCCCGGGCCCCCATGGCTTTAATTCGGCTCTGGGTTAAACTCATGAAAATCATCAACATATCACATGACCTTTGCTTGGCCTTCTTGGATGATACATTAGTAAAAGTACCTTTACTGATGAGCCTTAACATGGGCCATAACAACAGCCTTTCAACTCACAAACTTGAGACTGCTGTTACTATCACAATTCTTGATACTTTTTACACTTGTGATCCTTAAATCTTGCAAATTCTCTTTGCCTATCTTGGATTTCAATTCACACCAATCAAACTTTAGTTTTGATTTCAGGATATCTCACTGATTTCAATATTTGCAAATTCTTCATCATGCATCTTAAGTGGTTTGACGATATTTGATCTTACAGAAGATCCCCTATGTGGCTTAACTTCCACCCTGATAGTCTCTGATCTTCAGCTATCTCCAGTGACACATACAGTACTTATTCTGCATATCAGCTTTCAACTTTTCTTCGCCTTGTGCTGTGACTTTGAATATAACATCTCTTCATTTAACCTTTTTGGTATTTACATTCCATAATCTGTATCCTTTGCTTTTGTGGCAATAGTCAAGCATGATGCACATTTACTGATTTTGAATCCAGCATGCATCTTCTTTCTTTTTGTATTTGGACATAGGCAGTACTTCCAAATGTTTTGAGATGTTTTACACTTCATTTTCTCTTTGACCATGCTTTAATAGGTATTATGTCCTTTAGTGCAACTGCAACTATAGAAGAACTGTTGTTAGATAAAGTATTATGGACAGGGCTTCTACCCAAACTTGCATGTGTAGCCCTGCATCCTTGCATGCATCTTGCTCTCTCCCAAAATGTACGGTTTGCCCATTCACTAACACCATTTTGTTTAGGAGCATAGGCAATGGTCAACTGATGCTCTATTCCGTATTTTATTAACAATTGTTCCACCTCTCTGCTATTCTGTTATTCTCCAACAATATCAGATCTACGGATCTTGAGTCTGTGAACTGTTTGATTTTCTACAAGCCTCTTGTATTCTGCAATCTTTTTCATCACTTCAGATTGCTCTCTGATGAAGTATACATGTCATCCTTGTAAAGTAATCTATCACCAGAGCCGGCCCTGGGCATAGGCAAACAGGCAAATACCTAGGGCATTTGGAATGCCTAGGGGCACAAGCAGCTTATGCTGATTAAAATGATGTGTGGCATGCCTATATTATGTGTGTGACTGCGGCTGTATCTGCATACGAAATGCTACATTACAGTGTATTCCTGGAAATCACTGTAACATACCATTTCATATGCAGATACACAACAATCGCAAACAGAATATAGGCATGCTGCATATCATTTTAATCAGCAGAAGCTACTTGTGCATCCTAGCCACATAGTAATGCAAATAAGACGCATTATCTGCAAAAAAAAGTGCCTGCCGTTAGCAGAGTAGGCCTAGAGCTGCCAGCTAACTCATTCCAGGCATCTCCTGCTGCATGGTGTATTGAGGCAAGATGTATGAGGACACATCTGTATCCAAGCAGAGGCAGAGATCACAGTGTTAGCGGCCGTATGAGTGTTGCACACAGGTGGGTTGGTTGTGCAATAGTGTCCGGTATATGTGTAAGGGGCATTATGTGTGTCGTGTATAAATGCATTAATAATGTGCGGCACCTGTGTAAGATGCAGTATGTGTGTCATTATGTGTTTAAGAGCATTAGTAAAGGTTGTCATAATGTGTAAGGCACATTATGTTTATAAGGACATTAATAAAGTGTGTCATGTGTAAGGGGCATTACTGTGTGGTATTATGTGTATAAATGGATTAGTAATGTGTGGCATTATGTGTATAAGGAACTTTACTGTGTGGCGTAACATATAGAAGGGCACTACTGTGTGGTCTAATGGGAATAAGAGGCACTACTGTGAGGAGTAACGAATATAAGGTAAAGTGGTACTACTGTGTAATGTAACGTGAATAAGGAACACTATCGCATGATATAATGTGAATAAAGTTGTACTACTGTGTGGCGTAATTTGAATGGGGGGTACTATTCTGTGGCCATGCCCCTTCCCAGCAAGAACACTATGCTTTTTGGGCTGTGCGTCGAATGTGCACACTGTTCCTATTTCAAATATAGTGTGTAAGAGCACCAAAATGAGGACTGCTATGGGTGAGAGGTGATGGTTCTGGGAAAGGGGTGCAGGGTCAGAGGCGGAACAAGCGGTGGTGCTAGGGGGCACCAGTTAAAATCTTGCCTAGGGCATCATATTGGTTAGGGCCGGCTCTGTCTATCACTGTAACAAAATATCTGGATGTACTATCTCAAGTGGTTTTGTAGCTCTGCTTGCTGACTTTTTAAAAGGCTGATAACTTTGTTTCCCTACAATACAGCTCTCATAATTTATATGGGTTTCTCTGTGCTAAGGCCCATACACACTGGGTGATTTTGAGCTGAAAGCAGGTCACTTTTGGTGTGTTGAGCTGCTTTCAGCTCAAAGCCGCACAGTGTGTATAGCCAAACGATGAGCGCTGATGCGCGCTCCCACTTCATCGCCAGCGGCCGCCGTTCATCTACTGGTATTACCAGTAGATGAACGGCGTGGTGGGCGGCTTTCCATAACGTTCTGCTATGCAAAGCTGCTCACCCCCGCTGACATTGCTGGGCAGGGGGGAAAAGCGCTCAGTGTGTATGCACCTTTAGTCACCAACATTCCTGTGGCCATCCCATTCTGTAGGTTGTGAACACTGTCACATCCTATATTTAATAAAAGGAATTATAACAGATGAGTACATGTAATACCTGTAACCAGCAGTTACACTATTATTAGTATGTAGAGTGAAAGACATTCTCTGGCAAAAATACCAATTTTCTGTGTTTTTTTTAAATAAATTCTGGGACATTTTCCTAGACAGCCATAACAACTATTACAGACTCTGAAAGAAAAATGAATGTCCAACTAGTATAACAGAGTTGTATTTGCAACAATTGCAAGTAATTAAATGTACAAAATATCAATGGGCCTAATTCAGCATAGAATGTTGAAGTGCGCGCACACCACTGTGCGCATGTGTGTGGCATACTTGCCTACTTTTGAAAAAGCATTTCAGGGAGATGTGAAAGTAACACCTATCAGCGCAGACGTGTACTGCTACATCTGAGAGGCCTGTCATAAAAATTACTGACATCCAAATGTAAATGAGCCCCAAAGTTAGTAAGATCTACTTGTTGAAGAAAAGACACTGATATTTTGCAGAATTTGTTTGTGTATTGTGCTTTACAAGAGGTTCCATATACTGTAAGTGTCCACGAGAAACTTTATTTAAAATGCATGTAGCCATAGGGATCATTGGGGCAGATGTATTAACCTGGAGAAGGCATAAGGAAGTGATAAACCAGTGATAAGTGCAAGGTGATAATGCACCAGCCAATCAGCTCTTAACTATTAATTTACATATGAGAGCTGATTGGCTGGTGTGTTTATCACCTTGCACATATCACTGGCTTATCACTTCCTTATGCCTTCTCCAGGTTAATACATCTGCCCCATTGTGCCTTATAACCAATGCAGAGAAATGGCACTGATGATCCCATTCGAATGTATGTATCTGCAATTTATTCCCCCCCCCCCCCCCCCCCCCAAGAATGTAACAGCTATATAATGGGGGGTAAGGTGCAATCAGGGAGATTGCTGGACTATTCAGGGAGACAGGGAGATTGCTTCTATTTCAGGGAGTCTCCTGCAGAATGAGGGAGGGTAGGCAAGCATGGTGTGTGACACAATCGTAATCTAACTCCCGGCGGGGGGCGGCGACACAGCATTTTGGGGGCAAATTTGGTGGAGGCGAGGTTTGGATGATGGAGGTATGTCTGAACCGTTTGTGTCGTCACACGCAGCCGCTGTGACCTAAAACATGGCGGCCCAGTGAGTGCCTTCGCGGCAGGGGTCTACCCTTAAGGGATGTGACCACTGTTTACCTATGTGCTCGCTATTCAACGGGGGAAGGGGGGGGGCGGGGCGGCATGCAGGGCTGTCTTGCCCTGTTCTCGCAAAACTACAACTCATGCTGAATTAGGCCCAATATGCTTACTTTTACTCAGTGTTTAAAAGCAGTACAAATAACATGCATGTGAATAATATAATGCTACTAAAAGGAAGAAAAAAAATGCTGCCTATAAGGATTTTTTACGTTATTCATTCTAGAAGTCACTTAAGCTGCAAGTTTCCTGTTAAAATAGATGCCAGGGTACATTGTATGAGACATTGCACAGCATGCCAGGGAGCTGGGTGCCAGTAGAACAAAAATGACTCATTTTAATTTGAATACACAAAAAATAAGTTGTAGTGTTTCTCTCATACACTGCATCTCCTTTATCCACAGGAATAGCTGCGCAGAGGAGCCAATGGAGGAAGATGGGAAAGATAGGGCAAAGAGGTAAGAACGACATTGTTAATGGGAAAGTGTTTTCTAAACATAGTCAAATTACCATTATAGTCATACATTACATAAAATTACTTTAGTGAACCGGACAAAATGCTATTTGGTGTATGGCTATTCATATTCTGCCGTTTCTTCAGCAATCCTATATAAACAAAATGCAGCATGATCATATTATATTTAAACATAATAGTTGATTTTTTTCACTTTTTAACTATATATGTATTTTTTACTCCAGGGCTTCACGCAACAGGTCTGAGAAAAAAAGGCGAGACCAGTTCAATGTGCTTATCAAAGAGCTCAGCACCATGCTTCCAGGCAATGCCCGCAAGATGGACAAAACCACTGTGCTGGAAAAGGTTATTGGCTTCCTACAGAAGCACAATGGTAATAATGCAGTGCATGTATTCAGCAAAAATGTCTGCCTCCTGCTTGGCTGTATGGTGATGAGTATTACATACCTCAGAGTTTCACAACTCCAGTCTTCCAATGACTCTAGGAGCCGGCCAGGTTTTTACTGACTTAAGACTAATTCACCTGCACATAATTGATGGGATCTTCAAACAGGATCTCATGAAATTATTTGGTTTTGACCCAAGTTGAGAAACCTTATTTTGGATAGAGATGAGCGCCTGAAATTTTTCGGGTTTTGTGTTTTGGTTTTGGGTTCGGTTCCGCGACCGTGTTTTGGGTTCGAACGCGTTTTGGCAAAACCTCACCGAATTTTTTTTGTCGGATTCGGGTGTGTTTTGGATTCGGGTGTTTTTTTAAAAAAACACTAAAAAACAGCTTAAATCATAGAATTTGGGGGTCATTTTGATCCCATATTATTATTAACCTCAAAAACCATAATTTCCACTCATTTTCAGTCTATTCTGAATACCTCACACCTCACAATATTATTTTTAGTCCTAAAATTTGCACCAAGGTCGCTGGATGACTAAGCTAAGCGACACTAGTGGCCGACACAAACACCTGGCCCATCTAGGAGTGGCACTGCAGTGTCACGCAGGATGTCCCTTCCAAAAAACCCTCCCCAATCAGCACATGACGCAAAGAAAAAAAGAGGCGCAATGAGGTAGCTGACTGTGTGAGTAAGATTAGCGACCCTAGTGGCCGACACAAACACCGGGCCCATTTAGGAGTGGCACTGCAGTGTCACGCAGGATGTCCCTTCCAAAAAACCCTCCCCAATCAGCACATGACGCAAAGAAAAAAAGAGGCGTAATGAGGTAGCTGACTGTGTGAGTAAGATTAGCGACCCTAGTGGCCGACACAAACACCGGGCCCATTTAGGAGTGGCACTGCAGTGTCACGCAGGATGTCCCTTCCAAAAAACCCTCCCCAATCAGCACATGACGCAAAGAAAAAAAGAGGCGCAATGAGGTAGCTGACTGTGTGAGTAAGATTAGCGACCCTAGTGGCCGACACAAACACCGGGCCCATTTAGGAGTGGCACTGCAGTGTCACGCAGGATGTCCCTTCCAAAAAACCCTCCCCAATCAGCACATGACGCAAAGAAAAAAAGAGGCGCAATGAGGTAGCTGACTGTGTGAGTAAGATTAGCGACCCTAGTGGCCGACACAAACACCGGGCCCATTTAGGAGTGGCACTGCAGTGTCACGCAGGATGTCCCTTCCAAAAAACCCTCCCCAATCAGCACATGACGCAAAGAAAAAAAGAGGCGCAATGAGGTAGCTGACAGTGTGAGTAAGATTAGCGACCCTAGTGGCCGACACAAACACCGGGCCCATTTAGGAGTGGCACTGCAGTGTCACGCAGGATGTCCCTTCCAAAAAACCCTCCCCAATCAGCACATGACGCAAAGAAAAAAAGAGGCGCAATGAGGTAGCTGACTGTGTGAGTAAGATTAGCGACCCTAGTGGCCGACACAAACACCGGGCCCATTTAGGAGTGGCACTGCAGTGTCACGCAGGATGTCCCTTCCAAAAAACCCTCCCCAATCAGCACATGACGCAAAGAAAAAAAGAGGCGCAATGAGGTAGCTGACTGTGTGAGTAAGATTAGCGACCCTAGTGGCCGACACAAACACCGGGCCCATTTAGGAGTGGCACTGCAGTGTCACGCAGGATGTCCCTTCCAAAAAACCCTCCCCAATCAGCACATGACGCAAAGAAAAAAAGAGGCGCAATGAGGTAGCTGACTGTGTGAGTAAGATTAGCGACCCTAGTGGCCGACACAAACACCGGGCCCATTTAGGAGTGGCACTGCAGTGTCACGCAGGATGTCCCTTCCAAAAAACCCTCCCCAATCAGCACATGACGCAAAGAAAAAAAGAGGCGCAATGAGGTAGCTGACTGTGTGAGTAAGATTAGCGACCCTAGTGGCCGACACAAACACCGGGCCCATTTAGGAGTGGCACTGCAGTGTCACGCAGGATGTCCCTTCCAAAAAACCCTCCCCAAACAGCACATGACGCAAAGAAAAATAAAAGAAAAAAGAGGTGCAAGATGGAATTGTCCTTGGGCCCTCCCACCCACCCTTATGTTGTATAAACAAAACAGGACATGCACACTTTAACCAACCCATCATTTCAGTGACAGGGTCTGCCACACGACTGTGACTGATATGACGGGTTGGTTTGGACCCCCCCCAAAAAAGAAGCAATTAATCTCTCCTTGCACAAACTGGCTCTACAGAGGCAAGATGTCCACCTCATCATCACCCTCCGATATATCACCGTGTACATCCCCCTCCTCACAGATTATCAATTCGTCCCCACTGGAATCCACCATCTCAGCTCCCTGTGTACTTTGTGGAGGCAATTGCTGCTGGTCAATGTCTCCGCGGAGGAATTGATTATAATTCATTTTAATGAACATCATCTTCTCCACATTTTCTGGATGTAACCTCGTACGCCGATTGCTGACAAGGTGAGCGGCGGCACTAAACACTCTTTCGGAGTACACACTTGTGGGAGGGCAACTTAGGTGGAATAAAGCCAGTTTGTGCAATGGCCTCCAAATTGCCTCTTTTTCCTGCCAGTATAAGTATGGACTGTGTGACGTGCCTACTTGGATGCGGTCACTCATATAATCCTCCACCATTCTTTCAATGGTGAGAGAATCATATGCAGTGACAGTAGACGACATGTCCGTAATCGTTGTCAGGTCCTTCAGTCCGGACCAGATGTCAGCATCAGCAGTCGCTCCAGACTGCCCTGCATCACCGCCAGCGGGTGGGCTCGGAATTCTGAGCCTTTTCCTCGCACCCCCAGTTGCGGGAGAATGTGAAGGAGGAGATGTTGACAGGTCGCGTTCCGCTTGACTTGACAATTTTCTCACCAGCAGGTCTTTCAACCCCAGCAGACTTGTGTCTGCCGGAAAGAGAGATCCAAGGTAGGCTTTAAATCTAGGATCGAGCACGGTGGCCAAAATGTAGTGCTCTGATTTCAACAGATTGACCACCCGTGAATCCTTGTTAAGCGAATTAAGGGCTCCATCCACAAGTCCCACATGCCTAGCTGAATCGCTCCGTGTTAGCTCCTCCTTCAATGTCTCCAGCTTCTTCTGCAAAAGCCTGATGAGGGGAATGACCTGACTCAGGCTGGCAGTGTCTGAACTGACTTCACGTGTGGCAAGTTCAAAGGGCATCAGAACCTTGCACAACGTTGAAATCATTCTCCACTGCGCTTGAGACAGGTGCATTCCACCTCCTATATCGTCCTCAATTGTATAGGCTTGAATGGCCTTTTGCTGCTCCTCCAACCTCTGAAGCATATAGAGGGTTGAATTCCACCTCGTTACCACTTCTTGCTTCAGATGATGGCAGGGCAGGTTCAGTAGTTTTTGGTGGTGCTCCAGTCTTCTGTACGTGGTGCCTGTACGCCGAAAGTGTCCCGCAATTTTTCTGGCCACCGACAGCATCTCTTGCACGCCCCTGTCGTTTTTTAAATAATTCTGCACCACCAAATTCAAGGTATGTGCAAAACATGGGACGTGCTGGAATTTGCCCATATTTAATGCACACACAATATTGCTGGCGTTGTCCGATGCCACAAATCCACAGGAGAGTCCAATTGGGGTAAGCCATTCCGCGATGATCTTCCTCAGTTGCCGTAAGAGGTTTTCAGCTGTGTGCGTATTCTGGAAACCGGTGATACAAAGCGTAGCCTGCCTAGGAAAGAGTTGGCGTTTGCGAGATGCTGCTACTGGTGCCGCCGCTGCTGTTCTTGCGGCGGGAGTCCATACATCTACCCAGTGGGCTGTCACAGTCATATAGTCCTGACCCTGCCCTGCTCCACTTGTCCACATGTCCGTGGTTAAGTGGACATTGGGTACAGCTGCATTTTTTAGGACACTGGTGACTCTTTTTCTGAGGTCTGTGTAAATTTTCGGTATCGCCTGCCTAGAGAAATGGAACCTAGATGGTATTTGGTACCGGGGACACAGTACCTCCAACAAGTCTCTAGTTGGCTCTGCAGTAATGATGGATACCGGAACCACGGTTCTCACCACCCAGGATGCCAAGGCCTCAGTTATCCGCTTTGCAGTAGGATGACTGCTGTGATATTTCATCTTCCTCGCAAAGGACTGTTGGACAGTCAATTGCTTGGTGGAAGTAGTAAAAGTGGTCTTACGACTTCCCCTCTGGGATGACCATCGACTCCCAGCAGCAACAACAGCAGCGCCAGCAGCAGTAGGCGTTACACGCAAGGATGCATCGGAGGAATCCCAGGCAGGAGAGGACTCGTCAGAATTGCCAGTGACATTGCCTGCAGGACTATTGGCATTCCTGGGGAAGGAGGAAATTGACACTGAGGGAGTTGGTGGGGTGGTTTGCGTGAGCTTGGTTACAAGAGGAAGGGATTTACTGGTCAGTGGACTGCTTCCGCTGTCACCCAAAGTTTTTGAACTTGTCACTGACTTATTATGAATGCGCTGCAGGTGACGTATAAGGGAGGATGTTCCGAGGTGGTTAACGTCCTTACCCCTACTTATTACAGCTTGACAAAGGGAACACACGGCTTGACACCTGTTGTCCGCATTTCTGTTGAAATAGTTCCACACCGAAGAGCTGATTTTTTTGGTATTTTCACCAGGCATGTCAACGGCCATATTCCTCCCACGGACAACAGGTGTCTCCCCGGGTGCCTGACTTAAACAAACCACCTCACCATCAGAATCCTCCTGGTCAATTTCCTCCCCAGCGCCAGCAACACCCATATCCTCCTCATCCTGGTGTACTTCAACACTGACATCTTCAATCTGACTATCAGGAACTGGACTGCGGGTGCTCCTTCCAGCACTTGCAGGGGGCGTGCAAATGGTGGAAGGCGCATGCTCTTCACGTCCAGTGTTGGGAAGGTCAGGCATCGCAACCGACACAATTGGACTCTCCTTGTGGATTTGGGATTTCGAAGAACGCACAGTTCTTTGCGGTGCTACTGCTTTTGCCAGCTTGAGTCTTTTCATTTTTCTAGCGAGAGGCTGAGTGCCTCCATCCTCATGTGAAGCTGAACCACTAGCCATGAACATAGGCCAGGGCCTCAGCCGTTCCTTGCCACTCCGTGTGGTAAATGGCATATTGGCAAGTTTACGCTTCTCCTCCGACAATTTTATTTTAGGTTTTGGAGTCCTTTTTTTACTGATATTTGGTGTTTTGGATTTGACATGCTCTGTACTATGACATTGGGCATCGGCCTTGGCAGACGACGTTGCTGGCATTTCATCGTCTCGGCCATGACTAGTGGCAGCAGCTTCAGCACGAGGTGGAAGTGGATCTTGATCTTTCCCTAATTTTGGAACCTCAACATTTTTGTTCTCCATATTTTAATAGGCACAACTAAAAGGCACCTCAGGTAAACAATGGAGATGGATGGATACTAGTATACAATTATGGACGGACTGCCGAGTGCCGACACAGAGGTAGCTACAGCCGTGAACTACCGTACTGTGTCTGCTGCTAATATAGACTGGTTGATAAAGAGATGTCGTAGTATGTATGTATGAAGAAGAAAGAAAAAAAAACCACGGTTAGGTGGTATACAATTATGGACGGACTGCCGAGTGCCGACACAGAGGTAGCCACAGCCGTGAACTACCGTACTGTACTGTGTCTGCTGCTAATATAGACTGGTTGATAAAGAGATGTCGTAGTATGTATGTATAAAGAAGAAAGAAAAAAAAACCACGGGTAGGTGGTATACAATTATGGACGGACTGCCGAGTGCCGACACAGAGGTAGCCACAGCCGTGAACTACCGTACTGTACTGTGTCTGCTGCTAATATAGACTGGTTGATAAAGAGATGTCGTAGTATGTATGTATAAAGAAGAAAGAAAAAAAAACCACGGTTAGGTGGTATACAATTATGGACGGACTGCAGAGTGCCGACACAGAGGTAGCCACAGCCGTGAACTACCGTACTGTACTGTGTCTGCTGCTAATATAGACTGGTTGATAAAGAGATGTCGTAGTATGTATGTATGAAGAAGAAAGAAAAAAAAACCACGGTTAGGTGGTATACAATTATGGACGGACTGCCGAGTGCCGACACAGAGGTAGCCACAGCCGTGAACTACCGTACTGTACTGTGTCTGCTGCTAATATAGACTGGTTGATAAAGAGATGTCGTAGTATGTATGTATAAAGAAGAAAGAAAAAAAAACCACGGTTAGGTGGTATACAATTATGGACGGAGTGCCGACACAGAGGTAGCCACAGCCGTGAACTACCGTACTGTACTGTGTCTGCTGCTAATATAGACTGGTTGATAAAGAGATGTAGTAGTATGTATGTATAAAGAAGAAAGAAAAAAAAACCACGGGTAGGTGGTATACAATTATGGATGGACTGCCGAGTGCCGACACAGAGGTAGCTACAGCCGTGAACTACCGTACTGTGTCTGCTGCGACTGGATGATAAATAATGATATAAAAAATATATATATATCACTACTGCAGCCGGACAGGTATATATATTATATAATGACGGACCTGCTGGACACTGTCTGTCAGCAGAATGAGTTTTTTATAGAATAAAAAAAAAAACACCACACAAGTGAAGTCACACGACGAGTGTTTAACTTTTTCAGGCAATCACAATATAGTATACTACTAACTATACTGGTGGTCAGTGTGGTCAGGTCACTGGTCAGTCACACTGGCAGTGGCACTCCTGCAGCAAAAGTGTGCACTGTTTAATTTTAATATAATATGTACTCCTGGCTCCTGCTATAACCTATAACTGGCACTGCAGTGCTCCCCAGTCTCCCCCACAATTATAAGCTGTGTGAGCTGAGCACAGTCAGATATATAATATATACATAGATGATGCAGCACACTGGGCTGAGCAGTGCACACAGATATGGTATGTGACTGTCTTGTACTCCTGGCTCCTGCTATAACCTATAACTGGCACTGCAGTGCTCCCCAGTCTCCCCCACAATTATAAGCTGTGTGAGCTGAGCACAGTCAGATATATAATATATACATAGATGATGCAGGCATGCAGCACACTGGGCTGAGCAGTGCACACAGATATGGTATGTGACTGAGTCACTGTGTGTACCGTTTTTTTCAGGCAGAGAACGGATATATTAAATAAAACAACTGCACTGCTGGTGGTCACTGTGGTCAGTCACTAAACTCTGCACTCTCTTCTACAGTATCAGCCTCAGGTCAATCTCTCTCTCTCTCTCCTAATCTAAATGGAGAGGACGCCAGCCACGTCCTCTCCCTATCAATCTCAATGCACGTGTGAAAATGGCGGCGACGCGCGGCTCCTTATATAGAATCCGAGTCTCGCGAGAATCCGACAGCGTCATGATGACGTTCGGGCGCGCTCGGGTTAACCGAGCAAGGCGGGAAGATCCGAGTCGCTCGGACCCGTGAAAAAAAACATGAAGTTCGTGCGGGTTCGGATTCAGAGAAACCGAACCCGCTCATCTCTAATTTTGGATACTGGAATACAGTCCAAATTTTATTAGCTATACAATACTGTGCAAAAGGTATAGGCAGGGGTGGAAAAAAATGCTGCAAAGTAAGAATTCTTTCAAAAATAGAAGTGTTATTAGTTTATTTTTATCAGTTAGCAAAATGCAAAGTGAATGAACAGAAGAGAAATCTAAATCAAATCAATATTTGGTGTGACCACCCTTTGCCTTCAAAACAGCATCAGTTCTTCTGGGAACACTTGCACAGTCACAAGTCAGGGATTTTATAGGATTATAGCCAGGTGTATAATTAACCAATCAAACCAAACAGGTGATAATGATCAACAATTTCATATGTAGATCGAAAAACAGTCATTAACTGAAACAGAAACAGCTGCGTGGGAGGCTTAAAACTGGGTAAAGACCAGCCAAACTCTGCTACAAAGGTGAGGTTGTGGAAGACAGTTTCATGCCACAGGTCATACACCATGTGTATGAGCACGGCAACAAGACACAAGGTAGATATACTGCTACAGCAAGGTCTCTCCCAGGCAAAGATTTCACTGGGTTTCAAGATGTGCTGTTCAAGCCCTTTTGAAGAAGCACAAATAAACAAGCAGCATTTGGGCCCGCAGATGAAACTTAGTGAATCAGATGAAAGCCACATCATGCTTACCTCCCATCGAAATCAGAAGATGTCCAGCAGTGCCATCAGTTCAGAACTGGCAGAAACTAGTGGGATCCAGGTACATCCATCTACTGAGAAGTCTGGGCAGAAGTGGTCTTCAAGGAAGAGTTGTGGCCAAAAAGCCATACATTTGATGTGAAAACAAGGCCAAGTGAGTCAACTATGCATGAAAACATAGGAAGTTGGGCGCAGAAAAATGGCAACAGGTGCTCTGGACTGATGAGTCAACATTTTAAATATTTGGCTGTAACAGAAGGCAGTTTGTTCGCCAAAGGGCTGGAGAGCGGTCAAATAAGGAGTGTCTGCAGGCAACAGTGAAGCATAGTGGAGGTTCATGCAAGTTTAGGGCTGCATCTCAGCTAATGGAGTTTCGGATATGGTCAGGATTAATGGTGTCCTCAATGCTGAGAAATACAGGTATGTACTTATCTGTCACACGCCAGAGGCGGCGTTCACCGCGCTTACCCCTGCGTGCCTGCTGGTCGGTGTTGCAGCCTCCGCCTTCGGTGGTCCACGGGCTCCGGCGTCTGGCTGGCTGGCGCGGCTCCCGGCGGTTCCCCGGGGCAGGGGCGCCGCCATGACACCCGGCATCACGTGGGCGGGGAACTGGTGACGTCATCAGACTGTTCCGCCAATCCTACGGAGGCGGAAGATTCAAAGTCAGACGCCGGGCAGAGCCTCGGCGCCTGAGTATCGTCTTTTCCCCTGAAGTGGATGCCAGTGCTCCTGTTCTCGGCGGATCTCTCTGCAGTAATATCCCAGTGTCTCCGGCATTTCCAGGTGTCAGTTGTTGCACAGCTTCCAGCGTTCCCAGCCGCGGCTGGGTTCCACTGTGCTCCAGTCACCAGTGCTTCTTGGAGTCAGCGTGGGCTGCAGGTTAAACTCCGCTCTCAAGTTTTGCAAGTTACCAGTGCCTTTAAACACCGCTCTCAAGTTATACAAATCCTCAGCGTCCTTTAACCCTCGCTCTCAAGTTATACAAGTCCTCAGTGTCTTTAACCATCGCTCTCAAGTTATACAAATCCTCAGTGTCCTTTAACCCTCGCTCTCAAGTTATACAAGTCCTCAGTGTCTTTAACCATCGCTCTCAAGTTATACAAATCATCAGTGTCTTTAACCCCTGCTCTCAAGTTCTTCAAATCACCAGTGTCTTTAACCACCGCTCTCAAGTTCTTAAAATCACCAGTGTCTTTAACCACCGCTCTCAAGTTCTTCAAATCATCAGTGTCTTTAACCACCGCTCTCAAGTTCTTCAAATCATCAGTGTCTTTAACCACCGCTCTCAAGTTCTTCAAATCATCAGTGTCTTTAACCACCGCTCTCAAGTTCTTCAAATTATCAGTGTCTCTAAAACCATCACTCATAAGTTAGTATCTTTTACCATCACTCACAAGTACTTCCTGGACATTTCTCCATACGTTCCTTCTCTGTTATGTGACATTGTGTTGTCCTTTTCCTGCAATAAAGTTCTTCAATAATTTCATCAAGCCTTACTGTCAGAGTCCTGCATGAGGAAGACCTATATCAGGCCATCCCTGTTCCAACCCAACTGTGGTTCCTCTTCCTTACCATCGGAAGAACCCCCGAGTTCACAACACCCCCAACCTAGGTCAGTGACAGTATACTCAGGCCTCATGGACCCGGGGGATCGGAGCCCAGAGGCAAGTACCATCCAGGACTTGGTTTCCCAAGTTCAAAGTCAGGAAGCAGCACAGGGCCAGGTGATGCATTATCTTCAGGAATTATCTGGCCGGCTGGATCAAATTCAGACTTCTCTGGCTTCAGTGGTGCCGGTCTCAGTTCCAGTACCCGCTCCAGTGGCTGGCGCTAGTAATGTTCCATCCCTCTCCGGAACCAGATCACGCCTTCAGCTCCCTACTCCTTCTCACTATAATGGGAATCCAAAGAGTTGCCGTGGTTTTCTTAATCAGTGCGAGGTACATTTTGAACTCCTTTCATATAACTTCCCTATGGATCGGTCCAAGGTGGCATACATTATTTCTTTGCTCGAGGGTTCAGCGTTGGATTGGTTGTCTCCTTTATGGGAGCGATCTGATCCACTGGTTTCCAGTTACACCAATTTTATTACGTCATTCCGGAGGATCTTTGATGAGCCTGGCAGGACGACCGCTGCCTCTGCAGACTTGCTCCGTGTCCGACAAGGCTCTCGTTCAGTGGGACAGTATGTGATTAACTTTCAGACCATAGCATCAGAACTGCGCTGGAATAATGATGCCCTCCGGGCTGCCTTTTGGAACGGACTCTCCGATCGTCTAAAGGACGAGTTGATCACTAGAGATTTGCCTGATTCCCTAGAACAGTTGATCTCGCTCTGTGTAAAGGTGGATCTTCGCATGCAGGAACGAGGTGGCGAACGTAGATGGTCAGATCGATCAAGGGTCTGATCTTTTCCGTCCAAGCAAACGGTTATTCCGAGTCCTGACGAGCCCATGCAGAATAATCGATCCCGGCTGTCTCCAGAAGAATGTCAGCGTCGTCGTGAGGGTGGTCTCTGCCTCTACTGTGGAGCCGCGGATCATTTTCTTAAGTTTTGCAAGTCTCGCCCGGGAAACGGGCAGTCCTAGCTTGTTCCGGAGGAGTCGAGCTAGGGGTTTCTTCTAAATCTTCTCCGTCAGTGGACTGTTTACTCTCCGTGTCTCTGTTTTTTGGGTCAATAGTCAAGCCCGTTAAGGCCCTATTGGACTCAGGCGCTGCAGGGAATTTTATTTCCCTTTCCTGTGCCCAGGATCTGGGTTTTCAGTTACGGTCGGTCGAACGACCTATTACGTTGACTGCTATTAATGGTACCCAAATTTCTAACGGTCTGATTTCAAGTTGTACAGTACCAATCAAGCTGCAAGTGGGAGCTCTGCATCAAGAACACCTGGAGTTCTTAGTGATTCGGGAGATGCCCCACGATCTGGTTCTTGGCCTTCCTTGGCTTAAACTTCACAACCCTCATGTCGACTGGAGTTCGATGCAAATAACATCTTGGAGTCCATTTTGTCATTCCAATTGTCTTACTCCTGTCTTCCCGCTCCGTGTATCTTCCAAGTCAGATGAAGGGCTCATTCCGGAGGCCTATCGGGAGTTTTCTGACGTATTCTCGGAACAGGCGGCTGACCAGTTACCACCGCATAGACCCTGGGACTGCCCCATTGAGCTCATTCCGGGGAAAATGCCACCTCAGGGTCGCACTTATCCCCTATCATTACCCGAGACCCAAGCTATGTCGGACTATATCAAGTCTAATCTGCAGAAAGGATTCATCTGTCCCTCTACCTCCCCGGCGGGGGCGGGTTTCTTTTTTGTGAAGAAGAAGGACGGAGGGCTGAAACCGTGTATTGACTATCGTGGTCTAAATGATGTCACCATTAAGAATAAGTATCCTTTGCCACTCATCACGGAGCTTTTTGATAGAGTTCAAGGAGCCCGAGTTTTCACCAAGCTCGATCTAAGGGGAGCTTATAATTTGATACGTATCCGACAGGGGGATGAATGGAAGACGGCCTTCAATACCAGGGACAGGCATTACGAGTATCTGGTAGGCATAGGTGCCGTGCTTTCACAGTACGCTCCAGACGGGAAGTTACATCCATGTGGTTTCCATTCTCGCAAGTTCTCTCCTGCTGAACGGAATTACACCATTGGAGATAAGGAGCTTTTGGCAATAAAATCTGCCTTAGAAGAATGGAGATATCTTTTGGAAGGTGCTAAACACCTAATTACAATTTTCACTGATCACAAGAATTTGCTGTACCTCAAGACGGCCCAGTGCTTGAATCCCCGTCAAGCTAGATGGGCACTCTTTTTTACTCGGTTCTCGTTTGTTATTAAGTACCGGGCTGGGACTTTTAACACCAAGGCGGATGCTTTATCCCGTTCCTTAATGGCTTCGGATGAGGAGAATTCCGTTGAGAGGGCTTTGATTCTCAATCCAGTTTCTATGCCAGCGGCTCCCACCGCTCTGGACCCTCCTCCTGGGAGAATGTCTGTGCCAGCTAAATTTCGTTCGAGGTTGTTGCAGTGGGCTCATATTTCCAAGTTTTCCGGTCACCCTGGAGTTCAAAAGATGTGGGAGTTTCTACGAAGATCTTACTGGTGGAACACTATGAAGAAGGATATTCAAGATTATGTCAGCTCATGTCCTCAGTGTGCTCAGCACAAAATTCTTCGTCTGCCACCTGCAGGGTTGTTGCATCCACTGTCCATTCCTAGGAGGCCATGGACTCATATCTCTATGGACTTTGTCACCGAATTGCCTCTCTCCAAGGGTCATAATACTGTCTGGGTAATTATTGACCGTTTCTCTAAAATCAGAAAAAAACAACACTGATCCAGGCGCTAATTAATTAATCATAATACTTAATTTTTAATTTGTAATATACTATAAGCTCCCCGACTGGTGCGGATTTTCCATTCCAGACATCCAACAAAACCTGGAATGTGTCCGGGGGCCACTCCTGGAGGAGGGGGTACTGTCACACCCCAGAGGCGGCGTTCACCGCGCTTACCCCTGCGTGCCTGCTGGTCGGTGTTGCGGCCTCCGCCTTCGGTGGTCCACGGACTCTGGCGTCTGGCTGGCGCGGCTCCCGGCGGTTCCCCAGGGCAGGGGCGCCGCCATGACACCCGGCATCACGTGGGCGGGGAACTGGTGACGTCATCAGACTGTTCCGCCAATCCTGCGGAGGCGGAAGATTCAAAGTCAGACGCCGGGCAGAGCCTCGGCGCCTGAGTATCGTCTTTTCCCCTGAAGTGGATGCCAGTGCTCCTGTTCTCGGCGGATCTCTCTGCAGTAATATCCCAGTGTCTCCGGCATTTCCAGGTATCAGTTGTTGCACAGCTTCCAGCGTTCCCAGCCGCGGCTGGGTTCCACTGCGCTCCAGTCACCAGTGCTTCTTGGAGTCAGCGTGGACTGCAGGTTAAACTCCGCTCTCAAGTTTTGCAAGTTACCAGTGCCTTTAAACACCGCTCTCAAGTTATACAAATCCTCAGCGTCCTTTAACCCTCGCTCTCAAGTTATACAAGTCCTCAGTGTCTTTAACCATCGCTCTCAAGTTATACAAATCATCAGTGTCTTTAACCCCTGCTCTCAAGTTCTTCAAATCACCAGTGTCTTTAACCACCGCTCTCAAGTTCTTCAAATCACCAGTGTCTTTAACCACCGCTCTCAAGCTCTTTAAATCACCAGTGTCTTTAACCACCGCTCTCAAGTTCTTCAAATCACCAGTGTCTTTAACCACCGCTCTCAAGTTCTTCAAATCATCAGTGTCTTTAACCACCACTCTCAAGTTCTTCAAATCACAGTGTCTTTAACCACCGCCCTCAAGTTCTTCTAATCATCAGTGTCTTTAACCACCACTCTCAAGTTCTTCAAATTATCAGTGTCTCTAAAACCATCACTCATAAGTTCTTCAGTCACCAGTATCTTTTACCATCACTCACAATTACTTCCTGGACATTTCTCCATACGTTCCTTCTCTGTTATGTGACATTATGTTGTCCTTTTCCTGCAATAAAGTTCTTCAATAATTTCATCAAGCCTTACTGTCAGAGTCCTGTATGAGGAAGACCTATATCAGGCCATCCCTGTTCCGACCCAACTGTGGTTCCTCTTCCTTACCATCGGAAGAACCCCCGAGTTCACAACACCCCCAACCTAGGTCAGTGACACTTATCCATCATGTAATACCATCAAGGAGCCATCTGGTTTGCTCCAAATTATTCTGCAGCAGGACAACGACCCCAAACACACAGCCAATGGCATTAATAACGATCTCCAATGTAAAGAAGAACAAGGAGTCCTGGAAGTGATGATACGGCCCCCACAGAGCCCTGATCTCAACATCATTGAGTCTGTCTGGAATTACGTGAGGAGACACAAGGATTTGAGCAAACCTACATCCACAGAAGATCTGTGGTTAGTTCTCCAAGATGTTTGGAACAGCCTCCTTGACGAGTTCTTTCAAAAACTGTGTACAAGTGTACCTAGAAGAATTGATGCTGTTTTAAAGGCAAAGGGTTATCACACCAAATATTGATTTTATTTAGATTTCTCTTCTGTTCCTTCACTTCTATTTTTTAAAGTATTCTTACTTTGCAGCATTTTTTCAACACCTGCCTAAAACCTGTAAACAGTACTGTGTATCTATATGGTACTACTGAACCACCGTCTGGTTCAACAGTCTGCTACAGAGCTTGTATTACAGAATATGATGTCAGTCTAGACACTGGGCTGATACAGAGGTTGTCGCAAAATGTGTGTACATAGGACCCTATTCAGTAAGGACTGCAAATTCTGCTTTTAGCCCAAGGCCGCCCAGCATGCTAATCGCCGCACCCTCTCTGAGACCACGCTGAAATTGTGGTGCAACTGCAATTTCAGGGCTCTGCGCATGCACCCGCATCATCATTGTATTTTTTGCAGTTGGATCGCAAGTTGCGATCCAGCCTGAATAGCGTCTATAGTAAACACACCAAAATATTGTGTCTTTTTGCCAACATGCAGAGCTGTATGTATTGGCAGTATATACAGTATACAGTATGTGCTTGGTTTACGCAAAACCATCATCATGATAATAAACAGCATTTCTAAATGTTAGAAGTAGACAGTTTTGTATTTTTGATTTGTGTTACATTTTATGAAAAAGCTTTCTGTTTTTGTTTGCTCAGAAGTTACAGCTCAGCTGGAGATTGGTGATATTCATCCAGATTGGAAGCCTTCATTCCTCAGTAATGAAGAATTCACCCAACTGATGCTAGAGGTAAGAAAACTAATGTATAGGTCAACAATATTCAGCTTTTGTGGAAGAGCATGGGCCAAATGTAATAGAGTGAGAGTTTCAGAAAGTGAGAGATTTGGTAAGGTTTTTCAGTTATTTTTAAAGTGGCAATCATTTACACTGCAAAACCAGGTTGATCTTGCTGTGTAAATGATTGGCACTTAAAAAACACTGCAAAACCTTACCAAATTTTTCACTTTTTGAAACTCTCACTCTATTACATTTGGCCCCATATGTTTCACACTCTGGGAGTTATTCAGGTGCGGTTGTTTCTTTTTTACTCCTGTTGCAATGATGTACCAAATGCAATTGTGGTATGTGCTAATATGGGCAGAAGTTAACTCATGCAAAAGAGCGCCCGCTGTTATCGCTGCATGATTGCAGGAACATCGGTAACATTGGGTTGCCACGGAGAGCCTGAGTGCTCTAAAGATGCACAGGTTGATCTGCTCTTCCGGGATGCACAGGCCTCTCCAGTAGCAAGTGTGTTTGTAGCTGCAAATATATGCACACCCAGAAAACGCCGTCCAAATGGCCATGACACGCCTGCATTTGCTTAATCGTGCCCCATTAGAACCAAATAATGACTTCCTGTCACTCACTTTTGGACTAAAATTTTGCTGCGACCGCAATCGCGAATCACTCGCTGTACATGTGCACTGTGGCTCCAATGCATGCGCAGTGTGAAAACAATCGGTATGCGTACAACCGCCACTTTGCGTCCGCACCTGGATGAAGGATACGTTTTAATCAAGTTAAAATATCTGAATTAACCTTGAATAATGTAAAATTAAGTAAGCGCATGTGCAATAAATTGATCGCCCAGTCAATCAGATTGCGATAGAAGGATTATAGCGGATCCTTGTTAATTAAGATTCTCTATGCTTTGCAGAGAAATCCCTTGAAATCTATCATGCTTTTCTCAGCAGCCATGGATGCTAGTTCATTACGCTTTAGGAATGTGGTACATGTTCTACCCCTGTGATTAGATCTCAGTTATGGCATTGTTCTAAGTTATTGTAGGTTGTTTTGTTATTAATTTACCTATTTACAACATTATTTCTGATTTGCAATTAAAATGTATGCAGAGGGCTTTTCATTTTACCCATATAAGATATTGTATTGGGCTTGTCAAGCCATGCTACAAAGGGGTGGTCTTCAGGTTGCCGACTGTCGGGATCCAGGCGCATAGTATACCGGCGCCGGAATCCCGACAGCCGGCATACCGACAGATTTTCTCCCTCGTGGGAGTCCACGACCCCCCTGGAGGGAGGGCGCCACCATGCCTGCAGCGTGGCGAGCACAGCGAGCCCGTAAGGGGCTCATTTGTGCTCGCCACACTGTCGGTATGCCGGCGGTCGGGCTCCCGGCGCCGGTATGCTGGTCGCCGGGAGCCCGGCCGCCGGCATACCATACTACACCCCTACAAAGATAGTGCTACAGTTTTATTAAAAAAATCTGGAAGTATATACTCCTGTTTGCTTCTCCATGGAGATAGAAATAAACACGCTGAACCTTTACGGGAATCATAACCACATTTATAACCTGATTCAGAGGTGTATGCACTGCTACTGCACGTGTCCAAGTCACATTGTGCATGCGACCAGAATGTGTCCGTATAGAGTTGTAGTTGTACATTCAGGCGCACATTGGGAGAAGTGTATTGGAAATGTAGTGGGTGTTCTTGGGTGGTCTTAGCGCACACATTGTGGGTGTGACAGTGATAGTGGTTGCATACACAGATGCTCAACTGCTCACATAGGAGGCCACATACAGACAGAGAATTTGCATCTGCCATAGTGCTGGTGCTAGTTTCTGTGCTGTACTGTGTCTTTGCACACTCGGACACATGGATGTGCACCAGAGAAGGACTTTGTAGCAGCATTTGCTTAAAGTTGCAAACTTCTGTGCCCATCTATGAAACAGGTCCTTTATGAGTGCTGCTGATTTTGTGTTACTGGGAGTAATACACAATAAAGAAATATATATTCTTCCAGTATTGATGTTATATTATATTTATTTGAGCTATTGTTCTGTTTTCTATTGTATGTTATTTTAGTTATCTTTTCTATAAATTTGTTGTTTGAAGTATTATACACTTGTAAACTTGCGAGCAGGGCCTTCCTACCTCTATGTCTGTCTGTTTTTACCCAGTTTTGTTCTATTACTGTTGTTCTAATTGTAAAGCGCAACGGAATATGCTGCGCTACATAAGAAACTGTTAATAAATAAATAAATATGTATTTCTCTCCAAAATTTCTAATAAAAAATGTACAAGTTAAAAAAAGAAATATATATTCTAGAGCTGAAACTGAACCAGCAATAATTATCTATGTTCTGTATAATGAATGCAGAAGTTCTTATATACTTTCATTATATTCTTTCTATAGGCTCTTGATGGCTTTATCATAGTGGTTACTACGGATGGGAGTATCATCTATGTTTCTGACAGTGTTACACCTCTACTTGGTCATTTACCAGTAAGTAACCAGTTCATATTTTGTTTTCTACATTGTCATTAAGATATGGACTGTAGTACTAGATGTATCAATTTTCACCTGCATCCTGGCAGTGATGGATTACCAAAGAGGCAGAGTATTATTATTATTATTATTATCCTTTATTTATATGGCGCCACAAGGGTTCCGCAGCGCCCAATTACAGAGTACATAAACAAATAATCAAACCGGAAAACAGCAACTTACAGTTGATGACAGTATAGGACAAGTACAGGGTAAATAAACATAGTTACATCAGCAGATGACACTGGAATAAGTATCAGGTGGCAGAAGACTGATGGAATTGGTGCAGTTGAAGATTATTAAAGTAAGAAAGGATGGGGGGCGTGGTCTGGGGTCTGAAGGAGGCAGACGTGCTTGATGAGAGCTCCTTAGACCCATAGCCCAAACTACTTATTCCCCTTGCATCTGCGCCTCCTAGGCCGCCCTACTTCCTCTGCTGCCCTCCTTGTGCCCCCCGGCTGAGACCCCTGAAGTGCCGCGGAATCGGGGAGCAGTTTTAACTGCTCCCGCGGATTGCGGCCTGCGGGGTTGGGAGAAGCCGGGGCCTTGATTTGGGCATTAGGCCGGGGACGGCTCCGGGACCTGCTGCTCGGGCCGTGGACGCTACACGGAGCTCCATAATCTCACCTGCCGTCGGCCGCTTGCCGCGGCTAGTTGTTTCTCCCTGCTCTCAGCTTCCACTGCGGCGGGGACCCGGCAACCCGTCAGACGGGACGACGATGGAGGACGCTCGGCGGCCATCTTGAGATCAGTGAAAGGTACTGAGCTTTCACTGCAGCTGCAGCACCTGTGTATAAGGGAAAGAGGGGGGACCCACAAGGCTGGGCCATATAGGCTTGGATACATTATAAAAACAGTCACAGTACTCCCCTCACCCATCCATCCATCCACCCATCCATCCATCCATCCATTTAACAACTGAATACATTTGCTGTCTGACTTCCTGCTCAGTGGCCTGGGGTCCTGTAACTACACCCCCATCGGGCTATATCAGAGGTACCACCACTGCAAGTGAAAGAATGGGCCCTTAGCCTCATGCATGCCTGCCTGATGCTACCCTAAGACCACGAGGGGGGTTCTTGCACGGTGACGGCCCTCATGCTTCATAGTGCCGAGGATATGTGAAAGTGTAATTCTAAACTGCTTTATCTAAAGACCGATCTCATGGTGAAAGGGATAAAGAAAAAAAAGAAGGCCAAGACTAAGCCGGACGCGATCCCACCCCCCGCGAATCGACGCTCATCAGATCTACGTCAGTTCCTAACTTCTCCAACCTCGACCCCCTCTGCTCCTTCTAACGTCCCGACCTTCTCGAGTGTACACGACCCGGTGGACGACATGGCCTCCCCTGGGACTCCGGAGCCCCCACAGGCCCTCTCCCTATCTGCGGAGATAAGTGAAATATTGTCTCATGTACGATCACTTCCTACGAAACAAGACTTCTCAGCCTTGGAGACTCGTCTACTATCCACCATCACTCAGGAAGTGACAGCGCTCCGACAAGATATGTCTCAAATCGCGACTCGAGTTGATGTCCTGGAACGCCATGAATCGTCTACTGTGGACTCTTTGACTAAATTTCGGGAAGTGCTATCTCACCAACGGGACGATATCTCCTTAAAGTCACGCATTGAGGACATGGATAATCGCGGCCGGCGAAATAATATTAGAGTCAGGGGCCTGCCTGAGAGCGTCCAGCAAACAGACCTGGTAGACGCCTTATCTAAGATATTTGGGGAACTTATTGACCTGGACCCGAACAAAGACATTATATTCGATAGAGCTCACAGAGCCCTTCGTCCTCGAGGCTTGCCCTCCGACAGACCACGGGACGTGATTTGTAGACTCCACTATTACGCCCAAAAAGAGGAAATAATGAGGTCGGCCCGTCAACTGGACAGCATTGACTTTCAAGGCGACAAGATTCAGATATTTCCTGACCTTGCCTGGTCAACCTTACAACAACGTCGCGCCTTGAAACCTCTTACAGACTCTCTCAGGAAGCTCGAGCTGAAATACAGATGGGGCTTTCCATTCTCCCTCCAGGTCTCTCATGGCGGCAAAATTGCGAGTCTTTCTAGACCGTCGGACTTACAGGCTTTCTTCACGATCCTGGGTGTCCCTCCGGTTCCGGTTCCTGACTGGGACGCCTTTCACCACCTTCCGGACTTGCCTGTTGTACTCCCTCCAGATGACGCGTGGCAGCAAGTTCGCACCCCGCGGATGCGGGGATCCACTCCTGGCCCACGACCTTCGAAGCCTCCTTGAATGAGATGCCTTGTCCAGAGTGGATGTAAATTTGCTTGCTGAATATGTTATACATTGAGTTTTTCTCTTTCTTTATAGTGCAATGTGTTGCTCACCAATGTGATCGGTTTTTGTTTTTGTTTATATATATTTTTTTTTTTTGTTGTTCTTGTTTATGTAGATGGATAATAGTGTACAGACGCTAAAGTTTACTGAAACCCGGTTTGATAACTTGAGGATTATCTGTACACTCTTATGCCAATATATATACTTATATATTTGTATGCTCTATTTTTCATGTTTCGCATGTGCCTAATGCACACCTCGGTAATACCGTATATTTAACGAGTTTCTATTTTGGGAGTGGTCGCTGTCCTGAACCCCCCGCAGGACCCCAATATGCTGCATCCCCTGTTTCTTTGGACCGGGAGTCGGCAGGATTCCGCTCCTGTCCTTTTTGCAGCAGTTTTTGTAGTAACACCACTTCTGTTTAATGTTAAAGTACTTTTTGGCGGAGATTCCCCCGCCGCAGCTTTTTCTTTCTATTTCTTTGCTTTTCCTTTTTTCCTATCCCCCCCCCCCTGTTATTTTTCCCTCACCTTTCCCAGGGTCTGCCGAAGAGAAGACTATCGTGAAACGATTGGATCTGACTGATAATGGGGGTGAGTGATTTACACGTAACTACCCTTAACGTCAAAGGGCTGAATGTCCCTGAAAAAAGGTCTAAACTTCTTAAATGGCTTAGAGACGAGAAAATAGACGTTGCTTTTATTCAGGAAACACACTTCAAGATGGGACACGTGCCGTCCCTAAAATGTCACTATTACCCGCATGTTTTCCTGTCCAATAATTCGGCTGGTAAGACACTAGGTGTAGCCATCCTACTAGCCCGCCATCTACCTGTCCTCAATGTAGCCTCCCACAGAATAGCTGAGGGTAGGGGGTTGCTGGTGAAATGCGACATACATGGCCAACGTTTCTCTTTTTTAAATATATATGCCCCTAACGCTAAACAACCCTCCTTTCTATCCTCAGTTCTAGAAGACGCGGAACCTCTTTTGGAGGGGGTGGTAGTGATGGGAGGTGATCTAAATTGGACCCTGGATCCTCGCCAGGACAATTCTAAAAAGATCTCCTGCAAGCCAGAGAGGGAGCATAGGGGAATGAGACGTGCTCTGCTCGACCACCAGCTGATCGACACATGGAGATTGACACACCCCACTGATATAGATTACACCTATTTCTCACACCCACACCAGACATATTCCAGGATTGATTATTTATTTTTGAGTCACCGACACTTACACCTTCTGTCTGATGCCTCTATAGGACAGATTGTATGGTCCGATCATGCCCCAGTCAACCTCACCATACGCTTACCTCCCAACGCACATCGCCAATGGTCCTGGCGTTTTAACGACACTTTCTTGCAAGATGCAGACTGTAAGTCCCGAATTGGCAACGCTCTGGACTCTTATATTTGTACCAATGACTTAGATGACATCTCCAAAGTCTCAGTATGGGAAGCCCACAAATGTGTCATCAGGGGGGTTTGTGTTCAAATAGGATCCTTTCGCAAAAGGCAGAGGGAGAAACTCCGAGAGGATTTACTGTCTAAAATACAATCTCTCGAGCTTCTACATAAAAAATCCCAAACCCCACAACACTACGCCGATCTCGAAACTGCTAGGGCGGCTCTGAATAAGTTACTCTCAGATAGAGTCAAGTTTTTTTATCGGAAGTGCCGTAGCAGATACTATCAATGGGGCAATAAGCCTGGAAAATTACTGGCCAAAGCACTTAGAGAACAACGTGCTCTTACTTTTATTCATACAATTAAAGACAATCATGGCCAACCCCAACACCAGACATCTCACATAGCCAGGGCCTTCAGGACATATTACTCCACTCTGTATAACCTCTCCGGCCCAACCGGCAGAATCGACAGGTCGTCCCATCAAAAAGCCATAGCTGACTATTTACGGACCTTACATTTCCCCACACTGACCGCAACAGAAGTAGAAGATCTAGACGCCCCTTTTTCTACTGAGGAGGTTCAGAGAGTTATTGAATCCTCTCCTAATGGCAAGAGTCCCGGCCCCGACGGATATACTATTGCCTATTACAAAGCTTTTAAGGAGAAATTAATCCCCATACTCACAAGAGCCTTTAACACCATATCTGATCAATCGCCCTTCTCCCCACAATCTCTCGAAGCCCATATTGCAGTTCTACCCAAAGAGGGTAAGGACCCCAGTCTTTGCTCCAGCTACCGCCCAATCTCCCTATTAAATATTGATATAAAGCTTTTCGCTAAATTGATTGCAAACCGCCTTAAACTACTGTTGCCTGGCTTGATACATGGAGATCAAGCTGGGTTTGTTGTAGGCCGAGAAGCCAGGGACAATACCTCCAAAGTGCTCAGCATGATTCACTATGCCGGCCAGCTCTCATCCCCATCTATCCTACTGTCGACTGATGCAGAAAAAGCTTTTGACAGAGTGGACTGGGATTTTATGACCGGAATATTGAGGCATCTGGGACTTGGTAGCATCTGTCTCCACAGAATCCTATCCCTCTATACCTCCCCATCCGCCAAAATTAGGATTAATGGCTCCCTTTCTGACTCCTTTCCAATTTTCAACGGTACGCGACAGGGATGCCCGCTATCCCCATTGCTCTTTGTCCTTTGCATGGAAACACTAGCCCGAAGCATTAGGGCTAACCCAAATATTTCGGGCTTGTTGGTAAGGGGGACCGAATACAAACTGGCATTATATGCCGATGATCTACTCGCAATAATCACAAATCCGGTCACCTCTTTGCCAAACTTAATGGTGGAGTTTGAGAAGTTTGGAGTCCTCTCTAACTTCAAAATAAATTATTCCAAATCTATTGCCATGAACTTAACTACACCTCCTGCTATAGTAGAAAGCCTGAAACAAGCCTTCCCCTTCACCTGGCATGATCATAAATTAAAATATTTGGGGGTGTTACTGACCAATGACTTATCCAAAGTGTTCTCCCTAAATTTTAAACCCTTATTGTGTAGGCTTCGTTTAGACTTCCTGTTATGGAAAAAACTGAGACTGTCCTGGTTCGGAAGGATCAACGTAGTTAAAATGAATGCCCTCCCCAGGATTTTATTCTTTCTCCAGACCCTTCCGATACACATCCCCCTGCTATGGCTTCGGGATGTCCAGAGGCTTATCCGTACATTTGTATGGGGTGGTAATACACCTAGATTTAAACATGACATTTTGTTCAGGAGAAAACATCAAGGGGGGCAACAACTCCCACATATCCCTAACTATTACCACGCAGTACACCTGAATAGGATACTGGAATGGACACGTGCCAAGGATCGCAAACAATGGGTCCTCCTAGAGGAGGGCTGTCTCCCACATTATATTGAAATTGCACCTTGGCTTCCTACCCTCCCGAAGGTGTCACACCCCACGGTCTCTCCCACGCTCAGATTATGGGCCAAGCTGAGATCCCAGAGTTATATATCCTCCAAATGGTCCCCCTTAACCTCTTTTCTCTATAACTCCGAATTTGCCCCTGACCTTCAAGGGACTGCTTTCGCCCCATGGGCAGAAGCTGGGATCTTTAGAGTCGGTCAGCTGGTGAGCTCGGGTAGGGTGCGCTCTTTTTCAGATGTTCAATCCTCTTGGAACCTACACAGGGCTGAGTTTTGGAAGTTCCTGCAGGTCCACCATTTTATATCATCTCCCAAGAACTTCTCTGACGTAACTAGGGACCTCACTGGGTTTGAGAAACTATGTATCTCCCCCAGTTCACCCACGCATACTATTTCACAAATCTATACGTTGATTATGGAAAATTTCTTCCCACAACCTCCTACCTTCTTGGCTTCCTGGGAGAGGGAATTGTCGGGGCTACCTACTCAAATTATCTGGGAATCCGTGTTTAAGAACGCTCAGGCGAGTTCTTTATGCATCTCGACACTAGAGACCCTTTATAAACTTATATATAGGTGGTATAGGACCCCTCGTGTTCTCAATAAAATGTTTCCCTCTCTTTCGAATATGTGTTGGAGATGCAAAAATGCCCCAGGGAGTTTTATACATATTTGGTGGGATTGCCCTCTTATAACTCCATTCTGGGCAGAAGTATTTAAATGCACCGAACAGATAGTAGGTGACGAAATCCCGAGAGACCCAGATTTCTGGCTCCTTAATCACACCCCCGCAGGGTCACACTCCTACAAACATTCCCTGTTAAGACACCTTTGCAACGCTGCTAAAGCGGTGATCCCAATTCTTTGGAGATCCACCTCTCCACCCTCAATTAAAATGTGGTTCACAAAGATTGATCACTTCTTGGACATGGAAGACCTGGTTTCCTTCTCATCTGGGAAAACAGTTAACTTCATAGCTATTTGGTTTCCCTGGTACGACTTTAAGGACACATCGCACTATCTGTCCTATATTGCGACATAACCCCCCTCATGTTGGTAAACGGGCCCATATCCATATCTGTATCATTATTTATACCCATACCCATATTCCGACAATGTTGTTTCTGTACCGTGGCCCAGACTCAGGATTGGTGGGGATCGCCCATACGCTCCCCAAATAGTCTGCCCGCACTATGCAGACTGTCACACCTGACCCTGCCCACCCTAACCTTCCCTTACTTATCCTCTTTTCCTCTTCTCTTCTCTCTCTTTTTTCTCTTTCCCATTCATTGATGCTGTTTTGATATTATGCTCTTCCTTTATAAGCTTTAATGTTGTCAGAAATGCAGACAGATATTTTTTGGCTAAGGGCGCTCTATGTGTGGTGTACTGATGAATATATGCTACGCGATATTTTTGTATGCCCTCCTTTTGTTTTTGAAAATGTTTCTGTAATGTTTTTGAATACTGCTTTGACTAATAAAAACAGTTTACACAAAAAAGAATGCAATAAAACTGATCCTATGAGTATAAAAAAAAAAGTAAGAAAGGATAAGCACATGAGGGAAGAGGACCCTGCTCGTGAGAGCTTACATTCTAAAAGGGGAGGGGTAGACAGACAGGGGTGACACAGTTGGGGTACATAGAGAGCGTAGAACAGAGGGTTAGGATGAGATTTGACTGGGTTTGGTGAAGAAGTGGGTCTTGAGAGCCCGTTTGAAGCTTTGTAGAGAGGTGGAGAGTCTGAGGGGGAGAAGTAGGGAATTCCAAAGAAGTGGTGCAGCACGTGAAAAATCTTGGAGGTAGGAGTGGGAGGAAGTAATCCGTAGGCAGGAGAGTCGGCGTGCATTAGCAGAGCGAAGAGGACGGGTGGGAGTATAAAGGGAGATAAGGTCAGAGATGTAGATGGGAGAGGAGTGGGTGAGGGCTTTGTAAGCGAGTGTGAGAAGCTTGGAATGGATTCTGAAAGGGAAGGGGAGCCAGTGAAGGTCTAGTAAGAGAGGAGAGGTGGACGTAGTGCGTTTGGTGAGGAAGATGAGCCGGGCAGCAGCATTGAGGATAGATTGCAGTGGAGAGAGGTATTTGTCAGGAATGCTAGTCAGGAGCAGATTACAGTAGTCCAGTCTGGAGATGACCAGTGAGTGGATAAGAGTCTTAGTAGCATCCTGGGTTAGAAAGGGTCTGATCCTGGAAATATTTTTTAGATGAAAATGGCAGGTTTGTGAGAGGTGCTGAATGTGTGGTTTGAAGGAGAGGGAGGAGTCAAGGATTACTCCAAGACAGCGCACTTGGGGGCTAGAGAAGATAGTAGTGCCATCAATAGATAATGAGATTGTAGGAGGTGAGGTTATGCGGGAGGGAGGGAAGATGATCAGCTCGGTCTTAGACATGTTAAGTTTAAGAAAGCGCTGGGACATCCAGGAAGAGGTAGCAGAGAGACAGTTGGAGATACGAGTGAGGAGAGCAGGGGAGAGGTCTGGAGAGGAAAGATAGATTTGGGTGTCATCAGCGTAGAGATGATATTGGAAACCAAAGGAACTGATGAGCTTACCTAGTGAGGACGTATAGAGAGAGAAGAGAAGAGGACCAAGGGCAGAACCTTGGGGTACCCCTACAGTTAGTGGAAGTGAGGGGGAGGTGGAGTCATGAGAGGAGACAGAGAAAGAACGGTCAGAAAGGTAGGAGGACAGCCAAGAGAGGGCAGTGTCACGTAGACCAATGGAGTGAAGAATTTGCAGTAGGAGAGGATGGTCCACAGTGTCAAAAGCAGCAGAGAGATCCAGTAGAATAAGTATAGAGTAGTGTCCCTTAGATTTAGCAGCATGGAGGTCATTGCATACTTTTGTAAGGGCAGTTTCAGTGGAGTGGAGAGGACGGAAGCCAGACTGGAATGGGTCAAGCAGTAAGTGTGAGGAAAGAAAGGAAGTAAGACGGTTGTAGACAATACTCTCAAGGAGTTTGGAGGCAAAAGGGAGGAGAGAGATGGGTCGGTAGTTGGAGAGAGTGTTTGGATCAAGTGTAGGTTTTTTAAGAATAGGAGAGATGAGTGCATGCTTGAAGGCAGAGGGGACAGTGCCTGATGAGAGGGATAGATTGAGAAGGTGGGAAAGATGGGATCAAGCAGAAGGAGAGAGGTAGCGGAGGAGGCGGGAGGGGATAGGGTCAAGTGGGGAGGTGGTGAGGGGACAGGAATGAATGAGGGCCATGACTTCCTCTCCAGATGCATGGGAGAAAGATGACAGAGTAGGTGCGAGGGATGGGGAGGATTGGTAAGGGATAGGAGAAAGCTGGTTACTGATGGACTGGTGTGATGTGATGTCCTGACGTATGGAGTCAATTTTGGATGTGAAGTAATTGGCAAAGTCAAGAGCAGAGAGTGAGGAAGGGAGACGAGGTGGAGGTGGGCAGAGGAGTGAGTTGAGAGTGGCAAAGAGGCGCCGGGGGTTGGAAGACTGGAAGGAGATGAGGTTCTTGAAGTATGACTGTTTAGCAAGAGAAAGGGCAGCACTGAAGGATGAGAGCATAAGTTTGAAATGGAGGAAGTCTGCCTTAGAGCGTGATTTCCTCCAGTGTCGCTCAGCAGTACGTGAGCATTTTTGCAGATATCTGGTGCATTTGGTGTGCCAGGGTTGAGGTGTTAATTTGCGAGGGTGAATAGTGGTTGGTGGAGCAACAGAGTCAAGAGCAGAAGTAAGGGATGCATTGTATGTGGAAGTGGCTTGTTCAGGGCATGAGAGAGAGAGAATAGGAGAGAGAAGTGAGTCAAACAGGGAGGAAAGGAATGAAGTGTCAATAGCTTCAATGTTACGCTTAGTGATGGTAGCCTTAGGAGGTAGAGATGGGCAAGTCGAGAGAGATAGGTTAAAGGAGAGCAGGTGGTGGTCAGAGAGGGGAAATGGGGAGTTGGAAAAATCAGAAATATCACAGCGGTGAGTGAAGACCAGATCCAGTGAGCTCCCATTCACATGGGAGGGTGAGGAGGTCCACTGGGAGAGACCAAGTGAAGAGGTGAGGTTAAGGAGTTTAGAGGCAGGGGATTGTGTGGGGATGTCAATAGGGATGTTGAAATCGCCTAGGATAATGGAGGGAATGTCAGAAGAGAGGAAGTGAGGAAGCCAGGAAGCAAAGTTGTCGATGAATTTGGAAGCAGTGCCAGGGGGCCGGTAAATTACAGCTACTCTAAGATGTACTGGTTGGAAGAGGCGTATGGCGTGGACCTCAAATGTTGAGAATGTAAGGGATGGTTCTGGTGGTATGAGTTGGTAGGAGTAACTAGAAGGTAAAAGGACCCCAACACCACCTCCATGGCGACCCCCAGGTCGGGGTGTGTGTGTGAATGTGAGGCCCCCAGCAGAGAGAGCAGCAGGAGAAGTAGTATCAGAGGGCGTAATCCAAGTTTCAGTAATGGCTAGTAGGTGTAGGGATTTGGAAATGAAAAGGTCATGAGTGGGGACCAGTTTGTTACAAACAGATCTGGCATTCCAGAGGGCACAGGATAGGGGGTATGAGTTTGTGGGAGAGATGTGAATGAGATTATCAGGGTTGCTGTAGCGATGAGGTGAGATTAACTTTGAGGGCAGGGATGGTGAGAGAGTAGTGATGGTATGGGTGCCTGAGTTAGGAGGGGAAACTGCAGGAGTTGGGCAGGGAGGGAGGTCAGTGTGATGTGGATGGGGATATGGGCAGGTGACAGGGAAGGGAGAGAGGGAGCAGGGCTGAGTTGTGGGGTAGCAGGACCATGGGGCTGAGGTAAATGAATGTGGGGTAACAGGAAAGGAGGGGGAAGGAAACAGAGGGATGGAGGGGAGACAGAGGAGGAGGTGTAGGAGACTAGGGGGGAAGGATAAAGATACATTATTATTAGGTAGACACTGAGTGATGTGGGGAGTATAAGAAAGCCTTGACATAGTGTTGAGTAGGTAAATAGGTTGAGGGAAAGTGGAAGTAGGAGTGGAGACTGTATGGGAATCAAAGCAGAAGAATTGCAGAAATGCAGGTGAGAAAAGCAGTGTAATCTCAATGGGTGTAGATTTAGTATGGAATGAGTCAAAAGCGTAGATAAAGTGGGTGCAGAAATGTATTTGGGCTGTAAGAAATGAAAGGATTGTGAGAGGGTTAAGAAGCAATGATAATTCTGTTAGATTTTTCAAGTGTTTTTAGATGAGAAGATGAACTCACAATTTTCCAAAGTAGATCTTTGTAATCCTGATTATGGTTGGAAACCAGATCTTACTAATGTTATTTCCAGCAAGTGGGTTGCATAGTGTTCACAGAGTGAAAGTTGGAGGGTGATAAATTTGCATATGCAGTTGATATTGTGAAGTAGTTCATCTGTTGTTGTTTGATGTTTTCTTTCAGTTTTTCGTCCAGTTTAAGTCCAGGCTAAGTCCAGGCTTTGATATTAAAATTATATATCTGCTCCCTTTGAGCCTCCTCCCTTAGAGTCCTACACCCTGGATCAATCAGCCAGGCTTAATCAGCCAAGTATACTCTAATATGAACTAACATTAACATGTGTAAGGTATAGGTTCATTGATTACAACCCCACCCATTGCCCAACACCCACTGGTGGGCAATAAAGCTAAAACAAACAAATAATGATATGGGAGGAGGACATCCCAAATTCCCCAAATATCTAACAATTAAACAGGCTAAATTCTGCACAAAACAATAGAGTAGGCACTGGCCTGTGGGCCCATGCCTTTTAGGGGCCCAGCGACAATGGATAAAAATAATATTGATTGTATATTGAAAAAAAATTAAAATCCAGCTTTTCTTAAATTGTTTCCAAAAGATAGAAAAAATGAATCAACTCAAAGAAACGAAAACTTTACATTACAGACTCTATAGAGAAAATACTGTGTTAATGTAATGTACTGTAGAATGTATGTAGAGAAGAAGTAAGACTCTTTTTTGGTTGCAATGGCACAATTTGATAAGCCAGTGATCCCCACAAAGTCTCCCCAGTTGTAGGGTATTAAATGCAAGATAGTGCAATATCAGGTAGACATTGAAAAGGAAATATGACCACAATGTCTATCGACAATGTTGGTACTAAACCTGTCCGGTGGGAGATAGGGAGGCCGTGAGTCTGGGAGCCAGCTGAAGGAAGGCAGGATAGCAGCACGGAAGACCGGTTTCGCCCGCTCACGGGCTTGATCACTTCCGGACTCACAGGTACACTTATACCCCTTTTTGCACCGCCAGCTAGTAACACGGGTTATTTCACATGAGATTGCATAACCCGTATTGCTTTGCGGTGTAAATGGGCCCAGTTGGAATAACCCGGGTCGAGTGACCCGGTATTACAACTCTGGTAGCTTGCAGGGTTGAACCCAGAAAGCTGTGCTATATTCCACTCTAAACCCGACGGCTATCTCAGACACCGCTCTCCCCTCCCCCGTGCGGGGGTAAAAACGGCTGGCTGTAGAAACATCACTCCGGGCTCTCCCTGCCAAACACCGCTACAGCGATCTGTGTTTCAGTGGACATTATTCATCTTTCCACCTTTATATGCACTTGAGTGCCTAACATTTTTCACAAGGATAACCTTTTTCTATATAAAAATTTTTGGAAACCAATATATGCTCGCATGGAATAAGGACTGTCTGGGGACCTTTATACAACAAGTGAGTTGTTGCCAGCATACAGACCTATATGGTGTTTAAAAGAGTGTAATTACTACCACTACTGCTCAATACATCATACTGTTTGTGGCCATATTGTTATAATTATTTCATAATATTTGCAATATTAAATACATTAGGACACAGTGATTCTGTACCGTATATATTTTATGACTGTTCATTTATAATTATTGCACTCCCGGGAGAATTGCTGTATTTTACAAATTTTATAATAAATGCATCCATTCTGATTGTTGAGCGCAACTTGGTTTTTGTTTGTATCTGTGTAAATGGGAGCTGGGTCGCATCGACCCGGCTCCCCTTCACAGTGAATGTACAGGCGGCGCTTGGAGATCATGTGATCTCCAAGCGCCGCCATCGCCGCGTCACTGACAACGTCACCAACCTGGCAATATGCCAGGTTGGAGACAGCAGTGGGAAAGGGGCCTGAGGCTGGTTGCAGCCTGGTAGCACCAGTGTCAGGCTCGCAGCTGCAACCCGCCTCAGTTGGTGTAAAAGCAGTATTACAAAGAGAGGACTTCCGGATCAGTTCCATCGGCCTGCGCATGTGCAATTGGCAGAGGATGGAGAAGGATAGGCATTGTCTTTTGTGCAGAAGCTCCTGAAAGTGTTTCTTTCTGGAGCTTGCTACATGTGGGCAGATCACAGCCCCAAATAATACCAGGAGGACTGCTGTGCCATAGGTCCGCTGCTGCTGACCCTTTTTAATAAATATGACGAGCCATATGTATTGCGGTAAACCTCAGAAAATGTCAGTTTACAGTCGGAAACAGTGCAGGATGGATACAGTGTGGGTTGAATACAGTGCGACGTACACTGCAGGTCGGATATAGGGGGCTGTTCAGAGTTGTTAGCAAACGAAAAAAGTTAGCAATTGGGCAAAACCATGGCCCTCATTCCGAGTTGATCGGTCGCAAGGCGAATTTAGCAGAGTTACACACGCTAAGCCGCCGCCTACTGGGAGTGAATCTTAGCTTCTTAAAATTGCGACCGATGTATTCGCAATATTGCGATTACTAACTACTTAGCAGTTTCAGAGTAGCTCCAGACTTACTCTGCCTGTGCGATCAGTTCAGTGCTTGTCGTTCCTGGTTGACGTCACAAACACACCCAGCGTTCGCCCAGGCACTCCCACCGTTTCTCCGGCCACTCCTGCGTTTTTTCCGGAAACGGTAGCGTTTTCAGCCACACGCCCCTGAAACGCCGTGTTTCCGCCCAGTAACACCCATTTCCTGTCAATCACATTACGATCGCCGGAGCGAAGAAAAAGCCGTGAGTAAAAATACTTTCTTCATAGTAAAGTTACTTGGCGCAGTCGCAGTGCGAACATTGCGCATGCGTACTAAGCGGATTTTCACTGCGATGCGATGAAAAAGAACGAGCGAACAACTCGGTATGAGGGCCCATGTGCACTGCAGGTGTGGCAGATATAACATGTGCAGAGAGAGTTAGATTTGGGTGGGTTATATTGTTTCCGTGCAGGGTAAATACTGGCTGCTTTATTTTTACACTGAAATTTAGATATCAGTTTGAACACACCCCACCCAAATCTAACTCTCTCTGCAAATGTTACATCTGCCCCACCTGCAGTGCACATGGTTTTGTCCAAGTGCTAACTTTTTGGGTTTGCTAATAACTCCGAATAACCCCCATAGTGCGGAATACACTGCAGGATGGATACAGTGTGGGTTGGATACTGTGTGGGCCGGATACAGTGCGGGATACAGTTCGGGTCAGATACAGTGTTGGATACATTGCTGGTTGGATACAGTGCGGGTCAGATACAGTGCGGAATACATTGCAGGTTGGATACAGTGTGGGATCACTGTGGGTTGGATACAGTGTGGGATCACTGTGGGTTGGATACAGTGTGGGATACAGTGTGGGTCGGATACTATGCAGGATACAGTGTGGAGCGGATACACCAATAGTGCACTTAAGGTGCATACACACGGTGCGATGTAACCTAACGATTTTGACAATATAGTCAAAATCATATGGAAAGTTAGTGCAAATCGCACTGTGTGTACACAGCTTGAGATACCGATGTGTGGCCCCACGGGATCGGTATCGCAAGAAAAAAAAGACTCTGCAGTCAAGTCAATCTTAACTAGCTAGTTCAAAGTATGCCTTAGTCAAAATCGCATATAGCCAAAATCGCACCGTGTGTATGCATCTTTACTGTGACAGGTAATGCCAGCAGTGTCCTCAGTGCGGGAGTGTCGGCAGTGCAGGGGTGCTGGCAGAGTCCTCAGTGCGGGAGTGTCAGTACTGCTGGGGTGCTGGCGGTGTCGGCAGTGATGATGGTGTCCTCAGTGTGGAGTTGCTGATGGTGTCGGTACTGCTGGCTGTGTAGGCAGTGTGGGGGTGCCAGGGATGTCCTCACTGCAGGGGTACTGTCAGTGTCGGCAGTGCTGGCAGTGTCCTCAGTGTGGGGTTGCCAGCAGTGTCTGTACTGCTGGGGTGCTGGCGGTGTCGACAGTGATGGTGGTGTCCTCGGTGCATGGGTGCCAGCAGTGTCCTCGGTGTGGAGTTGCTGGCAGATTTGGTACTGCTGGTTGTGTTGGCAGTGTGGGGGTGCCCAGGGCCGTCTTTTCGTATGGGCTCAATGGGCTCTTGCCCAAGGGACCCAGGAGTAAAAGGGCCCTAGGCTGTTAGCTGAGGGTCCCTTCTTTCCAGGGGTACCAGATTTTTTAAAATTGGCCCTGGGGAACCGGAGATATCTGACTTCAAAGCAGTGGTCCCCATCCAAGCCTGTTAATTGTTCTTCCCAGCCAGATATCTCGGGTTCTGTCTGACTTAGAGTTTTTCTGAGGGTATAATCCAAAAGCTGGGACTCTCCCCTTTCAGAGGACACTGGCAGCTTGTCTCTACTATGCCCAGAACCAGAGATATCAGCCTTCAAGCAGCTGGTCCCTGCTACAGCTCCACACGCCTAATATGCAGTTTTATATTTTTGTTGGTGGATTTGCTCTGGCTACTGAAGTCTGATCCCCAAGTCCCCAGTACCTCCTGACAGGTGAGACACTCTAGTATTTTTTATCCCATTAAAGCTAAGAAATCTATTTCCAGGAACTGGCGATATCTACAGTAAAGCAAGCTGCCCTGACCCCTGTAAAATGATGAATATTAAGCCCACTCCACTATCCACCCCTCCCCTATGTATTAAACACCCCCTACCACCCTGGAAGTCATGTATCAGGGCCCCTTCATTCAGCCCAATGCCCCCTTCTACAGTTTAGTGTTCTCCTTTCCGCCCCATTTGTGCAGTAAAGGAGTAATTAGCAGAAATTATTTCTCCAGGTCCTACATGCTGAGCGAAAGATAGAACACCCCCTACCCCCCGCGGAACATCAATGTTGCCTACCCCAACCCCTACCGCTGATGGGTGGGTAGGGGCCCCAGTGCATTGCCGTGCCCAGGGGCCTACACTGATGTTAAGACGGCTCTGGGGGTGCCAGGGGTTTCCTCACTGCAGGGGTGCCGGCAGTGCTGGCAGTGTTCTCAGTGCTAGGTTGCTGGTGGTGTCAGTACTGCTGGGTGCTGGCGGTGTTGGCAGTGCAGGAGTGTTGGCAGTGTCCTCAGCGCACGAGTGCCAACAGTCAACAGTGCTGGAGTGTGTCAGCAGTGTGGGGATGCCGACTAAGTCAGCAGTGCGAGGTTGCTCTTTGTGTCGGCAGTGCAGGAGTGCCGGCAATGTCCACTGTGCAGGGGTGCCAGCAGTGTCAGCATTGTTTGAGTGCTGGCGGTGTCCTCAGTGTGGGGGTGTCGGAAGTGCGGGAGTGCTGGCGGTATCCTGAGTGCATGGGTGTCGGCGGTGTGGGGTGTCGGCGGCGGTATCGGTAGTGAGGGCGGCAGTGTCATAAGCACGTTGCAGGACGCCCAGTTGTCCCATTAAAGTCTAAGGGGACACGCTGATTGGCTGGGAACCGTGACAGTTGGCTCTCTCAGCCAATCAGCGGTCAGCCTATTGTATGGCGCCCGAGCCGAAATCGCCTATCACCTCGGGTCGGGATCCGAGGCAGCTGGGACAGAACCTGAGCCCCGGCTCAACTGCCTCGTATCCTGGAAGTTCGGAGCAGTTCGAATTTCTTAAAATCCGAACCGCTCATCTCTAATAATGATCATCTAAATTGACCAATAATAATATCACATGTGTATGGCATGACTGTAGCAAAGATGTATGAGGACATATCCGCACATTGTGGACAGTGGATGGACTTTACTAAAGACTGTGCACCTATCTATTACTTAATTACCGCAGTAGAATAGACTGATGTTTGCTCCAATGTATAATTCTTTTTAAGTATATCCAGGTACTATGAATTTGAACGGTTATGGTTTTTATATATTTATTCATTGATATATGCTTTTGAGTATTTACCCGATAAATTAGTTATTTTTTATTTTATTTTTAGTCTTTTCCACTGAATACTGTAATATTTTTTACTGACTATAAATCGTTGGTAGCTCTGTGGCTTATTGCCTACTTAATGGATTTCTCCTCCTGGAGATCCCAGAGAGGAGATCAAAGGGGCATGTGCAAGCAGTGTAACAATGTAAATAGTATAATGGTGGCCCCATTCCCTGCTGGGCAATGCCTCAATACTTCACTGGGGAAGTTGGCGTGATATGGGAGGGCTGACCACTTGCCAAGAAGTCCAGGAGTACTCTTCAAATTTGGGAGTCTTTCATAAATTCCAAGTGAGTAAACATACTGTATATGCCTTACCATTTGCAAATAATACTGCGAGGATGAATTCTCTTGGATTAAAATAGGTAACAGGGACTGTGCTCACGGATCAAGACTGGGAGGGAAAAAGGACCTTGGTTCTACTGCCAGTTTCCAACAGCAGCTGTGGCTACCTACACATGAAGTGAGAGCTAGACCATTCCCCAAGACTCAGGGTGAATACTTTTGTAGGAAGGATCATCTGTTTCCTAATCATTATATTTTCTGGATCTATGCCCAGTCTGTGCCCCATGCACCACTCTTGTTAACACAAGGCTGTGTCCGGCTGGGCATGTAGTTGAGAGGTGTACAGTGTCTGTACTACTCAGAGCCAGCCCTAACCAAAATGATGCCCTAGGCAACATTTTGGCTGGTGCCCCCTAGCACCACCGCTAGTTTCGCCTTTGGCCCTGCACCCCTTTCCCGGCACCATCACCCCTCACCCATAGCAGTCCTCATTTTGGTGCTCCTATCCCCTATATTTTAAATAGGAACAGTGTGCACATTCGGCACACAGCCCAAAAAAGGGAGCGTGATCTTGCTGGGAAGGGGAATGGCCACACAATAGTACCCCCAATTCAAATTACGCCACAACTTTAATCACGTTATATCATGCGATAGTGTCCTTTATTCACATTACATCACACAGTAGTACCACTTTACCTTATATACGTTACATGTGGTGAGGTAAATGGCTCAGGAGGTACCAGAGCCAGATTTACACACAATATATGAGCCAAAGGGTTAATGTGGGCATTATGCACAGGTGCAGCAGTATAAACTCCTGGAAATTTGCTGAGTTTTGATCAGAGATGTGCGGAAAAAATAGACACTGCCTCATCTGCCATAGACTTTTTACTCCAGAGTTTTGACTATAAAAATCATTAGAACAATAGAAAGAAAATATTTCTAACATATTCTTTGTATTTTTCATATACTTTATATTGTCAAATCTCTGGTCCAAACATTAGTATGACAGGAAAGGCTCTGCCTCACCCCCACCTCACGTCACTGCATCACAGTAGTGCCCCTTATTTACGTTACATCACACTGAATTTCTCCTTATTCACATTACGCCACACCATATTTCTCTTTATTCACATAAGACCACACACCAGTGCCCTTTCTATATGGTATGCCACACAGAAGAGCACCTTCTACACATAGGGGGTCATTCCGAGTTGTTCGCTCGTTGCCGATTTTCGCAATGGAGCGATTAAGGCAAAAATGCGCACTGCATGCGGTTAGTATTTTAACACAAAACTTAGTAAATTTACTCACGCCCGAACGAAGTTTTTTCATCGTTGAAGTGATCGGAGTGTGATTGACAGGAAGTGGGTGTTTCTGGGCGGAAACTGGCCGTTTTCTGGAAGTGTGCAAAAAAACGAAGCGGTGTATAATTTTAATCAGAATAAGCTGCTTGTGCCCCATGGCATTCAAAATGCCCTATGCATTTGCCTAGTTTGCTTATGCCTAGGGCCGGCTCTGGTACTACTGGATCCTGGAGATTCTAAAGGGCCCTACACACTGGCCGACATGACTGCACGATATGAACGATCTCGTTCATTAATGAACGAGATAACGTTCATATCGTGCAGTGTGGAGGCTCCAGCGATGAACGATGCGCGGCCCCGCGCTCGTTCATCGCTGGTCCCCCGTCGGCTGTACATGCAGGCCAATATGGACAATCTCGTCCATATTTGCCTGCACTTCAATGCAGCCGGTGATCACTGCCCCCCGCCGCCGCCGGGTCGCTCGTCGGCCATATCCACTGTCGGGCAGCTCGGCGGCGGATCGGCCAGTGTGAAGGGCTTATAAGACACCACTTTAGAATCCTCATAAACTGGGATTAATAAATATAAACACAGAAATGATTAAAAGTCATGCAAACTTTGTTTAATATTAGAAAAGGCCAGCTGTTGAATATTAATTATAAGCTACCATACCTCCCAACGTGACCCTCTCCAGGAGGGACAGAATGCTCTGCTCCTGGACTTCCCTCTTAAGGTATGGTTGCCGACACCTGTGCTGAAACACCTTTCTTATCCATTAACCTGTTCAACACAGGTGCCAGCAATCATACATTAAATGGAAAGTCCAGGAGCAGAGCAATTTGTCCCTCCTGGAGAGGGTCATGTTGGGAGGTATGCGCTACATTCATTCCAAGGTAGGGCATTTCCTTGTAACATCGCTGTTACATCCTGCATTAATATTTATTGTTTTATAGACACAAATACTTACGTCTTTTTTCCTCCACAGTCTGACATCATGGACCAAAACTTGTTGAATTTGCTACCAGAACAAGAGCATTCGGACATCTATAAAATGCTATCTTCGTATATGCTTGTGGCAGATTCTGCATCTCTCAACTATTTGAATTGTGAGTTTTATGTCACTAATTATTAGGGGCTGGGGTAGAGAAAGTCAAAGAGATACCTGTTCCAGGAGTAGGCACAGGTGAGTTGATTAAGTGTTCAGTGTTCCTGTAATCAATAAATGAGTGAGCAAATAGCATCTGATAGCCACTGAAAGGGAGGAAACCTGGATAATGCTATGCCTTAATACCAGGATCAGAAGCACCCACAGTAGACCTATAAATCCCACTATAACATGGTCCTGAAACTCACTATATTAAGACCATGTAGCCAGTATGAACTTCTAGACTTCAATCCATTACTGCCTGAAAATGGCAACATAACTTCCTCCACGTGTACGCTCTCAAACCTTAAACCTGACCCAAATAAAATTGGCTGTAAGGATCAATGAAAAACCGCTGAAGCTGGAAAATTCTAATGATGCAAACCACTTGTCTGCAGCTTTCCCAACAATCCTTTCTAGGCAGGGCAGTTAGAGAGCCTGGCTGGGCCCAGGTACTTTTCAGGAGGTGTGGTCTTATCACAGGAGGTGTGGCTATGCGTCCTTAGAAAAAATACAGGAAAAATTGTATTTTAAGCACCTCCCTGGCCACACTGCAGCCCAGCAGTCAGCAGTGTGTGCTGGGCTGAGGAGAAAAACTGCAGCTGCCAGGTAAGGGGGGGACCTGGGTCCCCACTGGGCCTCTCCATCAGACCCGCGTCCGGGTAATTAATCCCCTCTCTATTGGTGCCACTGTTTCTAGGTGCAACAATAGCCATTCGCATACTACTATACCCAAAAAATGTACACTGGAGGCCTGAATGTACTAAGGAGGCCTGTATAAAGTAATGAAAGAATCACTGCAAAATTGTGTGGGTGGAGTTTGCTGAGGGGAACTGTGCTAATATGTTCACTTGATCCAGATGGGTACTGCCAAGCTATATCAACCAGGGATACAGAAGAATCGGTTGGATTTTCCATAAACTGACTTGATTGCAATGTATATTTTACATTTTTACTCAAGACAACTTGTCTCCGATCACAATCAAACCACTCCCAGCTCTCATTAAGATATACGGGAACATTACTACCATGAGTTCTGAGATTACTCTTTGTTGTGTTTTGTAAAGTAACTTTCAAAGTACAGAAACAAAAGCATGAGAGTGGGAAGCATCATCTTTTTACCATTATTGTTCAGACTAGGAATAAGTATGGAGTTTAAAGAAATAATACATTAAACTGACTAAACTTTTGAAAAGGACTTCCATAGGAATGTAGTGATACTTAAACCTAAAATGCCAAGACATGGAAGCTGATTTGGTTTAGATGGTGGAGTGTGTTGCCTTTGTTTGTGTTTTATTTATGTGGTTTTTACATTCATTTTACAGTATAGCAAGAGCTTTTCCAGGTAGGCTTAGGATATCAGTTACATACACAAATATGTATCTGGAAAGTAACCAATAATTTAAACTGTTTTGTTATAATTTCCTTGAGTTAAGTGCTTTCCTGTCTTGTTATATTTCTTTTTTAAAAGCTGAGAACGACTTGGAATTTTGTTGTCACCTTCTGAGAGGGACCCTAAACCCCAAAGAATTTCCAACGTATGAGTATATTAAGGTTGTAGGAAACTTCCGGTCTTACAGCAACAGTAAGCAGTATTTCTGTTTTCCGTTTTATCTTTAGGAAACATGTATGTGGAACAATATATTGCATTCTGTCTCTTATCTGTTACATTGTTGCTATCAATGGTTGTAATTCCCAGGTAACATAGATGTTGCCCTGAGTTCTTAGAACCACTGCAGATAACAAAATATTCTAGAGGTAATCCTTATTGCAGGTACCATAGAGCTTCTCAAGGTCCTTGTATTGTTATAAGAAGGAAGATGGCACACATTAATCTAAGTAGTGACAAGTGTAGGGAAAAGGGAATCATCTGCTTTTACATGAACTGCTATTTAGTTTATATCTCAGGAGCTGACAGTCTTTTTTTTATCCCTCAGTCTCAATGACACCCATGGTGCATTAGTTCCAAGGTAAGGAGTAAAGCATTTTGTGTATAGAGATAAACTCTACCTAATAATTATGCAGGTACCGATATTTGGGCAAAAGTATCTTACATTGGCCGACCAAGGTCTTTTTTTCAAACAGTATCCTCATTGCAATCCCTCTAGGCTACATGGAAAGACCTTCACCATGAATCTTATAGTCTACCCTACCTGGGGAGACCACTTGTACAATTTGTTTGTGGTGGCATACCTGCCACAGTACATTAAGCCAACCCAGACACCATGGATTAGGGCAACAGAACAATTATGTTCTTACAGATGCTAATACCAAGTTATTTGTAGGTGTGCCTTACATACAGCAAATTAATCCTCCATTGAGTTATCAAAATGCTCAACTGCATTTTACAGAAGTTTTAGGCAAAAAATATTCCCTAGACCAGGCATGTCCAACCTGCGGCCCTCCAGCTGTTGAGAAACTACACATCCCAGCATGCCCTGACACAGCTTTAGCATTCTCTGACAGCAAAACAGTGTCAGGGCATGCTGGGATATGTAGTTTCACAACAGCTGGAGGGCCGCAGGTTGGACATGCCTGCCCTAGACAGAAGTCTAAATTGCCTAATGGGTTATGCAGATCTGGGTCTGAGCCTTTGCAGAAAATCTTTATCTATAACAAACTATAGAAATAAACAACATTATTGAATACCATGGTCCAAATGTAATAGAGTGAGAGTTTCAAAAAGTGAGAGATTTGGTAAGGTTTTGAAGTTTTTTTTAAAGTGGCAATCATTTACACAGCAAGATCATCCTGGTTTTGCAGTGTAAATGATTGCCACTTTAAAAAAAAACTACTGAAAAACCTTACCAAATCTCTCACTTTCTGAAACTCTCACTCTATTAAATTTGGCCCAATATTTTTGACAACATAGAAAGTTCAATACTGTCTCCTGTTTTGCAATCCATATATGACTAAAGATATATTGACTTATTCTAGTTTTCATGGACAGTTAAAATTCTTGGCATGTGAAAGGGATGGGTCTTTTCAGTGTGGGGTTGTGACCTTCAGAAATGATGGGTCTATTACAGTGCAACAGTGGCATGCCTGGAGCATGGTCACATTTTGTCTATTTCTTACATGGAATGTCAGAATATATGTAAGCAATGTCCATGTGTGTGCATGCACATTCCTATCCCCAGCCATGTGAACACAACTATTCTGTACTCTGGGTCTATGCATTAGTATATTGCAGGGACGGACTGGGGACACTTTTCAGCCCCAGCATTTTGTGTGCGTGTGCGCACGTGAAAGGGGGTTGCGTGTGCATTAAAGAAATGTGCGAGCACTGCTAACATAAGAGTTAGGCAAGTCAGGGAGGCGAGCACTCATGGCATGCCCCCATCTTCCTTTAAATCAAGCACTTCGGGTGGGGAAGGGGGTGGGGGTGGAGCAATAGAGAGAGCTGACACCTGGACCAGCCCACCAGACCATCGGCCCTTCTGGCATATACCAGAAGTACCAGATGGGCAGTCCGGCCCTGGTATATCGAGTTGGTGATATTTGCCTGAAAGGCCTCAAACATCATCTTTTGTTCTCATAATACACAAATTGTATGACTGTCACAGTCACATTTTATTTACACCGGATATTAATGTCTTACACTGTATAAATGTAAAACAATGAAAGGCATTTTTATCAAATTAATTTTACAGGAATTCCCATAAAACACTTGTTTTCGGGTGGTGCCCTCAAAAGTTCAGTATCTCCACGATTACCTACCAGAGATATCTAGTCCTGTCCTGCCACTTTTGGTTGCAAAAGCAGCTCCCATAGATTTCTATGGTGACTGCTAGATTGTGAAATGACATTGGGATCCAATATACAATACACAGTCCAGTGACCATGCATGCTCACTATCGTGGCCAGGGTCCCAACCAGAAGTGATCACATTAGTGATGACTTTATTTCTTACACATTGCAGGGACTAGCTCCTATCAGAGCCCCTGTCTGTGCATGCATTTTTTTTTTTGTAAATTCTGGTGGTACTTTATTTCTTATTGTCACAATACGTTATTGAAAAATGAGTTAATGAAATTATAGTTATTAGGCCCAAAATCTGTATTTTGGAAAAATAAATGTGCCCCTTATTCATAGAGAGAATATGTATAATGTATGGGAAGGGACAATTCTGCATTTCAGAATAAAATACTGTTAAAGTGGTGTATGTAAAATGATTGGCCTACTAACAGATGGTGCGATAAACATGTACTGAACGTAGCCCGGAAAGTGGGGAATTTACGTCTGGTGTTTGCACTGCAGCCAACATAAAGATAGCGGAAGGACAGCTTTCAGTGTAAAATATAGTTACTGTAGAATAATCATTTATTCTTAGCTGAGCAGATGATCACTCATGATATTTAATTCGATGACTTTAACCAATATACATGAAGTAAAATAAATTACAAAATGTGACTAAAAGCGTTATGTTATGCTATACTTGGTGTGAAATGGCTTCATAGAATATGGCTCTAATTAATACTACAGCTCTCTTAAAACTGGGATACAGTCATACAGTCAACATTCAAAATGTCCATAATCACATTGCCAAAACCACAATGTTGACCATTATGTCAACAACCTCAGAATATCAACATGTTCACGTTGTTCATATATAAAATGTCTACATGTGAAATCCCAACATTCTGAGAATGACAAAATGAGGTCTAGACTGCGGGATAAGGAGGGTTAGGCACTAGTGGGAGGTTGGGGGTGGCTGTTGCTGGGAGGGGTTTGGGTTAGGTACTAGGGGAAGGGTTAGGGATGGGGGTTAAGGACAGGGGGAGAAAACTCACTGGTAACACCGTTCCATCAGCTCTGTGCTGGATATGCTCCATGTGTGACTGCCAGGACCCGGAGGCTGCCACACCAGCCGGGGTGGTCTTCTGTTTGCCGGCGGCCGGGCTCCCGACGACCAGCATACCGGTGCCGGGAGCTCGGCCGCTGGCATACCCTACTACAACCCTACAGCCGGGAGCAGGTAAGTCACCGCTAGTCCAACAGGGACAGTCGACATTTCAGCAGTGTCAACGTGATGAATGTCAACTTCATATACCACACCACTTAAAACTAAATCTCTGTATAGTAATAAACATAAAGGGGGCGATTCAGTTACACGTGGCCTGCTGCTGGAACGGCTTCTGATGGCTTGGCGGGATGTATATCTCGCCTCATTTCTCCCCGCAGCCCATGAAGGTGCCATCGGAAACCAGCTAAAGTAATTGTACTTATGTGTGCAGTGCAGCAAGAGAGTCTGACAGCAGCGTGTGTCTAATCTACTCCAAAGACACTGCTGTTTCTATAATGGGTGCAGTGTGTGCCCACACCGCACACTCTGCACCTATTTTTTCAATACTTACCCTTCGGAAGTCCTGCATCGGTAGCAGCAGCGCTGCAGAAACCACTGACTGCCGCTCCATTTTACACAGTGTTTCGCACATGCATAGTAGGATAATCACTGGGAATATGGCTGTCGCACCATTTTCCCGGAGACCTGCACATGCTCACAAGACTCTGGGACAGTGCTAGGATATCCTAGTGACTCTAGTGCCCAGAGCCTATCACCTTGCCGGCTAGAGAGGAGGGGGCCTGGACGGAGACGACACACAGGCCTCCTCTCTTGATGCTCCCTTGTCCAAAAACTTATATATATATATATATATATATATATATATATTGGGCACAGGTTTTCCTACTAGGCAGAAGTATGATGACATCAATTTGTACTTCATCAATAAGTTCTATGAATAATTAGATCAAGCCATCCTCAGTCAACATGGGGGAGGGGGAAACATTTCCCCCTATGCCATATGTGAGCAGGAGGCATACAAGGTGGCATGTTTTAAAAATCAGTGTAATATTTAGTAAACCAGCTAGCAATATAATTTCCCTTTCAGAATCTTTCAGCAATCAGCTAGTTTGTTTAGTGTTCACATGTTATAAATTACATGCTACATTGGAGGTGTGTGAGCATTATTCCCATTTTATACATAAGGACGTTTGGCTCAGATTAGGCATCAGCAATGTTGTAATAATCAGCACATTTGTAAATGATCAACTGTTCAGTCAGGTTTTCACTCAGTCCTCTTTTGGAATCACAATAAAAACGACACAGTTTTTCAATCCTGTTGGACAGGATTACTTAATCTAAAGCAGGGGTTGCCAACTTGCGTGGAACTAAACATCCCAGCATGCCCTGCCACAGTTATACCATCTACTAGCAGTAAAACTATGGCAGGGCATGCTTGGATGTGTAGCTCCACAGCACCTGGATACGTTGGATACCTCTGCTATAGAGCAGGGTTCCAACTCCTGTCCTTGGGGCACACTAAGGCCGTGGACACACTAGCATACTGTATCTTCACGATTGGAATGACAAATCGTAAAGATTGTTCGGTGTGTATGGAGGGTTGCGCGCTGTTGCAGGTCGCATTAGAGATCTTCTGTTTGGACATGCTGCAGGGCCAACCAGACAATATAATATGCGGTGCTTTGTAGTGTAATGAACAATAGAACAAGGTATGTACGGGCAATCTTGCTTGGTCTAGGGTTAAGGGAATTCGTCGTCCAACCATCAGCAAGTTTGCCCATTGTTCTAGTGTGTACCCAGCCTAAGGGTGTGTACACACGGTGAGATATTTTCTTGAGATTTTGACTATATAGTCAAAATCTCAAGAAAAGTTAGTGCAGATCGCAAGGTGAAAGTCACCTTGCGATCCCGATTCGATCCCGATGCGCGGTCTCGCCAGGTCGGCATCGCAAGAAAAGATAGACTGTGCAGGCAAGTCAATCCTTGCTAGATCGGTGTACTATCTAGTTCATCTCACATGTCAATGACATCTCACATAAGCCAAAATCTCACATAAGCCAAAATCGTAAGCACACATAGTCCATATCTCAAGAAAAGTTAGTCAAAATCTGTGCTGTCTGGGCTCCAGGGAGTTCAAGGGAAATCGCAAGTGAAAATCGGGCATAGCAAGGATCTCACCCTGTGTACACACCCTAACAGTGCATGTTTTCCATATTTCATTACTGGATCACAAGTATATTCATTAGTGAGTGACAAATTTTAAAAGGATCCACAAATGCCACTATTTAATTTGTCATTCTGTGAGGAGACATGGAAATTTCTTGAGGACTGAAGTAGGGGAATACTGCTCTAGAGCATGGCTTCATATGCATAATTTATTTACTTCAGTCATACTTCTATATTTCTATCAATGCAACAATACTCACCTAAAACCAGTTTTAAAAAGTGAATTGCCAACAAGAGAGTTGTACAGTACAGTATGTCTGGTATACCATAATCTACAGTGCAACTCTAGTAAATGTTTCAGAAATGATTTCATAAACATTGCATTAAAGTAAATACATTAGCAAATGTTAGTAAGTAGATGGAACACAATCAGACTTGTCTGTATTTATTTGCCTTGCCTTATTTCAGAGGCCAGCAATTGAAATGCCGCTGGTGTCTTTCCAAATAGGTCATCCTCAGCAGAAATTCCTCAGTGTGCCTTCCAGAAACCACATTGCATTTCCTTCTCATCCCTTTCAGGCAGTGTGATTCAGTGCCCTCATTTCACCTCTGAGTTCCAAAGCATGTTTGTTATAACATGGATGAAACAGTTTTGGGAGGGACCATATTTTAGTATTGACATTTCCTGCCTAATCTGTCTGATAAAGTACTTTGGGATACAGAGAATATAGAGGAAAGCCACAGCAGTGTTTTCAGTTTAGGATATGTGTGTAAGATGTTTTTTTTACTTGGTCTGTTTTTTTGCAACGTGACTCAGTTGTTGTTTTTTTGCAAACTGATCGTGAATAAACTACAGAATGCTGCATGTTGGTGTTGTGTCCACTTTCATGTGCTAGTTTCCCGTAGTTTCCTCACACCAACACTAGAGGCACTCTGTCCATGTCAGCCAACTCTAGCACAGAGCTGGTCAGAATCAGTGATCTAGTCTAAAGACAGTAAATCTGTTGTAATCTACCAGAGCCATAACTAGACTTTTTGGTGCCCTGTGCCAAAAAAAGAATTGGTGCTCCCCAATCCACATTTTTTCAATAGAGACATAAGGCGCACGCTCTCATGGTCAAGGGGCATGACAACATTTGGACACAAATCCTCTTTATACCACATTCATGCATTCAACTTGAGAATTATACATATATATATATATATATATATATATATATATATAAAAAAATTATATATCTAACTAACAATATGCAGCATTGAGAACAGCATTGAGAAAAACAAAACTATTACCACATAAATATTGAGCTTTTGTAATAGCAAATAAAAAGTGTGTGTGTGGACATCCTCTTTAGAACAACAATTAACAAAATATTGTTCATGTGAATAAGTAATCACATGCATACTATTATTGCAGTACCTCTCTCTGCGTGCAGTGGCTTTGAAGGGACTGTTTCAAGAATGTACAGGTCACAGGGCAGCAAACAGGTGTGCTTCATTGCTACAGTCCGACTTGCAACTCCTCAATTTTTAAAGGTGAGCGATCACATATAATCAATAACGAAACTATTATGTTAACTAGTATGTTGCTCATCCTGTGATATAGGGGTCTAGTTATTACAGGTAGAAAACTGTATATCCAGCATAAATGGGTCTTTTTTTTCAGATATAGAGCTTCTTCCTGTGTAAGAAGGCCCTCAACTGGCATTAGCTATTGCTGGGTACCTCTACATCCGTTTGGATGGTCGACCATGTTATGGTCGACAGTCATTAGGTCGACCACTATTGGTCGACACTGACATGGACACATGGTCGACACATGGAAATGGTCGACACATGAAAAGGTCGACATGGCTTTTTAAAAAAATAAAATAGATTTTTAGATTTGTCATACTTTACCATCCACGTGGACTACGATTGGGAACGGTAACCTGTGCTGAGCGCAGAGAGGCACCTTGCTTCGGCGAGCCATGCAAGGGGACGCGGTACACTAATTGGGGTTCCTGGTCATGTTACGAAAAAAATGACACCAAAAACAGTTAAAAAATCCATGTTGACCTTTTCATGTGTCGACCTGCCATGTGTCGACCATTTGTCCATGTCGACCATGTCAGTGTCAACCAATAGTGGTCGACCTATTGACTGTCGACCTTAACATGGTCGACCATTCATACCGGAACCTCAATTAAAGGATTGCATCAGTACAAGTACCATCACAATCCTTCAATAAGCTTCCCCATGATTTGATGATGATTGGTGGGAGTCAGTAAAAGAAACAAATGCTTTATTTTGAAAAACAAATTCTAAAAGTAACAATATTTAAAATATTATTTATATTCATTAATATTTTTTTTTCTTCATTTCCTCATTAATTTATTTTCCATGAGTCCTCTTGCATCTGCCAGCCAGTATCACTGTGGAGCTGATAATCTTAATTGATAAATTGCAGCAATAGAAACTGTTCTATTGCTGTGATAAGTGAATTTTGGCTCTTTTTAAGGTGGATGCTGTTATTATGAATATTGGAAATAAACAGAAGGCATTGACCTGGCACTGATTTATAGTTTAACTCTGCTGAATAGTAGTTTATAGTCAGTAACCATCTTTGTTCAAGTCAGAGACACCACACAGTTCAGGAGAGGTCACTCCAATCAGGACTGCATATGCTGTTTGTCCCAGTACTGGCCAATCAGAACAGGTCATACATAACCTGTAAGGTGTCATTTTCTAGCCAAAGTCTTAATGTAATACCTTTATTATTCGTTTTAATTGAACTGGCCACTTGCAGTCCTTTACTCTCTCTGCAAGGGATGTGGAAATGTTTCAACACTGTAGCAGTTACTCATATTTGTTTTTGGCAATATTGATGCCTGCACACTTTATGTGTGTTTGTTTCTTTGATTTGTAGGAAATGTGTGTAGTTGAAGAATCATGTGAAGAATTTGCATCAAGGCATAGTCTGGAATGGAAGTTTCTCTCTTTAGATTACAGGTGAGTCAGTGGTGACCAGGGGAGTATGTTCATCCCAGTCACCCAGAAGCAAGTTGGAGTTTGGTGGCCTCCCACTTAAAAAAGGGAAAACAAGCATATACTTATAATTATATAGATAGCGTTCTCTACAGAGAACGGAGCCTGCAGTGAATTGGCAGGGCTCCAGCTACACTGTGTAACAAGGGGAGCGGTGGGGTCAGACTCACGAGATTCAGCCGTCTGCAGCATGCAGAATCAGCGTTCACTGGTGGATCCCATCTCACAGTCCAGCAGCAGCTGCGGGATCACTGTTGCTTGCTGCAGCACAGTCTGTACGGTATCAGACAGGTGCCATCCTGTCTCCTATTGCAGGGCTCCTGGGATAGAGCTGATTAACTCTGCAGCAGCAGCTCCTACCTTTTCTGGCTGGTAAATGACCTGCTACAGTTGGACCAAGGGCAAGGGGTGTGTTAGTGCTGGGCCGCATATAGCGGCAAGCAGGTCGCGCTGAACGGAACCCGCTTGGCTGGGTGGGGGGGTTTGTGTGCACACGGGGCCTGTTCTGCAGGATCCCGCACAACAAGATCCAGCCAGTGACACACAGCCGCACTGTGTGAACACATACATTGAAATGTATGTGTTCACTATGAAATCTTGCAGTCCTGTCGTGCTTCCCAACCGCAGCATGCTGCAGTTGGATCCATCGGCGGCGGGACTGCCGCACATGTGTGGGTGCCTGCATAGGGATATTTCCGGAATTGTGACACTTTCACTATAGGGAGCCGAGGGGAGCAGTGTTTAAATAAATACTTAATTTTAATACAGTAGATCTTTATTCCTTTGTCCAGTATTAATGAGAAGTCAGCCACAGGTTCAGTCTTGCTTTCTCTCTATGAATTCATCTTTTCTCCCCTTGTCATTATTAACAATGCTCTCTCAACTCGCCACACACATGCTGACTTTAACCCTTTTGTTTTGGCACTATACAGGGCCCCGCCAATTATTGGATACTTGCCTATTGAAGTTCTTGGCACATCTGGATATGATTACTATCATGTAGATGACCTAGAGATATTAGCCAGGTGTCATGAACATTGTAAGTACTGAAAAGTATGGAAATAAATATACCGTATGTAAATTTACCTGCTGTCTTGTCTCGAAATGAATTAGGACTGCCCAGGGATGTGGGGGTAAATTGTAAAGGTATTCCTCTTCTTCTGTTGCATCTGTGTATATACAGTAGTGCATGGATTAGCAATGCTAAAGTCTATTAGGCCCTACACACTGGCCGACAATCCTCAAACATATGAACGATCTTGTTCATTATTGAACGAGATACCGTTCATATCTTTGAGTATGGAGTCACCAGCGATGAACGATTTGCGGCCCCACGCTCGTTCATCGCTGATGCCCCGTTGGCTGTGCATGCAGGCCAATATGGATGAGATCGTCCATATTTGCCTATACTTCAATGGAGCCGGGTGACGGGGGGAGTGAAGAAACTTTACTCCCCCCGTTACTGTTTCCCCCCCCCCCCCCCCCGCCGCAGGGTCACCCGTCGGCCGTATCCGCCGTCGGGCAGCTCGGCGGTGGATCGTTAAATGTGTAGGGCCTTTAAGAATTGCAATAGAAACAGCTATTTATACAGAGCAATAGGTGGATTTTGCCTTAATTATATGCCTAACTGCAAAAATGCTAAATTATATTTTATTTAGCAAATTTTAATCTTTTAATAAACTTTGAGGAGTGGAGATATGGATAGCCAATAAAATGTCTTCAAATATGCGCACAGTATTTTATCTGCACTGTAGAGCATATTTTGCACAGTCTAGGCAGCAATCTTTAATTATTCGTTTTTTTTGTACAAGACAAAAGCTTAGACAAGCAAATAATCAAGATGAAAATGTGTAGATGCGCCAAGGACAGGGAAATGTACTATGAGGCAGAGCTGTAACTAGGAATGTTAGGTGAAAATGGAAACGTGACTCACCCTCCCCCCATGCCCTAAATTGTTATTTGTAACCTAAAGGTGCATACACATGGTCTCACTGTGTGTATGCACCTTAAGATATTAAGGGGGACATTTACTAAGCAGTGATAAGAGTGGAGAAGTGAGCCAGTGGAGAAGTTGCCCCATCAACCAATCAGCAGCTCTGTATAATTTTATGGTATGCAAATTATAGATGTTGCTTCAGTGCTGATTGGTTGCCATGGGCACTTCTCCGCTGGCTCACGTCTCCGCTCTTATCACTGCTTAGTAAATGTTCCCCTTATTCTCTTCCAACATGAAATTCCAGCCTAGGGTGGCCGCCTCTCTAGCCCTAAAAGGAGGAGTGTGATTGTGTAGCAAACGAAGGCAGAACACTCTTGTTGCTCATGTGGAGAAAACTAACAAATTTTTACAATAGTGCTATATAAATGTAAGCATTTCTTCACAATATTAATACATTACGTATTATAGGACAACTTTAACATTATATATAGAAGACAGCTAACGCATAACTCTGAGAGTACCGAGCCACATTAGAACATTTATGGGAAAGTGTATCAAAGCTTGGAGATGGACAAAGTGGAGAGAGATAAAGGGGTAGATTTACTAAAGCTTCTAAAACAGAGAAGTGGTTATTTTGCCCATAGCAACCTATCAGATTCTATAATTATATAGAATACAGTAGTGAAATAATAGCTAGACTCTGGTTACTATGGGCAACTCCACTTGTCTGTTTTAGAAGCTTTAGTAAATCTACCCAAAAGTACCATCCAACAAGCTCCTAACTGTCATGTTATAGGCTAGGTTTGAAAAACGACATTTATGAGCTGATTGGTTTATTATTTATTTATTAACAGTTTCTTATATAGCGCAGCAAATTCCGTTGCGCTTTACAATTTAATTGGTTGGTACTTTATCTCTCTCCAAGCTTTGATAAATCCCGCCCTTAGTATGAGTAGTATAAGAGCAAAAAGAGTAACTAACAAGAAACGGGCTTTTTACAAGATGGGGCATTATGATGTGTGTAAATCCATTTCTTTTTTAAATGATTTTCATTCACATTTTTATCACTCCTCCACAATGTTATTTATTTATCCTTTCTTACACATTAAATAATTCTTCCCAACACATCTCTCTCTCTTATGTTTATCCAATCACCATCCATACCTCTCACTATTCACTTTACAGATATTCTATAAAGCATTTGTTTATAGTGTATCTACATCGATCATTCTTATGTATATTCATTTATTCATATTAATCTATTCCAGTGGTTCCCAAACTCTGTTCTGAAGGAGCCCCAGCATGTTTTCCAGGTCACCTAGCAGGTGCACACGTGTACTCATTACTCACTGACACATTTGGAAAGATCCAGAGGTGGAGCTAATTACTTCACTTGTGATTCTGTGAGGAGACCTAAAAATGTAAACTGTTGGGGGTCCTTGAGGACCTAGTTTGGAAACCAGTGATCTATACCATCTTGCGCCTTCAATAAGTCCAAGAAGAGTGTTTGTGGCCACACCACCCTAGACATCAACATCAAGTAGATCCTAAGCCACTATTGTCTCCTGTTACTGATTAGAGAGTGGCCAATCCCAGGCCATTTTTTCAATCCCGGGAATCGGGATTGAAAAATGTACAATCCCGGAATTTGGCTGCATTTCAGTGTCCTCCCGCCCTGCCCAGGTCAGATAAATGACAACAATCTCACCATGGGGTCTATTCATACAGAAAACGAAAACAGAATTGCTACTTATCACTATACATCGCATCGCTTCGATGCGATGTATAGCTGTAATAAGTAGCAATTCATGTATACTCACCCTTCCGACGATGCGCTGCGGTGTCTGGGGCTCCTGCGGTGAGGTCATCTCCAGCGGTCCTTCCCAGCGATGCGCGGGGTCCAGCGGCGGGTCCCTTTGCGCATGCGCAGGGTGTTGGCCTCCCGGCAGGCCGCAGTGGTTGTTGGGAGGTCGGGGGGCGGAGCCAGCGCAAGGTGCCGAGCAGCGATCAGGGAAGCATTGAGCTTCCCTGATGTCTCCGCACTACAGTTCAGGTTACGCCGTCCAGAGATGGCGAACCTGAACTCCGTGGAGAAGCGGAAAGCAGAGCTTTTCGCACCTTCATGAATCACACTCACCATACAAAGGTATGGTGATGCGATTCAGGCACAGAGCGGAGGTACCGCTGGAGAAGTCAGACACTTCTCCACGGTAACCGGCTCTGTGAATTGCAGTAGGCAGAGAAAAGCCCTGTTTAACGCAAAACAGGGCTTTTCACTGCTGCATGAATAGACCCCCATATCACTTCCTTCGTGTTGTGGTGGCTGGGCGGACAGTGCGGTGGTGAAGTCCTGCGAATGCGCAGCGTGATGTAAAGTCAGAAGTCACGCTGCGCAGCCGCCAGATCTCGGAGCCGGGGGAGGGGAGCAGAGGGAGCCAGGCAGCGTCTGAGCGTCCTGAGGACGCTCAACGCTGCCAGACCTATCCAAAAATAGGTTGCTGGCCAATCCCGAAATCCATCCCGGGATTGAATCCAGACCAATTTTAGGCCGGGATCCCGCCGATCCCGGGATTGGCCACCCTAACTGATTACCATTACTGTTTCTAGTCCAACTAGGTGGTAGATTCCCTTGTTTATAACACACTACACACACAAAGATAAATCCATTGATCCTGCATTTACAGTATATATTTAATGTGTCACTGAGTCTATAAATGTAGGGCTATTTGACAATTTCTATGTCTAGTCCTCTTACGACAAGGAACGTCCTGAATATTTGCAAGTGTCACGGAGCATGGTGTTATTCCTATACTTTTTAAGAATCAAAATCTATTTAATTTCCTTTAACAGTGATGCAGTTTGGTAAGGGCAAGTCTTGCTGCTATCGGTTTCTCACCAAAGGTCAACAGTGGATCTGGCTTAAGACTCATTACTATATCACATATCATCAGTGGAATTCCAAGCCTGAGTTTATTGTATGCACACACTCCGTTGTAAGGTATGCCATTACCAATTGCACCCATGCAGCATTTCTCTGCCAAATGTATGTTTATTGCAGAATATGTACAGTACATTATGTAAGCACAGTATGCAATGTATGGTCATATGGAATCACTGAAACAGGGATCAAAGATCACAAAGTCAGCACACAGTATTTGTGAATATGTCTTTGATACAATGTAATGTGTAGTCTCATATAAGAGAAGCATTCATGAAATATAAATGTGAGCCCAATGTAAACACTTTGGAGCCTCCCAGAATGACTGACTACGGCAGAGGTTCCCAAACGCAGTCCTCGAGGCACCCCAACGGTCCTGGTTTTAAATGTATCCAAGCTTGGCCACAGGTGACTTAATTAGCACCTTAGTCAATTTGATTTAAGCATCTGTGCTGAGCCATGGATATACCTAAATCCTGGACTGTTGGGGTGCCTTGAGGACCGCATTTGGGAACCTCTGGACTACAGTATTGCCATGCTGACCTGCCTACCAGTGACATAGCTGTCATCTCAACATTCCATTCTGAATGCGGCAGGCAGGCTCACTTCCCTATTTCTGGGGCCTCTGCTCTAGTAGTCCTCCAATTTGCCAGTCCTTACACTGGCTGGCTCTACAATGCGCAAACTGTTGTAAGATCCTTCTAACATATAAAGCATTTTACATCATAGACTATCTGTCCTTCCTTGTGTCTGAATGTCAATATCTATCCTACACCTATTCACCTGTCTCATTTACCGTACTGCACTTATGTTGGCAAACTCACTTCAGTGTTTCATAAAACTTTCTCCAAACATTTGAAGGTCTCTGCCAAGATGGACCCTCTTTGCCATATATTTTGAGCCCCGTTGTCTGATTACAGTGGCGCTGATGGCTGTACATGCCAGTGCGTCCTCTAGGCCTTGTAGCAATAATCTCATAGGGGCACTGCTGGTATCATAAAGGTCTATGGAGGGGATGTATCAAACCTTCTAAAGAGGACAAGTGGAGAAGTTGCAGAAAACAATCAGCTTCTAGCTATCATTTATGAAGTACGTTGTATAAAATGAAAGTGAGTAGCTGATTGGACAGTGGACACTATAACCATTTTCTCCCTGATAACTCTCCTGTATGACACTAGCAGTGGCACCTCATGCTGCTCCCTTTACATTGCTCTCATGGTCATTCAGGACCAATGGGAACTTTATAATAGCCCTGGAAGACTCTCGGACACCTACAGAGGTATGTGGAGCTAGTAGACTCTGAATTCGACTCATATTAATTAGGAAGTTGCTATGCTGGCAAATTAATCTGTGAAACATATTGCTGGAGAATGAGGGCATCTGCCCAGCAGATGATTGGCATTTCCAATGTGAATATTTTTCCACAATATGTGACTGAAGGGCAGATGTTCAACAGGGGCACTTATCATGCTACTGTAGCTCTTCCTGCTTCGCCTTTTATCAAGGTGAAGCAGGAAGCATTACCGACGAGATGTGTTAACATCTTGGCTGCTGGAATATAGAGAGAAAATTCCCCTCTCTGGCAATCCTTGTCAGATTTACAGCGGATAAGCCTAGGATTGTGACTTACCTCACGGCCGGCCCCACTTAGTATGCGCAAGATCTCACAAACATTGTAAGATCTCCCATGTGCAGACAGACACCCAGCAGTCGCAGCAGGCTAGTACACATACCAACAGATAATCCTGCCGATATGTGAAAAAGATGATAAGCCACAAAATGCGCTAATCGTCTTTTTATACATGTTACTGTTTTTCCGTCACCATACAATAGTATGGTGACAGCAAATCACTAGATGTTTGCAAATACCGTAGAGCACAGGTTCTCAAACTCGCTCCTCAGGACCCCACACAGTGCATGTTTTGCAGGTCTCCTCATAGAATCGCAAGTGAAATAATTAGCTCCACCTGTGGACCTTTTAAAATGTGTCAGTGAGTAATTAATACACCTGTGCACCAGCTGGGTTACCTGCAAAACATGCACTGTGTGGGGTCCTGAGGACCGAGATTGAGAACCACTGCCATAGAGGATAGTGAATTTTCTACATTATCTGCTTTCATGAATACTGATGTTGGCTGTAAGTGTCAAACAGCGCTTGTTATAGTGCATTTGGCACTTACCACCTCTTCTTACATCTTCCCCACAGTGCCAATGTCATTTTCACAGGCCAAGATGGTGACAACTGCAACACTGTAAAATGTGGCATCTTCTGATGCAAGGATTAGGGGGCTTCCTCACTGATTGCAGTGCACACATCTCTAATTGCTGTCTAATATCAGATATTTCCTTTAAAGGAATCCTACAAATGGGAATTGGTGCAATTAATATTAATTGCAGATATATATACCACATATTGCATGTTTTTTCCCCCCCAATAGCTCTCTAGAGCTCCACTGAACTATAAAGTGTCTCATGAAATTCAGTTTACATATTGGATTCAGTCATTATTAGGCACAATGTGGATGGATTACAAATTTGCTTATACCTCATCAGCTTCTAACTTTGATTTATCTAGCACAGTTTATAAAATGACAGCTAGAGGCTGACTGATTGGCTTGGGCAACTTCTTCACTTTTTATCTCTTGACAGCTTGCAACCCCTTCTTCCCCCTCTTCCCCCCCCTCCCCCCCCCCCCCCCCCCCCCCCACACACACACACACACACACACACACACCTTGGCTTATTTTAGAGAACATAGGTCCTCACACTAAAACTGAAGCATGTGCTAATGGTTGACATAGATTGCTCTGTATGTGGTCATATCATAGTAAACATTTTTGGCAAGTTAGTAATGAATTACAGTTAATAGCGTGTGGGCATTTCTACCTTTGCCCTTATCATTGTTTGTGTTGCAATTAGGTATGCAGATGTTCGAGTGGAAAGGAAGCAAAAAATAAGTTTGGAAGACAATTCATCAGAAGCCATTGTAACATCTGCACTAGAGGTACTAATTCTGTGTTATTATAACAAACATTGTATTTACTGAGCAGTCTGAGAAGTTTATCTGTGCTAAAGAAGATATACAAATTAGGAGGAAAAATAATCTAAATATTATATGATAAATATAATTTTTCAATGCTGTAGAATTAACGAAGTGATGTTTAAAGCTAAAAAAAAATAATCCCATTCAGATACATTTAATAATTGATTCATTATATGTTAAAAAGACATCCTCCCATTTATGAAATATTGGGAAGCAGTTAGCTTCCCCAACGAACGGGATACCGGCGGTCAGTATACGGACGCCGGGATCCTGAGGGATCAATGCTGGGACCCAGCATTGATATACCGATGCCGGTCGGAATGCCGGCATCAAAATACTGACAACCATCATTCCGATCGTTCAGAGAGCGGGACGCTCTGCCGTCCTGCCACGGGGGTTGTTAGGTTTAGGCAGCAGAAGGGGAGGTTAGGGTTAGGCACCCAGCTGGGAGGCTTAGGTCTATGCAGCGGGGAAGGGAGGGTTAGGGTTAGGCACCACTGGGGAAGTTTAGGCACCCACAAGGGATTGTTAGGTAGGGAAAAGGTGAGGGTTAGGGGGTTTAATGGGGGCCTATTGGGATTCTGATGGACAGGATGCCGCGGTCGGTATACTGACCGCCGGCATCCCGTCCAACGGTAACGCATACTGAACCCGGAATATTATGTATAGTGCATTGTATGGATAATCTTAAAAAACTCACCCTCATGGCCATGGATGAGTAAATTACTAAACAGAGATGGATTTTCTGTTGTTTAGAAATCCAAATTCACCTGAATTTTGTGGTTCCGAACAGGGGCGTTTCTACAGAGGAGGGGGCCCTTGTGCACCTCCGGGTGGGCCCCTTCCTCTGCACGGTGCTGTAGACTCCGTCAGTGTGCCCGAGTCGACTGCGCATGCGCAGGTCTCTGGAAACATTGCGCCCGTCATGATCCGGAGACCAATTTGGCTACCGCGCATGCGCGGCAGCCATTTTGGCTGCGATTTCCAGCGCGATCACAGCTTCCGCCGCTGGACTCCGGGAAGGTAAGTATTAAAATGGGTGCAATGGGTGCGGTGTAGGCCTGTGTGCACCGCACCCATTATAGAAATGCCACGCCACCGCACCGCACCCATTGCACCCATTATAGAAATGCCAATGGTTCCGAACCAAATCGAGTCCTGGTTCGGTTTTCCTGAGGAGATCTGATCCAAATCGGGACTCATTTGGGAACTTCCTGTAATTTGGATTTTAAAATTTAATTTTGTGTTTTGAATTGAAAAAATTACATGATTTTTAGCTGTGTTTTTTTTTTAATCATTCTCAAGAAATCCAAAACCCAAGATTTAGATTTTTAATTCCAAATTCTGAACCAAAACACTTGAGGGTATTTTACAAAACCAAAACATGACAATGAAATTAGAACCAAAACCAAATCCAAAACACGAGACTCCGTGCACATCTCTAGTTAGTTCATGTAATCATTGTTAGTTCAGCAGTCTCAGGGAAGTTTGTGCAAATGAGTGTTTGTGAAGACATAGGAGATTCAAATGTTTGAAAAGTCGGTTGGGTGTCTGTTTTTTCTGACTATTAGATAGGAAAAAACAGGCTCCCAACTGACTTTTCAAACATTTGAATCTCCCCCAGATAGTCCTAATTGACACTGTAATGACCATGACTATAAGAAAAGAACTGGAAGGCTGCAGAAATATCAAAGTGTAGGTGTAGCTGTACGTAAAAGTATCTGCGTGCAGGAAAGGTGCTGGCACATAGCAGTGAAGTTGGATGCTTGTTTATAGGTATCCCTAAACTAAGGCCAGTCTTGCATTGCAGGTAAAGAGTGAGGGCTGAAAACAGTCAGAGTACAGGCGGGCAATCTGATATCAAACAAAGCAAATGCTTTGGGAAAAATTGATAATTGATCCAAGGTCAGTGGATGGAGAAAGCAGGCAATTGGTACCAGGGAACTGGTACACAGAAGATCTAAATAATACTGTACATTCTGGATTATCAGTAAAGACTTAAGGCGCGATGTAATAGCGTCCAAGATTGCCGGAGATGCAGGATGCCAGACGATCTCGGAGTTGCACATATCTGAACATACATGCATGTCAAGTTACAAACAGAACATAGCTACTTTGCAACCACAGGTTTTTGCCTACTGCATAGTATTTATTTTAATCTCAGAGTTAGTTACACAGTAGGCCTCAGTACAGGAGTTGGGACTACAGCCAATGAGGTGCACAGAAGGAAATGTCACCCCTGCACAGTATTATGATGGATTACTTGCAGTAGGGATCTACTGCTCACTAGCATGCTATTACTTACGAAATACACATCTTACATATAATTAACAAACCACAAAAGTGTAACTGTACAAAACAAAGACACTTCTTTGACATTACATGTCTACTTTTGTATCGCTTCCCCCAGCTTTTATAAGGAAGTCCTTAGATTTGCAGACCAAGGAAAGTTTTCTTTGGGAGCACAATTTTTTGGGCCAGCTGATAGGAGGTTTTGGGCAGATCAAGGACTTTCTTTGCTTAGTGGGGATTAGGCCAATGAATGCACCAACATGCCAAAGCAACGGAGAGATGAGCTTGAGCGTTTACTACGGTATTGCCAGCTTTGGGAGAGGGCATAGCATAGTCTTTTTTTCCTGTAAAAGGACATTATTTTTCCAGAGGTGCGGATATCGGGTCTCATACTATACTCTCAGTTGAATGCTTCTTCCTCCCACAGTACTTACCAGTTGCTTTTGTGAGGTAAAAAACATTCTCTGCACTCCGCAGTCAGTGTAATATAAAGCCTCAAACGAAAGTGGCATATGTGATGTAGGAGGACTGAGCAATTATATTCTCACATTCTCTTCTTTGACAAATATACTTCTAGGACAAGGACCTAAATGTGGACAGTGATCAGCACTTTAATATGCTAGAAGTTAGTGCCTCACACCTCAGCCCCAGCCGCACGCCCTCCGTGTCTTCAAGAAGTTCACACAAATCTCCTCAAACCCCGGTCACTAATCCTGCACGTGAGTAAAAAAATGTTCTTTGGTCTGGATAGAAATACCTGTAAAACTGAGTATTTGTCAATGCTGACTCCAGTTACTTTCTATAACAAAAAGCAGATGGCTTCTAAAAATAATAGACATAGAAGAGATCTATTGTGTACACCTATGCAGAAACACAATATTGTTTGTATCGGGTGCCTGGATAATTAGGGGGCTACTCTATTAATTAAGCGCGGTAAATTACCACAGTTTATGGATTCCCCTGGGGTTGTCCATTTAGCCCCTGACCGCCAGCACTTCTCAGGGATCAGGCTTCACATGCCACACGGTAAAAACAGGCTGTAAAACTATTGGGCTGTTTCACCTGTTTATGCCGTGTGGTAAATTTTCACCGGCAACTGGATACCCCTATAAAGATTTACACAATATTTAAGTCATGTAACTTAAACTGTGTGCTATTGGGGCAAATTTGGCACAGTTTAGTTGCTTTTATAGGTGCGTATCCATATCTAATACTGACTCTGGATTCTTAAAGTTCCAAGGGGTCTATTCATAAAGCAGAGAAAAGCCCTGTTTTGTGGTAAGCAGGGCTTTTCTTTGCTTTGGGCTATTCACAGAGCGGGTTACCATAGAGAGGTTCCTGACTTCTCCTGCAGCACCTCTGTCCCGTGCCTGAATCGCATCACCATACTTTTGTATGGGGAGTGTGATTCATGCTTCTCCATGGAGTTCAGATTCGCCATCTCAGGATGAGGTAATCTGATCTTCGGTGCGAAAAGTGCAGGGAAGCTTAATGCTTTCCTGCTCTCTGACCAGCACTGGATGCACCCCCAGACCTCCCAGTTGCCCCTGCAGTCTCCCGGGAGTTCAGCCGGCGGCACATGAGTAAAGAGATAACAATAAGTAACAATTCATTTTCATTTTGTACATGAATAGACCCCCAAGTGACTTTATAATACCAATAACCTCCCCCTCTCTTCCACCTTCACCTGAGTTTAATTATCTGTCTATGTCTGCCTTATCCTATTCTGTCCTACTATGGGATTGTGATTTTATGTTTGTTTTGTAGCATAGAATGTCTAAAGCTGGGTACACAGCCCACGAGACGATATAGTGGACGATGTGCCCGATTCTGACACATTGTTCACAATATCATCTAGTGTGTATGCACTTTGGCCCTCATTCCGAGTTATTTGCTCGCTAGCTGCTTTTAGCAGCAGTGCACACGCTAGGCCGCCGCCCTCTGGGAGTGTATCTTAGCTTAGCAGAATAGCGAACGAAAGGTTAGCATAATTGCTACTAAATAATTCCCTGCAGTTTCTGAGTAGCTCCAGACCTACTCCTAGACTGCGATCACCTCGGTCCGTTTAGTTCCTGGTTTGACATCACAAACACGCCCTGCGTTCGGCCAGCCACTCCCCCGTTTCTCCAGCCACTCCTGCGTTTTTACCTGGCACGCCTGCGTTTTTAGCACACTCCCTGCAAACGGGCAGTTTCCACCCAGAAACACCCACTTCCTGTCAATCACATTACTATTACTCGAGCAATGAAAAAACGTCGCTCGACCTTGTGTAAATCTACAAAGTTTTGTGTGAAAGTACTTAGCGCATGTGCACTGCGTACCATGCGCATGCGCATTTTTCACCTAATCGCTGCGTTGCGAAAAACGGCAACGAGTGAACAACTCGGAATGACCACCTATGTCGCTGCCAGTGTGCGCTCTTTTGTGTCATCAGCAACATAGCTCGTCAACATGCATGCAGGCAGGTCAGTCCAGCCGAATGCAGCATGCCCCCACCCCCTGGTCCCCTCCTTTTTTTGAAGGGGGGGGGAGGTTAACACTAACTTTGGTTTTGTAAATAAACAATTTAAACCCCTAATTTGTGTGCAGGTACATTCTTTAACACACTTAACGATCACCTCTGGCGAGCACTGAGTATTTGACAACAATACAATTTTATTGTCATCAGTGAAAGACAAGTTTCACAGACAAAATTACTTTGTGCAAATGCAGCAGTTACAGTGAAATAGCAGCATCCCTAAGAACACAACATATACATATACACTTTACATGTTAAATTCAGGAGAAGTCTGCTCAATGGTCGCTATGAAAAGTACAAAAGTGAAAACTTGCCTTTGCTAGCTACAGTGGGGATTGAAAGTTTGGGCACCCCAGGCAAAAATTCATTTTAATGTGCAAAAAGAAGCCAAGGAAAGATGGAAAAAATCTCCAAAAGGCATCAAATTACAGATTAGACATTCTTATAACATGTCAAAAAAAGTTTGATTTTATTTCCATCATTTACACTTTCAAAAGAACAGAAAACAAAAAATGGCGTCTGCAAAAGTTTGGGCACCCTGCAGAGTTAATACCTTGTACTGCCCCCTTTGGCAAGTATCACAGCTTGTAAACACTTTTTGTAGCCAGCCAAGAGTCTTTCAATTCTTGTTTGAGGTATCTTCGCCCATTCTTCCTTACAAAAGTCTTCCAGTTCTTTGAGATTCCTGGGCTGTCTGTGACGCACTGCTCTTTTAAGGTCTATCCATAGATTTTCAATTATGTTGAGGTCAGGAGATTGTGAAGGCCATGGCAAAATCTTCAGTTTACGCCTCTTGATGTAATCCACCGTGGATTTTGAGGTGTGTTTAGGATCATTATCAATTTGTAGAAGCCAGCCTCTCTTTAACTTCAGCTTTTTCACAGATGGCATCAAGTTAGCGTCCAAAATATGCTGGAATCTTATTGAATCCATTTTTCCTTCTACTCGTGAAATGTTCCCTGTGCCACTGGCTGCAATACAACCCCAAAGCATGATTGATCCACCCCCATGCTTAACAGTTGGACAGAGGTTCTTTTCATTAAATTCTGTGCCCTTCCTTCTCCAAACGTACCTTTGCTCATTCCGGCCAAAAATTTCTATTTTAACCTCATCAGTCCACAGACCTTTATTCCAAAATGCATCAGGCTTGTCTATTTGTTCATTTGCAAACTTCAAACTTGTGGTGAGGACGTAGAAGAGGTTTTCTTCTGATGACTCTTCCATGAAGACCATATTTGTTTAAGTATCTCTTTATAGTGGAATAGTGTACCACAACTCCAGTGTCTGCCAGATCTTCCTGGAGGAATCGTGCAGTCAAACGTGGATTTTGACTTGCTTTTCTCACAATCCTGCGAGCTGTTCTGTCTGATATTTTTCTTGGTCTTCCAGATCTTGCTTTAACTTCCACTGTTCCTGATGACTGCCATTTCTTAATTACATTCCGAACAGAGGATATGGGCATCTGATAACGCTTTGCTATCTTCTTATAGCCTTCTCCTGCTTTGTGAGCATCAATTATTCTCAGTTTCAGTGTTCTACACAACTGCTTAGAGGAACCCATGGTGCTGATTGTTGGAGCAAGGTCAGATGAGTCTGGGCTTTTAAAACCTTTGAGATTGACATCACCTGGTCTTTCCAGACGATGATTGAGAACAATCCATGACACTGCCAGGTCTCAGCTGTCCAAAGGGGGCAGTACAAGGTATTAACTCTGCAGCGTGCCCAAACTTTTGCAGACGCCATTTTTGGTTTTCTGTTCTTTTGAAAGTGTAAATGATGGAAATAAAATCAAACTTTTTTTTACATGTTATAAGAATGTCTAATCTGTAATTTGATGCCTTTTGGAGATTTTTCCATCTTTCTTTGGCTTCTTTTTGCACATTAAAATGAATTTTTGCCTGGAGTGCCCAAACTTTCAATCCCCACTGTAATTGTAGTATTGCACCAAAATTTGGGTTTGTGGGTAAAAACTGTGATTGGCGATGTAAGGGTTGGGGAAGGCACATTTATAGTATTTTACACTTGTTTGCTGGTGGCTGCAGAACCTCTCACACCCCACAAACATGCTGTATGTGTACAGTTGCTCAGTAGGTGCCAGCAATTTTGTTATCCTATCCTTTTACCATCCATTTGATTTGACACAGGTACATGCTGTTTCTACACTTAAACACCATGCACATTTCCACTTGAAATGTTTTGTGGGGGTGTAGTATTGTATGCCGGTGGCCGGGCTCCTGGCGACCAGCATACCGGCACCGGAATCCCGACCGCCGGCATACCAACAGCGTGGCGAGCGCAAATAAGCCCCTTGCAGGCACGGTGGCGCGCTACACGCGCCACGCTATTTATTCTCCCTCAAGGGGGGTCGTGGACCCTCAAGAGGGAGATAAAGTGAAGGTATGCCGGCTGTCGGGATTCCAGCACCGGTATACTATGCGCCGGGATCCCGACAGCCGGCAAACTGAAGACCACCCGTTTTGTGGGTAATCCTTAATTGTACTTATATTTAGGACTAGTAAAATGAGAGATCCAATATACATTTGCATTTAGTAGTCTTATACAGTGCCATATTTCTAAACTGAATAAATGAATTCATAAGTAATTGATTTTTTTTCCAGCTACTCCCACAAAGCTGTCTACAGACTACAGCACTCAGTCATTGCAGGGGATTCCTAGTATGCAGCAGCATGATGTGCCATTGCAAAGAATGAACCAGTCTGCCCCAGCCCAGGTATGAAGAGCAAAGCCAGTGATATGTCTTGCTAAGGTGGGCCATAGGTCTGTTGGAGTATACTTCAGCATTGGAGTAATACCAGTAGAATGTAGACAGCAGGATATATTAACTGTAGTCAGGGTCGGACTGGACCACAGGGGTACAGGGGAAATCCCTGGTGGGCTCTACTGCCTGGCCGCCCATCTCATCCTCTAGGGAAGAGGTTCCAGACAGTGCACTTGAATTATACATTATGCATACTGTATGTTCCATTATAATGCACAGGACTATGGTGTATTTTCTATCATGCATTGCTTTTATTAATCTGTTACATTATCATACATGCACTATCAATATTGACTGTACAGTATATATATCAAGGGCCCCAGCCCATGCAGTCTCTAATGATTATGTAAACCAATATGGAGGCTGGCCACACCCCTGTGCATGAGCCCCTACCACTGCATTCGCCCGGTAGGCCCTTCATGCCCAAGTCCGACACTGATTGTAGTCAAAAGTGAATACAGCACTACAGTATGTGGTAAAGTCAAACATCGAAGTGTTTATTCAAGCATCAGGATACTGACAGCAACTAAATGTGAATAAACAAGTTGGTGCTTGCCGTTTTCATGTTTGACTAGATAGATAGATAGATAGATAGATAGATAGATAGATAGATAGATAGATAGATAGATAGATAGATAGTCAAAGTAAGAACCCACTGCACAGTTTTGTATCACCAATCGATGTGGTGCTCATGCTCCTGTAAACACCACAAGAGATCTTAGACCTTCAATGGTTAAAATCTATACATTTCTTAAAGCAGGGCACTCATCAGTCTTCAAGCAGTAACAGCAGCAATTTTATTTTTCAGTCAAGTGACCTAGGGCCCTATGACCTGAACGTAGCTGTGCGGACGCTCACAGCAGCAGCATCCAGGTGGTCTGCACACGTGCACTGGCTGTTGGGCACATGCGTGACCTTACACATTGCGCTCGCATTCCTGAAGGATGCGTTGAGGGGCTGGAAGGTGGTGTGAAGTCATGAAGCTGCCCCAAAATTGTTCCCAGGCTGCCCCAACTTTCTTGGCACCGCCCCGCGTAATCACTAGGCATGAACCCCTAGGCTACAGAAAAGGGGACCAGTCTTTCAAATGATGTGGCCTCCTACATCATAAATCGTATTATCATGTATATACGTTAAGCTAACTTTTGCTTTTGTAGATGCAATTTATCATATTGTTTTTGTGTAGACCTCAGTAGCGACCCAGAAATGCGATGTCATTCAGCAACAAAATCCACTACAAAGCAGACCTGCCCCAATGCCCCAGGTAAGTGCGAGGCCACTACAGACTGTATTCTGTGGAGATTATTTAGAGTTGGATAATGCATTGTAAACTGTAGCTCTTGTTTAGCCCCGTGGCTCGAGCATTAATCATGGTGGAGTGTGACCTTCAGGTATGCAAGGCTGCCATAATCCATAATAAGCACAGTCCCAAGGATTGCTGAGTAAACCTTATGACAACATGTTGAATTTCTTCACTTCAGGCTCAGATGTAAATGTTTTGTCACTTTTGACTGTTTTCTGTGCTAGCGCTCTGTGGTTCCAACCTCCATTGCATCCTATGTATATCAAATAAATACAACCATAATTGAGCCTATGACAAATGTTTATAATAAGGTTTTACTATTCCTTGCATAGGGCTTTGACATTGTTTATATGTATCAAAAGAAATAGACTTTTTCCAATGCTATGTGGTCAGCCAATAATTGCACACATATAGCTAAACTAGTCATCATCCAACTGCACTTTTTGGCCAAGTATGATTAGGTTCCATGGTCAGTGGGGCCTCATATATGTGGATAATTGAGGCTAATCTGGTCTAAACCTGTGGTCATTTTAAGATTTTGTTTGATCAAATTATTTATTTAGATTAAACTGGCCAACCACGGGGGTGATTCAGGTGAGGTTGGATTTAGCATATGTAGCTGCTGCTTCCTTGAAGCAGCAGCGATGCATATATATATGGTAATGCAGCAGGAGGCACCTGGCGTAAATAGACGCCTCCTGAGTGCATTTGTGATCCACTACTATGTGTGAGGACACCCATAGGCGTGCGCACCACATTTTATTAGAGGGTGCACCGTCGGAGGGGTGTGTCTAGCACCATCTATTGACAGTCAATGCAATATAAAATATCCATTCTTGTACCAATACTAATAAAGCAGATACATTGTCAGATGTTGTGGTGTGCACCAAACAAACACCCCTGATGGCACTCACTGCAATTACACTGGTCCTCCTCAGCCTGGTCTGGCTGCCCCCTCTTTCCCCTGTAAGCTGCAGCAGCTTACTTACAAGTCAGTCATTCATTGACACTGACAGTTGCAGACTAGTACTGCTGCTGCTGCTGGAAAAACGAGTGACGTGTCAATGCTGCTGCCGACCACCTGCCAGTATTGAATTTGTCTTCCTAAGAGGAATGCTGGCGTCCTCATCAGTGGCTGGCGTTGGCATAGCATAGAAGGAGAAAGGTGGCAGGTGTACGGGTGGGCGTGCGAGCAGCATGATGTAATCACATCACATCACGCTGTTTTTGTACATGGAGGTGGAGCCGGGAGTTTGAAAGTCGGTGGCAGTGGCACCCTTGATTAACCCAGGCGTCCGGTCAGTAATGCAGTCCTGACAGGGTGCAACGCAGAGGGGAAAGTAATCAGCCTGCACGGCGATCGCTGTATCAGGCATGTGAGATTGGGGTGCCTGTGCGCACCAGGCACCCCCCCTGCGCACACCTATGACACCATCAGCTGGCTGAGTAACTCAGGCTGGCCGCCACAGCTCCTTTGCTGGCGAGTAAATCTCTGTCAGAAGATAAAGACTCTACCTCAGCTCTCACACAACACATTTTGTGATTCGGAGACCATAGCCACCCTCTCCCCACCCCCAAATGACTGCAGACTGTCAATCACCTGACATCTACAGCCGCTTCCGAAGTGATGACGCAGGACCCATGCTGCACATGCTCAGTACAGGTCATGCGCATGCACACTGTATCGAAAATAGGTACACTGCGACTTTTCCGGATTAGTGGCAGGATCTGAATCAGACCCACTGTGCAATGTGTGGCTTCATCCCAGAAAGTCAGATAGGGTTCTGATCAAGCAGATGGAAAAATCTAGTTGATCTATGACACCATCATTACATGTGTGAGGTCACCAGCTGACAATAAAGTTTTAGGGTAATATGTGCAGCCAAAATCCAATCCATTCCAATCATATTAGGTCACTGCAATCAAAATGTTTTTACAATGTGGCCATACATATGATTGCATTGTAATGATGCAACTCATTGGATTGTAACATACTGTAACGTACTGTGTCGAGAATAAGTTTAATTGTGACTATTCCCTTGTGCAGACTACTTATGGGGGTCTGGCATTTTATGGTTTTGTTGGGGCGTGGCAATAGTGGTCTCCAGGGTGGTTAGATTCATATAAACATTGAGACCCACCATACAAACAGCAGGCAAGGCATGTAATCAGTGTGACAGCTGTGTTCCTGTTATGCTCTAAGGTATTTTGCATGGAGTATCAGGTGCAGTTTGTAAATGACCTTCAATGTTTGTAAAAAAAAAAATATATATATCTCCACATATCTCCCGCACCACCCACCAAAAGACACAATGGGTAGTTTGTTGCCACCTGTAGGGATGCTGGTGAGAAGGATCCTCAATCAAATATTTGACTCACTGCCATAAAGCATCTCCAGCATTACCAGTGGAATTAAAATAGATTTTTTTTCATGCTGTTTTTGTACTGTGTAATGATTTAACAATTACTTGCATATGATGTATCACATTAAAATACAGTAAGCAAAAATTGCATTTTATATTTAGATTTTATTATTATTATTATTATTATTATTATTATAATACGTGTGCTAAGGGTTCCACAGTGCTGTGCATAGCGGGGGAACATAGCAGCATTATACAGTACAACCATCAGAGTGGTTACAGACAAGAACTCAACTTTACAGATATACAGAATTACCCTTATCAGATTCCATTACTGGGTATAATGCAGACCTGATCATAGCCGTGCAAAATTTTGCACAGCTACGATCAGCTACTCAGACATGCAGGGGGACGCCCAGCACAGGGTTAGTCCACCCCACATGTCAGGCCCTACCCCCCCCCCCCCCCCCTGCACAAGTACAAAAGCATCGCACAGCGGTGATGTTTTTGTACTTGATAAGTAGCTCCCTACCTGTGCAGCTACTGCACACTGGCAGGGAGCTACCCATCACTGTCCCAGTGGCTGCGTGTGACGTCATGCAGCTGCCGCGGGCCGCCCCCCACGATCCAGGCACGTCTGCGAGGCCCGGACCGAGCTCCCAAAATGGCGGCCAAATGCCACCGGCCCGCCCCCTCCCGCCCAGTGATCGCCTCTGCCTGTCAATCAGGCAGAGGCGATCACTGGGCTGAGATGGCCATCGGCTGTCTGGCATGCACTGGCGAACTGCGGCGCATCGCAGTTCAGACCTGATTGGCTGCTGTGTGAAAATGCACAGCAGTGATCAGGTCTGAATTAGTCCCATTGTGTAGCAAAACAGAGATAGAGCTTATGTTCTAGAGGGGATGTGGGTGGACACAAAAGTGGAGTGGGCACCAGAGTTGTGCATTGTAGAGGTCGGAGAGTTAGGAGGAGGCACGCTCGGGTCCACCTGCTGTTAGAGAGGTAATCTATTCACCTGTCTGTCGCTGTACAGACACCGGCTGCAGCACATTGTGTCCTCACAATATACATTGCACCACTATTACCAGTGACATTCAGGAGCAGCGCCTTCCATCTGTACCTTTAGCCACATTATTTTCAAAAGTAACTTTTCTTGCTACAGCTTGCAACAATATTTATCGGTCTGTCTGCAATTAGTTTATTCGCTACAGTTACTCTTTGAACAAAGTTACCTCTTGTTTTTTGCTGTGATCAGTTATTCCAGCTAACCATTACAGCTACGCTGGTTTGTGAACTTATTATTCATTAGATAATTTTCAATGCGGTACCTTCAGTGAATAAGGATCATTAATATCTTTTATATTTTTAACTATAACAGCATTGTTCATTTTTTTATGTCATATGCATATCTATGCAGTATTTATTAAATATCTAACATTTATTTCCAGCTCTCCATTTGTTTTAGTTTACTGATGCTCTTACGAGCACTGCTGCTTTTCTATTGTTTAGGAGGAGGCATGGTTGGTTTTGCTAAAAAGATGAGTTTTGAGGGCATGCAAGTCAGGAGGGGGTGTGAATGTCTGATGGAGTGGGATTACATTCCTGGGATAAGAGCAGCATTAGATAAATCCTGGAGGCTGGTGTCAGAGGAGGTGATCAGGTAGAAAGTGAGGCAGTAGTCATTGGAAGAGTGAAGAGGGCAGGAGGAAGTGTGCGTGGGAATGAGGCTAGAGATGTCTGGAGGGGAAGAGCAGTTGAAAGCTTTAAAAGTGAGTGAGAGGAGTTTGAATTTAATTCTAATAGGCCCTACACACTTGGCGATAATACTCAAAGATATGAACGATCTCGTTCATTAATGAACAAGATACCGTTCATATCTTTGAGTGTAGAGGCACCAGCGATGAACGATGCATGGCCCCGCGCTCGTTCATCGCTGGTGCCCCGTCGGCTATGCATGCAGGCCAATATGGACGATCTCGTCCATATTTGTCTGCACTTCTATGGAGCCGGGTGACGGGGGGACTGAAGAAACTTCACTCCCCCCCGTCACTGCCCCCCACCGCTGGGTCGCCCGTCAGCCGTATCCGCTGTCGGGCAGCTCGGCGGCGGATAGCTCAATGTGTAGGGCCCTTAAGAGGGAGGCAGATCCAGAAGAGCGATTGGTAGAGGTGGAGTGTCGCAAGAAGGAAGTGAGGTGTGCAGCAGAATAAAGGATAGACTGAAGGGGATCAAGGTATGAAATAGGTTAGTGAGGAGTAGATTGCAGTAATCAAGCTGAGAAATAAAAACGGTATGGATTAGGGTTTAAGTGGTGACCAATGTGAGAAAGGGATGGATCCTTGAAATATATTTCAGCCTTTCCATAATGCGTCTCTTTTATATCAGTTTTCAGCACATGGCATGTTCCAGACCATTAAGAACCAGCTGGAACAAAGGAGACTGAATATCCAGGCCAACATACAGTGGCAGCAAGAAGAGCTAAAAAAGATCCAAGAGCAGCTGATTATGGTCCAGCATTCCAACTTACAAGTGAGTCCCAAGGAAAACCTTCTAACATAACATTAGTTATTCATTTATTATTCAGCCTCTAAAAGAGCAATGTACTACTCTTTTCCATATATTGTGATATGTGCAGAGCCGGCCCTAACCAATATGATGCCCTAGGCAAGATTTTGTCTGGTGCCCCCTAGTACCACTGCTGGTTCTGCCTCTGACCTTGCACCTCTTTCCCAGCACCATCACCCCTCACCCATAGCAGTCCTTATTTTGGTGTTTGTACCCCCTATACTTTAAATAGGAACAGCTCGCACATTTGGTGCACAGCCCAAAAAGGGGTGTGTGTTTGCTGGCAAGGGGCATGGCCACACGATAGTAACCCCAATTCCAATTACGCCACATAGTACTGCAACTTTATTCACATTTGATCATGCGATAGTGTCCATAATTCATATTACATCCCACAGTAGTATCACTTTACCTTATAAACGTTACTCCTCACAGTAGAGCCCCTTACTCACATTACATCACACTGAATTGCTCCTTATTCACATTACATCACACCCTATTGCTCTTTATTCACCTTAGATGACACAGTAGAGCCCTTTCTATACGCAATGCCACATAGTAGAGCACCTTATACACATAATGCCACACATTAGTAATGCATTTATACACATAATTCCACAGTAATGCCTCTTACACATATGAGACACCTTATTAATGTCCTTATAAACATAATGCGCCTAACACATTACGACAACCTTTATTAGTGCCCTTTTACACATAATATCCCTTACACATATGTTGCACATTATTAATGCCCTTATACACATAATGACACACATAGTGCCACCTATACATTTGCTGCACATTATTAGTGACCCTTTACACATAATGACACACATACAGTAGTACCCTGTTACACATATGCCGCACATTATTAATGCCCTTATTCACATAATGACACACATAGTGCCCCTTACACATATGTTGCACATTATTAATGCATTTTACATGACACACATAATGCTCCTTACACATATTCTGAACACTACTGCACAACCAACCCACTCACATGCACACAGCACTCACACTGCCACTAACACTGTGACCTCGGCCTTTGACACAGATGTGTCCTCATAAATCTTGCCTCAATGCTAACGTCGGGCACCTTTTTTTAATGCATATGCATCTTATTTGCATTGCTATGTGGCTACGATGCACAAGCAGCTTCTGCTGATTAAAATGATATGCAGCATGCCTTTATACTGTGTGAGACTGTGGCTGTATCTGCATATGAAATGCTACACACAGAATATAGGCATGCCGCATATCATTTTAATCAGCAGAAGCTGCTGATGCCCCTAGGTATATTAAATGCCCTAGGCAATTGCCTAGTTTGCCTATGCATATGGCCGGCTCTGGATATGTGGGGTAGTTATCAAAGCATGGAGGGAGATAAAGCACTAACCAATCAGCTTCTAACAAACACAGGACCTGATTCAGGGCCTAATTCAGCAAAAATCGTAGAAAATGCAAAAATACGTAAAATCTGAGACAAAAAATACAACTTCTGAGACATAGCAAAAACTGCGTATGCACTACGAAAAGTAGGTGTGTAAGGGGCGTCTTGCAAACCCTACGAGCAGGGGCGTGTTGTGGGTGTATGCTGATGATCGGTAGGCGGTGCATACGCAATTTTTGCAACTGAACGCACATTTATGGTGTGCAGTTTCTGAGTGACTAAAGGTCACTCAGTGGCCTCAGTTGTAGAATGTTGGATGTATACTGCTATCATTGCTTCATTACACCCAGCTGATGTAGCTCACACTGCTGATCACAATTCAGATTATTCATCTGCATTGAAATTTAACCTGTAAGGGAGCTTTAAACTAACACATGTATTACTCTAAAATATACCGGTATGTTACTAGTAACCTAATAATTCTTTAAGCTAATAACAATGCAATGTCAAGAACACACTTGTTTTCCACAAACATGTACAATAACATTTACAAGCAAGTTTTTTTTGTTGTTGTTTTTTTTTGTTTGGTTAATGGCTTTTTGTTTGAGTTTTTTTTTCTGATTTAAAGCAACAAACAATTATTATCTTCAGAAATCATACCCACATACATGTGTAAGGTTTTTTGTTTCTCCCCTTGACAAAAAGACATATGTTTAATAACATCACCACAATAATTGTGATTTTGTGGACATTTTTATTATGCACCGCTATTTTTTTTAATAAATATTTTTACATTAAACAATAACATAAGGAATGTTAATAATAACAAAGAAACATTGGGGGTCATTCCGAGTTGTTCGCTCGGTAAATTTCTTCGCATCGCAGCGATTTTCCGCTTAGTGCGCATGCGCAATGTTCGCACTGCGACTGCGCCAAGTAAATTTGCTATGCAGTTAGGAATTTTACTCACGGCTTTTTCTTCGTTCTGGTGATCGTACTGTGATTGACAGGAAGTGGGTGTTTCTGGGCGGAAACTGTCCGTTTTATGGGTGTGTGTGAAAAAACGCTACCGTTTCTGGGAAAAACGCGGGAGTGGCTGGAGAAACGGAGGAGTGTCTGGGCGAACGCTGGGTGTGTTTGTGACGTCAAACCAGGAACGACAAGCACTGAATTGATCGCAGATGCCGAGTAAGTTTCAAGTTACTCAGAAACTGCACAGAGATGTCTTATCGCAACATTGCGAATCTTTCGTTCGCAATTTTAAGAAGCTAAGATACACTCTCAGAGGGCGGCGGCTTAGCGTGTGCAAAGCTGCTAAAAGCAGCTTGCGAGCGAACAACTCGGAATGAGGGCCATTAATATGTCATGTATGTAAACTTTCAACATAAAAAAAAAAAAAAATTTCTTCCTTTTTCCGCCTGCGTTTGTGGATTCACCAGCGAAAGTAGCTCGTCTTGTTGTTCAACGCATCCTGTCAGTAGGCATGGTTGGCTCAATGTTATGTGTGGCTGATGTTAAATTGTGACATCAGAAACCTTTACGCAAAAAATGTGACTAAGTATATGTTTTTTAGCAAAAAATGCGGTATTTTAAATCTCATCACAAAATTTGCAAATTTGACAAGTCCACTTTTTTTGGTAACATTAAATTAGTGTTGTAGATTTTCCGTTTGGCCATGCTTTCTCAATTTTGCAATTGGTCACAGTTTTTGCTAATTTGTACTTTTTACGATCCTTACTGAATTAGCCCCTCAGTAAGGATTGCAATTTCTGATAAGTAGCAGAATTTGCAACCCTTTGGATCACATGCTGTAGGCCGCCCATGCTAACCGCCGCCCGCTCCCCCCCCCCCTTGTCCACACTTAAATTGCAGTCGCACCGACATTTCAGCATGACCGCTAAAAATAGGCCCGCCACCATTTTAGTGATGGCAGCGGCTGCATGTGCTGTCATCAGCTTCCCTGATCACGCCCCTGTTTCGCGCTGCCACGCTCCCTTTTACTTTTTGCACCCCCGCAACACTCCATCTTCGCCTTGGAAACGGTGTATTGTCGCAACACCTTCCCCCCCCCCCCCCCCCCCCGGAGTAAATGCGGGCACATGTGTAAGTACGAGAGCAGTGCATGCGCCCGAGGGACAATTGTAAAAATTCTAGTTTGACCGCCCTTTGCGATCCAACCTGAATTAGTCCCACAGCTTGTAAAATGAGTGTTAGCAGCTGATTGGTCAGTGGCGCACGCAGGGGGGGTTTCCGAGTACCTGGAAACACCCCCCTGATGAGACATTTTTTTTCATTTTTCAGACGGAGACAGCAGTGTCTCCGTCTCAGTAAAAGGCGCGACCGCGATCGCGACAGCTTACTGTAGCTGCTGGCTGCTGCAGCAGCATAGAGCAGAGAACCATGGAAGGGGGGAAGCTGCTGGCGGTACATGCTTAGCCAAAGCAGCTCCCTCCGTCCTCACACACACTGCCGTCCATCTGCTCCTGCCTCTGTCCCAGCCCCAGCTCCTGCCTCTGTCCCAGCCCCTGGTATGTATAAAATATACAGTACTGCATGTACTGTATATGAAGTGTGTGTGTGTGTGTGTGTGTGTGTGTGTGTGTGTGTGTGTGTGTGTGTGTGTGTGTGTGTGTGTGTGTGTGTAGGTTTGTATGTATAAATTAATGTATGCTCTATGTAAGTATATTCAGTATACTCAGTAAAAAAAAAAAAAAATATATATATATATATATATATATATAGAGATATATATATATATATATATATATATAAAGATCCAATTCAGCCGGCACTCACATACATAGGGCAAATGCTCCGGTGTCCAGTTCAGCAAAACATCATATACCTCCAATATGAACGGCACTCAGAGACTGGTATAATGAATCAATGTATTAAAGTCACGTCTAACGAACGTTTTCGGGGACACAGCCCCTTCCTCAGGACCACAGACAGTAATAACGATACAAGCACAAACATACACTTAAATACCGTTACCGTTACTCACCTGTCCGTGTTCACTCATCAGGGGACTCGGCGCCGGCTATCCGCAGTGACGTACTTCCCCTTCAGACAGGAGCCGTTGCCATGGTACCCGCTCGCATGCGTTCCACACGGCCGGACTTCCCCGTTCCTGGTTCAGCGTGTACTGCGCATGCTCTGCAAGCCGGGACCCCTGAGAGAGGAGACAAGGAAGGTGTTACAAAAGACATACTACAAACATTTAAAAACAAATGTAACATGCAACAAATACAAATTAAAAAAAGGACAACCTAATATCAGATCAAGAGCACACCAGTGGGCGCCACCATACAAATCACATGGGTCATAAAGTATTCCAATTTATTTTATCATTAAGGCCCATGGGAAAAATAGTTCCCAATCGCATAATCCATTGTGATTCTTTGATTAAAAGATTTTTTGGTCTATTCCCTCTCCGTAAGGAGACAGGAATATGGTCTATCATGAAATATTTCAAGGACGATAAAGGATGGCCCATCGCCCTAAAGTGCTTTGCCACGGGTTGATCAATGTCTCTACCCTCCAAGGTGAGACGAATGGCGGAACGATGAGCCGCCATCCTTTCACTAAATTTACGGATAGTCTGCCCAATATAGTATAATCCACATGGACAGACTATCACGTAAACTACAAATGAGGTACTGCAGGTCAGGACATGTCTGATCTCATATGTTTTGTCGCTATGAGGATGTTTAAATGATTTACATGCAATCAAATGACTGCATGTGGCGCAATTGACACATCTGTAACATCCTGGAGGTTGGTATATATATTAGGTGGCCTAGGTACCCCCCTACCAGTAATATCTGCATGCACGAGGCGGTCCCTAAGATTACTGCCTCTTCTAAATGCAGCTATAGGTCGTATTGCCCTAAATACCGGCAAGTCTGGATCAGACTTGACCATGGGCCATAATGCTTGGGTAGCTCTTTTAATAATGGGGCTGGCTACAGTATAATCAGATACCATCGGTAACACCCCCTGATTATCCTTCTGTTGTGGATGTAACAGATCATTCCTGGACATGCCTAATACTTTAGATTTCTGTTGAAGTAAAGTTTTAGTATCATAACCTCTCTCAGTAAATTTAGCAATGAGGTCATCGATTTTACATGAGATCTTATCAGGATCACTAGTGATCCTCGCAATTCTCATCATTTGGGATAATGGAAGGCCCCGTTTTAAAGATTCAGGGTGATGGCTTGATGACTGCAAAAAGGTGTTTCTATCAGTGGCTTTACAGTGTACTTCAGTCTCAAATTTGCAATCCCTTAGGTGAATTTTAACATCCAAAAAAACAGCTTCAGTGAAACTATACATATATGTCAACCTAATAGGTGATTGCACACTGTTAATCCTTTGCAGGAGTTTTTCTAAACTCTCAATGCCCCCCGTCCATAGCATAAAAATGTCATCAATGTATCTGGTGTACCATAATACATTGTGACAAATGCTAGGGTCCTCGAAGAATATGGCATCCTCGAACTCAAACATAAAAACATTAGCATACGAGGGGGCCACAGGAGACCCCATGGCACACCCCCGTAGCTGCAGATAATAATTACCATCGAATAAAAAATAATTTCGACGCAATGTCAGTTCTAAGAGGGTCAAAAATAGATCATGATTAAACTCTCTATTATCAAGAAAAGTATTGAGAAAATGGCGCATAGCACGTAATCCCCCATCATGGGGTATAGAAGTATACAAACTTGAGACATCCATACACACCATTAAAGTATCTGGAGCAATGACATCAAATTTAGAAAGTTCTAGCAGAAATGACGTCGTATCTTTAAGAAACTACTGTTTTTTTGACAATAATGGTTGCAAAATGCAATCCAACATTTGGGCGACTGGTTGATATAAGGACTCTCGTGCTGAAAGAATAGGACGACCAGGAGGTTTCATCCTATCCTTGTGCACCTTAGGAAGAGTATATAAAGAAGGGATCTTAGGATGTTGGACCCACAACCTATTAGATACTTTAGTAGAAATTAACTGGTCATCACATGCTTTCTTAAGGATACTCTTTAATTCTAGTTGATACTGATCTGTAGGATCTCTAGATAATTTCAAATAGACCTGCTCATCTGACAATTGAGACATAATTTCTGCTCTATAAGTCCCAATGTCCTGTATGACGATTGACCCGCCCTTATCAGCGGGCCTAATCACAATATCGTCATATGCAGCAAGATCTTGTAGGGCCTTCGTTTCCTCTCTGGACAAGTTATGCCGAACAGCACCCGGTGCCATGGTAAATCTTGAAACAGCGCCATCTAGTAATCTTCCAAATGTCTTCAGAGAAGCGTTGTTAGAAGGTGGATCATATTTAGAGCAAGATGTTAGTCTCAGAAAAGGGTCCAATATAGTGTTGATTGATGTATCTGTTTGGTATTGAAAATGTTCTTTAAGTCTTAGATTCCTTGAGAATTTGTGAGCATCTCTTTTCCAATTAAATTCATTGTGTTTATTTGTAGGCACAAAACTCAGACCTTTGTTTAACACCTGGATTTCCAAGGGTTTTAACACTCTCTGGGAAAGGTTAAAAATTAAGTCTTCTTGGACTCTTGGTTTTTTCTTCCCCCTCTGGTTTTGGCCCCCCCGGCGGGTGGGAGGATGGCTTGTGGATCCATACCATTCCTGACCCCTCTGCCTAAAGGGATTCTGGCTGAACGGGAGGTGTCATCAGATTCGGAGATAATGAAATCACTGTCACTGTTAGATGACTGATACTCCTTCCGGGGACCAGGATTTCTTTTTTGCCAGGGACGTCTCCTATATGAATTTTTCTTGCCCTGGTTTCCATTATCACCTCCTGATAGCCATTTGTAGACATGATTGTCGTCATAGTCCCCATCCACAGTACGTTTCTTCTGTTTTTTAAATTTGATCAGATTCCTTTTATATTCGGTGTGTTGTGTTTCAAGTTTGTCCAGCCAATCCTGGCTGGATTCTGCTTCTAAAGTGTGCAGATGATCCTTTTCAAAGGCAGCTATTTTTTGTCTAGTAATTTGTAACTCCCTGTTGGATTCTTCTATGACAGACACCATAAGATCAAACGAGCACTTGTTTAAAATGGCGATCCATTTTACCACAAAATCTGGATTGTTTCGTCCGATGGTGGGCACATTATGTACCCTGAAACCTCTGGGGATTTTGTGTTCACGGTAATACTCGGATAATGATATCCCATGTAATAAGTAGTCCGTCTCACGGCGTTTCAATTTCAACAACTGTTGATATAAATCCTCAGAGTTAACCAATGGATCACTGGAAGTCATTTGATCAGTAAAGAGAATATTCTCTATTTGTGCTGCAGTGTAGCTAAAAGTAGCTCCTTGTGGTGGCGCAGATACATTGCGGCACCCATGTGTTTCTGTGGTAGAGGTAGATGATTCCATCTCATATATAGGAGCAATATATATTAGTGAAGTCACACACAGTCTACTGCAGCAATGCAGGTGAAAGTCACTGAATTCTCCAAACGGTGGGTGTACTCACATACACACCACCATAAAATCAGGTGAAAAGCAATAACAGTGTTCAAGAGGATTTGTATGAATAATGAATTATATCCACAGGTGCCTTGCAACGGGTGCAGTATTTGCACATAGATAAAGATCCAATTCAGCCGGCACTCACATACATAGGGCAAATGCTCCGGTGTCCAGTTCAGCAAAACATCATATACCTCCAATATGAACGGCACTCAGAGACTGGTATAATGAATCAATGTATTAAAGTCACGTCTAACGAACGTTTTCGGGGACACAGCCCGTTCCTCAGGACCACAGACAGTAATAACGATACAAGCACAAACATACACTTAAATACTGTTACCGTTACTCACCTGTCCGTGTTCACTCATCAGGGGACTCGGCGCCGGCTATCCGCAGTGACGTACTTCCCCTTCAGACAGGAGCCGTTGCCATGGTACCCGCTCGCATGCGTTCCACACGGCCGGACTTCCCCGTTCCTGGTTCAGCGTGTACTGCGCATGCTCTGCAAGCCGGGACCCCTGAGAGAGGAGACAAGGAAGGTGTTACAAAAGACATACTACAAACATTTAAAAACAAATGTAACATGCAACAAATACAAATTAAAAAAAGGACAACCTAATATCAGATCAAGAGCACACCAGTGGGCGCCTCCATACAAATCACATGGGTCATAAAGTATTCCAATTTATTTTATCATTAAGGCCCATGGGAAAAATAGTTCCCAATCGCATAATCCATTGTGATTCTTTGATTAAAAGATTTTTTGGTCTATTCCCTCTCCGTAAGGAGACAGGAATATGGTCTATCATGAAATATTTCAAGGATGATAAAGGATGGCCCATCGCCCTAAAGTGCGCCCCGCGGACAAGGGGGGAGGCATAGTGGTACAGGATCTTGCCGACTATAAAGAGGAAGCATATAGACAGTTAAATGACCTCTCTGTCTATACAAGATTGGTATCTGATCCCACGAGTAAATATATTAATGAGCTTGATTTGATGTTAGAGAAAGCTGTAAAAGAGGGGATTATTTCCAACAGCACACGTTCAGCACTCATGGTTTCGGCACCCTGTGTGCCAGTTTTTTACACAATCCCCAAGCTACATAAAGACCCAGTCCGTCCCCCGGGACGGCCGATAATATCAGCTAGGGGTTCTTTGTACACTAATGTATCCAAGTATGTTGATCATTTTTTGCAGCCTGTAATACAGAGTGAGGCAACCTATTTAAAGGACACCTCTACTTTTTTACAAAAATTACGTGAGGTAGACAATCTCCCAGACACTTGCTGGTTATGTACGGCTGACGTTGTCAGCCTATATACCAGCATCCCACATAGTCGTGGTCTGGAAGCAGTGAGTAACCTCATAGACGGTAATTCCAAATTTACAGGTCCGGTGATTCAATTTTTTATGAGTCTAATGCAGCTTATACTTAACAGGAATTACTTTTTATTCAATAATGAATTTTTCCAACAAATAAAAGGCTGTGCGATGGGGCCTTGTGCCGCACCGGCATATGCCAATGCTTTCATGTTCTGTGTGGAACAGGCATTATTTTTCTCCAATCCCCAGTACAAATCCAATATAGCTATGTACACTCGCTATATTGGTGACGTGTTCATGCTATGGACAGGGACACGTGAGATGTTTATAGACATGATGCATCGAGTAAATTTGATGGATGATTCCATTAAATTTACTTTTGACATACAGGCAGAGACCATTAATTTCCTGGATGTGAAAATTATTAGAAAAAATGGTATATTCATCACCTCCATTTACCAAAAGCCGACTGATGTTAACAGTCTACTATTGGCCTCCAGCCATCACCCAAAACCCCTGAAAAGTGGTCTTCCGTACTCACAGTACCTACGGGTACATCGGATTTGTAGTAGTACGGATGAAGAATATAAACAAATGGAACTTATGACTTCCAGATTCCTGGAGAGGGGGTATAATAGTGACTTGTTGCGATCAGCTAGAAAAAAGGCCATGTCTCAACCAAAAATTCCCGTTGCTGTAACGGCCTCAAAGAAAAAACAGGACAAGGACGTGATTGTCTGTGTAACTGATTATACCACATCTAGTCAAAGAATTAATAAAACAGCTAAAAGATTATGGCCGATAATACAGAGAGACCCAGATCTCTCTAGTATTAGTTCTAGTAAACTGATGTCATGCTATAGGAGGGGCAGCAACATACGAGATGTTGTTGTACACAATGACATCTCACGATATGCTGCTACAGAGATGGCCACTTTTCTAACAAAAAAACCAGGGAATTATAAATGTATTGGCTGTGTTACTTGTCGGTATCTTGAAACCGGTGATTATATAACACATCCGCACACCGGCGTTAAGATCAAAATTAAACAAGTTCTCACCTGTACAAGTGATTTCGTAATATACTGCATCAAATGCCCATGTGGGCTCTATTATATAGGCAAAACGTCCTGCCCATTTAAAGTACGCATGGGCCAACACAGAAGTGCAATAAAACAAATACTGGAGGGTAAGCAAGTGGACCAACCGGTCGCTAAACATTTTAAAGCACATCAACACAGTCTTGCCACCTTACGGTATAAAATGTTGGAACAGGTCCCTTTAACTAAGCGAGGGGGAGATAGACAGAAAACTCTGTTACAAAAGGAGGCACGTTGGATACACCGGCTTAATACGGTGGCTCCTAACGGCCTTAATGAGACACTGTCACTTGCCTGTTTCCTGTAGAGTAGAAGATGCATTATGTATTAAATAGAAAGTTTAATAGCCATTATAATTGTAATTTTGGTATTGTTAGATAGGTTCACAGTAACTATTTCAACATTGCGGTATTTAGAAGTATACATAGTACATAAAGCATGAATGTAACTTAGTTTCCAGTTCTGCAAACGATTCTGTCTTGTTTTACTGTTTCCATGGTGATGGTTTAGTTCACTGGTCGGGTAAACGTCATCACGTTGACTCTGTGGTCTCCAAGTGATGACGCACCCGGAAGTAAGTCCGGCGGCGTGAGCCGGGGACTGTGCACGTGGGGGTGTTTTAGAGCATAAAGGTAAGATTGTTTTATGTGATATTTTGTATCTTCTGATGACGGTTGAATAAAACCGAAACGTTAAGTCTGAGCAGTACCGAGTGATCTCCGTTACTGCATTGTAGAAATCCGAGAGTGCCGCCATTACGTCTACCTACATAGCTTTCTTAGCTTGGAGGGCACCCGGTGAGGTGAATTTCTCTACAAGTGTGAGTGCCGAATATTTCTCTTCTATATATATATATATATATATATATATATATATACATATATATTATATATACATATATATATATGTATATCTTATATGCACACACTACACGTGGAAACCCCCCTTACTAAATCCTGCGTTTGCCAGTGTTGGTTAGTTCTTTATCACTCTCAATTGTATCTCTCCATGCTTTGATAAATACCCGCCTAAGTCTGTAATGTGCAGACTTTGTTATCATTACACTAATGGAATGCCAAGCCTAGTTCATTTAAGGTAAGGCATCTCTCCCTTCTGTGTTACTTCTCCTTTATAATGATGTTATTTTCAGAAATGCTTACTATCATGGAACACTTTGATATGACATAAATGGGAGAGATCTGTTTATCCATTATGTAAAAAAGAGTCATTATATAACAAGCCTAATAGTTGTTTCTTGCCATGCTATCAATATGTTGTTGTTATTATTATTATTATTATTATTATTATTATTATTATCCTTCATTTATATGGTGCCCCAAGCAGCTCCTAACAAAGTACATAAACAGAAACAGTATTAACAAATTAAGATACAAGTAACTCACAGTACAGAGCATTGCAGGACATGGACAAGGTTTATAAACTGGATACTTAGTAATTGCCGGCGGACGGGATCCTGGCTGTTATGATCCCGACAGCGGGATCCCGGCTACCAGAATGCCAGCAGTGGGGCAAGCGATAGAAAGCCCCTTGTGGGCTCGCTGCGGGCATGGTGGCTCCCTGCGCTCACCACAGATTATATTCTCCCTCTATGGGTGTTGTGGACACCCACAGAGGGAGAATAGCCTGTGTCGCCAGTATTCCAACTGCAGCATTTCACCCCCTGTTGGGATTCAGACTGCAGTCGGTATTGTGACTGCTGGGATCCCAACTGGCGGTATTGTAACCGCTTCCCTTATAAACATTACTGAATAAGCAGTCATAGTACTCACATAAGCAGCAGGGCGTCAAAACCCAAAGAAGAAGTGCCGCTACAATCAGTGAGGAGTAGATGACCGTACAAGTGAGGGAAGGAAAAGCACATGAGGGAAGAGGGCTCTGCTTGTGAGTTATTCACAAATACTAATATTAGATAGGTAGGAGATAGATGAAATAAACACAACATGTAATCAATTTCCATGAAGAGAAATACCAAAGCAGGCACTCTGACCTAAGTTGACATTTATGGTAAGTTAAAGCAAATATGTGATAGATGTATGCAAATATGTATATACTGTATAGAGTGCTGCAGCTGAAAGCATATTAAGCATATAACATGCATGATAATACAGCTTATAAATACTGTTTCTTAAGAAATGCCTTTTCACTGAAAAGTATTATGTTGACAAAAAAGTTACAACAAATTACACATTTGCCAAGGCTATATAAACACTATTTGGTGGTTTCTCTTCTGTTTTTTTTTTTTTTTTTTTAAAGTTGCCAACATCTGAATCCAGTTCCCAGGGACAATATGTTGTTGAACAGGTGCGTGAATATATGATATGCACTTCATACATTCATTGTACAGCCTCCATACAGTAAGTATGAGTATGTACATGGTATGTAACATGATCTGTAAGGAACTCCAACAGCAGCACATGCACTTGTGACCTGCTAGCCTGGATCATCCATACGCATGGATAGTAGGATTCACACATTTAAAAAAATAGGGGTAGTTAGGTCACCTAATCCACAATTTCTCAAACTCGGTACTCAGGCCCCCACACAGTGCATGTTGTGCAGGTAACCCTGCAGGTGCACAGGTGTATTAATTACTCACTGACACATTTTAAAAGGTCCACCATTGGAACTAATTATTTCACTTTCGATTCTGTGAGGAGACCTGCAAAACATGCACTATGGGGTATATTTACTAAGGTCCCGATTTTGACCGAGATGGTGTTTTTTCTTCAAAGTGTCATCTCGGGAATTTACTAAACTCAAATCACGGCAGTGATGAGGACATTCGTATTTTTTTGGAAGTCCTAGGAAAAAATTACAAATGAATACACCATCGGTCAAATACGCCTGGAATTTGGTAGAAATCGGTCATTTACTAAAAAGTGCAAATCACAAACACTGCCGACAATAGCCAAACACTGCCATGATAAAATACAAATCGTGAAAAAGTGCTAAAAAAAACCAGACCTGCTTTTTTTTACCGTGTTCGGATAGGCATGCACGGATCCATGAGATCCGTGCATGTTTTTCAGTGGGAAGGGGTGGGAAAGTGTTAATTTTTCCCCAAAAAAATGCGTGGGGTCCCCCCTCCTAAGCAAAACCAGCCTCGGGCTCTTTGAGCCGGCCCTGGTTGTAAAAAATATGGGGGGAAAAGTGACAGGGGTTCCCCCATATTTAAACAACCAGCACCGGGCTCTGCGCCTGGTCCTGGTTCCAAAAATACGGGGGACAAAAAGCGTAGGGGTCCCCCGTATTTCTGAAACCAGCACCGAGCTCCACTAGCCAGATACATAATGCCACAGCCGGGGGACACTTTTATATTGGTCCCTGCGGCCCTGGCATTACATACCCAACTAGTCACCCCTGGCCGGGGTACCCTGGAGGAGTGGGGACCCCTTCAATCAAGGGGTCCCCCTCCAGCCACCCAAGGGCCAGGGGTGAAGCCCGAGGCTGTCCCCCCCATCCAAGGGCTGCGGATGGGGGGCTGATAGCCTTTTTGACAAAAATTGAATATTGTTTTTAGTAGCAGTACTACAAGTCCCAGCAAGCCTCCCCCGCAAGCTGGTACTTGGAGAACCACAAGTACCAGCATGCAGTGGAAAACCGGGCCCGCTGGTACCTGTAGTACTACTACTAAAAAAATACCCCAATAAAAACAGAAGACACACACCTTGAAAGTAAAAGTTTAATACATACATCCACACCTCCATACACACATACTTACCTATGTTCACACGAGGGTCGGTCCTCTTCTCCATGTAGAATCCATGGGGTACCTGTTGGAAAAATTATACTCACATAATCCAGTGTAGTTCGGTCCTCTTCTTTTCTATTTGTAATCCACGTACTTTGCAAAATAAAAAAACGGATACACGACCACGCACTGAAAGGGGCCCCATGTTTTCACATGGGACCCCTTTCCCCGACTGCCAGGAACCCCCCCCCCCTCACTTCTGTCTAAGAGGGTTCCTTCAGCCAATCAGGGAGCGCCACATTGTGGCACCCTCCTGATTGGCTGTGTGCTCCTGTAGTGTATGTCAGGCAGCACACGGCAGTGATACAATGTAGCGCCTATGCACTCCATTGTAACCAATGGAGGGAACTTTGTGGTCAGCGGTGAGGTTACTTTCGGTCAACCGCTGACCACAAAGTTCCCACCATTGGTTACAATGGAGCGCATAGGCGCTACATTGTATCACTGCCGTGTGCTGCCTGACATACACTACAGGAGCACACAGCCAATCAGGAGGGTGCCACAACGTGGCGCTCCCTGATTGGCTGAAGGAACCCTCTTAGACAGAAGTAAGGGGGGGGGGTTCCTGGCAGTCGGGGAAAGGGGTCCCATGTGAAAACATGGGGCCCCTTTCAGTGCGTGGTCGTGTATCCGTTTTTTTATTTTGCAAAGTACGTGGATTACAAATAGAAAAGAAGAGGACCGAACTACACTGGATTATGTGAGTATAATTTTTCCAACAGGTACCCCATGGATTCTACATGGAGAAGAGGACCGACCCTCGTGTGAACATAGGTAAGTATGTGTGTATGGAGGTGTGGATGTATGTATTAAACTTTTACTTTCAAAGTGTGTGCCTTCTGTTTTTATTGGGGTATTTTTTTAGTAGTAGTACTACAGGTACCAGCGGGCCCGGTTTTCCACCGCATGCTGGTACTTGTGGTTCTCCAAGTACCAGCTTGCGGGGGAGGCTTGCTGGGACTTGTAGTACTGCTACTTAAAACAATATTAAATTTTTGTCAAAAAGGCTATCATCCCCCCATCCGCAGCCCTTGGATGGGGGGGACAGCCTCGGGCTTCACCCCTGGCCCTTGGGTGGCTGGAGGGGGGGGACCCCTTGATTGAAGGGGTCCCCACTCCTCCAGGGTACCCCGGCCAGGGGTGACTAGTTGGGTATGTAATGCCAGGGCCGCAGGGACCAATATAAAAGTGTCCCCCGGCTGTGGCATTATGTATCTGGCTAATGGAGCCCAGTGCTGGTTTCAGAAATACGGGGGACCCCTACGCTTTTTGTCCCCCGTATTTTTGGAACCAGGACCAGGCGCAGAGCCAGGTGCTGGTTGTTTAAATATGGGGGAACCCCTGTCACTTTTTTACCCATATTTTTACAACCAGGACCGGCTCAAAGAGCCCGAGGCTGGTTTTGCTTAGGAGGGGGGACCCCACGCATTTTTTTTTCACGATTTTAAGAATGATTTATTTTTTGATAAAGGTGCACAATGAAGCCCAGCACGGATCTCACAGATCCGGCCGAGATTCATTATGTTAAAGTCGGCAGTGTTTTACAAGTCACTCACGTAAAACACTGCCAAAAAATACGAATGACATCGACATCGGTAAATACGAAAATGCAGAATATGACAGCTTAGTAAATTAGTCGTAATAAATTAAAAAAGTTGCAACTTTACACTTTCGATGTCATTCGTGATTGAACTTTAACCTCAATCGGGAAAATACGAATTTTAGTAAATATACCCCTGTGTTGGGTCCTGAGGACCGAGTTTTGGAACCTGTGACATAATCTATAACTGGGTTGTCTAAAGGTTGCACTGTTTAGGAATCAGTTATACATACTGTATACGTAAACTGTCAGTAGTGGATTTCCCACCAGGCACATGAGCACGTGTCTAGGAGCGCCAACTGCTGGGGGCAGCACAGCCAGTCACCTCACCCTCTGCATCACATCTGCAGATCCTGTGTATATTTAGCACCAGCAGGGTGGGTGGGTGGGGTGTTGCAGGCACAATTTTCACGCAGGAAAGGTTGGGGATACCTGCCTAATTGCTTTCTGCTGGGAGGCGTCAGCTTCGATACCGGGGGATGGAGCCCGAGCCGGCAGTGACACTGGGTGGGATGTATAAAAATACATTGCCTACCCTCGGCGCCCACCGCAGCGTACTTACATATGCTATTAACATCGCAATGCGGTGACAAAGACCCCCAGCCATACCTGTGAGAAGCCTATAGGCTTCTATAGGCTATCGCCATCAAAAGATGGCGATGCTCTTGGCGGCGAAGACACGACGTCCGGGTCTTCATACAAATGAAAATGCTGTGAAATCCCTGAAAACGGGGGTTTTACCACATTTTCCCTTTAGTACATCCCGCCCACTATCATAATGTCTATGTAGATCTGCCTGCCACTGCTGCTGGGTGACTCTGGAGCTATATAGCTACCCCTGACCACGTAGGCTGAGGGCAATTGTGAAGAATGGATTGGGGAGACACTCAATAATGTTGTGCTAGGCTGGCCTGAGTCCTGTATCTGTCTCTATAAACTATATAAATATGTTAATAGTAGTGACAGTAAAATGCAGCAATAAGATACCTAGAAGACAAAACAGAATAAGCCAGGGGTAGCCAAACCTGGTCCTCGAGAACTTCCAACAGTTAATGTTTTCCAGGTCTCCTCACAGAATCACAAGTGAAGTAATTAGCTCCATCTGTGGATCTTTTAAAATGTGTCAGTGAGTAATGACTGCACCTGTGCACCTGCTGGGTGAGCTGGAAAACGTGAACTGTTGGTAACTCTCGAGGACCAGGGTTGGCTACCACTGGAAAAAGCCATTGTTTCTATTTGGCACCTATTCCTTGTTTCGCTATATTATTTATCCGGTCGAGAACCAATGTACCAAAAATCTCTGAAGTAAAGTGAATATTCGCAGATTACCGGTACAAAAAGTAAAGGCGCCCTTTTCTATTTTTTATATGTCCTCACAGTGGGCATGTGTTTCTTGTTAATACTTGAGTAATTATGTGTTTTTTTTCTATTCTGCCAGATGTTTTACCAGCCACAAATTGTTTCCTTGAGCTTCAGCAGTGTCCAACAGACTCACCCTCAGCAGCAACAAGCGCACCAGAGGCCTGGCATGGTATCCCAGCGGCAGCAATTGGTGTCTAGTTCTCCAGTCCAAGCACCCATACAGTCTTCTCAGATGGCAAACCAGCACCTGGTATCATGTGCACCAGAACTGAGAGAGGTAAATGTCATATTCAGTAAGGTCATACTTGCCTACCTGCTCCTCTCCATGAGGGAGAAAATGCTCTGTTCCTGGACTTTCCTGGTAATGTATGATTGCCATCACCTGTGGTGAAACACCTTTCTTATCAATTAACTAGCTCACCACAGGTGATGGCAATCCAACATTACCAGGAAAGTCCAGGAACAGAGCATTTTCTCCCTCATGGAGAGGGTCAGGTAGGCAAGTATGAGTAAGGTAGCACTTCATTTCTGCCCATCATTTCTTCATATTTGATTTGAGGAGGTCTCCAGATGCAGACATATCATGTTATTGGAGAATTTCTAGGTGCACTTGGATGAATGCCACGCAACACATAGCCACTGGTGATAAGACATGTATGAGGCTTAGCCAAGCATTATTATAAATAATTATAAATAATAAAGAATTATTCATTATTATTAATATATATTATTAATTATTAATTATTATTATTAATAAATAAATAATTATAAATAATTATTATATTAATTATTCTGCTAAAACGCAGAATTTGCAATCATTACTGAAGAAGGTTCAAAGTTAAGATTATGCGCAATCTAATGTGATGTGTGCACATTTGCAACAGTGATGGGCATTGATCACTGGTTTTAAACCACCATCAGTAAACCACTGATGGATTATCCAGCGATGGCTGGGTGTTGTGCTTGGGCAGACATCAGGCATCGGACCAGCGTCATCGATTTTTTTACAACACTCGGGTGTGCTGCACATTGATGATAAAAAAAATACTTGCCATTGGCCATAGACCATCGATGGCAATCAACCTCAGGCCACCGAGTCATCGATGGTTTGCAAAACCATCAATGGTTGATTGCCATCCCTAATTTGCACTGCTTTCTTTGCACATTGAGTGACACTTTTAGTTTGTGGAGACGGCTCCCAAGTACAAAATGGAAGTGCTCACCTTGAGGTGCACTAGTACAAAACCAAGATCCGGTTAGGAAATTCGGTGTGACATCTGCTATAAAGATTTTAAGATGCTAAAATGCATTTCAGGGGCAGAAATCAATGAGCCTGCAAGGAATATCAACTGAAGGCCAATCAACCAACAGAAACTCTGCTTCACATCTTAGCACTCCAGCTGCATCAACACAAAATTTGAACACAGCACCCTCTTCTGGTTCGCAGCAGGATAACAACCAACAGCACGAAGCACCAGATTTCACTCATGACAGACAACTTAGGTAAAAGTGTTTGATTTACTTGTATCTTCCTTGCAGGAATGTGCGGTGAGGTAAATGGCAAATGGTTCAGGAGGCACTAGCTAGTACCAGAGCCAGATTTACACAAAATATATGAGCCAAAGGACTATTTCACACTGGCCGGTTTTCACCAGGTGGCAAAAAGCCACCTGCTTTTTTGCCCGTGATTCAGATCTTTTCACACGGAACAGCTTTGTGTTATGTTGAAGGATCTCGGCATGCTTAGCAGCCACAGCCACCACAGCAGTAGCTGCAAACGGACGGCAACCATCCAACTCAGTGGATATTGACGGCTGTAACACGGCAACCGTGTCGTGACTGTGCCATCTAAAAGCTGCTATCTGCTACAATACTTAATTAAAAAAAGCACACGGCCAAAAACTGGATGGCTTTTTGCCACCCAGTAAAACCGGCCAGCGTGAAATAGCCTAAAGGGTTCATGTGGGGATTATACAGATATGCAGCAGTATATACTGCTCTGGAAATTTGGTGAGTTTTGATGTGAGATGTGCAGAAAAGGCAGGTGAGACGTTTTACTCCAAAGTTTTGACTATAAAAATGATTAGAATAAAGTAGATATTTATAATATAATCTTTGTATTTTTCATATACTTTATACAGTCAAAACTCTGGTGTATACACTAGTATGACAGGAAAGGCTGTGCCTCACCGCACCGCACGTCACTGCTTCCTTGCTACAATATCTTGCAGTAATGCTTGGATGTACTACTATTAATCAAGGAATGAAAGTATTTTTTATTTCTGATTGTTGGCACTGAATATTTGAATACATCCAATTGATAAAATATCTTCATTATTATTTATTATCATTTATTTATATAGGCCCTCATTCCGAGTTGATCGGTCGCAAGGCGAATTTAGCAGAGTTACACACGCTAAGCCGCCGCCTACTGGGAGTGAATCTTAGCTTCTTAAAATTGCGACCGATGTATTCGCAATATTGCGATTACTAACTACTTAGCAGTTTCAGAGTAGCTCCAGACTTACTCTGCCTGTGCGATCAGTTCAGTGCTTGTCGTTCCTGGTTGACGTCACAAACACACCCAGCGTTCGCCCAGGCACTCCCACCGTTTCCCCGGCCACTCCTGCGTTTTTTCCGGAAACGGTAGCGTTTTCAGCCACACGCCCCTGAAACGCCGTGTTTCCGCCCAGTAACACCCATTTCCTGTCAATCACATTACGATCGCCGGAGCGAAGAAAAAGCCGTGAGTAAAAATACTTTCTTCATAGTAAAGTTACTTGGCGCAGTCGCAGTGCGAACATTGCGCATGCGTACTACGCGGATTTTCACTGCGATGCGATGAAAAATACCGAGCGAACAACTCGGAATGAGGGCCATAGCACCTGCAAATTTGTTGCACTTTCAACTGAGACAAAGAGGTAAGCAGGCCCTGGGCCTGATTCAGAAAGGTATGTAAATCTGATGGTTTACATACATTTCTGATGTTCTGCGCATGGGCAGGATGAGTCCTGCGAGGTTTCACAGTTCCCCTATGCCGCAGCATGTCACTGACATAGTGCAGCCATACAGGGGCAGGAAGTAGGCAGAGCTGGACGGCGTTTCCAAAAAAAAAGGAGGCATGTCGGCTTGTTTTCTGGGAGTAGCGAGGCCAGTGTCTGCATCTACTAAACTGGTTAAGGGGTTAGAGGCACTGGACTATGAGGAAAGACTTAAAAGATTAGATATGTTCACACTGGAAAAGAGGCGACTGAGAGGGGACATTATTATTATTTATAAATACATTAAGGGACAATACAAGGATTTATCAAACGATTTGTTTACCAATAAAACACTACACAGGACACGAGGACACTCTCTGAGGTTAGAAGAGAAAAAATTCCATGCTCAACGGGGAAAAGGATTCCTCACAGTAAGAGCAGTAAGGATTTGGAATTCTCTGCCAGAGAAGGCAGTAATGGTGGACTCATTCAATAGGTTTAAAAATGGATTAGATAAATTTCTAGCGGAAAAAAATATCCAGGGATACAGCATTTAAGTAATATAAAAAATAAAATAAAAAATTAATATAGGTTGAACTCGATGGACATTTTTCTTTTTTCAACCTCAACAACTATGTAACTATGTAACTGTATGTCTTCCGAAGCAGATTTCCTGGCCTTGCAAATGGGCAGGAGGTGGCCATTCTGAGCAAGCGATGGGCACGATGGTGATCCAATGCTGCGTCTTCAGATGAAGCACTGGGATCTGAAATGGTGGCAGGAAGCATCTTTCTCCTTCAGGCATTAGCATATTTTTTGCACAGTTGCTTCATCCAAAGACGGAGCTGCTGTGCAAAACCGTCCATTTCTGAATCAGATCCTCTGCTCACAAGCTTACAATATATAGGGAAAAAGAGATTCAATACATGTATGTCAATTTTGCATATTGCAGTGAGAATGCTGATGTTCTTAGTGGGCTGAGATCCAGTCCCACAGCAATGATGGCAGGGACAGCAGATTGTGGGAGCGTAGACAGCGAACATATGTAGTCTTATGTGTGAACTGGGTAGAATAACTTATGGAGGTTATGTGGATTGTTCTGGAATTTAATAGTGATGAGCGGGTTCGGTTCCTCGGAAACCGAACCCCCCCGAACTTCACCCATTTTACACGGGTCCGAGGCATACTCGGATTATCCCGTATGGCTCGGTTAATCCGAGCGCGCCCGAACGTCATCATCCCGCTGTCGGATTCTCGCGAGATTCGGATTCTATATAAGCAGCCGCGCGACGCCGCCATTTTCACTCGTGCATTGGAAATGTTAGGGAGAGGACGTGGCTGGCGTCTCTCCGTTTATTAATAATATTTGTGCTGCTTATTGCTTAATTGTGGGGACTGGGGAGCAGCTGTATTATATAGGAGGAGTACAGTGCAGAGTTTTGCTGACCAGTGACCACCAGTATACGTTGTCTGCCTGAAAAACGCTCCATATCTGTGCTCAGTGTGCTGCATATATCTGTGCTCACACTGCTTTATTGTGGGGACTGGAGAGCAGCTGTATTATATAGGAGGAGTACAGTGCAGAGTTTTGCTGACAGTGACCACCAGTATACGTTGTCTGCCTGAAAAACACTCCATATCTGTGCTCAGTGTGCTGCATATATCTGTGCTCACACTGCTTTATTGTGGGGACTGGGGACCACCAGTATATTATATAGGAGGAGTACAGTGCAGAGTTTTGCTGACCAGTGACCACCAGTATACGTTGTCTGCCTGAAAAACACTCCATATCTGTGCTCAGTGTGCTGCATATATCTGTGCTCACACTGCTTTATTGTGGGGACTGGGGACCACCAGTATATTATATAGGAGGAGTACAGTGCAGAGTTTTGCTGACCAGTGACCACCAGTATACGTTGTCTGCCTGAAAAACACTCCATATCTGTGCTCAGTGTGCTGCATATATCTGTGCTCACACTGCTTTATTGTGGGGACTGGGGACCACCAGTATATTATATAGGAGGAGTACAGTGCAGAGTTTTGCTGACCAGTGACCACCAGTATATATAGCAGTACGGTACGGAAGGCCACTGCTCTACCTACCGCTGTGTCGTCAAGTATACTATCCATCTAGATTCTATACCTGTGGTGCATTTTAGTTTTGCAGTTTGCTGACAGTGACCACCAGTATATATAGCAGTACGGTACGGAAGGCCACTGCTCTACCTACCTCTGTGTCGTCAAGTATACTATCCATCTAGATTCTATACCTGTGGTGCATTTTAGTTTTGCAGTTTGCTGACAGTGACCACCAGTATATATAGCAGTACGGTACGGAAGGCCACTGCTCTACCTACCTCTGTGTCGTCAAGTATACTATCCATCCATACCTGTGGTGCATTTCAGTTGTGCGCAGTATATATAGTAGTAGGCCATTGCTATTGATACTGGCATATAATTCCACACATTAAAAAAAGGAGAACAGGGGGCGTGGCCTGGAGGCTGAACTGAGAGGAAGCACGGACAGTGAGCTCCACTGTTTCTGAGGGAATAAAACCCCTATTTTCCTCCCCCTGTTCCGTAGGAGCCCTCTAAATTCAGCCCCTGTAGCTGTGGGGACCCCTCACTGTGGTGGACTAGAGCTGCGGAATCGGGGAGCCGGTATACTGGCTCCCGCGGGTTGCGGCCTATCCACCACTCTGAAGCCGGGGCCTAAATTTTGAACCAGGCGCTGCCTGCCGCGCAGAACACCGACCCCTGGAGCGTCTGCAGAGTATCCTTGCTCGGGACCCCTGTGACCGGACCCCCTCTCCTGGCTGCTGAGACCGGCGGCGTTACGGGAGGAAGGAGAGACGGGCTGGGCGTGAGCACGAGAAGCCCGGAGCCCCGGAGGCGGCGGCCATCTTAGGTCTCGGGATCCACAGAGCGACGCGAAGGACGTGCGGCCCAGGTGACCCCTGCTTCTGAAGAGGTGAGCTGTTCCCCTGGCCTAATCCCCCTGCGGTGGTCCCCTCCACTGAAGCCCGCAATTATCATCGGCGGACGACCGCCGCCAGCGGCCCTGAGCTAGACGCCGGGGGGGGACGCAGTTCCATCACACTGGCAGCCTTACCCTGGGGTTGGTCCTCAGTCTCCCTTCAGATCTGCACTGTATATACAGATTCCACCTGGATCACTTGCCCGGATCTCCCTGAGCCACTGTTATCTGGAGGCAGTGTGGGAGCCTTAGAGCCGCAGGCCACTGCTAAGAACCTGCCTAATAAACCACCCGCAGCTGTGCTCTCAGTGATAGCTCCGCATCACACTGAATATCTGATCACTCGATACTACGGGGCTGATTTCTGCGACTGAGACCCCTCGGATGGGGGTGATAATTACTGTTCGACCCTGAGCATTTTACCTGCCCGTGCTTTACTGAGATGTGATCTTTCTGTCATAATGTTCTCTTAGTACCTCCCCGCAATAATTTTAGCTGATACATACCTACACGCGGCTGAGTCGTTATCCTGTTGGATTGAAGCAAGATGTACCCCCCTTCTACTGTATTAGGTACTTCTCTGAGAAATCAGAAGTCATGCCTCCGAAGAAGCATAAAGCCTCCAAACCGGTCACTCAAGTCGCCTTTTTTAAGCCTTCTCCTTTCCGAAATAAACCTCTAGAGGCTGGAACTCCTGTTGCAGGCTCATCACCCCAGACCATGCGGTCTCCTCCTTTGGCATCTGAGCCCCCTTCCAGTGATGCACCCTCTCCAATGCGTCTTGAGGATGGTGAAGCTTTAACAGTGGGCAGTATGAAGCTTTTGCTGCATCAGTTTAAAGACGACGTGACATCTGAGTTTAGAGCCATGTTGAAATCCTGCCAGAGCTCCATTGACGACTTGGGTGAGAGGACAGGCCAGCTGGAAACGAAGATGAGTGAAGTAGTCGGTTCACGTAACTCAGTGATAGACTCCCATGATACCCTGGAGGGTGAAGTGAATTTTCTACGCGATAAAGTGGCGGATTTGGAAGATCGCTCGCACAGAAACAATCTTAAAGTCAGAGGGGTCCCCGACTCGATTTCTAATAGCAGTCTCTATGATTATACTATGGAGATCTTCAAAAAATTGCTGCCTTCCGCCAGCTCCTCAGATCTCTTATTGGATCGAATACATCGAATCCCGAAGGCCCGGGGTGCCCCAGAGGGATCGTCTAGGGATGTTCTGATGCGGGTTCACTTTTACCATATTAAAGAGTCCTTGGTCAAAGCGGCTAGACCCTCCTCTGAATCAGCAGAAGCCTTGGGTAAACTTCAATTATATGGAGACTTGTCGCAGTACACTCTCAACAAAAGACGTTCTTTCCACCCTGTTACTACGGTTCTTCGGAAGGCTGCCATTCTTTATAGATGGGGCTTCCCCACTCGTCTGTTGATCTCCAGAGACGGTTCTACTATAGCCATCTCTTCAGTGGATGAGGGTATGAAGCTTCTCCGTAAATGGAATCTGGGGGGAGACCGCAGGCCCAGTTCTCCTGACCGCCGACTCCAGCAGGACTGGTCGACGGTTGGGAAGTAGAGGTATACCTCTAACGTTTACTTGCCTTGAGTGCCCTTTCCTTGAATAACGTCCCATGTCCTGGACGTTAACTGCAGAGACTGCTACAGTTATGGTTTAAGTTGATTACTGCCATTGTGACTGCTTTCTTTTTTTTTGTTGGCTGTTACATTCTAGGGTGTGCTTATTTATGTGCAGTACAGAGTTCGTTTTATGCCTTTTTCTTACTGACTGCCTGTTCGTTAATCTACTTGCCCTAGATCTCAATTATAGGACCTGCATTGCATGTCTCTGCGGTTCTGCGCCTCTAGGTCATGTGCGCTATATGCTGTGTGGGTTTACATACGCCGAGATATACAATCCTCCGCTGTTTGGTTGCGGGGAGGTTGGCCACCAACCTCTCTATTTCATAGTGTGAGGCACTGGATGTTTTGGCGCCTTACTATGGCCCCATATCTCTGTGGGGTCTGTTTCCTTTCTTTCTTCCATAATTCTCTCTTGTCTATCCCTGTTTGTCTCCCTTATGTGTCTTGTCCCCCCCAGGGTTTTGTTCCTAGATGTTGGCTTCAGCGGTTGCTTTGTTCCCTTAATAATCAGTTATGGTCAGGTTAGTCTCACTAAATGTTAAAGGATTGAACTCCCCACAGAAACGTAAACTAGCTCTGTCCTCCTTCTATAAAATGAAGGCGAATGTGGTTGCAGTTCAAGAAACCCATTTTAGAAAATTGGATCCCCCTAAATTTCATGATAACCGTTTCCCTACTTGCTATATGGCCAATGGTCCTACAAAGAAGGCTGGGGTAGCGATACTCTTTTCCCTGAACTGTACTTTCACACTAGAATCCCAAATAGTAGATCCTGAGGGTCGATATCTCATATTAATAGGGTTATTGGAAAACGTTATGGTCACTTTAGTCTCATGCTATGCCCCGAATTCTGGTCAGCTCACTTTCTGTAAGAAGCTCTGTTCCTTGATACAAAAGCACACTAAGGAGGCGGTTATGATCTTGGGGGATTTTAATTTAGTTGTGGACCCTCTACTAGATAGATCTTGTATTACTAGGAGCACCCTGTCGGGGAATCGGAATGCTCAGGACGGGAGGCCTAACCTCCGCCAGTTACTGGGGGAATTCGATCTATATGATGCATGGAGAACCAAACACCCCACAGAGCGAGACTATTCCTTCTATTCGCATGTTCACTCCTCATACTCCAGGATAGACCTTGCCTTGACGAATAAAGAGACCCTGACGGCCATCCGAGAAATTAACATACTGCCAATGATTTGGTCTGACCATTCCCCATTAATGGTTGTATGGGAGCTGGAGGCAGGTGGGATCTCCCCAGGGCCCTGGAGACTGGGGAGGTTCTTACTCAATCACCCCGATGCCCTTCTCACTATTCGACGATCTATACAGTTATACCTTGACACTAACAAATCGGAAGATACCTCGATTTTTAATAATTGGTGCTCTTTTAAAGCAGTGATTCGAGGCTCTGCCATCCAGACGGCTGCCAGACTCAAACGCTCCCAACAGGCTAAACGTTGACTTGCTGATAGTGAAGCTGCCAGACTGGAATTGTTGCATAAAGCGAATCCTCTCAATAAATCTACTTTCAAGCTCCTATTAGCCGCTAGGGAAAGGGTCAACGTTTTCTCCCTCAGAGATGTGCAACGCAACATTGCTCGACTAAACCAGAGGTTTTATGTACTTGGTAATAAGGCGGGTCGACTCTTAGCTCGGAAGCTACAGAGTAGACGTGCTAGGGCTAGGATACACTATGTCTGTTCCTCTACGGGATCTAGAGTTTCTGACCCCTATGATATTGCAAACACCTTTGCAGAGTATTACTCCCAACTCTACGGTTTAAGGTCTGACCCTACCACCCCCCAACCCAGTGAGGCTGATATTCGGTCCTTTTTGAAAGAGATTTCCCTCCCGGCGTTGGATCCCGCGGCCTGCCTGTCCCTTAGCTCCCCATGGACATTAGAAGAACTAGACGCAGCTATCTCTGCTCTCCCGAGAGACAAGGCCCCTGGCCCTGATGGCTTCCCCTCCAATTTCTATAAATCATATAAGACTGACCTGGCCCCCTTACTGTTGTCTGTTTAAAATGAGGCATCGGGCGTGGGGAGGTTTCCGAGAGAAATGCTTGAGGCACAAATAGTTGCTATTCCTAAACCTGGCAAGCCCCCCACAACAGTCCAAAACTATCGTCCCATAGCTTTGTTGAACACAGACGTCAAGCTTTTTGCAAAGCTTATCGCAAATCGCCTTTCCCCACTGCTTCCTGCCCTCATAGCTGCTGACCAGGTTGGCTTTGTCCCGGGCAGGCAGGCCACAGAAAACACCCGGAGAGTGTATAACATATTGGAACATTGTGATGCACATAAAACGCCCCTTCTCATACTCTCACTTTACGCCGAAAAGGCGTTTGATAGACTCCACTGGGGATATCTGAGAGCTGTTCTAGATAAATTCGGGTTTGTTGGGAGGTTCTTGGATTCCATTTTTGCTCTGTACTCTGCCCCCTCTGCAAGGGTGTTTGTCAACGGTTGTTTGTCAGGGGACTTTAATATTTCCAATGGAACTAGACAGGGCTGCCCCCTGTCACCCCTCATATTCGCCTTAGCTATTGAGCCCCTGGCTAAGACCATCAGATCTGAGCCAACAATGGCAGGCCCAGAGATAGGTGGTCTGACTCACAAGATCAGTTTATTTGCGGACGACATTTTGCTCTGCTTAACTCACCCAGATGCCTCCCTTACTGCACTCCATACTATCCTGATCGATATTCCAGAATTTCATATTACAAGTTAAACACATCCAAAACCGAAGCCCTACCGCTTCATATTCCTCCACGTACTGTGACCCTACTTAAGGACCGATACCGATACGCCTGGCAAGTGAGATCCATTAAGTACTTAGGAATTCACCTTTCCCTAGACAGAGACCTGTATGACTGTAACTATATACCCCTCTTTAGCGCTTTCGAAAAATTAATAAAATAATGGTCCCTTCATGAAATATCCTGGTTAGGACGCATTTCCGCGACCAAGATGATATTACTCCCTAAACTTTTATATTTGTGCCAGGCTATCCCTCGTAGCTTCCCCAAACCTCTTCTTGTGAGAGCTAACATGATCATCTCCCAGTATATATGGAAGGGGTCTAGGCCCCGCATAGCTAGACAGGTCCTGATGTTGCCTAAGGTGGTCGGAGGTGTAGCCTACCCGAATCTGGAGGCGTACCACTCCGCTTGCCTTCTCAGTCAGGCTCGGGATTGGTTCGATATGCACAACCCCAAGCCATGGGTCCTCATAGAACGGTCTTTTCTGGGCTCGATTGACTTGAGAGATCTGTTTATGTTGCCCGCCCATTGTGTCCCAAAACGGCAGGGCCCAGGGGAGTCGGTTAGATGCACTCTGAAGCTTTGGCATGCGGTTGCTGCATCTGATTCGAAAGTCTCGTTGCCTTCGGCTGATTTACAAACTAGGACTATTGTTTGTCTCATACCTAACCTTGGGTTGGACGCTTGGATCGAGGCTGGGATTGTGCATTTAGGGGACCTATGCTCGGAGGGGGGTTTGGTGCCCTTCTCTAGGTTATTAAGTCACTCGGGTATCCTAAAACAAGACTTCTTTAAATATCTGCAGATTCGACATTTGCTTCAGTCATGTGGGGGTGATGTGGTGGCCCCCGTCCCCCTACCTGCCTCTTTACGCCTCAGACTGTCTTCCCCGGACCATGGCGGTGGGATATCTAAATGGTATCAGTATATAATTCTTCTCTCTAAACAGGGTAAGATTCCCTCGCAGCTGAAATGGGAGAGGGACCTCTCCATTGACCTGCGGGAGGAGGAGTGGGACTCCATTTCCTCAAAGTGCTTTAAGATCTCGAGATGCCTTCAGCATTCCGAGATGTACTTTAAATTGTGCCAAAGGGCGTACTTTACTCCACAGCGGCTCCATACCATTTGGCCTTCGGTTTCTCGGCTTTGCTGGAGGAATTGTGGTCACGTAGGTAATATTTTACACGTTTTTTGGGAATGTCCCTCTCTGAGGTCGCTGTGGACCGAAGTATTCTCTCTTCTCCGGGAGGTGTTGGGGGTGGAGGTACCGATGAATCCTATGTTTGCTTTATTTCATTATTCATCACCTGACCTATTACATTGTGATAGATACATTGCTGGCCACATCCTCATATCCACCAAAGCGGCAATTGGACAGCTGTGGAAAACACAAAATATACCCACTATCCAAGCCATTGTTAACAGCACACATAAACATTTCCTATTTGAAACACCTGGAGGTATTTATTCGGCTTCGCCACCTTCAATATTGAATTCTTGGTTGAAATGGAAAGAATTTCGGGAGCGGAGGGGGCTACCTATGGTTATTACTGGCTCTATAGAACTGTCACAATTACATTCTCCACAATCTGATGCTGCCTGAGTAATATTGCTATATATCATATATATATCATTTGTATTTTATATCTATACTTTATTTGTTGTATTGGGAACGCTCCCATTAGTGGAGCATGACCCGTGTCTATATGATCCCCTGTGTGTGTCACTGTGTTGTCTCTCTCCTTGTCTTACTTTCTCTCTCTCTCTATCTGTTGGTATTTTAGTTCTATATTTGTTTGTCGCCAGATTTGGCAGTACATGACTAGTAAACTGCATACCCTGTTGTACTGTCATTGTATTGTTGTATTTCTGCTGGTAATTCAATTCAGTCAACTCCTATTCATGTTGGACTTCACCTGTGCTGTTGTATCTGGCTTTGTTTGTGTTCAAAATAATAAAAACCATTGTTTAAAAAAAAAAAATGGAGAACAAAAATGTGGAGGGTAAAATAGGGAAAGATCAAGATCCACTTCCACCTCGTGCTGAAGCTGCTGATGGTTATTGAGGTTAATAATACTATGGGATCAAAATGACCCCCAAATTCTATGATTTAAGCTGTTTTTGAGGGGTTTTTGTAAAGAAAAACCGAATCCAAAACACACCCGAATCCGACAAAAAAATTTCAGGGAGGTTTTGCCAAAACGCGTCCGAATCCAAAACACGGCCGCGGAACTGAATCCAAAACCAAAACACAAAACCCGAAAAATTTCCGGTGCACATCACTAGAATTTAATAAGCTTATCTAAAAAGATGAGTTAACAGGGAACGCTTGAATGTTTGGATCAGGATCCAGCAGTGCGTGTGGCTGACAGAAACATATCTTGTAGAACGCAGGGGTTGAGCTGGGAGGTAATTAGATAAGTGGAGATATGTATGTTAGTGTACTCTGGTATTTGTGAGCATAGGCGTGCGCAAATCACCTAAATGGGGTGCCGCTCCGGACATCCTCCCCTCCACGGCATTATGGTCTACTCTCCCCTCCCCTGTTCGGGACCTGGGAAGCCAAGGTGAGCAGTCTTATGTCCCAGAGGAAGGGGTGGAGGACGTAGTCAGTTACCCAGCGGAGGGGGGAAGTCTGGAGCGGCAGCCCCGTGTCGTCGTCTGCGCATGCCTATGTGTGTAAGTAGAAATATTTTTCACTGTTTTTGGTAATCTTCATAAATAAAGCCCTGTATCTACAGAAGTAGCAAAACCAATTTCCATCTATTATAGAAATACAATGTATTTATTTAGGGAAATTAAGCTCCTTGTTTAAAAGACTAAAGACATTCAACATGCACAATTGGTGTTTCAGGTCTATCTGGAACATTTATATCTCTATGGATATTCTTTCTCTAAGGAGAAATACTTCTGAATATCTCTTTAACATTGTATTCATAATCTCAGATATTACATTTTTAGTGGATGTCATTTATGATGTGTAAAACAGCTGCAAATAAAGCTTTGGCCCCTTTGGGCCTGATTCACAGTGGCATGCAGGTATGTTTTGTAGGCATTTGCAACTACTAGAAACTAGAGTTGTGTGCACCTATTTTCCCAAGCGGATGGATAGGGGCGGTGTGACAGCATAGATGAAGGCACCTCTGAATGTGGGTGAAGATCTGCATTTCTCTTACCAAACATGCAATGTGGACACACTTGCAGACAACTTTCATGCTACACTGAATGAGGCCCTTTATCTCCATTTTCCATAGAGGCTCACAGGTTTGTTAGGAAACAAATGGCCGCACTTTCAGCAGATGTTTACTCAGAACAAGGTTCTTCTTGTAAATGACAAACAGTGGGCAGGGGGCATTTGTAGTGGCAATCCTAGCCATGCACACCCATTTGTTTCCCGAACAGGACTTGAATTCTGCACAAGTATAAAGCTTGTGGAAATTTTGTTTTGACTGAATGTTCTTCCCAAACAAAGGGCACTAGATAATAGGTATAGGAAAAACAGGCAGTATACCACCCACAATGAGCACGGGGTCTCCCTGCGGGTTCACTACGATATGCCGGCGGTCGGGCTCCCGGCGCCCAGCATACCGGCGCTGGGAGCCCGTCCGCCGGCTTACCGACAGTGTGGCGAGCGCAAATGAGCCCCTTGCGGGCTCGCTGCGCTCCCTCCAGGGGGGTCGTGGACCCCCACGAAGGAGAATAAGTGTTGGTATGCCGGCTGTCGGGATCCCGGCGCCGGTATACTGTGCGCCAGGATCCCGACAGCCGGCATACTGAAGACCACCCCTCCCTGCTATGAGGAAAACAAGCCCTTGGCTTGTCTGTTGCATTGCTGATACCTGCAGTATGGGGGAAGGCTTAAAGAAATGAGTAACCAATTCACATTGGCTATTAGTTCTATGCTGAAAAGCCTGGGACTAATGTGTACCACTTTACTAAATACAAAAAAAAGTATTTTTTTTATTCTTTCTTGAATCCAAATATGCCCCCCCCCCAAAAAAATGCCCACCTGCACACTACAAAACTGTATTTACAAAAGGCATCAGCGAATTTGAATATTAGGAAGAGAGAAAGAAGATTGGAGATATGAGACAACCAAATGGATGGATTTTTTTTTTTTCAAGAGGCACACCAAATACTAAGGAGAGAACTGATTGGATCTCCAATTGATGAACGAATATGTTAATGAAGCTGAGGTAGACCTAGAGGCAGAGCCGGCCCTAACCAATATGATGCCCTAGGCAAGATTTTGGCTGGTGCCCCCTAGCACCGCCGCTAGTTCTGCAGGAGATGCCTGGCATGAGTCAGCTGGCAGCTCTGCTAACATCGGGCGCCTTTTGTTTACAAAAATGCATCATAATATTTGCATTACTATGTGGCTAGGATGCACAAGCAGCTTCTGCTGATTAAAATGATACGTAGCATGCCTATATTTTGTATGTGACTGCGGCTGTATATGCATACGAAATGCTACATTACAGTGATTTCCAGGAATGCACTGCAACGTAGCATTTCGTATGCAGATCCGGCCACAGTTACACACAGAATATAGGCATGCTGCATATCATTTTAATCAGCAGAAGCTGCTGGTGCCCCTAAGCATACCAAATGCCCTAGGCATTTGCCTAGTTTGCCTATGCTTAAGGCCGGCTCTGCCTGGAGGAATACTAAATATCTTAAATAACGTATAAGGAGATTAATTCCTTATAAAAGACCTTTGTAAAAGAGGAAAACTCAAACATGTTACTGTTTGAAAGCTTCATTTGAAAGTAGGACATAATATAAGCCAGCATGGCATGGTCAGATGCTAAGTTTCCCAACCTGACAGAATGTCTAACCCAGGGCGAGATTTCTCATGCTTGGACAGAAATAAAGTGGAGAAATATAAAGTACCAACCAGTCAGTTACTCTCATTTAATAGTCTGTGGGCCTGATTCAGTTATGGCTGCAGTGTACATTGCTGCTGCATCTATGGATGCATCACCAATGTGAAAATATGCTTATGCTGCAAGTTGCGGGAAAAAGGCTCCTCCTGCCAGTCCTAAAGGTGCATACACATGGTGAGATATTGACTATCTCCGATTTTGACTTTGCAATTTCCCCTTAACTTCCCGGAGCCCTGAACCACTGATATTGACTATCTTTACTTGAGATTTTGACTATGTGAGATTCTGACTAAGTGCCAGATTTGACTATACTATGTACTAGATTGTACACTAGTCAACATTGGCTTGCCTGCACAGTATCTTTTCTTGCGATACCAACCCCACGGTATCGATTTGTGATTTGCACTAACTTTCCTTACGATTTTGACTATATAGTCAAAATAGTAAGGTTACAACGCACCGAGTGTGTATGCACTCTAAGACGCAGCATCAGATCATCTATGACACCATCAGCCATATGAGTAACCCTGTAGTTGAGGCTAAGAAATAGACCATGGCTTCACCACTCCCAAACAAAAGGGGCAACAAGCCTACATTTTCCGGAATGAAGGCCGTTCCGCCCCAAGCCCGCAACACAAATGGTGGTACTGCACAGGAGCCCAACTATTGGAGATGTGCACAAACCATTAGGCCCCATTGTTTGAAAAAAATGACAGTTTGGAGCTGATTGGTTGGGTGTCAGCACTGCATTTTTAATTGTAGTCACTTGATTTTCCCAGTAACTAACCGGTTGTGGGCTATTGTTCCTCTTCATGTCCCGCATCTTGACTTCATGGCACGAATTTGGAGAGGCCCCTTCCCCAGAACCACTTCCCACTCTAATTAGCTCTTTTGAATAGTATTGGACCGTGAGCGATGGCCTCATATACTGGCCAGTTCTGCCGCATCAGGACAGGTTTCAAAGAGTAGTAGCTGTCATAAAAGTAGACACCCTATACCTCTGTGATATGTTGAATTGTAAGGAGTTTTGCTAATATAAAATGTTTCACCTTTACAGATAAAATGTAAATATTAATTTGTCTTTAAATTTCTCTTTAATACTTAGATTGTTGCTTAGTCAACCTATCCAGCCAATGACGCCAAGCTCGTGTAGCACAAGGACATCTTCAGACAGTGGACATCAGTCAAAGTACAGTATGCTGGGAGAGTGGACGCTCATACAAGACACCTATTTGTACTGCTAGATTACTGCTTTAGGGCCTTATTCAGGTTTGTTAGCAAACCAAAAAAGCACACTAATGTGTAAAATCATGTTGCACTGCAGGTGGGGCAGATGTAACATTCAGAAAGATTGGATTTGGGTGGGGTGTGTTCAAACTGAAATCTAAATTGCAGTGTAAAAATAAAGCAGACAGTATTTACCATACACAAAAGCAATATACAGTAACCCACCCATATCTAAATCTCTCTGCTATATTACATCTGCCTCACCTGCAGTACAGCATGGTTTTGCCCATTAGTGTGCTTTTTGGTTTACTAACAAACCTGAATAACCACCTTAGTGTGGTGTGGGATTGGACTGTGAAAGGAAAGGCCAATTCCACTTGCAAAACATGGAATGAGATGAATATTCCATGGAACAGATTATAACATGTCAGTGGCGGAACTAGCGAGCGGTGGGCCCAGGTGCGACAAAATGCTTTGCCCCCCCCCCCCATCCCATCCAAGTCCACCCCCTCACCCCTGGAGAGGATCTGGTGAGGGGGACCTGCACAGGGTCAGAGAAATGGATACCTAGCAACAGTGCCGTAACTAGTCATTTTAGCACTGTGTGCATGAAACGGCATCGGAGCCCCACCCCTGCATGCAAAACAGGGGCAGTGCGCGCCGTAGGCGAGCGCAAAAATACATAGTGGCGTGGCTTCGTGGGGAAGGGGTGTGGCCACAAAATAATACCAATTCATAAAACGGTGCACAGTAGTCTCCATTATTCAAATTACACCACACAGTAGCACCACTACACCAGGTAGAGACCCTTTTACACCTTACGGCGGACAGATTCCTCTTTTTACACATTACGGCAGACAGCATCCCCTTTTTACACATTACGGCAGACAACGTCCCCCTTTTTACACATTACGGCAGACAGCGTGCACTTTTTACACATAACGGCAGACAGCGTCCCCTTTTTACACATAACGGCACACAGCGTGCCCTTGTTACACATAGCGGCAGACAGCGTGCCCTTGTTACACATAGCGGCAGACAGCGTACACTTTTTACACATAACGGCAGATAGCGTGCCCTTATTAAACATAGCGGCAGACAGCGTACACTTTTTACACATAACGGCAGACAGCGTGCCCTTTTTACACATTACGGCAGACAGCGTGCCCTTGTTACACATTACGGTAGACAGCGTCCCCCTTTTTACACATTACGTCAGGCAGATTCCCCCTTTTTACACATTGCGGCAGGCAGATTCCCCCTTTTTACACATTGCGGCAAGCAGATTCCCCATTTTTACACATTGCGGCAGGCAGATTCCCCCTTTTTACACATTGCGGCAGGCAGATTCCCCATTTTTACACATTGCGGCAGGCAGATTCCCCCTTTTTACACATTGCGGCAGGCAGATTCCCCCTTTTTACACATTGCGGCAGGCAGATTCCCCCTTTTTACACATTGCGGTAGGCAGATTCCCCATTTTTACACATTGCGGCAGGCAGATTCCCCCTTTTTACACATTGCGGCAGGCAGATTCCCCCTTTTTACACATTGCGGCAGGCAGATTCCCCATTTTTACACATTGCGGCAGGCAGATTCCCCCTTTTTACACATTGCGGCAGGCAGATTCCCCATTTTTACACATTGCGGCAGGCAGATTCCCCCTTTTTACACATTGCAGCAGGCAGATTCCCCCTTTTTACACATTGCGGCAGGCAGTCGAAAGAAAGAAAGAAAGAAAGAAAGAAAGAAAGAAAGAAAGAAAGAAAGAAGGAAGAATTATACTTACCCTCTCCGCTGGCTCAGGCTCCTCGGTGCAGCTTCTGGTCACTCACGATTCCCGGGCAGGAGAGAAGGAGGAGGAGGGAGATGGAGGAGGGAGCCGCAGCAGCGCTGTGTTATTGGTGGAGGCGCTGCTGCTGCTGCCCCTCTGCTTCACTATAGGCTGTTCTCGGAAGACAGCCTATAGTGAAGCAGAGGGGCAGCAGCAGCAGCGCCTCAACCAGTAACAAAGCGCTGCTGCGGCTCCCTCCTTCCCCTCCCTCCTCCTCCTTCCCCCGTACCGCTGCTCCTCTCCTCTCTGGGCGGCTGTGCGCTGCGGGCAGCGGTTGCCCGCAGCGCACAGCGGCATGTAATGAGTCAGTTTGACTCATTACATGCTTTGGGCCCCTGGACAGAGGCGGGCCCCAGTGCAATGCACTGGATGCACTGGCGGTAGTTCCGCCTCTGTAACATGTAGCTTATCTCTAGACAGAGAAGGCTAGGTAGGTTGTGTATGTATGAGTCTGTGGTCTACATGGTGTGTTGCTAACAGAGGATCTAGAGCCTGATATAGAGGTGCACACCCTGCCAATGTTTGCAAGCTTTGTGATTATTTGCTCCTGTGCATGTGTGAAATGTCTAGGAAACCCTTACTGTGCATATGCAAACCAATGTATGTGATGACATATGCATTTGTGTATGAGATTGCTATGACTTGAGACGCTTTCACCCCCTAGTGCTTCTTGGCAGTAAAGAAATGCCACTGGCTGTTTCCTGCTAATGTTTCTGGTGTCAATTCATTTGAGGGGAAATTTTTAAAGATTTGTGGTAATTTTTCCCTAATAATTCTCCTATATTTTAATAATAACTAAACTGGACTTTAGTTTCTTTTATATTTTTTTTGCTTGATGCAATTCTGGCTATCTTTTCATATTTAGTATGTAAAATAAGAATTGCAATGTTTGGAGGGGCAATTTACTATCATTCTCTCAGGTTCTCTGGGTATGTGTATAACCAGTTTGTTTGTGGCACCAGTAAGGTGGGAGGTTTTTTTAGAACTGGTGATGTTGCTCATAGCAACCAATCTGATTCTACTTAACATTTATCTATCTGCTTCTAGAAGAAAATAGATAGAAACTGATTGGTTGCTATGGGCAACATCAACAGTTCTAGAAAACTCCCACCTTAATAAATTTACCCCAGTGTATCAGGTACACATTATTATTACTATAATTGATTTATATGTTACATTTATTCTGGTTACTAATGTATAAAATACCCTCAGTATTGAAGGGGTTACGGAAATTCCTTAGTGTTTTATAATAATATATTGCTGGGTAGGACTGCTTATCTCTTTTCTCTGTTTAATAGATATTCACAGAGCTCACAGATATATAGGGGTTTAGAGGTACAGTCGTCCATCAACAGTGGTCCTATTGTTCTAATGGGTCAAGCAATTTTACAACCTGGCTTTACATCGACACATTCTTCCTCTCAACAGCCGAACATCCAGCCTATGCACGTTCAGCAGCAGCAATTTATCCAGGTAAAAGGTCTTGGCTGCAACCTGCCGCCTCCAGAATACTGAGAAAGAATGAAACCATTCACTTATCCATGTTCAGCATGTTATAGCTGTCAGATCAGTATTCTCCAGAGTTTCTAGATTACGATCATTCTTACCATATCATCCAGAGCCGGCCCTAACCAATATGATGCCCTAGGCAAGATTTTGACTGATGCCCCCTAGCACCACCGCTGGTTCCGCCTCTGACCTTGCACCTCTTTCCCAGCACCATCACCCCTCACCCATAGCAGTCCTTATTTTGGTGTTTGTACCCCCTATATTTTAAATAGGAGCAGTTCGCACATTTGTCGCTCAGCCCAAAAAGAGGTGTGTTTTTGCTGACAAAGGGCATGGCACACAATAGTACCCCCAATTCCAATTACGCCACACAGTACTGCAACTTTATTCACATTTGATCATGCGATAGTGTCCATAATTCAAATTACATAACACAGTAGTATCACTTTACCTTATAAACGTTACTCCTCACAGTAGAGCCCCTTATTCACATTACATCACACTGAATTGCTCCTTATTCACATTATACCACACCCTATTGCTCTTTATTCACATTAGACGACACAGTAGTGCCCTTTCTATACGCAACGCCACATAGTAGAGTACCTTATACACATAATGCCACAGAGTAATGCCCCTTACACATGAGACACATTATTAATGTCCTTATAAACATAGTACGCCTTACACATTATGACAACCTTTATTAATGCCCTTATACACATACTGTAATGTCCCTTACACATATGCAGCACATTATTAATGCATGTTTACATGACACATATAATGCTCCTAACTCATATTCCGAACACTACTGCACAACCAACCCACTCACATGCACACAGCACTCACACTGCCACTAACACTGTGACCTCTGCCTCTGCTTGGATACAGATGTGTCCTCATAAATCTTGCCTCAATGCTAACATCGGGCACCTTTTTTTTATGAAAATGCATCTTATTTGCATTGCTATGTAGCTAGGATGCACAAGCAGCTTCTGCTGATTAAAATGATATGCAGCATGCCTATATACTGTGTGTGACTGTGGCTGTATCTGCATATGAAATGCTACACACAGAATATAGGCATGCCGCATATCATTTTAATCAGCAGAAGCTGCTGATGCCCCTAGGCATATCAAATGCCCTAGGCAATTGCCTAGTTTGCCTATGCCTATGGCCGGCTCTGATATCATCCACACTTTCCATTCTCTCTCTCTCGGCATACCCACCAACAGTCCTGAATACCAGGTATGCTCCCTCACCTCAGGGCAGGACGTGATAAAGCATGCAATGCTGAGGTGAGAACTAGGAGTGAAATATATATACTGTATATATTTATTTTGAGTTAAAGGAAGGGTTGTTTTCTCAGTGCGTCCATATTGCACTTTATGGGTATACCTGTTTATGGGGCAAGCGGTGTTGGGTAGGTTAATTAAAGTAAATGTGTTTCTCATTAATAGCTTGATAGTTAGAGGTGGACACAGCTGCATATACACCTGTCAGCAGTAAAGAACCGTGCTAATTAAATACATTAAAAATGAATTAAAAAATACATGAACTCGACCTCCCAAAGTAATACAAGCACCAATGCACATAAGGGGTCATTCCGACCCATTCACACGCAGTGGTTCTTCGCTGCGGTGTGAATGGGTCGAAAATGCGTATGCGCGGTGGCCGCATTGCGCACGCACGTCGTTGCCGCAATCGCAGCGACAATCGCAACAAGACGGACATGCGGGAGGCGTTCCGGGGCGGATACTCACCGTTTTCCAGGCGTGGTGAGTCCAGCGCAGGCAGATCCAGGTGTTTGGAGGGTGGATGTCTGACGTCAGGACCGGGATCTTCATCGCTGGATCTGTTGCACTGGGTGAATAACTGCAGGGCTAGTCTTGTTTTGCTTGAAACTTTTTTAGCATAGCAGGGCTGCACAAGCGTTCGCAGCCCTGCTATGATAAAATACACTCCCCCATAGGCGGCGTCAGGTTGATCGCATGAGCAGCAAAAAGTTGCTACGTGCAATCAACTCGGAATGACCCCCATAGACTGATCTGGCTGCAGCAGTTGCAAGAAGATGAGCAGAGTGAGGTCCCTCTCCATAACTGCAACAAACTGTGACAAGCTGGGCTAGTCACACTGTAACAGGCCCACAACATGGGGTAACTTTTGTTATGTGATACAGCCCTAGCCTATTTATTGCAGCATTCCCTATGGGCAGGGGCGCTTTAAGAGAGGAGGAAGCCTATGTGCCACTAGAGGGCTCAGACTACACTGCTCATGCGCAGAACACCGTGAAAATGGCCTCTGTGCCATTTTCACGCTGATTCCACAGCGCTGCTGACGTCGGCGTGGAACTCTGGAGGAGTAAGTATTAAATTAATGGGTGCAGCATGTGTGGTGAGGGCCCCTTTACACGTGTGGAAAGCTTAGATGCATCGGCAGTGGATAATTCAGTCTGTGTGTGGTTGGGAGGGACATAAATGGGAACACCGAAAGCCAAATTCCGATGGTAATTTAATTGAAAAAAATGTCACAGTCAAATGTGGAATGAGGCGAATATCTCATAGAACAGTTTTGAAAATGTTACTAGCATCTCTCTTCATTATTTTAATCTCATACACACGTAGCAGCATTTCTATCCTGTCATAAATCACTTTCTAGATGAACAGTATTATCTATGTAAATTGCTACGTGTGTTTGCTGTGATTCCAATATATTTTGCTCTGCTTTGAAAGTTCACAAAATGTAATGTTTGAAAATTATCTTTGCTGACATTATAATTTTATTCACTAGGTGGCAGCAACACGCACTTTACGAAAAGAGCAGACTGGGTCATCATTGCTTCTGCCCACTTACTCCCAGCATCAAGGGACTATGGGGTTACAGCACCTTACACAAAGGAGAACTAATAGTCTCTCTGAGACATCTGGTGTGCAGTAACAAACCTGCAAACTTTATTCCCTGGCATCAGTTAGAAATGTCTCGGTTTCTGCTTCCTTTTTAGTGAGGAGGTGGTGTCACATATATTGCCGATTGTGAAGTTGTCTGCTGGGGGATGTTCAGTTCAGTTTGTTGATCACTGATGGAAGTGATGGTTAAGTACTCATAAGCTGTACTGGGAGGACAGCAACCTGCAGCAAAGCACCATTTCTCCTCATCTCTTTCAAGACAAGCCTTTGATTTGATCAGAGTTTGTATTTATCAAAGCACTGTGTGCAGTCACTTCCACACTAACAGACAATTTACAGCTGCCCAAAGAGTGATGATTAAAGTATGGAATGCGTTCCTAGTCCTGGGTATGCCTCATACATAGGCAGGTGCATGGGTGGCAGTATGATGAAGAGGCTTCATTTGCTCTATGACTCTGCTTTCTTCATGGTTTCTAGCATTTGTTCCCTGATTCTCCTATTACAACAGCAGCTGAAGGTGCATTGACTGTATGGTTTTAAAATGTGTAGATGCATTGTACTATGGGGGGTAGGAAGTCATCTTTTCTTTTCAAGTTACTAGTAAGTTCTCGTCTTATTTTTACTCTTTTCAAGTTATGCAAACTTAGCAATTCCCCCCCCCCCTCTCTCCCTCTCTCTCTCTCTCTCTCTCTCTCTCTCTCTATATATATATATATAATATATATATATATATATATATATATATATATATAAATATACTAAGCCCGATGAGATAATGAAAGGGCTTTGGGCCTAATTCAGACATAGACGCCGCATCGGTCACAGGCTGAAGCCCAGTGAGGTGTGCACACACGCAGCAGCTGCACTGCATGTGCAGACACAGTGAGATGCGGAGGCATCTCACTTGTGTGATCGGCTCTGCCTGATTGACAGGCAAAGGCAGTTGCAGGGCAGTCGGGGGCGTGTTGGCGGCATTTGGATGGCATTGCGGCAGTATTGGGGTGTGTGGTCCGGACAATGCAGGCATGTCCAGATTGTTTGCGGGGCGCGCCGGCTGCATGAGTCACACGCAGCCGATGCGACCAAAAACATGGTGGGTAGCCGCCTGACTTCGCAGCTAGGCTGCGTAGGCAGGGAGCTACTAACCAGGTGCAAAAGCATCGCTGCTGTGCGGCACGTCTGCTTGGGAGTGGTGCTTGGCATGTGGGGCGAACTAGCCCTGTGCTGGGCGTCCCCCCGCATGTCAGAGACTTTGATTGTTAGTGTGCGTTTTTTCGAGCATCTATGATCAGGTCTGAATTAAGCCCTTTATCATCATTGGATAACTTAGATTTATTGCTTTATACAGAGGCTAGTGCAACCTTATCCAGTGTTATCTCTATTTCAATACTGGATTGTACAAGCCAATTAATTAGTTATCTATAGGTGGATAATCACTTTAAATTATATATGAAAAGATGTGACTGCTTTCTCTTCATTGGTACTTACACATTTTATACCAACACAAAATTTTAGTAAAAGGAAACATATATATTAGTTTAGGGACTCTACTCTTTCTGCTGTAACTAAGGAGGTTTAGTCTGTGTACACATTCCCAAGATCTGGACAATTAAGGCCATATCCTGGTCCGCCCACTTCTGGCAAGGTTACAAAACTTTCCAATGGTTCCCACCCCTTTTCCCTGCCAAGAAACAGAACTGGTCAGTGTAATTGGGGACTGTTGGGATATAAGGGTACTAAAAAGCTTAATTAAAAAAAGTGTAAATAAATGAACACTAATAAAACATTGTAATTTTTTGTATTGTGCTACATTGTGATGTGCATTACAAAATATTGTGCTACTTTTTAGTGAATCTTTCCTGTGGAATGTGTCTAATATCTCTTAATTCTTTAGTCACATAATAAGCAATTTTACTTGATTTGGTAGAGTAGTTTTACATAAATCTATCTCCCAACACAATATAGGGATTTCATTAGATGTAAAATAGTTTCATTTGCTACTGTATACTGTATAGGAATTTTAATAAGATTTTACTTACCGGTAAATCTATTTCTCGTAGTCCGTAAAGGATGCTGGGGACTCCGTAAGGACCATGGGGAATAGACGGGCTCCGCAGGAGATAGGGCACTTTAAGAAACACTTTAGGATTCTGGGTGTGCACTGGCTCCTCCCTCTATGCCCCTCCTCCAGACCTCAGTTAGGGAAACTGTGCCCAGAGGAGACGGACAGTACGAGGAAAGGATTTTAGTTAACCTAAGGGCAAGATTCATACCAGCCACACCAATCACACCGCATAACCTGTGATAAACTATCCAGTTAATAGCATGAACAACAACATAGACTCGGTTCGAACCGATGAAACTATAACATAACCCTTATGTAAAGCAATAACTATATACAAGTCTTGCAGAAGAAGTCCGCACTTGGGATGGGCGCCCAGCATCCTCTACGGACTACGAGAAATAGATTTACTGGTAAGTAAAATCTTATTTTATCTAACGTCCTAGAGGATGCTGGGGACTCCGTAAGGACCATGGGGATTATATCAAAGCTCCCAAACGGGCGGGAGAGTGCGGATGACTCTGCAGCACCGATTGAGCAAACAGGAGGTCCTCCTCAGCCAGGGTATCAAACTTATAGAACTTTGCAAAGGTGTTTGACCCCGACCAAGTAGCTGCTCGGCACAACTGTAATGCCGAGACTCCTCGGGCAGCCGCCCAAGAAGAGCCCACCATCTTAGTGGAATGGGCCTTAACCGATTTAGGCAATGGTAATCCTGCCGTAGAATGCGCGCGCTGAATCGTGTTACAGATCCAGCGAGCAATAGTCTGCTTTGAAGCAGGAGCGCCAACCTTGTTGGCCGCATACAGAACAAACAGAGCTTCAGTCTTCCTGATCCTAGCTGTTCTGGACACATAAATCTTCAAAGCCCTGACCACATCCAGGGACTCGGAATCCCCCAAGTCTCGCGTAGCCACAGGCACGACAATAGGTTGGTTCATATGAAAAGATGAGACCACCTTTGGCAGAAATTGAGGACGAGTCCTCAATTCTGCCCTATTCACATGAAAAATCAGGTAGGGGCTTTTATACGACAAAGCCGCCAATTCCGAAACACGCCCCTTACAGAAGCCAAGGCCAATAACATAACCACTTTCCAAGTGAGATATTTCAATTCCACCGTCTTGAGTGGTTCAACCAAGGTGACTTGAGGAAACTTAATACCACGTGAAGATCCCAAGGTGCCACCGGAGGTACAAAGGGAGGCTGAATATGCAGTACCCCCTTCACAAATGTCTGTACTTCAGGAAGAGAAGCCAATTATTTTTGGAAGAAAATGGATAAGGCCGAAATTTGGACCTTTACGGACCCTAATTTTAGGCCCAAATTCACTCCCGTTTGCAGGAAGTGAAGCAGACGGCCCAAATGGAACTCCTCCGTAGGAGCAGTTCTGGCCTCACACCAAGACACATATTTTTGCCATATACGGTGATAATGTTTCGATGTCACGTCCTTCCTAGCCTTGATCAGGGTAGGAATGACCTCCTCCGGAATACCTTTTTCCGCTAGGATCCGGCGTTCAACCGCCATGCCATCAAACGCAGCCGCGGTAAGTCTTGGAACAGACAGGACCCCTGCTGCAGCAGATCCTGCCATAGGGGAAGAGGCCACGGATCTTCTGTGAGCAACTCTTGCAGATCCGGATACCAAGTCCTTCGTGGCCAATCCGGAACCATGAGGATCGTTCTGACTCCTCTTAGCCTTATTATTCTCAACACCTTGGGTATGAGAGGTAGAGGAGGGAACACATAGACCGATCTGAACACCCAAGGTGTCACTAGGGCGTCTACCGCTACCGCCTGAGGGTCCCTGGACCTGGCGCAATACCGCTTTAGCTTTTTGTTGAGACGGGACGCCATCATGTCTATCTGAGGCAGTCCCCACCGACCCACGATCTGTGCGAAGACTTCTGGATGAAGTCCCCACTCTCCCGGATGCAGGTCGTGTCTGCTGAGGAAGTCCGCTTCCCAGTTGTCCACCCCCGGGATGAATACTGCTGATAGGGCGCTTACATGGCCTTCCGCCCAGCGAAGAATCCTGGTCGCTTCTGCCATGGCCACTCTGCTCCTTGTGCCGCCTTGGCGGTTTACATGAGCCACTGCCGTGACATTGTCTGACTGAATCAGAACCGGTTTGTCCCGAAGCAATGCCTCCGCTTGGCGTAGGGCGTTGTATATGGCCCTCAACTCCAGGATGTTGATGTGGAGACCAGTCTCCAGATTTGACCAGAGACCTTGGAAATTTCTTCCCAGTGTGACCGCTCCCCAACCTCGGAGGCTTGCGTCCGTGGTCACCAGGATCCAGTCCTGAATTCCGAACCTGCGGCCTTCTAGGAGGTGAGCACTGTGCAGCCACCACAGGAGAGATACCCTGGCTCTGGGAGACAGGGTGATCCTTTGATGCATTTGTAAATGGGACCCGGACCATTTGTCAAGTAGATCCCATTAAAAGGTCCTCGCATGGAACCTGCCGAAGGGGATGGCCTCGTACGATGCCACCATCTTCCCCAGGACACGTGTGCAATGATGCACTGAAACCGTTTTTAGCTTTAATAGGTTCCTGACCAGGGCCATGAGCTCCTGAGCCTTTTCCATCGGAAGAAAAACCTTTGTCTGGTCTGTGTCTAGAATCAGACCCAGAAAGGTCAGGCGCGTTGTAGGGACTAGCTGGGACTTCGGTAAATTGAGAATCCAGCCGTGCCCCTGCAACATCCTCACCGACAGCGACACGCTGTCCAGCAACTTCTCCCGAGATCTCGCCTTTATGAGGAGATCGTCCAAGTATGGGATAATTGTGACCCCCTGCTTGCGCAGGAGCACCATCATTTCCGCCATTACCTTGGTGAAAATTCTCGGGGCTGTGGAAAGCCCAAACTGCAACGTCTGAAATTGGTAATGACAGTCCTGTACTGCAAATCTCAGGAACGCCTGATGAGGAGGGAAAATCAGAACATGAAGGTATGCATCCCTTATGTCCAGGGACACCATCCAATCCCCCCCCCCTCCAGGCTGGCGATGACCGCTCTGAGCGATTCCATCTTGAACTTGAACTTTTTCAAGTACAAGTTCAGGGATTTTAGATTCAAAATGGGCCTGACCGAACCGTCTGGTTTCGGGACCACAAACAGGGTTGAGTAATACCCCTTTCCTTGCTGGAGAAGAGGAAATTTGACTATCACCTGTTGAAGATACAATTTTTGAATTGCAGTCAACACTAACTCCCTCTCCGACGGGGAAGCTGGTAGAGCCGATTTGAAAAACCGGCGAGGAGGTACGTCTTCGAATTCCAACCTGTATCCCTGAGAAACAATCTCTATAGCCCAGTGATCCACCTGTGAGTGAACCCAGACCTGGCTGAAAAATCGAAGATGCGCCCCCACTTGAGCTGACTCGCCCCTGGAAGCCCCAGCGTCATGCGGTGGACTTTGCAGATGTAGGGGAGGACTTCTGCTCCTGGGAACTAGCTGCATGCAGCTTTTTTTCCCTTGCCTTTTCCTCTGGCAAGGAAGGACGATCCCCGTACCTTCTCTTTGAGTCGGCATCCCCCGTCCACTGTCGAGTCCACAGGAGTCGCCTAGCAGAAATAGACATAGCATTTATTCTGGAGCTTAGTAAACAAATGTCTCTTTGAGCATCCCTCATACATAAAGCAGCATCTTTGATATGCTCTAGGGTCATTAGAATGGAATCCTTATCTAGGGTTTCAAGTTCCGTAGATAAGGAATCTGTCCATGCTGCGATAGCACTACACACCCAGGCCGATGCCATAACCGGTTTAACGATAGTACCGGAATGTGTGTAAATCTGCTTCATGGTAACCTCCTGCTTACGATCAGCAGGATCCTTGAGGGAAGCTGTATCCTGAGAAGGCAGTGCCACCTTCTTGGATAAGCGTGTCAGCGCCTTGTCTACCTTCGGCGAAGATTCCCATTGTATCCTGTCCTTTTGTGGAAAGGGATACGCCATAAGAATCCTTTTGGGAACTTGTAGTCTCCTATCTGGAGATTCCCAAGCCTTTTCACACAAGTCGCTTAGTTCAAATGAGGACGGAAAAGTGACTTCAGGCTTTTTCCCTTTATACATGTGTACCCTCGTGTCAGGGACAGGGGGTTCCTCAGTGATATGCAAAGCCTCTTTAATGGCCATAATCATGTAACGAATACCTTTCGCTACCTTTGGCTGTAATTTTGCATCCTCATAGTCGACACTAGAGTCAGTCTCTGTGTCTGTATCTGTGTCAGTGATCTGGGATATGGTGCGTTTTTGAGACCCCGGAGGTCCTGGTGCCACAGGGACAGGCATGGTCTGACTACCTGACTGATCCCTAGCTTCAGCCTTGTCTAATCGTTTATGCAGTAAATTTACATTTGCATTCAAGACATTCCACATATCCACCCAGTCCGGTGTGGGTGTTGCCGATGGCGACCTGACCATCATGCACTCCCCCTCCTCCTTAGGTGAGCCTTCCTCGTCAAACATGTCGACACACACGTACCGACACACTTCACACACACAGGGAATCTCTTTTCTGAAGACAGGTTCCCCCTGAGGCCCTTTGGAGAGACAGAGAGAGAGTATGCCAGCACACACCCCAGCGCTATATGTCCCTGGAGAAAAACACAGAATGTTTACCCAGTAGCGCTGCTCTAGTGTATAAACGCCAATAATGTGGCCCCCCCCCCCCCCTCTACTTTAAAACCCCCTTTCACCGTGTGTCAAGCAGGGGAGAGTCCGGGGAGCTTCCTCTCAGCGGCGATGTGTAGAGAAAATGGCGCTGGTGAGTGCTGAGGGTGAAGCCCCGCCCCCCTCGGCGGCGGGCTTCTATCCCGCTAAAACGTATAAAAAAAATGGCGGGGGCTCTTTTATATACATGTACAGTGCCCACCTGTACATGTATATACACTTTTGCCATAGGAGAGGTGTTTTATTGCTGCCCAGGGCGCCCCCCCTGCGCCCTGCACCCTTACAGTGACCGGAGTGTGTGAGGTGTAGCGGAGCAATGACGCACAGCTGCAGTGCTGTGCGTTACCTCTGTGAAGCACCGAAGCCTTCTGCCGCCTGAGACATCTTCTGTCTTCGTTTCTTCTGGCTCTGTGAGGAGAACGGCGGCGCGGCTCTGGGGTGAACGCCCAGGACGAACCTGTGTTCATTCCCTCTGGAGCTAATGGTGTCCAGTAGCCGAGGAAGCAGAGCCTAACATTTAAGTAGGTCTGTTCCTCTCTCCTCAGTCCCTCGATGCAGGGAGCCTGTTGCCAGCAGTGCTCCATGAAAAAGAGAAAAAATCCTAACAAATATGCTTTCTAAGCAGGAAACTCAGGAGAGCTCCCTGCAGTGCACCCATTCTCCTCTGGGCACAGTCTAAAACTGAGGTCTGGAGGAGGGGCATAGAGGGAGGAGCCAGTGCACACCCAGAATCATAAAGTGTTTCTTAAAGTGCCCTATCTCCTGCGGAGCCCGTCTATTCCCCATGGTCCTTACGGAGTCTCCAGCATCCTCTAGGACGTTAGAGAAAAATGAATAGTGTTCATTGATCTTTTCCTAATTTTGTTTTTGGGGGCTTTTACTTTGTTTTGTAACTTCAAACTTTAGTGCAGATGGTTGGGGCTACCGATCTACTAGCCTTGTGTCAAAGAGCAGAAAGATGGAGGTATAAAAGGGAAATCTACCAGCTTGTTGTGTGTTATAGAGCAGAAAGATGGAGGTATAGGAGGGAAATATACCAGCCTGCTGTGTGTCATAGAGTAGAAAGATGGCGGTATAGGAGGGAACTATACCAGCCTGCTGTGTGTCATAGAGCAGAAAGATGGCAGTATAGGAGGGAAATCTACCAGCATTCTGTGTGTCATAGAGCAGAAAGATGGCAGTATAGGAGGGAAATCTACCAGCATTCTGTGTGTCATAGAGCAGAAAGATGGCAGTATAGGAGGGAAATCTACCAGCCTGCTGTGTGTCATAGAGCAGAAAGATGGCGGTATAGGAGGGAAATATACCAGCCTGCTGTGTGTTATAGAGCAGAAAGATGGAGGTATAGGAGGGAAATATACCAGCCTGCTGTGTGTCATAGAGCAGAAAGATGGCAGTATAGGAGGGAAATCTACCAGCATTCTGTGTGTCATAGAGCAGAAAGATGGAGGTATAGGAGGGAAATATACCAGCCTGCTGTGTGTCATAGAGCAGAAAGATGGCAGTATAGGAGGGAAATCTACCAGCCTGCTGTGTGTCATAGAGCAGAAAGATGGAGGTATAGGAGGGAAATCTACCAGCATGCTGTGTGTCATAGAGCAGAAAGATGGCAGTATAGGAGGGAAATCTACCAGCATTCTGTGTGTCATAGAGCAGAAAGATGTCGGTATAGGAGGGAAATCTACCAGCATTCTGTGTGTCATAGAGCAGAAAGATGGCAGTATAGGAGGGAAATCTACCAGCATTCTGTGTGTCATAGAGCAGAAAGATGGCAGTATAGGAGGGAAATCTACCAGCATTCTGTGTGTCATAGAGCAGAAAGATGGCAGTATAGGAGAGAAATCTACCAGCATGCTGTGTGTCATAGAGCAGAAAGATGGCGGTATAGGAGGGAAATATACCAGCCTGCTGTGTGTCATAGAGCAGAAAGATGGCAGTATAGGAGAGAAATCTACCAGCATTCTGTGTGTCATAGAGCAGAAAGATGGCGGTATAGGAGGGAAATCTACCAGCATTCTGTGTGTCATAGAGCAGAAAGATGGAGGTATAGGAGGGAAATCTACCAGCATTCTGTGTGTCATAGAGCAGAAAGGTGGCAGTATAGGAGGGAAATCTACCAGCATTCTGTGTGTCATAGAGCAGAAAGATGGCGGTATAGGAGGGAAATCTACCAGCATTCTGTGTGTCATAGAGCAGAAAGATGGCGGTATAGGAGGAAAATCTACCAGCATTCTGTGTGTCATAGAGCAGAAAGATGGCAGTATAGGAGGGAAATCTACCAGCAATCTGTGTGTCATAGAGCAGAAAGATGGCGGTATAGGAGGAAAATCTACCAGCATTCTGTGTGTCATAGAGCAGAAAGATGGCAGTATAGGAGGGAAATCTACCAGCCTGCTGTGTGTCATAGAGCAGAAAGATGGCAGTATAGGAGGGAAATCTACCAGCATTCTGTGTGTCATAGAGCAGAAAGATGGCAGTATAGGAGGGAAATCTACCAGCATTCTGTGTGTCATAGAGCAGAAAGATGGCAGTATAGGAGGGAAATCTACCAGCATTCTGTGTGTCATAGAGCAGAAAGATGGCGGTATAGGAGGGAAATCTACCAGCATTCTGTGTGTCATAGAGCAGAAAGATGGCAGTATAGGAGGGAAATCTACCAGCATTCTGTGTGTCATAGAGCAGAAAGATGGCAGTATAGGAGGGGAATCTACCAGCATTCTGTGTGTCATAGAGCAGAAAGATGGCAGTATAGGAGGGAAATCTACCAGCATTCTGTGTGTCATAGAGCAGAAAGATGGCGGTATAGGAGGGAAATATACCAGCCTGCTGTGTGTCATAGAGCAGAAAGATGGCAGTATAGGAGGGAAATCTACCAGCATTCTGTGTGTCATAGAGCAGAAAGATGGCGGTATAGGAGGGAAATCTACCAGCATTCTGTGTGTCATAGAGCAGAAAGATGGCAGTATAGGAGGGAAATCTACCAGCATTCTGTGTGTCATAGAGCAGAAGAATGGCAGTATAGGAGGGAAATCTACCAGCATTCTGTGTGTCATAGAGCAGAAAGATGGCAGTATAGGAGGGAAATCTACCAGCATTCTGTGTGTCATAGAGCAGAAAGATGGCGGTATAGGAGGGAAATATACCCGCCTCCTGTGTGTCATAGAGCAGAAAGATGGCAGTATAGGAGGGAAATCTACCAGCATTCTGTGTGTCATAGAGCAGAAAGATGGCAGTATAGGAGGGAAATCTATCAGCATTCTGTGTGTCATAGAGCAGACAGATGGCAGTATAGGAGGAAAATCTACCAGCATTCTGTGTGTCATAGAGCAGAAAGATGGCAGTATAGGAGGGAAATCTACCAGCATTCTGTGTGTCATAGAGCAGAAAGATGGCAGTATAGGAGGGAAATCTATCAGCATTCTGTGTGTCATAGAGCAGACAGATGGCAGTATAGGAGGGAAATCTACCAGCATTCTGTGTCTCATAGAGCAGAAAGATGGCAGTATAGGAGGGAAATCTACCAGCCTGCTGTGTGTCATAGAGCAGAAAGATGGTGGTATAGGAGGGAAATCTACCAGCATTCTGTGTGTCATAGAGCAGAAAGATGGCAGTATAGGAGGGAAATCTACCAGCATTCTGTGTGTCATAGAGCAGAAAGATGGCGGTATAGGAGGGAAATATACCAGCCTGCTGTGTGTCATAGAGCAGAAAGATGGCAGTATAGGAGGGAAACCTACCAGCATTCTGTGTGTCATAGAGCAGAAAGATGGCAGTATAGGAGGGAAATCTACCAGCCTGCTGTGTGTCATAGAGCAGAAAGATGGCGGTATAGGAGGGAAATCTACCAGCATTCTGTGTGTCATAGAGCAGAAAGATGGCAGTATAGGAGGGAAATCTACCAGCATTCTGTGTGTCATAGAGCAGAAAGATGGCAGTATAGGAGGGAAATCTACCAGCATTCTGTGTGTCATAGAGCAGAAAGATGGCAGTATAGGAGGGAAATCTACCAGCCTGCTGTGTGTCATAGAGCAGAAAGATGGCAGTATAGGAGAGAAATCTACCAGCATTCTGTGTGTCATAGAGCAGAAAGATGGCAGTATAGGAGGGAAATCTACCAGCCTGCTGTGTGTCATAGAGCAGAAAGATGGCAGTATAGGAGGGAAATCTACCAGCATTCTGTGTGTCATAGAGCAGAAAGATGGCAGTATAGGAGGGAAATCTACCAGCATTCTGTGTGTCATAGAGCAGAAAGATGGCAGTATAGGAGGGAAATCTACCAGCATTCTGTGTGTCATAGAGCAGAAAGATGGCAGTATAGGAGGGAAATCTACCAGCATTCTGTGTGTCATAGAGCAGAAAGATGGCAGTATAGGAGGGAAATCTACCAGCATTCTGTGTGTCATAGAGCAGAAAGATGGCAGTATAGGAGGGAAATCTACCAGCCTGCTGTGTGTCATAGAGCAGAAAGATGGCAGTATAGGAGGGAAATCTACCAGCATTCTGTGTGTCATAGAGCAGAAAGATGGCAGTATAGGAGGGAAATCTACCAGCATTCTGTGTGTCATAGAGCAGAAAGATGGCAGTATAGGAGGGAAATCTACCAGCATTCTGTGTGTCATAGAGCAGAAAGATGGCGGTATAGGAGGGAAATATACCAGCCTGCTGTGTGTCATAGAGCAGAAAGATGGCAGTATAGGAGGGAAATCTACCAGCATTCTGTGTGTCATAGAGCAGAAAGATGGCGGTATAGGAGGGAAATCTACCAGCATTCTGTGTGTCATAGAGCAGAAAGATGGCGGTATAGGAGGGAAATCTACCAGCATTCTGTGTGTCATAGAGCAGAAAGATGGCAGTATAGGAGGGAAATCTACCAGCATGCTGTGTGTCATAGAGCAGAAAGATGGCAGTATAGGAGGGAAATCTACCAGCATTCTGTGTGTCATAGAGCAGAAAGATGGCGGTATAGGAGGGAAATCTACCAGCATTCTGTGTGTCATAGAGCAGAAAGATGGCAGTATAGGAGGGAAATCTACCAGCATTCTGTGTGTCATAGAGCAGAAAGATGGCAGTATAGGAGGGAAATCTACCAGCATTCTGTGTGTCATAGAGCAGAAAGATGGCGGTATAGGGGGAAATCTACCAGCATTCTGTGTGTCATAGAGCAGAAAGATGGCAGTATAGGAGGGAAATCTACCAGCATTCTGTGTGTCATAGAGCAGAAAGATGGCGGTATAGGAGGGAAATCTACCAGCATTCTGTGTGTCATAGAGCAGAAAGATGGCAGTATAGGAGGGAAATCTACCTGCATTCTGTGTGTCATAGAGCAGAAAGATGGCAGTATAGGAGGGAAATCTACCAGCATTCTGTGTGTCATAGAGCAGAAAGATGGCAGTATAGGAGGGAAATCTACCAGCCTGCTGTGTGTCATAGAGCAGAAAGATGGCAGTATAGGAGAGAAATCTACCAGCATTCTGTGTGTCATAGAGCAGAAAGATGGCAGTATAGGAGGGAAATCTACCAGCATTCTGTGTGTCATAGAGCAGAAAGATGGCAGTATAGGAGGGAAATCTACCAGCCTGCTGTGTGTCATAGAGCAGAAAGATGGCAGTATAGGAGGGAAATCTACCAGCATTCTGTGTGTCATAGAGCAGAAAGATGGCAGTATAGGAGGGAAATCTACCAGCATTCTGTGTGTCATAGAGCAGAAAGATGGCGGTATAGGAGGGAAATATACCAGCCTGCTGTGTGTCATAGAGCAGAAAGATGGCAGTATAGGAGGGAAATCTACCAGCATTCTGTGTGTCATAGAGCAGAAAGATGGCGGTATAGGAGGGAAATCTACCAGCATTCTGTGTGTCATAGAGCAGAAAGATGGCAGTATAGGAGGGAAATCTACCAGCATTCTGTGTGTCATAGAGCAGAAAGATGGCAGTATAGGAGGGAAATCTACCAGCATTCTGTGTGTCATAGAGCAGAAAGATGGCAGTATAGGAGGGAAATCTACCAGCATTCTGTGTGTCATAGAGCAGAAAGATGGCGGTATAGGAGGGAAATATACCAGCCTGCTGTGTGTCATAGAGCAGAAAGATGGCAGTATAGGAGGGAAATCTACCAGCATTCTGTGTGTCATAGAGCAGAAAGATGGCAGTATAGGAGGGAAATCTACCAGCATTCTGTGTGTCATAAAGCAGAAAGATGGCGGTATAGGAGGGAAATCTACCAGCATTCTGTGTGTCATAGAGCAGAAAGATGGCGGTATAGGAGGGAAATCTACCAGCATTCTGTGTGTCATAGAGCAGAAAGATGGCGGTATAGGAGGGAAATCTACCAGCATTCTGTGTGTCATAGAGCAGAAAGATGGCAGTATAGGAGGGAAATCTACCAGCATTCTGTGTGTCATAGAGCAGAAAGATGGCGGTATAGGAGGGAAATCTACCAGCATTCTGTGTGTCATAGAGCAGAAAGATGGCGGTATAGGGGGAAATCTACCAGCCTGCTGTGTGTCATAGAGCAGAAAGATGGCAGTATAGGAGGGAAATCTACCAGCCTGCTGTGTGTCATAGAGCAGAAAGATGGCGGTATAGGAGGGAAATCTACCAGCATTCTGTGTGTCATAGAGCAGAAAGATGGCAGTATAGGAGGGAAATCTACCAGCATTCTGTGTGTCATAGAGCAGAAAGATGGCGGTATAGGAGGGAAATCTACCAGCATTCTGTGTGTCATAGAGCAGAAAGATGGCAGTATAGGAGGGAAATCTACCAGCATTCTGTGTGTCATAGAGCAGAAAGATGGCGGTATAGGAGGGAAATCTACCAGCATTCTGTGTGTCATAGAGCAGAAAGATGGCGGTATAGGGGGAAATCTACCAGCCTGCTGTGTGTCATAGAGCAGAAAGATGGCAGTATAGGAGGGAAATATACCAGCATTCTGTGTGTCATAGAGCAGAAAGATGGAGGTATAGGAGAGAAATCTACCAGCATGCTGTGTGTCATAGAGCAGAAAGATGAAGGTATAGAAGGGAAATCTACCAGCCTGCTGTAAATTGCATAGTCAATATTTACTGAAGTGATATTTTTGAAAATTATCTGACCTAAAAAAACCTCAAACATATGAAGTGGCACAATTTACCCTTAAGTTTTGGTACGAATTTCATCAATGTGTAAAATATTTCAATATAAATGATTTTCAGAGCTAAATCAAGGCCTATGCCTATAGTATTTTTTGTATTTATTAACACAGATGTAAAAGTGCACAAATACATAACTACTAAACAGTTACACATTGGATTGGCTTAGTGCAATAATCTACATATTGTTTCCCCTCTGATAGCATTCAGCGTCCATGCTGCCTTAGACTTGTGTTATAAAGAGGAAATGCACCCTCACTATGTAGCTTTGTGTGTATAGAACCCTCAGTGGAGTGCTTTATAGCATGTAAATGCAGAGCTCCAAGTGTACATCACTGTAATGTATTTGTACCTGAATACCTTCAGACCTACTGAGGGCCTGGTTCAGAGTACTACACAAACCTGATGTGTACTACTCCGATGATGGGAAGACTGTGCATGTGCAGGACCTGTTCGGTGCTTGTGCAAAATGGATTCTGTGTTGTAATGGGTTCAGTATGAAATACCGGCGACCAGTATGCTAGCAGCCGTGCGAGCGCTAGAAACCCCCATACAGGCTCGCTGCACTCGCCATGCTGCAGGCACGATATGCAGGATATATTCTCCCTCTATGGGTGTCGTGTACACCCACAGAAGGAGAGAAGCCTGTAGCGCCGGTATTCCGGCGCCGGTGTTTCACCGCTAGTATGGATTCTGGTGTCGGCATTGTGACCCCCGGGATCCCGACTAGCGGTATTGTAACCACTTCCTGTTGTAACTCGCAGTTCACCCAAGCTGCAGCATGACTGACATGTTGTAGCCGTTGGGGAGGGGGGGCAGAGCATAGGCGGCAATGGGAACCGGTCTGCAAATTTGGTGAGTTTTACCCCATTTTGTAGGCTTGCCTCGGCCAGGGTCTGCGTCTTCCGACATAGATTTCCTGGCCCAGGCAGAGTGAAAACATGGCTATCCAGCGTAATTGGAGGGTTACTCAGATTACCAATGTTTTCGCAGATGATCTCATGCATTGTCCTTGGACGCAGCAGTAGATCACAGAAACTGGCAGGTGGCGCCAATTCACCAAAGACACCACCTGCAGCATTAGCATATTTAGACACAGCATATGGCATCCATCTCTGAGTCCATACATGTGTACAATCTTGTGGCCAGTCGCAGGTGGCTGAGTAACTCCTATACATGCCTCACTTGTCGCCTTAAGGCTGGTTATTGCATTAGTTTACTGGGAACATAACGACTCGCCAAGTGTTTTCTACTGCCTCAAGCTTTGGGGAATTTCCCAATAAAATCAACTTCCATTCAATCTCCATTATGCTCTTAGAAATGCGAACCTCAAAACTCCACCATCTTTTCCCCATTGTGAATTGCAAGTACCTGGTTGTGCCTAATATCATACAAATCATTAGATTCATTGTGTGCTTACCAAGCTGTGATTTTCATGCACAAAGGCAGCATGGGGGCTATTCAAATGTTCGTTCTTTGGCGATAATTAAATGGCGCCTATTGTTGCTATTCAGTTGTTCTGGGTGCCCTTTAATTATCGCGATTGATGTGCCCAGTTTGACAGGGCTTAGCTGCATAAAGCAGCAAAACCTGCCAAAACGAATGGGTACGACGGGATAAAGTCCTGTTTGGTTGCCCAAACAGCCGACTTCTCACACTCTGGGGCTGCAAGCGTGACTGCAAATGTGACTGCTACGGCTAATGGGCATCTGATCGGAGCAACATTTGAATAGCTCCGATAGACGCCCATTAGTATTCCCCGCCTCTAAAACATTTTGAATAGCCCCCCACATATCTGGCTATTAGTTGAAGGAGGGCTGGCGTAGACATCAAGATATCATACAGATGTACAAGTGCTTCTGACACTGTGTCATATTCATTTTACCTGTTGTAAATGATCCCAATATACCAACCTGGTATATTTGTATAAACGAATATGCATTATATGAAATGTCTGTCATACTGCAAAGGATTCATATTGCCCTTTTTGGGGAGAAAGGACTAAAGATTAGATTAAACACATGCACTTTTTGATTTTTATGTTGAGATTTTTATGAAAATAATTATATGTAATATTAACAGTAGTGTGTTGTACAGTTATTGTAAGAATTAAATATTTCTATATAAAAAATTACAACCATAAGAGTGGTGACTTATTTTTCGTACAACAAACATTGGTATATATAGCTATTCCCACAGATTCTACATTTATTTCTATCTATCTATATATCTATCTATCTATCTATCTATCTATCTATCTATCTATCTATCTATCTATCTATCCATATGTGTAAGTATATATATATATATATATATATATATATATATATATATGACAATGGCGCTCGGCACTCTGTGTAACTTTGAATTATCAGCTCATCGGGTGCCCTCCACAGCATTTGCAGCAATGTAGGATATTGTAACAGGCGGCACTCACGGATTTCTGAATAAACAAGTAAAGAGATGACTCCTCCTTGTGTACTTAACGTTTCGGTTTATTAACCGTCTTCAGAAGTAACAATTTACAAAAGTGAACAATCTTACCTTTATACATAACTATGACCACCACATGCAGTGTCCTCCGTTCGCACTGACTTCCGGTTTCGTCATCATCCAGAGACAACGCTGACAGAGAGATGACGTGTACCGGATTGTGATTAAACCATCACCATAGTAACATGACAACATGGCAACACAGTAACAAGGGAATGCATTGTTTCCACATAATAACTAATCAGAATATATTTACAATACAATCTCACAAATCCATGGTAACTGGTTGAAATTCATGTTAATCCACATAATGCATTCATAACCGATTAGAGAAGTTACATGTACGAAGGATCACACTAGCCGCTGACTCACAAGAAACTGACCAGAGATAAAGTTTCATTGAGACCATATGGAGCCACGGTGTTAAGCCGGTGTATCCACCGTGCCTCCTTCTGCCACAAAACCTTATGTCTATCTCCCCCTCGTTTAGAGAAAGGGACTTGTTCCAATATCTTATAGCGCAAAGCTGCCAACGTGTGATTGTGCGACTTAAAATGTTTAGCTACGGGCTGATCTATATTTTTGCCTTCCAAGATCTGTTTGATGGCGCTTCTGTGCTGGGACATACGTTCTTTGAAAAGACATGTGGTCTTTCCGATATAATACAGACCACATGGGCATTTTATACAGTAAATTACAAACTTACTCGTGCAGGTAAGTACCTGCTGAATATTAATTTTAATACCTGTTTGAGGATGTAGTATGTAGTCACCTGTCTCCAGATACAGGCATGTGGTACAGCCAGTGCATTTACCTGGCTTCCTTTTCAAAAAAGTACCACAATCTGTGTCACCCAATTGAGATATGTCATTGTGAACAACCAAATCCCTTATATTGCTACCCCTTTTATAACAAGGAAGGAACCTGCTAGATTTGATACTGGAGAGGTCAGGGTCTGCTTGTATTACCGGCCATATCCTTTTGGCCGTCTGAGTGAGCTTCTGACTAGCTGTAGTATATGTGGAAACGCATATAACTGCATTATCCAATGATTTTTTGTTACTAGCCTTTTCCGCTGGTATCTTAGGTTCTAGCATAGCTCTTGCCCCAGCTGTTTGAAGCAGATTATTGCTATACCACCGCTCCAAGAATCTTTGGGTCATGGAATCCATTTGCTTAGATTCTTCTCTGGAATCACTACAGATTCTACGTACTCTAAGGTACTGAGAGTAGGGGAGCCCATTTTTTAGAGATTTCGGGTGGTGACGTGAGGATAGTAACAGACTATTGGCATCTGTAGGTTTATGAATAATAGAGGTAACCAGCTTACCGTCAAGTTTGCTCACATTTACATCTAAAAAGTGTATGTTCTCAGCTTGTATGTCGAATGTGAATTTAATGGATTCATCCATTGTGTTCACTTGCTCCATCATATCTATAAAGGCTTCTTTTGAGCCAGTCCACAATATAAACACATCATCTATGTAGCGTGTATGCATAGCGATATTGGATTTAAAGTTGGTATTAGACAAAATCAGATCATTTTCTATATCGAACATAAATGAATTTGCGTATGCCGGTGCGGCACAAGACCCCATCGCACAGCCTCTTATTTGTTCAAAAAATTCATTGTTAAATAAAAAATTGTTTCTATATAACGTGAGTTTTAGTAGAGAAATAAAAAACTCTACCGCAGGACCAGTGTAATTAGAATTTCCTTCTATTAATGTTTTGACTGCTTCTAAACCTCGATTATGTGGAATGCTGGTATACAGACTACACTTGTTACACTTGAAAAGAAAAATAAATTTTAAAAAAGCTATTCAATGCCTATTTTCATCAGGCCATCCGAATAAAATAGTGTAGGCATTGAGACGTTGTCTCATATAGTTTTGTTGAGTTTATGACTTTTGCCAGAGTGCCGCTTCCATGGAGGAATATGTTTTGAATTACAAGTAGGCAACCAGCTAAGTACTATTTACCCAAAGGGAGTGCCGTATTACTGGGATTTATAGATATATACGGGCAGGTCCAGCACAGCCACTTATGCGACATATACTTGTCTGGGTGCCCAAACAAATGATGGAATGATATAGACGATGGTGAGGCACTCCAAATAAAACATACACACACACACACACACACACACACACAATGCAATGAAGGCGTCATTTGGGATTGAAGACGCAGACACAGGTAGATCTTATCAACGTTTTCGAGACTTTAATGTTTCGTCATTAGGGTACTGATGACAAGACATTAAAGTCTCGAAAATAGGATTTTAATACCTACCGGTAAATCCTTTTCTCTTAGTCCGTAGAGGATGCTGGGGACTCCAAAAGGACCATGGGGTATAGACGGGATCCGCAGGAGACATGGGCACTTTAAGACTTTGAATGGGCGTGAACTGGCTCCTCCCTCTATGCCCCTCCTCCAGACCTCAGTTATAGGAACTGTGCCCAGAGGAGATGGACATTTCGAGGGAAAGGATTTTGTTAAACTAAGGGTGAGATACATACCAGCTCACACCACAACACACCGTACAACATGGCATTTCACTAAAACCAGTTAACAGCGTGAACCAACGAGATCAGCAACAGGCTGACCTTTACCAAAACACAACCTTTGTGTAACATAAGCAATAACTATATACAATTACTGCAGATAGAGTCCGCACTGGGACGGGCGCCCAGCATCCTCTATGGACTAAGAGAAAAGGATTTACCGGTAGGTATTAAAATCCTATTTTCTCATACGTCCTAGAGGATGCTGGGGACTCCAAAAGGACCATGGGGTTTATACCAAAGCGCCAAACCGGGCGGGAGAGTGCAGATGACTCTGCAGCACCGATTGAGCAAACAGGAGGTCCTCATCAGCCAGGGTATCAAACTTGTAGAACTTTGCAAAAGTGTTTGACCCCGACCAAGTAGCTGCTCGGCAAAGCTGTAAAGCCGAGACACCTCGGCAGCCGCCCAAGACGAGCCCACCTTCCTGGTGGAATGGGCTTTCACTGATTTCGGTAACGGCAAACCAGCCGTAGAATGAGCCTGCTGAATCGTATTACAGATCCAGCGTGCAATAGTCTGCTTAGAAGTAGGAGCGTCAACCTTGTTGGCCGCATACAGGACAAACAGCGCCTCTGTCTTCCTAACCCGATCCGTTCTGGCTACATAAATTTTCAAAGCTCTGACCACATCAAGAGACTTGGAATCAGCCAAGGCTTCAGGAGCCACAGGCACCACAATAGGTTGGTTCATGTGAAACGAAGAAACCACCTTTGGTAGAAATTGTTGACGAGTTCTCAACTCTGCTCTATCCTCATGGAAAATCAGATAGGGGCTTTTGTGAGACAAAGCCGCCAATTCAGACACCCGCCTTGTGGACGCCAAGGCCAATAGCATGACCACCTTCCAAGTGAGAAATTTAAACTCTACCTTTTGTAAAGGTTCAAACCAATGTGACGCAAGGAACTGTAACACCACATTAAGGTCCCACGGTGCCACAGGGGGCACAAACGGAGGTTGGATGTGTAGCACGCCTTTCACGAAAGTCTGCACTTCTGGAAGTGAGGCTAATTCCCTTTGAAAGAAAATTGATAAGGCCGACACCTGCACTTTAATTAAGCCTAACTTCAGGCCCGCATCCACACCTGCTTGCAAAAAGTGGAGAAAACGCCCCAGCTGAAATTCTACTGTAGGAGCCTTCTTGGATTCACACCAAGACACATATTTTCTCCAAATACGGTGATAATGCTTTGCCGTTACCTCCTTTCTAGCTTTGAGTAGAGTGGGGATGACTTTCCCGGGAATACCCTTCCTAGCTAGGATTTGTCGTGCAACCGCGGTAAGTCCTGGAACACACACGGCCCTTGGTGTAACAGATCCTCTCTGAGAGGAAGAGGCCAGGGATCTCCTGTGAGTAATTCCTGAAGATCCGGATACCAGGCCCTCCGTGGCCAATCCGAACCCTTGTTCTTCTTATGATTCTTAATACCTTTGGGATGAGTGGAAGCGGAGGGAACACATAGACCGACTGAAACACCCACGGTGTCACTAGTGCGTCCACTGCTATTGCTTGAGGGTCCCTCGACCTGGAACAATATGTCCGAAGCTTCTAGTTGAGGCGAGACGCCATCATGTCTATTTGAGGAAGTCCCCAACGACTTGTCACTTCTGCAAAGACCTCTTGATGAAGACCCCACTCTCCTGGATGGAGATCGTGTCTGCTGAGGAAGTCTGCTTCCCAGTTGTCCACTCCTGGAATGAAGACCGCTGACAAAGCGCTTGCATGTTTTTCCGCCCAGCGAAGAATCTTGGTGGCCTCCGCCTTTGCCACTCTGCTCTTCGTTCTGCCCTGGCGGTTTCCGTGCGCCACGGCTGTGATGTTGTCCGACTGAATCAGGACGGGCAGGTCGCGAAGAAGATGTTCCGCCTGCCGCAGGCCGTTGTAGATGGCCCTTAACTCCAGCACGTCTATGTGCAGACAAGCTTCCTGGCTTGACCATTTTCCCTGGAAATTTTGTCCCTGTGTGACTGCTCCCCAACCTCGGAGACTCGCGTTCGTGGTCACCAGAATCCATTCTTGGATTCCGAACCTGCGACCCTCTAGAACAGGGATGGGGAACCTTTGGCCCTCCAGCTGTTGTTGAACTACACATACCAGCATGCCTTGCTACAGTTTTGCTATTTAGCCATGCAAAAACTGTTGCAAGGCATGCTGGGATGTGTAGTTCAACAACAGCTGGAGGGCCGAAGGTTCCCCAATCCTGCTCTAGAAGGTGAGAACTTTGGAGCCACCACAGGAGAGAAACCCTGGCCCTGGGGGACAGGCTTATCTTCCGGTGCATCTGCAGATGAGACCCGGGCCACTTGTCCAGCAGGTCCCACTGAAACGTTCTTGCATGGAACCTGCCAAACGGAATGGCCTCGTAGGCCGCCACCATTTTTCCCAGCACTCGAGTGCAGTGATGAATCGACACTCTTGGCAGTTTCAGAAGTTCCTTGACCGTGTTCTGGATTTCCTGAGCTTTTCCCAACGGGAGAAAGATCCTCTGCAGGTCGGTGTCCAGAATCATGCCCAAAAACGATAGCCGAGTTGTCGGAATCAACTGCGACTTTTGTAAATTTAGGAGCCAGCCATGCTGTTGCAGCACCTGTAGGGAGAGCGCAACGCTTTTCAGTAACTGCTCCCGTGATCTCGCCTTTATCAGGAGATCGTCCAAGTACGGGATAATTGTGACCCCTTGCTTGCGCAGGAGCACCATCATTTCCGCCATTACCTTGGTGAAAATCCTCGGGGCCGTGGAAAGACCAAACGGCAACGTCTGAAATTGGTAGTGACAATCCTGAACAGCGAACCTCAGGTACGCCTGATGAGGAGGATATATGGGGACATGTAGGTACGCATCCTTTATGTCGACCGACAGCATAAAATCCCCCCCTTCCAGACTGGAGATCACTGCTCGGAGAGATTCCATCTTAAATTTGAATTTTTTTAAATAAAGGTTGAGGGATTTTAAGTTCAGAATCGGACTGACCGAGCCATCCGGCTTTGGGACTACAAACAGGGTTGAATAAAACCCATCTCCCCGTTGTGACGGGGGTACCGTGACAATGACTTGCTGTTGACACAGCTTTTGTATTGTAGCACATACTACCTCTCTCTCTGGAAGAGAAACTGGTAAGGCCGATTTGAAAAATCGGTGCGGAGGCACGTCTTGGAATTCCAGCTTGTGTCCTTGGGTCACAATATCCAGCACCCAAGGATCTAGGTCCGAGCGAACCCAGACCTGACTGAAGAGTTGAAGACGTGCCCCCACCGGTGCGGACTCCCGCAGCGGAGCCCCAGCGTCATGCGGTGGACTTGGTTGAAGCTGGGGAGGACTTCTGTTCCTGGGAGCTTGCCCCAGCCGGGGATCTTTTACCTCTTCCCTTACCTCTGGCCGCGAGGAAGGAAAAACCACGTCCTTTCCTGAACTTATGCAACCGAAAGGACTGCATCTGGTATTGAGGTGTTTTCTTTTGCTGTGGAGGGACAAAAGGCAAAAAGGAAGACTTACCCGCGGTAGCTGTGGAAACCAGGTCCGCGAGGCCCTCACCAAACAAAACTTCACCTTTGTAAAGCAGAGCCTCTATAGCCTTCTTAGAGTCAGCATCACCATTCCATTGATGAGTCCACAACGCCCTCCTAGCCGAGATTGCCATGGCATTGGTCCTTGATCCCATGAGGCCAATATCCCTCGCAGCCTCCCTTAGATAAACCGCTGCATCCCTGATGTGACCCAGGGTCAAAACTACGCTGTCCCTATCCAGGGTGTCTATGTAAGATAACAAGTTATCTGCCCACTTTTCAATAGCGCTACTCACCCATGCCGATGCCACGGCCGGCATGAGTAGCGTACCGGTAGTAACATAAATAGGTTTTAAGGTAGTTTCCTGTTTACGATCCGCAGGATCCTTAAGGGCTGCCGTGTCAGGGGACGGTAGCGCCACCTTCTTGGACAAACACGCCAGGGCTTTGTCCACTGTGGGTGATGATTCCCACCGTAATCTATCCGGCGAGGGGAAAGGATACGCCATAGCAATTCTCCTGGGAATCTGCAGTCTCTTGTCAGGAGACTCCCAAGCCTTTTCAAAAAGAGCGTTCAATTCATGAGAGGGAGGAAACATTACCTCAGGTTTCTTTCCCTTAAACATACAGACCCTTGTGTCAGGGACAGTGGGGTCTTCTGTGATATGCAACACATCTTTAATAGCCACAATCATGTACTGAATACTCTTAGCCACTTTAGGATGTAACTTGGCATCATTATAGTCGACACTGGAGTCGGAATACGTGTCGGACGGTATCTGTGTTTGCTACCTGGGTAAATGGACGTTTCTGAGACCCTCAGGGGGCCTGACACTGTGATAAAACATCACCCATGGATTGTCTCCATGCTTGGTTCTGAGACTCAGAATTGTCTAACCTCTTATGCAGTAAAGCCACACTTGCATTTAAAACTTTCCACATATCTACCCAATCAGCAGTCGGCGGTGCCGACGGAGTCACTCCCACATTCTGTTCAGCTCCCTCACCAGCCTCCTCCTGGGAAAAGCATTCAATTTCAGACATGTCGACACACACGTACTGACACCCCCAAACACAGTGGGCTATAGGGGACAGACCCACAGTATGGTCCTTCAGAGAGACAGAAAGGGAGTTTGCCAGCTCACACCCAGCACCCCACCGGTCTAAAGGAATTAACCAATGCCCCAGACCTGTAAGCGATTTTTATATATAGTAATCAATACCAAATTGCCGTGCCCCCCCTCGTTTTGTTCACCCTGTTACTTGTGGTAGCAGTGAAGGGCCAGGAGCAGCGTCTCTGCAGCTGTGCTGTTGAGAAAATGGCGCTGGTTTGTGCTGAGGAGGAAGCCCCGCCCCCTATATGGAGCGCTTCGGTCCCGCGTTTTTTTATACTGGCAGGGGTCCCTATACATTGCCTAGGCAATGTATATACATATAGCCAGGTTAAATATGAGGTTTTATTGCTGCCCAGGGCGCCCCCCCCTGCGCCCTGCACCCATGTAGTGCCGCTTGTGTAAGGGAGCAATGGCGCGCACTGCTACCGCTGCGCGGTACCTCCAGAAGATCTGAAGTCTTCTGCCGCCTTTGAAGTCTTCTTTGCTTCTTTACTCACCCGGGTTCTCTCTTCAGGCTCTGTGAGGGGGACGGCGGCGAACAGCTAGGCGCACCAAGTGATCAGACCCTCTGGAGCTAATGGTGTCCAGTAGCCTAAGAAGCAGAGCCTTTGAACTCACAGAAGTAGGTCTGCTTCTCTCCCCTCAGTCCCACGAAGCAGGGAGCCTGTTGCCAGCAGTGCTCCCTGAAAAAAATAAACCTAACAAAAGTCTTTTCTAGAGAAACTCTGTAGAGCTCCCCTAGTGTGCAACCAGTCTCCACTGGGCACAGAATCTAACTGAGGTCTGGAGGAGGGGCATAGAGGGAGGAGCCAGTTCACGCCCATTTAAAGTCTTAAAGTGCCCATGTCTCCTGCGGATCCCGTCTATACCCCATGGTCCTTTTGGAGTCCCCAGCATCCTCTAGGACGTATGAGAAACATTGATAAGCTCTGCCTGTGTCTGCGTCCTCAATTCCAAGTGACGCTTTCATTGCATTGTATGTTGGGGACTGACCGAGGACACCTAGGAGGGCACTGGGTAATGTTAAATGGGTAATGTTAAATTTAGCTATTGGTGTGCTGCCTTTGTGTGTGTGTGTGTGTGTGTGTGTGTGTGTGTGTGTGTGTGTGTGTGTGTATATATATATATATATATATATATATATATAGATACAATGTAGATACATGGATAGGCGGCACACTCGGATTTCTATGTATGCAAAAACTGAGATCACTCGGTTTTGCGTTGACTTATCGTTTTGGTTTTAATTAACCGTCATCAGAAGTTACAACAAGTGATACAAAACAATCTTACCTTTATTCTCTAAACTTCCACCACGTGCATTGTCCCCGGATCCCCTGCAGGACTTCCTTCCGGTTTCATCATCACTTAGAGACAAAAAAGTCAATGTGATGATGTATCCCGGCCAGTGAACAACCCGTCACCATAGCAACATTACTACATAACAGATACACTTGCAGTTCCGAAAATACTGTTTCCATGAAACCTTGATGTAAACTATCTGTACTATTAAATAACTTCCTATGGATTACCAAAGCCAGGAATATACTTAATAATTAGTTGTGGAGGAGACTTAACATAAATTCCTATATATGAGTACCTTAATCCTACTACTAATATTTCTTGTTTACAAAGAATGTTCTACACTAGCAATTTTGTAACATGATACATTATAGGAAACAGTAAGCGACAATGTTTCATTGAGGCCGTTTGGAGCCACCGTATTAAGCCGGTATATCCAGCGGGCCTCTTTTTGTAACAAAATTTTTTGTCTGTCACCTCCACGTTTGGATAAAGGGACTTGTTCCAGCATTTTGTACCGTAAGGTAGCAAGGCTATGATGATATAATTAAATTGTTTAGCTACCGGCTGCTCGACTTGTTTACCCTCCAGTATTTGCTTAATAGCACTCCTGTGCTGGGTCATCCGTTCTTTAAAGAGGCAGGTAGTTTTCCCTATATAGTAGAGCCCACAAGGGCATTTGATACAATATACTACAAATTTGCTTGTACAAGTGAGCACTTGTCTAATTTTAATCTTGGTGCCAGTGTGGGGATGTGTAATGTAATCTTCCGTTTCAAGGTACTGACAAGTTACACAACCGGTACACTTGTAATTACCCGGTTTCCTTATTAGAAATGTTGGTGTCTCTATAGAAGTAGGTCGTGAAATATCATTATGAACGACAACATCACGTATATTGCTACCACTTCTATAACATGGCATCAATATATATATATATATATATATATATAGGTTTATAGAGGCGGCACTCACAGGTAAATAATCAAACGTAGTCCATATATCATTTCTACATTTCGGTTTTATACAATACAATAAAACCGAAACGTAGAAATTATATATGGACTACGTTTGGTTATTTACCTGTGAGTGCCGCCTCTATAAACCTTCATATGCATCTTTTCGGAGGGCACCGGGTTGCATGACGTTAAGGAAGCGAGGAGTGCTGGTTGTACGAATATACTATATATATATATATATATATATATATATATATCACTAATGATACATCCGACACTCCCATGGCTTATGTAGCAGCTGCTCCGGTGCCCTCCTTAGGAACATGCGTCCATTACAGAGTGGAAAGCAGGCGGCACTCTGGAGACTTTTCAATGCTTCTTTAATCACAAGGCATCATCCAACAATTGTTTCGGCCCGCAGCCCGTCGTCGGGGATGTACAAGCCCACACAAACTTACAATATATACCCTCCAAGATCCTTCCCCCTTTCACCAATCACTCTGCCTTACCTCACCTGTGTCCCTTGCCTCCGTTCCGTGCACCACGCTGACTGTAGCCATTCATTACTGTACGGCTGCTTCCGTACAGAGGGTGATGTCATCAGAAAGGCGCCCACAGGGAGATGAACGCAGGGCATGTAGCGGTTACCTAGGTAACCAGAACACAAGACATATATAAAAACACTATACATAATATACAATGCATATTACATTTATAGACAAAGCGGGTGGTCTTCTGGTTGCTGAATGTCGGGATCCCGGCGCACAGTATACCGGCGCCGGAATCCCAACACCCGGCATACCGACACATATTCTCCCTCATGGGGGTCCACGACTTCCCTGGAGGGAGAATAAATAGCATGGCGCGCGTAGCGCGACACCATGCCCGCAGCGTGGTGAGCGCAGCGACCCCGCAAGGGGCTCATTTGCGCTCGCCACGCTGTCGGTATGCCGGCGGTCAGGCTCCTGGCGCCGGTATGCTGGTTGCCGGGAGCCCGGCCGCCTGCACACCATACTACACCCTACAAAGCACATCAGCCCCATCTATAAAAACTGTATAGATGAACAAATAACAAACATATTTAAAAAAAATGGACAAGTGGACACTGTAAAGAAAAATCCCAAATATTTTGTGTTATACATGCGATATTAATTTGCAGCATATGTGTCACCTAACATATCAGAACCGGTGATCGTTGTAAACTTACAATTTATTCACAAACTAAAGAAAGCTATGTAGCCCATGATGTTCGTTTAACCCTCTCAGGGCCAGTGTGTCTAGTTTAAAAATCCAACGACTTTCTAACTGAAGCAGCCTTTTACCCCTATCACCCCCACGGATAGATGGCGGGACATGATCTATTAGTTTGCTTCTGATACTGGCTATACTATGTGACTTTTGCGCACAGTGACGCGCCATAGGTTGGTCACTGGAGCCTGTCTCCAAGGCCTCTTTAATGGCTGACCTGTGGTTGCCCATCCTCTCTTTAAACTGACATTCTGTCTTGCCCACATAGTACAGACCACATGGGCAAGACAGAACATAAATCACAAAACGTGATGTACACGTAAGTGGAAAATTAATAGTGAACTTCTTACCGGATCTGGGATGGCAAATAGAGTCACCCACCAACAGGGAAGAGACACGTGACACACCCTATGCATCTAAAGCATCCCAGTTTTCTAGATAGAAAATGTTGTGCAGGTTTTGATTTTGTCAACTCAGGGACATTCAGTTTTACCAACATATCTTTCAGGTTTTTACCTTTAGAATATGCCGGCATAATCCGGGTACTCTGTAAACTAGGGAGATCCTTATACGTACTAACAATCGGCCATATTCTTTTGATCTCTTTATTGGTCTTAATACTCATCTCTGTATATCTATTTACCCATGGGATCCTCTGATAGCAATCTCCAGTAGCAACTTTGCCCTTCAACGAAATGTCTCTGGGGATCTGACTCACCCTCTGCTTAGTGGCCATTAATAATTTGTTATCATAACCCCTTTGTCGGAACCTAGATACCATCCCATCCAGTGCTTGATCAATCTTTAAAGGATCACTGGTGATACGTTTTACTCTAAGCATCTGGGAGTATGGCAATCCATGCTTCAACGGAAGGGGATGAAAACTGTCAGATTTAAGGACAGTTTTGCGATCTGTCTCTTTAACATACAATGACGTTGCCACCTGGCCATTAGTAAGTTCTATATTAACATCCAAAAAGTTAACACTTGTTGCACTTAGTTTGTACGTCAATTTTACAACACTAGAGGATGCATTATGGCTGTGAAGTAGTTCCTGTAGGCATTCTTTCGAACGTTGAAAATAAATTCAGTATGGAACCGCACTAATCTTACAATCTAAACGAGGTGTAGAAATGACATCAAAGATGAAAAAACCAATATATATGCAGTTAACAAAAAGATTTTAAACTGCTTTTAATTGGCGGTGCTCCCAGGAATTTTGTAGACTAGACTACAATTAAGAGGAAGAGAAAAGACAAAAAACCCTTGTTTGGGAGCACTCATTTGTAATAATTGGTATAATGTGAAGTAGAATATGTGATGAGATAACATAAAACTTAAAACTTAACCTTTAATTGTTTCTTAAATAAAAATAAATAAATGTGAAATAATTCTGAGACTCATGTCTATTAATTGGGGTAGCAAACTTGTTTAACCTTTTTAGCAAATGAGGTACAAGTTAATAAAGTAAGGTGAAAATATCAGAAAGAATGTATTTAATGGATACCATAACGTTCTGATGAAATGAGGGTATCCAGAAAGGTCACTGTACATGCCTTAAAATAAAATAAATAAAGGTTTCAATAGAGGCGTGATGTGGTAGCAAGGTTGAGTTGGCAAAAAGGAGTCTTTTGAGAAGGAGGAAGGGGCCCACTGCACCTGGTATTCTCAGGAGGTTTCCCTTCCTGATACTGACCAGGCCATACCTGCTTAGCTTCCGAGATCGGACAAGATCGGGCGCATTCAGGATAGTATGGCCGTGGGCCTGTTGTTTGAAATGTAGAGAAAGAGATAAGAGGGGAAAAACACTCCTATTACCTGTACTATACATAAATCAAAACCATAAATGATCCGGGAGGGTTTTTCCAGAAACAGAAATATGGAAAGCGTTGGATAGGATTTTTCCTTTAAAAGAGCCCACTGCACCTGGTATTCTCTGGAGGTTCTCCTTCCCAGTACTGACCAGGCCATGCCTGCTTAGCTTCCGAGATTGGACAGGATCGGGCGTATTCAGGGTAGTATGGCCGTGGGCCAGTGTAGAGGAAATATGAATGACAAGAGAGAGTGCACTATTTTCTGTACTAAACACTCAACCAAGACCGTAGATGGTTTCAAAATGGTATTTCCAGACAAGGGTGTGTCAGGATGATTCTGAGTGTCTAGGATTGGTTATGACATTAGATGGATTTAATGAAGGTGTAGTGTGGTGGGTGAAGTTTTGTAGATAGTGAACTCTCACAGAAAAAATAAAAATACTAGAGGATGATATGTACTATGTGTGTGTATATCTAGATTTTTAATTTAAATTTGGAGAAAATAATAAATGAAAATAAAAAAATCAGAAAAAGGCTCATAGGTGATTCAATGATAATAAACCGTAAACTTGCTGGCCCCCTGAAGGGAAACCAGATTGGTAATATTATGATGACAAAGAGCTCAAGGCTGGCTCATAGATAATGTATAATGCCTTATGATGAGAGTGAAATCAATCAATACCAACTATTGAAAACAGAGTTTGGAACTGATAGAAGGATGGTTATATAATACTTGACACTATGATGGTTGGTCCCCTGAAGGGAAACCAGATGAGTAATCATGTGCTGATAAGGAGCTCAAGGCTGGCTCACAAATAGTACAATTCACCTTATAGTAAGAGTGAGAATGATAAATACCAGATATTCAATAATTGATGCTAATAAATAGAAAATGCTACCATAAATACACTTATATATCAAAATCAAGGTAAAATACCTAGATCTAGTAAATAAACCTTAAAGGCATAGGCGGGTATAGGACAATATTGTACAGGTTTTTTTCTGCAGGTATGGTGTGATTACTGCAGATAGAACACTGTTCTAAAACAGAGGAGGGTGTAATGGTACACAGATGTCTAATATCTGTGATCACTGCCACTAGATATGCGGTCAATACTTAACACAATTGGTAATGAATATAAACACTGGTTAAACCCTGGTGATCTGATGAAAATTACCACAGTGCTAATATCAATTATAGCAATACATTGGTGTATGATCGGGTATGTGGTCAGTGTTTTAGACAGGGGATTGATTCACATAGTGTCCTGTTAGTTGCCGCTGCATACCAGAAACCCTGGTGGTCTAGTGTTAGTTACCACAGCCGCAAGGTAGGCGGCGAGCGTTGTCCAAGTCTCCTCTGTTGAAAGTCCCGCTACAGTGATGTGCGCGTCCGCCCGCTTCCGGACAGGGGGCGTGGCCGCGATGACGTCACTATGGATGTTCTCCTCGACGTACGTTTCACCTTGTTTGGCTTGGTCACGAGAGCCTCTCTCTACTGCTCTCCTGTGGCCAGTACTTATGTGCTGAAACGACCAATGAAATTATCACTTGGATTTAACAGACTGGTGGTTAAGCCTATCAGATCTCCGGTGGAGTGACCAAATGAATCCATATTGGAAAAGGGAAACGGGAAGGGAAAACAGGGAGAGGTGGAAGGGAAAAAGAAATATGAAGGTGATGGTTGGAATTGTGGATGAAAATAAAAGGGAAAATGGATGAATGAATGGATAATGGGAATGAAGGAATGAAAATATATTAATGGTGGGAAAATGAAACTTGAGATGAGAATGAGTGAAAATGAAATAAAATTAATAATAAATATAATTACAAAATAAAATAAAATAAAAATTAATAAATAAAATAAATAAAAATAAAAATAAATAAATGTAAAGATAAAATAAAAATAAAAATAAATTTAAAATAAAATAAAAATAAATAAATATAAAAATAAATATGAAAATAAAATAAATATAAATATAAAAATGAATATAAGTGAAAATAAAATGAAAAATAAAAATGAATTAAAAATAAATATAAAATGATGAAACGAATAAATATTGAAGGTAATAAATAGTGTTGGTGAAATCTATAAGAAAAGGAGAATGATAATGAATAAGTGTGAATAAACAGAGATAGGAGGGATGGGTGAGGGTGTGCAAGGATGAAATATGGAAGGGGATGGGACTGTTAGTGAATAAGTGATAAAAGGGAAAAAGGGTTGTAGTTTGGGTGTGAAGATTATTGTACGGAAAAAGGGGGGTGGCTTTGGGAGGAGTAAAGGATGGAAGGATTATTGCTATGTATATGGGTGTGTGGATGGAAGAGTGAGTGAGTGTTGTATTGGAGTGTAGTGTAAAAAGAGGTGTTGTGTGTGAAGGGGAAGTGTAGGCAATGATGTGGTGAGATAGAGGAATCTGGAGAAGCAGGGAAAAAATATGGCTGGTGAAGGGAGAGGGTGGGGTTGCGGGCTAGGGGAAAAGTGAAAAGAGGGAATGAGCAAAAATGGATGAATAAGGTGTGAATGCATTTGATGTGGTGAATGACTGATGAAAGGAAGGGTGGAAGGGTAGAGTGAGAGAAGGAAGAGGAAAAAAGAGGGGAGAGAGAGAGGGGAAAAATAGGGGAGTGGGTTGTTGGTTTGGAATGTGAGAGTTATGGAAAGGAAGAGGGGGGAGAAAAGGAAGGAAAGAAAAGAAGAGAGGGAGACTAGAAGGAGAAGAGGGGAGGGGGAAAGAAAGGGAAAAAGAGAAGGAGAAAGTAGAAGGAGGTGACAATAGAGAAAAAGGAAGGGGAGGGGGTTGGGGTGGGGGTATGGAGAAGCAAAAGGAGAGAGGGGGGAGATGGGAGATGAACTGGAATAATAGGGCGGGAAAGGAGCGAGATGATTGGATATTGGAATTATGTGGGTAGAAAAATGCTGTAATTGATGTATTCATTTAAGCCTTTGGGCATCAGAGTGTCCAGCTTGAAGATCCATTCGGATTCCTTTTTCTGGAGTGCCATGCTATAATCTCCTCCTCTCAATCCCATTTTTACATGTTCCAGACCTGAGAAATGTAGATCTTCTGTTCGACTGTCATGAAAGCGTAGAAAATGTCTGGCGACTGTGGTGAGCTTCTTGAATTGGGCTGAGTCTGATTTGGCATTCCTCACCGTGCTGATGTGTTCAAGTGCCCTGACTTTAAGCATACGAGATGTCATGCCCACGTACCTTAAATTACAGGTACATGAGATGCAATAGATCACATTCTCTGTCCTACAGTTGAAGAAATCTTGCACTGTGATCTGCTGATCGAATCTGTCAGTGATTGACGTAAGATTAGTAACGTGTGGGCACAGTTTGCATTTACCGCAAGGATAGCTACCTTTGAGAGGTCTTGGCTTTGAGGGTTGTGAAAAATAACTTCTTACCAGTTTGTCTTTTAGGTTTGGTGCCCTCCTCCAGCTCATGTTGATATTCTGGCCAATATGGTCCGAGATGTCCTCGTCCATTTTCAGGATGTGCCAATGGGTTTGCAGGATTTTTCTGGCATCTTTCCAATTATTGCAGAAGTCACCGATGAAGCGTAGGGTGTTTTTATCTTCCTTGATTTTTATAGTGGGGAAGACCAGGGAATCTCGTTCTACTTTCTGTACTTCAGATTTAGCTCTCTTGATAAGTCTGTTGCTGTACCCTCGCTCTTTCAATCTTGCAGCCAAATCAATACTTTTAGTTTGAAAGGTGGAATCTTCAGTACAATTCCTTTTAAGCCTAAGGAATTCTCCCTTAGGAATGTTTTTAATGGTTGATGGAAAATGGCTGCTGGTTGAATGAAGTAAGCTGTTAGTTGAGGTCTCTTTCCTGAAGATTTCAGTGGCTAGTGTATTGGTCTCATCTAGATATATCCTGAGATCAAGGAATGGGATGGAAGATTTGCTGCTGATGTATGTGAATTTCATATTGATCTGATTGGTATTGAGAGACAGGATATACTGGTCCAATTTGTCTTGGGTACCATCCCAGATCATAAAAATATCATGGATATAACGTATCCAAATCAGAATGTGGTTGGTGTATTCCTCTTGATCATCATTAAATACCATTTCCCGTTCCCTCCAGCCTAAAAAGAGGTTTGCATATGTGGGGGCACATGCCGCCCCCATAGCGGTGCCTCTGGTCTGTATGTAGAAACGATTGTTGAAAAGAAAGTAGTTGTGATTCAACACAAAATGGAGTAATTCCAAAAGGAAATCCTGGAAGTCACCAGTATCACACATAGACAGAAAGTATTTGACTGCGTTGATGCCCAAGTCGTGTTTGATGGATGTGTATAAAGATTCAACATCTAATCCAACCATTATGTGGGAGTCTTCCAATCGTATACCTTGGATTTTCTTCAGGACATCAGTCGTATCTTTGACATATGAAGGAAGGGTGAGGACATGTTGTCGCAGGTGGGCATCAAGGAAGCAGCTGGCTTTCTCTAGAAGGCCTCCATTACCTGATATAATGGGTCGTCCAGGTGGATTGTCCATATTTTTGTGGACTTTTGGTAGCAGATAAAGTGTTGGCGTCCTTGGGTGGGGGGTGTTCAGATAGTCCAAACCAACAACCCACTCCCCTTTTTTTTCCCTCTCTCTCTCCCCTCTTTTTTCTTCTTCCTTCTCTCACTCTACCCTTCCACCCTTCCTTTCATCAGTCATTCACCACATCAAATGCATTCACACCTTATTCATCCATTTTTGCTCATTCCCTCTTTTCACTTTTCCCCTAGCCCGCAACCCCACCCTCTCCCTTCACCAGCCATATTTTTTCCCTGCTTCTCCAGATTCCTCTCTATCTCACCACATCATTGCCTACACTTCCCCTTCACACACAACACCTCTTTTTACACTACACTCCAATACAACACTCACTCACTCTTCCATCCACACACCCATATACATAGCAATAATCCTTCCATCCTTTACTCCTCCCAAGCCACCCCCCTTTTTCCGTACAATAATCTTCACACCCAAACTACAACCCTTTTTCACTTTTATCACTTATTCACTGACAGTCCCATCCCCTTCCATATTTCATCCTTGCACACCCTCACCCATCCCTCCTATCTCTGTTTATTCACACTTATTCATTATCATTCTCCTTTTCTTATAGATTTCACCAACACTATTTATTACCTTCAATATTTATTCGTTTCATCATTTTATATTTATTTTCAATTCATTTTTATTTTTCATTTTATTTTCACTTATATTCATTTTTATATTTATATTTATTTTATTTTCATATTTATTTTTATATTTATTTTTATTTTTATTTTTATTTTATTTTATATTTATTTTTATTTTTATTTTATCTTTACATTTATTTATTTTTATTTTTATTTTTATTTATTTTATTTATTAATTTTTATTTTATTTTGTAATTATATTTATTATTAATTTTATTTCATTTTCACTCATTCTAATCTCAAGTTTCATTTTCCCACCATTAATATATTTTCATTCCTTCATTCCCATTATCCATTCATTCATCCATTTTCCCTTTTATTTTCATCCACAATTCCAACCATCACCTTCATATTTCTTTTTCCCTTCCACCTCTCCCTGTTTTCCCTTCCCGTTTCCCTTTTCCAATATGGATTCCTTTGGTCACTCCACCGGAGATCTGATAGGCTTAACCACCAGTCTGTTAAATCCAAGTGATAATTTCATTGGTCGTTTCAGCACATAAGTACTGGCCACATGAGAGCAGTAGAGAGAGGCTCTCGTGACCAAGCCAAACAAGGTGAAACGTACGTCGAGGAGAACGTCCATAGTGACGTCATCGCGGCCACGCCCCCTGTCCGGAAGCGGGCGGACGCGCACATCACTGTAGCGGGACTTTCAACAGAGGAGACTTGGACAACGCTCGCCGCCTACCTTGCGGCTGTGGTAACTAACACTAGACCACCAGGGTTTCTGGTATGCAGCGGCAACTAACAGGACACTATGTGAATCAATCCCCTGCCTAAAACACTGACCACATACCCGATCATACACCAATGTATTGCTATAATTGATATTAGCACTGTGGTAATTTTCATCAGATCACCAGGGTTTAACCAGTGTTTATATTCATTACCAATTGTGTTAAGTATTGACCGCATATCTAGTGGCAGTGATCACAGATATTAGACATCTGTGTACCATTACACCCTCCTCTGTTTTAGAACAGTGTTCTATCTGCAGTAATCACACCATACCTGCAGAAAAAAACCTGTACAATATTGTCCTATACCCGCCTATGCCTTTAAGGTTTATTTACTAGATCTAGGTATTTTACCTTGATTTTGATATATAAGTGTATTTATGGTAGCATTTTCTATTTATTAGCATCAATTATTGAATATCTGGTATTTATCATTCTCACTCTTACTATAAGGTGAATTGTACTATTTGTGAGCCAGCCTTGAGCTCCTTATCAGCACATGATTACTCATCTGGTTTCCCTTCAGGGGACCAACCATCATAGTGTCAAGTATTACATAACCATCCTTCAATCAGTTCCAAACTCTGTTTTCAATAGTTGGTATTGATTGATTTCACTCTCATCATAAGGCATTATACATTATCTATGAGCCAGCCTTGAGCTCTTTGTCATCATAATATTACCAATCTGGTTTCCCTTCAGGGGGCCAGCAAGTTTACGGTTTATTATCATTGAATCACCTATGAGCCTTTTTCTGATTTTTTGATTTTAATTTATTATTTTCTCCAAATTTAAATTAAAAATCTAGATACACACACACATAGTACATATCATCCTCTAGTATTTTTATTTTTTCTGTGAGAGTTCACTATCTACAAAACTTCACCCACCACACTACACCTTCATTAAATCCATCTAATGTCATAACCAATCCTAGACACTCAGAATCATCCTGACACACCCTTGTCTGGAAATACCATTTTGAAACCATCTACGGTCTTGGTTGAGTGTTTAGTACAGAAAATAGTGCACTCTCTCTTGTCATTCATATTTCCTCTACACTGGCCCACGGCCATACTACCCTGAATACGCCCGATCCTGTCCAATCTCGGAAGCTAAGCAGGCATGGCCTGGTCAGTACTGGGAAGGAGAACCTCCTGAGAATACCAGGTGCAGTGGGCCCTTTTAAAGGAAAAATCCTATCCAACGCTTTCCATATTTCTGTTTCTGGAAAAACCCTCCCGGATCATTTATGGTTTTGATTTATGTATAGTACAGGTAATAGGAGTGTTTTTCCCCTCTTATCTCTTTCTCTACATTTCAAACAACAGGCCCACGGCCATACTATCCTGAATGCACCCGATCTTGTCCGATCTCGGAAGCTAAGCAGGTATGGCCTGGTCAGTATCAGGAAGGGAAACCTCCTGAGAATACCAGGTGCAGTGGGCCCCTTCCTCCTTCTCAAAAGACTCCTTTTTGCCAACTCAACCTTGCTACCACATCACGCCTCTATTGAAACCTTTATTTATTTTATTTTAAGGCATGTACAGTGACCTTTCTGGATACCCTCATTTCATCAGAACTTTATGGTATCCATTAAATACATTCTTTCTGATATTTTCACCTTACTTTATTAACTTGTACCTCATTTGCTAAAAAGGTTAAACAAGTTTGCTACCCCAATTAATAGACATGAGTCTCAGAATTATTTCACATTTATTTCTTTTTATTTAAGAAACAATTAAAGGTTAAGTTTTAAGTTTTATGTTATCTCATCACATATTCTACTTCACATTATACCAATTATTACAAATGAGTGCTCCCAAACAAGGGTTTTTTGTCTTTTCTCTTCCTCTTAATTGTAGTCTAGTCTACAAAATTCCTGGGAGCACCGCCAATTAAAAGCAGTTTAAAATCTTTTTGTTAACTGCATATATATTGGTTTTTTCATCTTTGATGTCATTTCTACACCTCGTTTAGATTGTAAGATTAGTGCGGTTCCATACTGAATTTATTTTCATATAACTCTTGGTACTGAGGTCTTTTTCCTCAGCTCTCGGATCCAGCACAGTCATCCAGGCAGATTTTCAAGCCTCAATTAGAACTGTTTGAATCTTTCCCTTTAACCCCCTGTTTCAAGAATTTTAGACGCCTCTCTCTCAGCTCCAACGACCAGTACGAATATGAGCACCTTCAGTTTAAAAACTGAACTGAAGAATAAAAGATCTATAGAAGACCTAGATACCATCTTTCCTATCAAGATCCCTGATCCCATTACAGAGACCAATTGGGAAGATGACCTCTCTCATTTAAAGAGAACTCTCCAAAGACGCATCAGAGTCGATTGGGATTTAACTAGTTTGGAACACTACTGCAGACAAAAAATATCTCCAAGAGGTCTACAGCCTAAACTTTTTCCTTCATTCACACTTTCCACAGATAGTCTACGCAAAGATTGGGAACAATGTCTTTTAAAATGTTCCCAGGACTTAATGGGTATCCTAATAAAACATAATCATCTAATTATGGAAGAATGTACCAAAGAAATTGATACTTTGGGCCAAAAATTGGAACAATGGGAAGATAATCCTTCCTTTCAAGATTTCTTCTGTAAAATGAAAAAAGATCTTGAGTCATATGAGGATAACATCATTGAAAGGAAGAAATCCAAGTTTGCAAGGGATAAACGCGACTTCACTTCTGGACACATTTTTAAATGGACCCAACAAACTCGCAGAAGGGAAGCGACCAGACGTGATTACACACCATCATCCTCTGAAGTCGAACCATCAGATACAGAAGATCACCCGGATTCCAACTCTGATTCAAGAGATCCCTTCGATCGGAGGAGGGATTCCAGTCACCACTCTATTTCCACATCCACCTCTTTTTTAGAGGTAGGCAGGGGCAAGGCCCGTGGATACCCTGCAAAACAAAAACCAGGCGGGGGGGAAGGAAGAACACCAAGACAAAGATGGCGATCACCGCAGCAAAGACGATACCCCTCCAGGAAACAGAAGTAACCCATGAGGGCCTCACCAAACTAAGGATAATCAATCTGTCCACACATGTTCTCACGCAAGACCAAACCAGTGTCCTTGAGAAAGGTCTCTCTTTTTCACCGACCAATTCTTTTGACCGTTTCAAGTGGGAAATAAATCTTCGACATTTTGGCCGCAAACTACTACTCAAAAAACACTTTTCTAAAAAAGATCAGTCCTCTCTCCCATCAATCAGTGACTCAGTTGACTGGTCACAGCAGGATCAAAATGCTCTAGCCATCTTAGAGGAACTATCGGACGAACAACCTTCCACCTCTACCCGCCCCATTTGTAAAAATAAGTCAACCTTTTATCTTCAGGATAACCAAAGTCCTGAGATAAAGGTGTTTTTGGATCTGGTGTCACGTGACTTCGATACACTCTACCGACGCCAGAAATCCTTTAGATCATCTGGCAACTTATCCAGACAACAGAAAGCAGCCATAAAAGAAATGCAAAAATGGGACGACGTACAGATCAAAATGTCAGACAAAGGAGGAAATATTGTGATATGGCCTACTACATTATACCTTAAAGAGGCCAATAGACAATTAAAAGATACCTCCTGTTACAAGACGACCTTATTTGATCCCACACAGAACTTTTCAAACCTATATTCTCGGATCATTAACAAATACCTTCAACAAGGCACCATCACAAAAACAGAATGGGACTATCTGAACACCCCGCACCCAAGGACGCCAACACTTTATCTGCTACCAAAAGTCCACAAAAATATGGACAATCCACCTGGACGACCCATTATATCAGGTAATGGAGGCCTTCTAGAGAAAGCCAGCTGCTTCCTTGATGCCCACCTGCGACAACATGTCCTCACCCTTCCTTCATATGTCAAAGATACGACTGATGTCCTGAAGAAAATCCAAGGTATACGATTGGAAGACTCCCACATAATGGTTGGATTAGATGTTGAATCTTTATACACATCCATCAAACACGACTTGGGCATCAACGCAGTCAAATACTTTCTGTCTATGTGTGATACTGGTGACTTCCAGGATTTCCTTTTGGAATTACTCCATTTTGTGTTGAATCACAACTACTTTCTTTTCAACAATCGTTTCTACATACAGACCAGAGGCACCGCTATGGGGGCGGCATGTGCCCCCACATATGCAAACCTCTTTTTAGGCTGGTGGGAACGGGAAATGGTATTTAATGATGATCAAGAGGAATACACCAACCACATTCTGATTTGGCTACGTTATATCGATTATATTTTTATGATCTGGGATGGTACCCAAGACAAATTGGACCAGTATATCCTGTCTCTCAATACCAATCAGATCAATATGAAATTCACATACATCAGCAGCAAATCTTCCATCCCATTCCTTGATCTCAGGATATATCTAGATGAGACCAATACACTAGCCACTGAAATCTTCAGGAAAGAGACCTCAACTAACAGCTTACTTCATTCAACCAGCAGCCATTTTCCATCAACCATTAAAAACATTCCTAAGGGAGAATTCCTTAGGCTTAAAAGGAATTGTACTGAAGATTCCACCTTTCAAACTAAAAGTATTGATTTGGCTGCAAGATTGAAAGAGCGAGGGTACAGCAACAGACTTATCAAGAGAGCTAAATCTGAAGTACAGAAAGTAGAACGAGATTCCCTGGTCTTCCCCACTATAAAAATCAAGGAAGATAAAAACACCCTACGCTTCATCGGTGACTTCTGCTATAATTGGAAAGATGCCAGAAAAATCCTGCAAACCCATTGGCACATCCTGAAAATGGACGAGGACATCTCGGACCATATTGGCCAGAATATCAACATGAGCTGGAGGAGGGCACCAAACCTAAAAGACAAACTGGTAAGAAGTTATTTTTCACAACCCTCAAAGCCAAGACCTCTCAAAGGTAGCTATCCTTGCGGTAAATGCAAACTGTGCCCACACGTTACTAATCTTACGTCAATCACTGACAGATTCGATCAGCAGATCACAGTGCAAGATTTCTTCAACTGTAGGACAGAGAATGTGATCTATTGCATCTCATGTACCTGTAATTTAAGGTACGTGGGCATGACATCTCGTATGCTTAAAGTCAGGGCACTTGAACACATCAGCACGGTGAGGAATGCCAAATCAGACTCAGCCCAATTCAAGAAGCTCACCACAGTCGCCAGACATTTTCTACGCTTTCATGACAGTCGAACAGAAGATCTACATTTCTCAGGTCTGGAACATGTAAAAATGGGATTGAGAGGAGGAGATTATAGCATGGCACTCCAGAAAAAGGAATCCGAATGGATCTTCAAGCTGGACACTCTGATGCCCAAAGGCTTAAATGAATACATCAATTACAGCATTTTTCTACCCACATAATTCCAATATCCAATCATCTCGCTCCTTTCCCGCCCTATCATTCCAGTTCATCTCCCATCTCCCCCCCTCTCTCCTTTTCCTTCTCCATACCCCCACCCCAACCCCCTCCCCTTCCTTTTTCTCTATTGTCACCTCCTTCTACTTTCTCCTTCTTCTCTTTTTCCCTTTCTTTCCCCCTCCCCTCTTCTCCTTCTCGTCTCCCTCTCTTCTTTTCTTTCCTTCCTTTTCTCCCCCCTCTTCCTTTCCATAACTCTCACATTCCAAACCAACAACCCACTCCCCTTTTTTTCCCCTCTCTCTCTCCCCTCTTTTTTCCTCTTCCTTCTCTCACTCTACCCTTCCACCCTTCCTTTCATCAGTCATTCACCACATCAAATGCATTCACACCTTATTCATCCATTTTTGCTCATTCCCTCTTTTCACTTTTCCCCTAGCCCGCAACCCCACCCTCTCCCTTCACCAGCCATATTTTTCCCTGCTTCTCCAGATTCCTCTCTATCTCACCACATCATTGCCTACACTTCCCCTTCACACACAACACCTCTTTTTACACTACACTCCAATACAACACTCACTCACTCTTCCATCCACACACCCATATACATAGCAATAATCCTTCCATCCTTTACTCCTCCCAAAGCCACCCCCCTTTTTCCGTACAATAATCTTCACACCCAAACTACAACCCTTTTTCCCTTTTATCACTTATTCACTAACAGTCCCATCCCCTTCCATATTTCATCCTTGCACACCCTCACCCATCCCTCCTATCTCTGTTTATTCACACTTATTCATTATCATTCTCCTTTTCTTATAGATTTCACCAACACTATTTATTACCTTCAATATTTATTCGTTTCATCATTTTATATTTATTTTCAATTCATTTTTATTTTTCATTTTATTTTCACTTATATTCATTTTTATATTTATATTTATTTTATTTTCATATTTATTTTTATATTTATTTATTTTTATTTTTATTTTATATTTATTTTTATTTTTATTTTATCTTTACATTTATTTTTATTTTTATTTTTATTTATTTTATTTATTAATTTTTATTTTATTTTGTAATTATATTTATTATTAATTTTATTTCATTTTCACTCATTCTCATCTCAAGTTTCATTTTCCCACCATTAATATATTTTCATTCCTTCATTCCCATTATCCATTCATTCATCCATTTTCCCTTTTATTTTCATCCACAATTCCAACCATCACCTTCATATTTCTTTTTCCCTTCCACCTCTCCCTGTTTTCCCTTCCCGTTTCCCTTTTCCAATATGGATTCCTTTGGTCACTCCACCGGAGATCTGATAGGCTTAACCACCAGTCTGTTAAATCCAAGTGATAATTTCATTGGTCGTTTCAGCACATAAGTACTGGCCACAGGAGAGCAGTAGAGAGAGGCTCTCGTGACCAAGCCAAACAAGGTGAAACGTACGTCGAGGAGAACGTCCATAGTGACGTCATCGCGGCCACGCCCCCTGTCCGGAAGCGGGCGGACGCGCACATCACTGTAGCGGGACTTTCAACAGAGGAGACTTGGACAACGCTCGCCGCCTACCTTGCGGCTGTGGTAACTAACACTAGACCACCAGGGTTTCTGGTATGCAGCGGCAACTAACAGGACACTATGTGAATCAATCCCCTGCCTAAAACACTGACCACATACCCGATCATACACCAATGTATTGCTATAATTGATATTAGCACTGTGGTAATTTTCATCAGATCACCAGGGTTTAACCAGTGTTTATATTCATTACCAATTGTGTTAAGTATTGACCGCATATCTAGTGGCAGTGATCACAGATATTAGACATCTGTGTACCATTACACCCTCCTCTGTTTTAGAACAGTGTTCTATCTGCAGTAATCACACCATACCTGCAGAAAAAAACCTGTACAATATTGTCCTATACCCGCCTATGCCTTTAAGGTTTATTTACTAGATCTAGGTATTTTACCTTGATTTTGATATATAAGTGTATTTATGGTAGCATTTTCTATTTATTAGCATCAATTATTGAATATCTGGTATTTATCATTCTCACTCTTACTATAAGGTGAATTGTACTATTTGTGAGCCAGCCTTGAGCTCCTTATCAGCACATGATTACTCATCTGGTTTCCCTTCAGGGGACCAACCATCATAGTGTCAAGTATTACATAACCATCCTTCAATCAGTTCCAAACTCTGTTTTCAATAGTTGGTATTGATTGATTTCACTCTCATCATAAGGCATTATACATTATCTATGAGCCAGCCTTGAGCTCTTTGTCATCATAATATTACCAATCTGGATTCCCTTCAGGGGGCCAGCAAGTTTACGGTTTATTATCATTGAATCACCTATGAGCCTTTTTCTGATTTTTTGATTTTCATTTATTATTTTCTCCAAATTTAAATTAAAAACCTAGATATACACACACATAGTACATATCATCCTCTAGTATTTTTATTTTTTCTGTGAGAGTTCACTATCTACAAAACCTCACCCACCACACTACACCTTCATTAAATCCATCTAATGTCATAACCAATCCTAGACACTCAGAATCATCCTGACACACCCTTGTCTGGAAATACCATTTTGAAACCATCTACGGTCTTGGTTGAGTGTTTAGTACAGAAAATAGTGCACTCTCTCTTGTCATTCATATTTCCTCTACACTGGCCCACGGCCATACTACCCTGAATACGCCCGATCCTGTCCAATCTCGGAAGCTAAGCAGGCATGGCCTGGTCAGTACTGGGAAGGAGAACCTCCTGAGAATACCAGGTGCAGTGGGCCCTTTTAAAGGAAAAATCCTATCCAACGCTTTCCATATTTCTGTTTCTGGAAAAACCCTCCCGGATCATTTATGGTTTTGATTTATGTATAGTACAGGTAATAGGAGTGTTTTTCCCCTCTTATCTCTTTCTCTACATTTCAAACAACAGGCCCACGGCCATACTATCCTGAATGCGCCCGATCTTGTCCGATCTCGGAAGCTAAGCAGGTATGGCCTGGTCAGTATCAGGAAGGGAAACCTCCTGAGAATACCAGGTGCAGTGGGCCCCTTCCTCCTTCTCAAAAGACTCCTTTTTGCCAACTCAACCTTGCTACCACATCACGCCTCTATTGAAACCTTTATTTATTTTATTTTAAGGCATGTACAGTGACCTTTCTGGATACCCTCATTTCATCAGAACTTTATGGTATCCATTAAATACATTCTTTCTGATATTTTCACCTTACTTTATTAACTTGTACCTCATTTGCTAAAAAGGTTAAACAAGTTTGCTACCCCAATTAATAGACATGAGTCTCAGAATTATTTCACATTTATTTATTTTTATTTAAGAAACAATTAAAGGTTAAGTTTTAAGTTTTATGTTATCTCATCACATATTCTACTTCACATTATACCAATTATTACAAATGAGTGCTCCCAAACAAGGGTTTTTTGTCTATTCTCTTCCTCTTAATTGTATTCTTTCGAACCTCCCCACAAAATTAACAAGTCGTCAATGTACCTAACGTACATAATGACATGATGACTATATGGATTACATAACAACAGAGGTTTCTCGATCCAACACATGAAAGCATTGGCGTACGAGGGGCCACATTGAACCCTATCGCACAGCCAACCTTCTGCAGGTAAAATTCTCCATTGAACAAAAAATAGTTCCTAGTCAGAACAAGAGTCAATAATTGTATAAACAACTGTAGAGGAGGGCCTACATAAGTGGGATTATTTTATATCAATGCTGCAACAGCAGCAACCCCTAAATCATGGGTATTTAACCCAATGACATCAGCACTACAAAACATAGTGTTGGAAGGTAAGGGGACAATGGAATTTAACCGTACTAATAAATCGTTAGTGTCTTTTAGATAAGATGAAGTCTGCTGGACACAAGGGTTAAGTAACACATCCAAATATACTGAGACAGGTTGATACAGAGATCCCCTGGCAGAAATAATAGGTCTGCCAGGGGGCTTTTGACTGTTCTTATGGAGCTTGGGCAATGTATAAAATAAAGGTACAATCGGATATTCAGTTTTCAGTGCTGTGGCCAATTCACTGGAAATCCATGACTGACCAACAGCCTGAGACAAAACATTGTCCAGCTCCAATTTGAACACCACAATAGGATCCTGTGTCAGTTTTTCATATATACAAGAATCAGATAATTGTCGGTTACATTCAGCAATATAATCTGACAGGTCCTGGACGACTAATGCCCCGCCTTGGAGGATCTTGGAGGGTATATATTGTAAGTTTGTTTGGGTTTGTACATCCCTCACGACGGGCTGCGTCGTTGGATGATGCCTTGTGATTAAAGAAGCATTGAAAAATCTCCCCAGGGGCGCCTGTTTTCCTCTCTCTCTCTCTATATATATATATATATACACACGCATAATATATATTTTCTATATTTTTTATAAAAGTTATATTATACTAACTAGCAGCAGTCCGGCAGGGACAGCCAGAACGCACCTCTTTTTAAGCGTTTTTTTTCTTTTCTTCAATGCTCGGCGCGCTGGTCCAGACACCAACCTCCTCTCTACTCTCTCCTCTTCTCTTCAGCCGCAGCGTCTCCACTCTCCAGCCGTCATATGTGCGATGTGACATCATGACGTCACACGCACAACCCGGGACTCTGGTGCGCGGAGGGAGGAAGCAGCTCAGGCTCTCACTGAGCTGCACACTATGGACAGCAGGTGACGGTGGCGCCTTCCAGTATTTAAGGTGCCCGGAGCTTGAGCTCCGCCGGAGCCACCCTCCCTACGCCCCTGAGTGTGTGGTTTACGTGGCAACGAGATCACGTCATGAGGGGCGGATCAGGCACATGCCGAGTAATCCCGGAAGGCTGTGTGACGTCCCCACAGCGCGTCCCGCTGCCGCTGACCGAGCCACGTGATCTGGCACATTGATTGGTGTTTGCACTAGATGGGATCTGTTATAAGTGGGGTAAGTCACCATGCTCTGTTCATTTGTGTCATTATGTGTTTGTATCCTGAAGACGGTGCGACAGGCACCGAAACATTGATATGAACTGTATCACTGCTTAATTACAAAGTACGCTTGAAAAATCCTCTAAGTTCTGTCCCCTCTACTTTCTATATATACAGGTGAAACTCAGAAAATTAGAATATCGTGCAAAAGTTCATTTATTTCAGTAATTCAACTTAAACGGTGAAACTAATATATTATATAGACTCATTACATGCAAAGTGAGATATTTGAAGCCTTTATTTGTTATAATTTTGACGATTGTGGCTTACAGTTTAAGAAAACCCCGAATCCAAAATCTCAGAAAATTAGAATATTACATAAAACCAGTAAAAAAGGATTTTAAATACAGAAATGTCGGCCCTCTGAAAAGTATAATCATGCATATGTACTCAGTACTTGGTTTGGGCCCGTTGCATGAATTATTGCCTCAATGCGGCGTGGCATGGATTCTATCAGTCTGTGGCTCTGCTGAGGTGTTATGGAAGACCAGGATGCTTCAATAGCGGCCTTCAGCTCTTCTGCATTGTTCGGTCTCATGTCTCATATCTTTCAAAAATAGTTGATTTGTTAAGAATCTTTTAAATCATATATTTTTTATGAAGAATTGCAAATCCCATGATGCCCAGTTATCCACTAAAATGTGGGCTTCATGCTATTACTCCACCTCCACAGCACTACATGCCACATGTAACATAGAAAGTACGATATCACCAGCAGGAATAGGATTGCAACAGTAAAAATTTCATTTTCCTTCTCTTGTCAACTTTTGTCAACTCTTCCAACAATTGTTAATCAAAACAATATAAAGCACAGAGTTTGGATTCTGTGCAGAGTTTCCAGCAAAATGGTATGGACGATCATAGCTCTCAGATAAATATTTTGCATTGAGGACAGCCGATTATCATAGGCAAACCACTGTTGTTGTTTTTTTATTGTCTTTCTTTTAATTATTAATAATCCTCACTGTCCTTCAGCTATTTCTCTTTGCGGGTAGGCTTGAAAGCTAAAAATAGCACTTAAGGATGCCAATAACAAATAAGGGGATCAGTATGAAATGCCAAGCTGCGGGCACGGTGGCTCGCCATAAGTTCTATTTTCCCTCTATGGGTGTCGTGGACACCCAAAGAGGTAGAATAGCCTGTGTCACCGGTATTCTGGCGGCGGCATTTCACCGCTAGTCAGGATCCCGGCATTGTGATCTCCAAGATCCCGACTAGCGGTATTTTCACCGCTTCCCCAAATAAGTACTAATCTAAATGTTTACGTATTTATTCAGGAATATGTTTCAAATAAGATACCAGACCAGACATACAACTATTTGGTCTCCTAACTCATTCTTTGTGATTTGCCTATGTATTACTTTACTACAGTAGCATATTTAATCAATTGAACCCCAGGTAGAGTGGAAAACATATGATTTCCTGGCAGAAGGCATGCTGGCTGTCAGTATACCGACAGCAGCATCTCGTCTGTCAGAATCCCAGCAGCGAGGCATTGTGTCACCTCATGGGCTTGCTGCGCTTCGGGCCCAAAACTCACTTTGCTCGCCACAGGTTATATTCCCACTCGGTTGGTGAAGTGGACCCACCAACCGAGTGGGAGCAACCCGCGTTTGTCGGGATTCTGGCCGGCGGCATTTCACCATGTCGGGATTCCGGTGTTGGTCTCCTGAACGCCGGGATCCCGACAGCCAGTATATTAACTGCATCCCGGTAGAGTCTATCTGTCTCATACAGATATAGCAGACAGGCTGCCACTGTATATTTTAATTCTCTGAAGTGCTGAGAGAGCATATCAAGAACTTTCAGATAATTCTAACTTCTAATGACAGTATCCAACAAGCTGTGAGCAACTACCTCTGTGAAAGATCAATGCCCCCACTGATATATCATGCATGCGGCATTGATGTTCAACCCTACAATGGAGCTCATTCACAGTTGGATGCAATTTGTGCTTGTGCTAATGTAAAATGAGCCTGGGACAAAAAGCATTTTGCAACTTACAGATGCATCCTCATACATCTAGCCTCAATACCCCATGCAGGGCAAGATGCCTGGCATGAGTGAGCCACAAGGTACCGTGCAACTCTGCCAACATCTGTCAGTTTAATGTACAAAAATGCATCTTAGTCGCAACTCAACACAACTAGGGCATACACGGAAACTGCTGATTCAATTAACACCTATATATCTGTGTGTGACTTGGCATGTGGCTACTACACAGTAGCACTCCGTCGCACACAAATATACAAGTATTGCATATTATGAAATGAATCAGCAGTCTCCTGGTGCGTCCTACTTGCATCATGACTAGGACACATTTTAAGCACACAATAAAGATGCCAAACGTCTCCTGGGACCTGGCACGCTTTGAGGTTTTTTTGATGTGCCTTCAGCAATGATGTATGAGAACACATCCACTGGCGTTTCTATAATGGGTGCAGTGTGTGCGGTGCACACGGGCCCCTGAGTCCAGAGGGAGCCCTCACCGCACCGCACCCAGCGGTCATTTTCACGGAGTTCTGCGCATGCGCAGTTTAGAAATCTCAGGGAAAATGGCTGCCGCGCCTTTTCCCGGAGATCTGCGCATGCGAAGTAGAGTCTGAGCGCTCTAGTGCTCAGACTCTCAGCACTGCCGGCAGAGAGGAAGGGGCCCGAACGGAGGAGGGGCCCGAACGGAGGAGCACCCGGGCCTCCTCCTCTCTTAAAACGCCCCTGAACACATCTGTATGCAGGGCTGGTTATCAATTGGGGGGAAGCACCCATAACTTTTGGTTAGTATTTGAGCGTTTTTACATTTGTTATTTTTATATATAATTCAAGCTAGCACAGATCCTGTTGATCTGTGCAGTGCTTGCAAACCCACCTGGTAGGATTGTGTCAGCTTTGCTATGGGTTCTAAACCTGCTTGGTAAATCTGAGCTTTCTACTCTTCTAATGGTAAAGAAACTGATGGACATTCAATGTTCTATTCTATTCTAAAGTGCGGTTTGTCAGCAGTCTTGAGATGAAATCTGGTGGATGCAATCCATCTGGTTAACTGCTGCAGAGATTTCAAACCTGCTGCTTAGTAAATTTCATCCCATGTCTTAACCAGGTTGACCAGTGAACAGATCCATTTCACTGCTCTGACTGGTCTGCAGGACCCCCATACATGTTCCAGATGTTGTGTGTGACACTAATACTCTGTGTGACAGAGCGCTTTTTGAGGAAGAGGTTGCTGGTCCGGAACCAGATGACCCTGACCCTGAGCCCTTTAAGGGTATTACTTTCAGAGATTATGTAATGAAATAACACTTCAGTTGTAACTGCAATGTAATATTATATATAAAATAATGCATAATGGTCCATTCTATCCTTGGCAGAAAAATATATAATAACTGATTTCCTAAGACATTTTTTATTGGGTATTATACTTTACACATTTATACATGCTGTATGAAAATGAGTCTATAGGGTATATTTACTAAAGCCTCTGAAACTGTCAAGTGGTCCTGATGCCAATAGCAACCATTACCAACCAGATTCTGTCTATCATTTCTCTATTGCATTCTACAATGATTGGTTTCTATGAGCAACACCACCACTTGTCTCTTTTAGATGCCTTAGTAAATATACCCCCTATGTTTTTATAAAAGATTTAGGGGGTTATTCAGTTTACAATAACCCTGTCGGGGTCGGTGCGCAGAGAGTGCGAATGCCTCTGCCTGATTGACAGGTAGAGGCGTTCACTGGGCAGGCGGGGGGCGGCAACGGAGCATTGTCGGGGGGGTCGGCTGCGTGGTGTCACATGCAGCTGCTTTGATGCGAAAAATGGTGGCTGACAGCCTGCATACGGAACCTAGCTGCACTGTTGAACAGCAGAGAGATCTCCGGCGGCCCAGGGAAGAGCATGAGGTGAAACGCTCTGCTGCAGCCTGTGCTTTCTGGCCAGAGGAGGTTGCGGGTGCACAATCCCAGAAGCCTGGGAAACATGACTACATGCAACATCGCTGAGATATGGAGGGGACACTCGGCCTACAGACCATGAATCAGGCAGTGCAGACCGTCTACAACGACCAAGGAACCGAGTGGAAAGAAGAGGGTATGGCTATGGCTGGGGGAGCTGCAGAGATCGGTAAGAGAGTGAGACCTGTGTGCTGGTTGGGGACGGGGCTGGGAGCCGCTGCTGCCGTCTGTGTGGAAGAGGGTGTGCTCTGTGTGGCATCCTCCCCTGTGGTACATGCAGCCAGGCTACTCCATGTGTACTGTGTCTGCAGGCAAGATGCGCTGGCATGGCGCTACCATGCAGGCCAGGCAGTATGGGGTGAACTGGGGACCTGGCTAGTCACAAGGTCGGTGGCACTGTGTGTGGCAGCCAGGGCAACAGCTTGCTGGATGTTGCCGGTACCGCCTCTCTCCTCTCGCTTCTCCTTGTCAATAAATGTTACATCAGCCAGCTTCGGTCGCCTTGTGTGGAGCCTGGGACGGGTGGGCTGCCACAGCACCACAGAGGAGCCGAGAGAGGAAGGGTCAATGAGCAGTCGCCCCTCACTTGCGGTTGTGCGGGTAATAGGGCTAATACATACAATTACCCCACAGCACAGTCACATTCAAGGCCTAAATAATATGTGATGCGTGTCTGTACATCCGGGTCCTGTGGTTAGAAAGACACAGACTTTAATACACTGGAGCTTCTCTGTACTAGCAGAATTATATGTAGTGTACTGTAGACTTCCGGTGAGAGGTACTAAGGGGGTCATTCTGACCCGATCGCACGCTGCAGTTTATCGCAGCGGTGCGATCGGGTCAGAACTGCGCATGCGCCGCAGTGCGTCGGCGCATGCCAGAGGGCCGAAGGACGGTGGCGTTTGGCTGCCGTTTCGTGGGCGCGGTCTGGCCAACGCAGTCGTGGCCGGACCGAACGGGGGGGGGACGGGCCGCAGTGGCTGCGTGACGTCACACGCAGCCGCTGCGAGCCAGGGAGCGATGAGTAGCTCCTGACCAGCACGCTAAAGCTGCGCTGGTCGGGAGCTATTTTTGAAGTGCAAAAGCATCGCCGCAGTGCAATGCCTTTGCACTTCTGCGGGGGGCCGGCACTGACATGCGGGGCAGGATAGCCCTGTGCTGGGCATCCCCCCGCATGTCAGTGTGAATGATCGTAGCTGTGCTAAATTTAGCACAGCTACGATCATCTCGAAATGACCCCCTATACCTTGACAAGTGATAAAGGGGAGAGTGGTAAAGCAGCAGCCAATCAGCTCCTAACTGCCATGGTACAGTCTGTGTTTGAAAAAGGACAGGAGCTGGTTGGTTGGTTGGTTGGTTGGTTGGTTGGTAGTTTATCACTCTCCACTTTATCACTTTTTTTTTCCTGGGGGGCTGCAGTCCTTAAACCCATAGGTAAAATCCGTGACTGGATGGGACCTAAGTCTATGCACAAAATGCATTTATGTTTCATATACACCTTATACAAATAGCCTGGTCATTTTATACAATATTTGTAACCATTTTAAAATTAAAAAAGTTTCTGTACGAAGAACAATCACAAAGCAAAGGCATCACTCTCTCAACCTCACTCAAAAAATAAGAATTTACTTACCGATAATTCTATTTCTCGTAGTCCGTAGTGGATGCTGGGGACTCCGTCAGGACCATGGGGAATAGCGGGCTCCGCAGGAGACAGGGCACATCTAAAAAGCTTTTTAGGTCACATGGTGTGTACTGGCTCCTCCCCCTATGACCCTCCTCCAAGCCTCAGTTAGGTACTGTGCCCGGACGAGCGTACACAATAAGGAAGGATCTTGAATCCCGGGTAAGACTCATACCAGCCACACCAATCACACCGTACAACTTGTGATCTGAACCCAGTTAACAGTATGATAACAAAACGAAGTAGCCTCCGAAAAGATGGCTCACAACAATAGTAATAACCCGATTTTTGTAACAATAACTATGTACAAGCATTGCAGACAATCCGCACTTGGGATGGGCGCCCAGCATCCACTACGGACTACGAGAAATAGAATTATCGGTAAGTAAATTCTTATTTTCTCTAACGTCCTAGTGGATGCTGGGGACTCCGTCAGGACCATGGGGATTATACCAAAGCTCCCAAACGGGCGGGAGAGTGCGGATGACTCTGCAGCACCGAATGAGAGAACTCCAGGTCCTCCTTAGCCAGAGTATCAAAATTTGTAAAATTTTACAAACGTGTTCTCCCCTGACCACGTAGCTGCTCGGCAAAGTTGTAATGCCGAGACTCCTCGGGCAGCCGCCCAGGATGAGCCCACCTTCCTTGTGGAATGGGCATCTACATATTTCGTCTGTGGCAGGCCTGCCACAGAATGTGCAAGCTGAATTGTACTACAAATCCAGCGTGCAATAGACTGCTTAGAAGCATGAGCACCCAGCTTGTTGGGTGTATACAGTATAAACAGCAAGTCAGACTTTCTGACTCCAGCCGTCCTAACTATATATATATATATATATATATATATATATATATTTTTAGGGCCCTGACCACGTCTAGTAACTTGGAGTCCTCCAAGTCCCTAGTAGCCGCAGGCACCACAAGAGGTTGTTTCAGGTGAAAACGCTGACACCCCTTCATGAAGAAACTGGAGACGAGTCCCAGTTCTGTCCTGTTCAAATGGAAAATTTTAATATGGGCTTTTGTAAGACAAAGCCGCCCATTCTGACAATCGCCTGGCCGAGGCCAGGGCTAACAACATGGTCACTTCCCATGTGAGATATTTGTCAACAGCATGGTCACTTTCCATGTGAGATATTTCAAATCCACAGATTTGAGCGGTTCAAACCAATATGATTTTAAGAAATCCCAACACTATGTTGAGATCTCACGGTGCCCCTAGGGGCACAAAAAAGCTGTATATGCAATACATCCTTTACAATCTGGACTTCAGGAACTGAAGTCAATTCTTTCTGGAAGAAAATCTACAGGGCCGAAATTTAAATGTTAATGAACCCCAATTTGAGGTCCAAAACACTCCTGTTTTCAGGAAGTGTAGAAATCGACCTAGTTGAATTTCCGTCGTGGAGCCTTCCTGGCCTCACCCACGCAACATATTTTCACCACATGTGGTGATGACGTTGTGCGGTCACCTCCTTCCTGGCTTTGACCAGGGTAGGTATGACCTCTTATGGAATGCCTTTTCCCCTCAGGATCCGGCATTCAACCGCCATGCCGTCAAACGCAGCCGCGGTAAGTCTTGGAATAGACATGGTACTTGCTGAATCAAGTCCCTTCTTAGCTCCCCAGGCCCTTAGTCCTCTGTGAGCATTTCTTGAAGTTCCGGGTACCGAGTCCCTCTTGGCCAATCCGGAGCCACTAGTATAGTTCATACTCCTCTATGTCTTATAATTCTCAATACCCTGGTTATGAGAAACAGAGGAGGGAACACATACACAGACTGGTACACCCACGGTGTTACCAGAACATCCACAGTTATCGCCTGAAGGTCTCATGACCTGGCGGAATACCTGTCCCGTTTTTGTTCGGGCGGGACGCCATCATGTCCACCTTTGGTCTTTGCCAACGGTCCACAATCATGTTGAAAAACTTCCCTATGAAGTTTCCACTCTCCCGGGTGGAGGTCATGCCTGCTGAGGAAGTCTGCTTCCCAGTCGTCCACTCCCGGAAAGAACACTGCTGACAGTGCTATCACATGATTTTCCGCCTAGCGAAAAATCCTTGCAGTTTTCACTGCCCTCCTGCTTCTTGTGCCGCCCTTCTGTTTACGTGGGCGACTGCCGTGATGTTATCCCACTGGATCAATACCGGCTGACCTTGAAGCAGAGGTCTAGCTAAGTTTAGAGCATTATAAATTTGCTCTAAGCTTATTTATGCGGAGAGAATTCTCCAGACTTAATCACACTTCCCTGGAAATTTTTTTTTTTTTTTTTTCCTGTGTGACTGTTCCCCAGCCTCTCAGGCTGGCCTCCGTGGTCACCGGCATCCAATCCTGAATGCCGAATCTGCGGCCCTCTAGAAGATGAGCACTCTGTAATCACCACAGGAGAGACACCCTTTTCCTTGGATATAGGGTTATCCGCTGATGCATCTGAGGATGCGATCCGGACCATTTGTCCAGCAGATCCCACTGAAGAGTTCTTGCGGGAAATCTGCCGAATGGAATTGCTTCGTAATAAGCCACCATTTTTACCAGGACTCTTGTGCAATGATGCACTGACACTTTTCCTGGTTTTAGGAGGATCCCGATTAGCTCGGATAACTCCCTGGTTTTCTCCACTGGGAGAAACACGTTTTTCTGGACTGTGTCCAGAATCTTCCCTAGGAACAGTAGACGTGTCGTCGGAAAAAGCTGCGATTTTGGAATATTTAGAATCCACTCGTGCTGTCGTAGAACTACTTAAGATAGTGCTACTCCGACCTCCAACTGTTCTCTGGACCTTGCCCTTATCAGGAAAGCGTCCATGTTTCTTTTAAGAAAAATCATCATTCCGGCCATTACCTTGGTAAAGACCCGGGGCGCCGTGGACCATCCAAACGGCAGCGTCTGAACTGATAGTGACAGTTCTGTACCAGGAACCTGAAGTACCCTTGGTGAGAAGGGCAAATTTGGACCTGTAGGTAAACGTCCCTGATATCCAGTGACATCATATCGTCCCCTTCTTCCTGGTTCGCTATCACTGCTCCGAGTGACTCCATCTTGATTTGAACGCTTGTATGTAAGTGTTCAAATATTTCAGATCTCACCGAGCCGGTTGGCTTCAGTACCACAATATAGTGTGGAATACTACCCCCTTCCTTGTTGTAAGAAGGGTACTTTGATTATCACCTGCTGGGAATACAGCCTGTGAATTGTGTGAGGGGGAGACGTCTCGAATTTCCAATGTACACCTGGGATATTACATGTAGGATCCCGGAGTTCCCTTGCGAGTGTTGCTGAAACTCTTGAGATGACCCCCTACCGCACCTGAGTCCGCTTGTACGGCCCCAGCGTTATGCTGCGGACTTGGCAGAAGCCGTGAGGAGCTTCTGTTCCTGGGAATGAGCTGCTTGCTGCAGTCTTCTTCCCTTTCCTCTCCCCCTGGGCAGATATGACTGGCCTTCGCCCGCCTGCCCGTATGGGGACGAAAGGACTGAGACTGAAAAGACTGTGTCCTTTTCTGCCAATATGTGACTCGGGGTAACAAAAGGTGGATTTTTCAGCTGTTGCCATGGCCACCAGGTCCAATGGACCGCCCCTTTATACGGCAATACTTCCATATGCCGTCTGGAATCTGCCTCACCTGACCACTGTCGTGTCTTCGTCTGGCAGATATGTACATCACATTTACTCTTTGATGCCAGAATGCAAATATGCCTCTGCGCATCACACATATATAGAAATGCATCCCTAAAATGCTCTATAGACAATAAAATCCTGTCCCTGTCAAGGGTATCAAAATTTTCAGTCAGGAAATCCGACCAAGCCCCCTCAGCGCTGCACATCCAGGCTGAGGCGATTGCTGGTCGTAGTATAACACCAGTATGTGTGTATATACTGTTATGATATTTTTCAGCTTCCTTTCAGCTGGCTCCTTGAGGGCGGCCGTATCTGGAAACGGTAACGCCATGTTTTTTATATGCGTGTGAGCGCCTTGTCCACCCTAAGGTGTGTTTTCCAACTCGCCCTTACTACTGGCGGGAAAAAGGGTATACCGCCCATAACTTTCTGTCGGAGGAACCCCACGTATCATCACACACTTCATTTAATTTATCTGATTCAGGCAAAACTACAAGTAGTTTATTCCCACCCTACAAAATACCCTTATTTGTGGTACTTGTGGTATCAGAAATACGTAACACCTCCTTTATTGCCCTTAACATGTAACTTGTGGCCCTAAAGGAAAAATACGTTTGTTTCTTCACCGTCGACACTGGGGTCAGTGTCCGTGTCAGTGTCTGTCGACCGACTGAGGTAAATGGGCGTTTTTACAAGCCCCTGACGGTGTCTGAGACGCCTGGACCGATACTAATTTGTCCGCCGGCTGTCTCATGTCGTCAACCGGCTTGCAGCGTGTTGACATTATCACGTAATTCCATAAGTAAGCCATCCATTCTGGTGTCGACTCCCTAGAGAGTGACATCACCATTACAGGCAATTTTCTCCGTCTCCTCACCAACATTTTCCTCATACATGTCGACACACACGTACCGACCTACAGCACACACATACAGGGAATGCTCTGATAGAGGACAGGACCCACTAGCCCTTTGGGGAGACAGAGGGAGAGTTTGCCAGCACACACCAAAAGCGCCATAATGTATATAACAACCCTAGAAGGTGTTGTTTCTATATATGGGCTCTTAATATATAATTATATCGCCAATTTATGCCCCCCTTCTCTTTAACCCTGTTTCTGTAGTGCAGGGGAGAGTGGGAGCCTTCCTCACCAGCGGAGCTGGTCAGGAAAATGGCGCTGAGTGCTGAGGAGAATAAGCTCCGCCCCTTTCACGGCGGGCTTTTCTCCCGGTTATTAGGAAAACTGGCCTGGGTTAAATACATACATATAGCCTTAATGGCTATATGTGATGTATTTATTTGCCAAATAGGTATTTATATTGCTGCCCAGGGCGCCCCCAGCAGCGCCCTGCACCCTCCGTGACCGTGTCAGTGAGCCGTGTAGCAACAATGGCGCACAGCTGCAGTGCTGTGCGCTACCTCTCTGAAGACTGTGAAGTCTTCTGCCGCCTGTTTCCGGACCTCCGTTCCGCCGTCTTTCTTCAGCGTCTGTAAGGGGGATCGGCGGCGCGGCTCCGGGACGAACCCCAGGCTGACCTGTGTTCCGACTCCCTCTGGAGCTCAGTGTCCAGTAGCCTAAAACTTCAATCCTCCTGCACGCAGGTGAGTTGCAAGTCTCTCCCCTAAGTCCCTCGTTGCAGTGATCCTGTCGCCAGCAGGAATCACTGATTAGAAACCTAAAAAAAAACTTTACTAAACAGCTCCTTAAGAGAGCCATCCAGTTTGCACCCTTCTCGGACGGGCACAAAAACCTAACTGAGGCTTGGAGGAGGGTCATAGGGGGAGGAGCCAGTACACACCATGTGACCTAAAAAGCTTTTTAGATGTGCCCTGTCTCCTGCGGAGCCCGCTATTCCCCATGGTCCTGACGGAGTCCCCAGCATCCACTAGGACGTTAGAGAAAGTATAGTTTTTCAGGACTGGAGAGGGGAGGAGTCAAGATCCGTCCCTGCACAAGCCCCTATTGGGAAGATTGATCAAATCTTGGAGATAAAGTACCAGCCAAGCAGCTCCTAGCCTCCATGTTACTGGCTATGTTTGAATTATGATAGGAACTGATTGGTTTGTACTACATCTTTCGCCGCTATCATCTCTCTCAATAGATACCTCTCCTCATCCCTTTGCATAAACGAAAGTAGTAATACTAATAATGCGCAGTTGGTATTGCCGCCCGTCAGCCTGAGGGGGCGCTGTCGCTGTGAGAGCGGGTGACCGCTGCCAACTCCCTGCTATCGCCCCCTCTGGCGTACTACGGTACTGCAGTTATCGGGCTAGGCACAGCACCGGCCTCCTGTGCGCTAGGTTACTACTCCCCAACCATACTGCGTTAGTTACGTCATTACGTATCCGACCCGGAAGCGTAACGTCTGTGCAAAGGTTTTACACCTTACCCACAATCCTTTTCTCCTTCCTTTTCGACATTGGCCCTGGGAGAGTGAGTATCGCGTCGGAGCCGGCCTGTCCCTGTATCGTCCGCCATCCGTCCGCCCGGCTGCCAGCACTGCCCCCGGTGCCCGGCACCTGCTCCGTGCCCTTCCCACCGATCAGCCGGGGGCTGTATTGGCAGGCTGGCTGCAGGGGCAGTGTGTGCGGGGCGGCTGCTGGCGGTGCCGGGGAGAGATGACAGCCAGAGGCAGACACACGGGGGCTGTCCTGTGTCCTGCTACTTCTGTTTGGGGCCGGGGCGGCTGCGGCATAGCACTGTGTGTGCCGGGTGCCCGCTGCATGTCTCATCGCTGCTGTGTTTCTCTCCATAGAGATGGCGCCAGCCAAGAAAGGAGGCGAGAAGAAGAAGGGCCGCTCGGCCATCAACGAGGTGGTAACTAGGGAATACACCATCAATATTCACAAACGGATCCATGGAATGTAAGTGCTGATAATGTTACATAGCCATGCACGCCTGAATTCGCGCAATCGCAGTATGCCTGTACCAAGGCTGTTGGCTGGGGAATCCAATTGCGGGCGAAGATGGCGAGCTGCCATTGCAGCTGCGTTGAAATGCATCTCTCACACTTTGCAGCCCGCTCTCACCCTGAATTCACGCAATATTGTACACACTCCCACGGGCCTGCAAACAAAATTGTGCGAGTCCGAAATGCTGAAAACTGCTGCTGATGCTGCATTAACTCGCAGGTGCCAGAGCTTTGTCCACCGTTGGGTCCCCTCCTAGTTTGGTAAGCCTAACGTGTGGCATATGAAGTGATTCTAGCACCGTAGGTAGTGTGCACACTGGTGCTGATACACACGGGTGTAGTACTGCTGACCGGCGGTCAGAAGACCGCCGGTCAGCTTACCGACGCTGGGATCCCGGCAGCATACCGACGCCGGGATCCCGGCGGGGAGGGGCGAGTGCAGCAAGCCCCTTGCGGGCTCGGTACGTGGCATGCCGACCATCGGGATAGTGAGCCGTCGGGCTGGTGGAGGTCATGTAACTGTTGGTCAGCTGACCAGTGGTCACATGAATACCACCCGATACACACTGATCTATGTGTCTGTCAGTGTAATCTAAAGTAAAACGTAATTAAGTGTTCATTGTTCTTGGTTGAGCGCTCCCTTACTATGGCGTAACTGGTGTAGACAGGGTCTTTTGTATCGTGTTTAAAATTGCTATGTTTGTGTTTACTTTTTCAGTGGCTTCAAAAAGCGAGCTCCTCGTGCTCTGAAGGAGATCCGTAAGTTTGCAATGAAAGAGATGCGAACCCCTGATGTACGCATAGACACAAGGTTGAACAAAGCTGTTTGGGCCAAAGGAGTGAGGTGAGTGGTTTTACTTTCTGTACCTGTTGTAGTATGTGTAGTGGGACTGGCCTCATACATGGAGGGTTTGGATGGGTGGTTTTTTGTTTTTTTTTTACAAGTGCCTGGAGCTTTCTCCAGTTTGGCAGCACACCATGTCTCTGTGCTGGCAGAATGATCTCTTTGCTATGGACAAAGGGTATTTATTGGTCACTTATACTGTGTACATAAAGGCCATTGTGAGTCTATTATGGCAGTTTGTATTATCCATGTCATCCCCTTCATCTGCTTTTGTGACTGTGGCAGGCAAACAATTTTTGAACATTTGACACTGCAAGCAACCACCGATTACACCAACCTGGCCATGTAAATATCTGCTTCTGTACATACATTCTTTTTCAGCAATCTCTTGAAAATCTGAAGCACAGAGTTCCTTTCTAGTTTAGTAAAACAAGCTAATGACTTATGGATCAAGCATTAAGTATCAGAATGGCCAAACCGCAGCATTACAGCTTTACATTTGTTTCCAACCCAGGGCACTAGCAGAGGTGACATTGGTGATGTAGAAGGGAAATTAGATTGTCACTGTTTACTAGACTTCACCATTACAGTCCATGGGCCGGATTCAAATATTCTGTCCCCCCTCCCGTCCCCTATCGCGCCCGCTGGCGATACTCTAATGTTACTGCTGACGAGCGTGACAACTCCATTTCAGCGAGTAGCGAGCTGAATTGCATGTAAAGAGACCCGTTTGGGTGCCCAAACAGGTCTCTTAATGATCGCGCCCATAACTTTAGTCGGGTTTAGGCGCTTGACACGCCTAAACCAGACTGGAATCGGCGCAATAGTGGGGCACATTTGAATATCACCCCGCTATCTCCCGTCACTTTAGATGGGAGATAGCGGGTGCGATATCATTTGAATCCGGTCCCATGTGTTGTGGATATCCATGCTTGAGCACAAGTGACTTAATTAGTACCCAAAATCCAGAAATATTATCATCCTGCACAGGACAAATCTGCATATAAAGTGATGGTTTGAAGCAGCATGTCCAACATAACATAAATAAGGTTAGCTGGAGGGGTTTCCAGGAATCAGATACCAGGTACTCTAAGGAATGTGGCTAAGGAGACACATGGAAGTTGAAGGAAGATTTAGTTCATAATAGGAGAATGTGGGGGATCAATACTTATATTACATAGGTCTTTTGGACTCTTAATACCTGATTGCACTGATTGTAATTTTAATGCGCCTGCCCTGCGCATCCTCTAATAATTTGACAGTTACTTTACCAGTGATTACCACCACGAGACACTTCTTTTTTTTTTTTTTTTTTTTTTTTTTTTTCTATATTCAGGAAAATGTTTTACATACAAGAAATGAGGTCACTTTGACCGTTTATAATTCGTTGCATCGAAAATTCACTTTAAGGAAAGAATAAATGTTATGTTTTAACTGAATTTAATTATTATGACATTATAAAAAATCAACCACAGAGGAATCGCCTTCTGTGGTTGATCTTTCAATCCATATTTTTTGAGGGCTTAATTAGTACCTCAGTCAATTGGATTTCACACATCTGATCTCAAGCATGGATAACCTTCTAACCTGGACTGTAATGGCAACGTTTGGGAAACTGGACTTTTAGTTTCACTGTGCCAGAGACTTTGTTGCCCGATTAAAATTTTGATTGTACGGTGCTGCAGCATATATGTGGGTGATGTAGAAGTAAATAAAATGAAACCTTTTTTTTTTTAAATGGATTCCTTACCAAACGTAGTCATGAAGTGGATGAAAGCATATTTGCTGCAGGCGCATCTATTCACGGCCACACGTCTCGAAATACAGATGTTGAAATGGAACTGAGCTGTTAATACTATCAATCATTTGTTGTACATAAACGATTTGTGAAATTGGTTCCATTGCTGCTGCTCAGCACTGGGGCCAAGCTGGCCAGGGCATTATGGGGCATATTCAGTTTTTTCTCTGTGCTGCCTCACTGAGTTAGCTGCGGGAGCCCTGCACACTAATTGCCTGAGGCAGGATTTTTCACCTCTCTCAGATTCTGCATTTTAGTGCCCGGGAAACACATTAAATCCACATTTTATGTGGACTCAATGGGGTCAATTAAATGCAGTGTTAATAGCGCTGGAAAGGAGGTCCTGGAGCTATTTAATTAGCTGTGCTATTAAGCACAACCAGAAGATTTCTGTTTGCATCCCTCCTGAGCTGCAGGCAGAAATCTGAATAAACTAGTGCCGCGATGCAGTTTCCTGCAGTTAGCGTGGCGCAAACGCATTACAGCAGGCACTTAAGTCAGAGAATGTCTGTTCTCTCGACTTAACACCCGGCTTAAGGCGCGAGAACTGGCATGTCCTGACTAACGATGTGGCAAGTTGAAGAGCTCTAGAACCACCTCCTTGGCGCTATTCACATTCCGGTTAATTGAATTGACTCCAATGAGTTAGTGGCCATTAACCCAGTAACTACTATGTGGGGGGAAAGTATTCTGTCTAAAGCTGTGTAATAAGTAGGCACTATATAATTAGAAAACAAAGGTTAACAATTCATGTGATTGTTCAAATGCTTTGATTGTTATGTGCAAAATAGAATCTGTCTAAAAATACTTGTTAGTAACGCAATTGTTTTGCCTCATGGTATTTGTATAATGTAACGCTATTTATTTTTGTACAGGAATGTTCCATACCGCATACGTGTGCGTCTTTCCAGAAAGCGCAATGAGGATGAAGATTCCCCGAATAAACTCTACACATTGGTCACATATGTGCCAGTTACAACATACAAAGGTACTATATGGTTTGACTAATGATTTACGAATGATATACCTATGTTTCAGTCCTATGCAATTAATTGCACCTGTACATAGATGGAATCTCTGGTTTGTTGCTGACTGGTTGTAAGTTGCTTCTTTTGCATGTTAGGTATTGCACACAGTTGTTAAATGTTCTGTGCTGCTTTTTGGTTACTGTACATGTGCTGGTGTTGTGGTTTCAAAGTAGAGGGAGAAATGTGCTATGGATGGGTCACGTTTTTGTGTGGCTTGTTTGAAGCAGAAAAGGACGTATTATTTGGTGCAATGTAATGGTAGATGCTGCAGGTTTTACAATCCTACTTTTAAGCTACAGTGAATAGGCAACATGGTAATGTGAAAATCTCCAAATCACAAACTGCATTTTACCATTACGCTTTCTACAAGAAAAAAATGCTTCTTTACATGTTAAATACCTTCTATTGAGAAGAATACAAACTTATAGCCTTATGTGCATAGTGTGGGGTTTTTTTTTTGGTTTTTTTTATTATCCTTTTTAAGAATGCCTGTCACTTGTTCAGAGTTACACTTTCAGTTCTGGAAGTATCTTGGGGTATTTATGGGGAATTTTAGTTCAGCACAATGACTGCGAAGTCCCTCTGAACTGGTCAGGTGAAGGTACGCAGAGGTGCTCAGGAAAACTTGTTATGTTTGGGCACTTTGCTGAGAATGTGGGGGAAGATGTAATAAGCAGTGAAGAAGTGAGCCAGTGGAGAAGTTGCTCATGTCAACCAATCAGCATTGAAGTAACATTTATAATTTGCATATTATAAAATTATACAGAGCTGCTGATTGGTTGCCATGGGCAACTTCTCTACTAGCTCACTACTCTCTTTTCACTGTTTAGTACATTTCCCCCATGGTCTCCCTTTAGATGCGGTTTACATACCTGTGACTTCAAGTACGTTATAGACTTGAGCCAAAAAGGGGATGTTGTATCCCTTGGATATGCAGGCTGATAATTACGTGCTGCCTTTTTGTGGGGAGTCTTATGTTTTCTAAATTATACATTTTAAAAAGAGAATATTGACCTTACAAGAGTGACTATTGGGCCCTAATCTCTAGAGCTGTGTTTCTCATTCTCTGTCCTCAGGATGCCTGACAGTTAACATTTTCAGTCCCCCATATAGGTGGTGCAGTTATGCGTAACTGGCACATTTCAAAGGACCTCCTAGGTGGTCTACAAAACTCAGCTATAAGGGGCACTGAGGGCTGAGCCTGAGAAACACTGGCCTACAGGCTGAAAAGTTGGGACAATATCATCCAGTATAAAAACCTTGCATATTTGTAACCTAATTTATTTCAGCTCTGTTCATTTTTTTCATGTGGTATGATGCTAAAGCTGCTTATGAATATAGTGTACACCTTTTAATTAAATGTTTATATTCATGCTAATCACATTAATGCATCACATCTATTTTCATTTTCAGGTCTACAGACCGTTAACGTTGATGAAAACTAATTCTTCATTGTTGAATTAAAAAGTAAAACTGAACAGCCTTCTGTGTTTGTGTTTTTTTTTTTTTTTCCCAATTTACATTTGATATAAAATAAGTACGTTAAATTAAAACTGCACCTGAATACTGCAGCTTTAAATGAGAATTGGTGACACTTCATATCTTGTATAATTAGACTATAAAGAGTAAACTTCATACAACATTATAACTTGTATCCTTGATGTGATTCAAGTATGAGATACACCGTTCAGTAATTTATATTGAGTGGTATATATCACAATTGAATAACCCAGAAGATGCCGTTTACAGTTCTGAGTGAAAATTACCACAAGGTTGCCAGAGCAAGTCCCGCTGACTCTTCCAAAAATTTACGTTGTTAATCTAAAAATGGTAAACCCAGACTGACCGGCACACGCTCGTTCAGGATCCAGACGCTGGTCTTGTGACCCTATTTGGGATGCTAGCGTTGGTGGCATTCTGGCAACATTATTTTGACTGCAGAGATCCTGACCGGATTCCATTTGTACCAATACTGAGGATACAGATGTTGGACAGATCATCACGTAAGAGTAAAGGGCCCTACACACATAAAGATATGAACGATCTAGCTCATTAATGAACGAGATACCGTTCACATCTTTGTGTGTAGGCACCATACCTGCTGGCCAATATGGACAATCTCGTCCATATTAGCATGCAGGGCTATGGAGCCAGGTGACGGGGAGTGAAAAAACTTCACTCCAGCTGCCGGGTCGCCTGTCTGGCAGCTCGATGGCCAGTCGCCGAGTGTGTAGGGCCCATAACATACAAATCCATAAAATCACAAAACTCTGTTAAGCATTGTTAATTTGGAGAGGATATGTGTAAAAGACATCTCTTTCGCTTCGATGTCCAGAAACCCAGCACTGGCACATCTTTAATGAAAGGTAAATGGGGAAAAAAATAGAAATTACCATGTACAGCTTATTTAATATTCCCTATGGTTTAGCAAGTGGTAATCTTGTGTTTGGTGTACAGGTAGTATTTTATTAGTTGGCTATTTTCTCTCGGAGATGCCACGTCATTCATAAGATAACTTGTATGCAGGGGTAAAATGTTTTTTTTGTTGCTAACCCTGCAATTTTTCCAATGTCACCTGTTATTCTATACTATGACCACAACATTACAGTGTTATTAATTTTTCTTCAATATATTGAGGAAATCCTACAGGGGCTCACTTAGAGGTGGACATATTTGTGCTCAGAATGTAGAGAAAAGATGTACATTTCTGTGCGTGTATTTAAGTGAACATATTTTTCTCTGACGTCCTAGTGGATGCTGGGGACTCCGTCAGGACCATGGGGAATAGCGGCTCCGCAGGAGACAGGGCACAAAATTTAAAAGTTTGACCACTAGGTGGTGTGTACTGGCTCCTCCCCCTATGACCCTCCTCCAAGCCTCAGTTAGGTTTTTGTGCCCGTCCGAGCAGGGTGCAATCTAGGTGGCTCTCATAAAGAGCTGCTTGGAGTAAAAGTTTTGATAGTTTTATTATTTTCAGTGAGTCCTGCTGGCAACAGGCTCACTGCAACGAGGGACCTAGGGGAGAAGAAGTGAACTCACCTGCGTGCAGGATGGATTTGCTTCTTAGGCTACTGGACACTAGCTCCAGAGGGACGATCACAGGTACAGCCTGGATGGGTCACCGGAGCCGCGCCGCCGACCCCCTTGCAGATGCCGAAGTAAGAAGAGGTCCAGAAACCGGCGGCTGAAGGCTTTTCAGTCTTCATGAGGTAGCGCACAGCACTGCAGCTGTGCGCCATTGCGCTCAGGCACACTTCACACCGGCGGTCACTGAGGGTGCAGGGCGCTGGGGGGGGCGCCCTGGGCAGCAATGTTAATACCTTTCTGGCTAAGAAGAATACATCACATATAGTCCATGAGGCTATATGGATGTATTTCACCCCTGCCAGGTCTCAGAAAAACCGGGAGAAGAGCCCGCCGGAATAGGGGGCGGGGCCTATCTCCTCAGCACACAGCACCATTTTCCTACACAGCTCCGCTGCTAGGAAGGCTCCCAGGCTCTCCCCTGCACTGCACTACAGAAACAGGGTAAAAAACAGAGAGGGGGGGCATTTTTTGGCGATATTATATATATTTAAGCAGCTATAAGGAAACAACACTTATATAAGGTTGTTCCTATATAATTATAGCGCTTTGGTGTGTGCTGGCAAACTCTCCCTCTGTCTCCCCAAAGGGCTAGTGGGGTCCTGTCTTCTATCAGAGCATTCCCTGTGTGTCGGTACGTGTGTGTCGACATGTATGAGGACGATGTTGGTGTGGAGGCGGAGCAATTGCCGGTAATGGTGATGTCACCCCCTAGGGAGTCGACACCGGAATGGATGGCTTTGTTTATGGAATTACGTGATAATGTCAGCACGCTGCAATAGTCGGTTGACGACATGAGACGACCGGCAAACCAGTTAGTACCTGTACAGGCGTCTCAAACACCGTCAGGGGCTGTAAAACGCCCTTTGCCTCAGTCGGTCGACACAGACACGGACACCGAATCTAGTGTCGACGGTGAAGAAACGAACGTATTTTCCAGTAGGGCCACACGTTATATGATCACGGCAATGAAGGAGGCTTTGCATATCTCTGATACTGCAAGTACCACAAAAAGGGGTATTATGTGGGGTCTGAAAAAACTACCTGTAGTTTTTCCTGAATCGGAGGAATTGAATGACGTGTGTGATGAAGCGTGGGTTACCCCTGATAAAAAACTGCTAATTTCAAAGAAGTTATTGGTGTTATACCCTTTCCCGCCAGAGGTTAGGGCGCGCTGGGAAACACCCCCTAGGGTGGACAAGGCGCTCACACGTTTATCCAAACAAGTGGCGTTACAGTCTCCTGATACGGCCGCCCTCAAGGATCCAGCTGATAGGAGGCTGGAAAATATTCTAAAAAGTATATACACACATACTGGTGTTATACTGCGACCAGCAATCGCCTCAGCCTGGATGTGCAGTGCTGGGGTGGCTTGGTCGGATTCCCTGACTGAAAATATTGATACCCTGGATAGGGACAGTATTTTATTGACTATAGAGCAATTAAAGGATGCATTCCTTTTATATGCGAGATGCACAGAGGGATATCTGCACTCTGGCATCAAGAGTAAGTGCGATGTCCATATCTGCCAGAAGAAGTCTATGGACACGACAGTGGTCAGGCGATGCGGATTCCAAACGGCATATGGAAGTATTGCCGTATAAAGGGGAGGAATTATTTGGGGTCGGTCTATCGGATTTGGTAGCCACGGCAACAGCCGGGAAGTCCACCTTTTTACCTCAAGTCCCCTCCCAGCAGAAAAAGACGCAGTCTTTTCAGCCGCAGTCCTTTCGTTCCTATAAGAACAAGCGAGCAAAAGGACATTCATATTTGCCCCGAGGCAAAGGAAAGGGTAAGAGACTGCAGCAAGCAGCCCCTTCCCAGGAGCAGAAGTCCTCCCCGGCTTCTGCAAAGGCCTCAGCATGACGCTGGGACCTTACAAGCGGACTCGGGGGCGGTGGGGGGTCGCCTCAAGAATTTCAGCGCACAGTGGGCTCACTCGCAGGTGGACCCCTGGATCCTGCAGGTAGTATCTCGGGGTTACAGGTTGGAATTCGAGAAGTCTCCCCCTCGCCGGTTCCTAAAATCTGCTTTGCCAACGTCTCCCTCAGACAGGGCGACGGTATTGGAAGCCATTCACAAGCTGTATTCTCAGCAGGTGATAATCAAGGTACCCCTTCTACAACAGGAAAAGGGGTATTACTCCACGCTATTTGTGGTACCGAAGCCGGACGGCTCGGTAAGACCTATTCTAAAAGAGAAGGCGTATTAATTATCCCTTACTTGGACGATCTCCTGATAAGGGCAAGATCCAGAGAACAGCTGGAGGTCGGAGTAGCACTAACTCAAGTAGTGCTCCAACAGCACGGGTGGATTCTGAATTTTCCAAAATCCCAACTGATCCCGACGACACGTCTGCTGTTCCTAGGGATGATTCTGGACACTGTTCAGAAAAAGGTATTTCTTCCGGAGGAGAAAGCCAGGGAGTTATCCGAACTCGTCAGGAACCTCCTAAAACCAGGGACAGTGCCTGTGCATCAATGCACAAGAGTCCTGGGAAAAATGGTGGCTTCTTACGAAGCGATTCCATTCGGCAGATTCCATGCACGAATTTTTCAGTGGGATCTGCTAGACAAATGGTCCGGATCGCATCTGCAGATGCATCAGCGGATAAAATTGTCGACAAGGACAAGGGTCTCTCTGCTATGGTGGTTGCAGAGTGCTCATCTGTTAGAGGGCCGCAGATTCGGCATACAGAACTGGGTCCTAGTGACCACGGATGCCAGCCTGAGAGGCTGGGGAGCGGTCACACAAGGAAGAAACTTCCAGGGCGTGTGGTCAAGCCTGGAAACGTCTCTTCACATAAATATACTGGAACTAAGAGCAATCTACAATGCTCTAAGCCTGGCAAAACCTCTGCTTCAGGGTCAGCCGGTGTTGATCCAGTCGGACAACATCACGGCAGTCGCCCACGTAAACAGACAGGGCGGCACAAGAAGCAGGAGGGCAATGGCAGAAGCTGCAAGGATTCTTCGCTGGGCGGAAAATCATGTGATAGCACTGTCAGCAGTGTTCATCCCGGGAGTGGACAACTGGGAAGCAGACTTCCTCAGCAGACACGATCTTCACCCGGGAGAGTGGGGACTTCATCCAGAAGTCTTCCACATGATTGTAGTCCATTGGGAAAGACCAATGGTGGACATGATGGCGTCCCGCCTCAACAAAAAACTGGACAGGTATTGCGCCAGGTCAAGAGACCCTCAGGCAATAGCTGTGGACGCTCTGGTAACACCATGGGTGTACCAGTCAGTGTATGTGTTCCCTCCTCTGCCTCTCATACCCAAGGTACTGAGAATTATACGGCAAAGGGGAGTAAGAACGATACTAGTGGCTCCGGACTGGCCAAGAAGGACTTGGTACCCGGAACTTCAGGAGATGCTCACGGAAGATCCGTGGCCTCTACCTCTAAGAAGGGATCTGCTTCAGCAGGGACCGTGTCTATTCCAAGACTTACCGCGGCTGCGTTTGACGGCATGGCGGTTGAACGCCGGATCCTAAGGGAAAAAGGCATTCCGGAAGAGGTCATCCCTACCCTGGTCAAAGCCAGGAAGGAGGTGACTGCACAACATTATCACCGCATTTGGAGAAAATATGTTGCATGGTGTGAGGCCAGGAAGGCCCCGACAGAGGAATTTCAACTGGGTCGATTCCTACATTTCCTGCAAACAGGATTATCTATGGGCCTCAAATTAGGGTCCATTAAGGTTCAAATTTCGGCCCTGTCGATTTTCTTCCAGAAAGAATTGGCTTCAGTACCTGAAGTCCAGACTTTTGTAAAAGGAGTACTACATATACAGCCCCCGGTTGTGCCCCCAGTGGCACCGTGGGATCTCAATGTAGTTTTGGATTTTCTCAAATACCATTGGTTTGAGCCACTCAAATCGGTAGATTTGAAATATCTTACATGGAAAGTAACCATGCTACTGGCCCTGGCTTCAGCCAGGAGAGTGTCGGAATTGGCGGCTTTATCGTATAAAAGCCCATATCTGATTTTCCATTCGGACAGGGCAGAATTGAGGACGTGTCCTCATTTTCTGCCTAAGGTGGTATCAGCGTTTCACCTGAACCAGCCTATTGTGGTGCCTGCGGCTACTAGCGATTTGGAGGATTCCAAGTTGCTGGACGTTGTCAGAGCATTGAAAATATATATTTCAAGGACGTCTGGAGTCAGAAAATCTGACTCGCTGTTTATACTGTATGCACCCAACAAGCTGGGTGCTCCTGCTTCTAAGCAGACGATTGCTCGTTGGATTTGTAGCACAATTCAACTGGCACATTCTGTGGCAGGCCTGCCACAGCCTAAATCTGTCAATGCCCACTCCACAAGGAAGGTGGGCTCATCTGGGGCGGCTGCCCGAGGGGTCTCGGCATTACAACTCTGCCGAGCAGCTACGTGGTCAGGGGAGAACACGTTTGTAAAATTCTACAAATTTGATACCCTGGCTAAGGAGGACCTGGAGTTCTCTCATTCGGTGCTGCAGAGTCATCCGCACTCTCCCGCCCGTTTGGGAGCTTTGGTATAATCCCCATGGTCCTGACGGAGTCCCCAGCATCCACTAGGACGTCAGAGAAAATAAGAATTTACTCACCGGTAATTCTATTTCTCGTAGTCCGTAGTGGATGCTGGGCGCCCATCCCAAGTGCGGATTGTCTGCAATACTTAGGCAATAACTATGTACAACTAAAGGGTTATTGTTGAGCCATCTGTTGAGAGGCTCAGTTATATTTCATACTGTTAACTGGGTATAGTATCACGAGTTATACGGTGTGATTGGTGTGGCTGGTATGAGTCTTACCCGGGATTCAAAATCCTTCCTATTTGTGTCAGCTCTTCCGAGCACAGTATCCTAACTGAGGTCTGGAGGAGAGTCTTAGTGGGAGGAGCCAGTGCACACCAGGTAGGCCTAAAGCTTTCTTTAGTTGTGCCCAGTCTCCTGCGGAGCCGCTAATCCCCATGGTCCTTACGGAATCCCAGCATCCACTACGGACTACGAGAAATAGATTTACCGGTGAGTAAAATCTTATTTTCTCTGACGTCCTAGTGGATGCTGGGAACTCCGTAAGGACCATGGGGAATAGACGGGCTCCGCAGGAGACTGGGCACTCTAAAAGAAAGATTAGGTACTATCTGGTGTACACTGGCTTCTCCCTCTATGCCCCTCCTCCAGACCTCAGTTAGAATCTGTGCCCGGCCAGAGCTGGGTGCTCCTAGTGGGCTCTCCTGAGCTTGCTAGAAAGAAAGTATTTGTTAGGTTTTTTATTTTCAGTGAGATCTGCTGGCAACAGACTCACTGCTACGTGGGACTGAGGGGAGAGAAGCAAACCTACCTGCTTGCAGCTAGCTTGTGCTTCTTAGGCTACTGGACACCATTAGCTCCAGAGGGTTCGAACACAGGGCCTGACCTCGATCGTCCGTTCCCGGAGCCGCGCCGCCGTCCCCCTTGCAGTGCCAGAAGACAGTAGAGAAGCGATGAAATCGGCGGCAGAAGACTCCTGTCTTCATTAAGGTAGCGCACAACACCGCAGCTGTGCGCCATTGCTCCCACAGTACACCACACACTCCGGTCACTGTAGGGTGCAGGGCCCTGGGCAGCAATAAAAATACCTTTGGCATAAAAATACACATAATACAGTCCGTGACTGTATATGTGTAAAACCCCCGCCATTTTTGGTCAGAAACAGGACAGAAGGCCGCCGCTGAGGGGGCGGGGCCTTCTTCAGCACACCAGCGCCATTTTCTCTTCACAGCTCCGCTGGAAGAAAGCTCCCCAGGCTCTCCCCTGCAGTATCCTGGTACACAAAGGGTGAAAAGAGGGGGGGGGGCACATAAATTTAGGTGCAAAAATTGTATATACAGCAGCTACTGGGTAAACACTGAGTTGTAGTGTAATCCATGGGTTATATAGCGCTGGGGTGTGGGCTGGCATACTCTCTCTCTGTCTCTCCAAAGGGCCTTGTGGGGGAACTGTCTTCAAATAGAGCATCCCCTGTGTGTGTGGTGTGTCGGTACGCGTGTGTCGACATGTCTGAGGTAAAGGCTCCTCTAAGGAGGTGATAGAGCGGATATGTATGTGAGAGGGTGTCTCCGTCGACAACACCGACACCTGTTTGGATATGTGTAAGTGCTAAGGTGAATTTATTGCACAAATGGTTAGGGAACAGACAGGAAATCTACCCATGTCTGTCCCTATGTCACAGAGACCTTCAGAGTCTCTCAATGCTCACTATCCAAAATAACAAACACTGGTATCGACACAGAGTTTAACTCCACTGTCGACTACGATAATGCAAAGTTACAGCCAAGATGGCTAGAAGGTATTCAATATATGATATTGAAATAAAAGATGATTTGCATATCACTGATGACTCATCTGTCCCTGACACGAGAGTACACATGTTTAAGGGGAAGAATGCTGAGGTAAATTTCCCTCCTCTCATGAGGAAAAAAAGTGGGAATCTCCAGACAAGAGACGGCAGCTTCCCACAAGAGAATTATCAGGCTGTATCCTTTCCCCACTAGGGCCAGGATGTGTTGAGAATCTTCCCCTAGGGCAGGCATTCCCAACCACGGTCCTCAAGGCACACTAACAGTGCAGGTTTTAGTGATATCCAGGCTTCAGCGCAGGTGACTTAATTAGTAGCTCAGTTATTTTGATTTAACCATCTGTGCTGCAGCCTAGATATCACTAAAACCTGTACTGTTGGTGTGCCTTGAGGGCCGTGGTTGGGAATGCCTGCCCTAGGGTGTCCTGTTTGCACAGACGGTAGCACTTGCTGTTCTCAGGGATCCTGCAGATAGCGTGCACATTCTAGTATACTACCCAGACCGGCGTTTGTGTCGGCATGGGTTTATAGCGCTGTGGCAGCGTGGACAGCAGAGATTGAGACCCTAGTAAATATATTAAAGATGCTGTCTTATGTGATAGATCTAGCAGAATTACCAGCTATAGCTGTGGAGACCAGGCCCGAGTACCCTTCTCCACACAATCCTCAGCCTTCCATATGCCTCTTAAGTCGGCATCATCTGTCCAATGCATATTCTACAGGACACGTCAAGCAGAGATCGACATAGCTTTGACTATGACCCAGTATACTCATGTCTCTTTGGGCATGCTTTATAACTATATTTTGCCTTATATTCCTGCACAGCCTAAGAAAGCACGACATTATTAAATGCAGCCTTTCGAATAAAGAAACAAGAAAGTCTGATGTGCGTCCTTTCTTGTCAGAGCCGGGATCAACACAGCTAGTTCCCAGGAACAGACGTCCTCCCCTTCAAAAATCCACCTATGCAGCTGGGGCTCCACAGGCGGAGCTAGGCCCGGTGGGGACACGCCTTCGTAAGTTCAGCCACAAGTGGGTTCACTCCCTGTTAGGTCCCTGGGCAATAGATATTGTGTCTCAGGGATACAAGCTGGACTGTGAGAGGATGCCCCCTCACCGACGGCCCTGCGGGCTTCCCCCCCCCCCCCCCAAGAGGGGGAGCCAGTGTTAACTGCAATTCACAAATTGTATCTTTAACAGGTGGTGGGCAAGGGTCCCCTCCTTCAACAAGAGGGTGTTATTATTAGACCATGTTGTAATCCCGAAACCAGATGGTTTGGTCAGACCCATATTGAATTAAAAATCCCTGAACATATACCTGAGAAGGTTCAAGTTCAAGATGGAATCGCTAAGAGCGGTCAGGGCAAGCCTAAAAAGAGGGAGACTTTATCGTGAATCGGGTCATAAGGGATGCATACCTTCATGTCCCCATTTATCCACCTCATTAGGCGTACCTCAGAATTGCGGTACGGGATTGTCATAACCAAGGTAATGGCGGATATGATTGTGCTCCTGCGGAAGCAAGGTGTCACTATTATCACGTACTTGGACGATCGCCTCATACAAGCGAGATCAAGAGAGCAGTTGCTGAACAGCGTATCACTTTCTCTGGAAGTGTAACGGCAACACGGCTGGATTCTATATATTCCAAAGTCGCAATTGGTTCCTACAGCTCCTCTGCCTCTCCTAGGCACGATCCTAGACACAGACCAGAAAAGGGTTTATCTCCCGATAGAGAGAGCTCAGGAGCTCATGACACTGGTCAGGAATCTATTAAAACCAAAACAGGTGTCAGTGCATCACTGCACTCGAGTCCTGGGAAGGATGGTGGCATCATACGAGGCCATCCCCTTAGACAGGTTCCATGTGAGGACCTTCCAATGGGACTTACTGGACAAGTGGTCCAGATCACCTCTTCAGATGCATCGGTTAATCACCCTATCCCCCAGGGCCAGGGTGTCTCTCCTGTGGTGGCTGCAGAGTGCTCACCTTCTCGAGGGCCGCAGATTCGGCATTCAGGACTGGATCCTGGTGACCACGGATGCAAGCCTCCGAGGGTGGGGGGCAGTTACACAGGGAAGAAATTTCCAAGGTCTGTGGTCAAGTCAACAGACTTGCCTTCACATCAATATCCTGGAACTAAGGGCCATATACAACGCCTTAAGTCAAGCGGAGATCCTGCTTCGCGACCAACTGGTTCTGATCCAGTCAGACTGCAGGGGTTCATGTAAACCGCCAAGGCGGCACAAGGAGCAGGGTGGCGAGGGTAGAAGCCACCAGAATTCTTCGCTGGGCAGAGAATCAAGTAAGCGCACTGTCAGCAGTGTTCATTCCGGGAGTGGACAACTGGGAAGCAGACTTCCTCAGCAGGCACGACCTCCACCCGGGAAAGTGGGGACTTCATCAGGAAGTCTTCACGCAGTTTGCAAATTAATGGGAACTGCCTCAGGTGGACTAGATGGCGTCCCACCTCAATAAAAAGCTAAAAAAGTTTTTAAGCCGGGTCAAGGGACCCTCAGGTGATAGCTGTGGTCGCACTAGTAACACCGTGGGTGTTCCAGTCGGTCTATGTATTCCCTCCTCTTCCTCTCATACCCAAGGGCTGAGAATTGTAATAAAAGGAGGAGTGAGAACAATATTCTTTGCTCCGAATGGGCCAAGAAGGACTCGGTACCCGGAGCTGCAAGAAATGCTCTCAGAGGACTCTGGGCTTCTGCCTCTCAGACAGGACATGTTGCAACAGGGGCCCTGTCTGTTCCAAGACTTACCGCGGCTGCATTTGACGGCATGGTGGTTGAACGCAGGATCATAGCGGAAAAGGGCATTCCGGATGCAGTTATTCCTACGCTGATAAAGGCTAGGAAAGACGTGACAGCAAGACTTTTTCACTGTATATAGCGAAAATAGGTTGCTTGGTGTGAGGCCGGGAAGGCCCTACAGAGGAATTCCAGCGGGGTCGATTCCTGCACTTCCTACAGTCAGGAGTGACTATGGGCCTAAAATTAGGATCCATAAAGGTCAAGATTTCGTCCCTATCCATTTTTCTCTCAAAAAGAACTGGCTTCACTGCCTGAAGTTCAGACGTTGTTCCGGGGGTGCTGCATATTCAGCCTCCTTTTGTGCCACCGGTTGCACCTTGGGATCTTAACGTTGTGTTGGATTTCCTGAAATCCCACTGGTTTGAGCCACTTAAGACCGTGGAGCTAAAATATCTCACGTGGAAAGTGGTCATGCTATTGGCCTTAGCTTCGGCTAGGCGTGTGTCAGATTTGGCGGTTTTGTCCGAGGTGCGTCCTTTCTTGCCAGAGGCGGGGGCAGAGGAAAGAAGCTGCACAACACGGCTAGTTCCCAGGTACAGAAGTCACGTAAGCACACTGTCAGCAGTATTCATTCCGGGAGGGGACAACTGGGAAGCAGACTTCCTCAGCAGGCACGACCTCCACCCGGGAGAGTGGGGACTTCACCAAGAAGTCTTCACGCAGATTGCAAATCGACGGGAACTGCCACAGGTGGACATGATGGCGTCCCGCCTCGACAAAAAGCTAAAATGGTATTGCGCCAGGTTAAGGGACCCTCAGGCGATAGCTGTGGATGCACTAGTAACACCGTGGGTGTTCCAATCGGTTTATGTGTTTCCTCCTCTTCCTCTCATACCAAAGGTGCTGAGAATTGTAAGAAAAAGAGGAGTGAGAACAATACTCATTGTTCCGGATTGGCCATGAAGGATTTGGTACCCGGAACTGCAAGAAATGCTCACAGAGGACCCATGGCCTCTGCCTCTCAGACAGGACCTGTTGCAACAAGGGCCCTGTCTATTCCAAGACTTACCGCGGCTGCGTTTGCCGGCATGGCGGTTGAACACCGGATCCTAGCGGACAAAGGCATTCCGGATGCAGTTATTCCTACGCTGAAAGGCTAGGAAGGACGTGACAGCAAAGCATTATCACCGTATATGGCGAAAATATGTGCTTGGTGTGAGGCCAGGAAGGCCCTACAGAAGAATTCCAGCTGGGTCGATTCCTGCACTTCCTACAGTCAGGAGTGACTATGGACCTAAAATTAGGGTCCATACAGGTCCAGATTTCGGCCCTATCCATTTTCTTTCACAGAGAACTGGCTTCACTGCCTGAGGTTCAGACGTTTGTTAATGGAGTGCTGCATATTCAGCGCCCTTTTGTGCCACCAGTGGCACTTTGGGATCTTAACGTGGTGTTGGGTTTCCTGAAATCCCACTGGTTTGAGCCATTTAAGACTGTGGAGCTAAAGTATCTCACGTGGAAAGTGGTCATGCTGTTGGCCTTAGCTCCGGCTAGGCGTGTGTCAGAATTGGCGGCTTTGTCATGTAAAAGCCCCTATCTGGTTTTCCAGATGGACAGGGCAGAATTGTGGACTCGTCTGCAATTTCTGCAAAAGGTGGTGTCATCTTTTCATTTGAACCAACCTATTGTGGTGCCTGCGGCTACTTGTGACTTGGAAGATTCCAAGTTGCTTGACGTAGTCCGGGCTTTGAAGAATTATGTAACCAGAACGGCTGGGGTCAGGAAGACTGACTCGCTGTTTATCCTGTATGCATCCAACAAAGTGGGTGCTCCTGCTTCAAAGCAAGCTATTGCTCGCTGGATCTGTAACACGATTCAGCAGGCTCATTCTGCGGCTGGATTGCCGCATCCAAAATCAGTGAAAGCCCATTCCACAAGGAAGGTGGGCTCTTCTTGGGCGGCTGCCCGAGGGGTCTCTGCATTACAGCTTTGCCGAGCTGCTACTTGGTCGGGTTCAAACACATTTGCAAAATTCTACATGTTTGATACCCTGGCTGAGGAGGACCTTGTGTTTGCCCATTCGGTGCTGCAGAGTCATCCGCACTCTCCCGCCCGTTTGGGAGCTTTGGTATAATCCCTATGGTCCTTACGGAGTCCCGAGCATCCACTAGGACGTTAGAGAAAATAAGATTTTACTTACTGGTAAATCTATTTCTCGTAGTCCGTAGTGGATGCCAGGCGCCCGTCCCAAGTGCAGACTTTTTCTGCAATGCTTGTATATAGTTATTGCTTAAATAAGGGTTATGTTATAGTTGCATCAGGGTTTATCTGATGCTCTGTTATTGTTCATACTGTTAACTGGGTAAGTTTATCACGAGTTATACGGTGTGATTGGTGTGGCTGGTATGAGTCTTACCCTGGATTCCAAAATCCTTTCCTTGTAATGTCAGCTCTTCCGGGCACAGTTTCCTTAACCGAGGTCTGGAGGAGGGGCATAGAGGGAGGAGCCAGTGCACACCAGATAGTACTAAATCTTTCTTTAGAGTGCCCAGTCTCCTGCGGAGCCCGCTATTCCCCATGGTCCTTACGGAGTCCCCAGCATCCACTACGGATTACGAGAAATAGATTTACCGGTAAGTAAAATCTTATTTTCTCTTAGTCCGTAGAGGATGCTGGGGACTCCGTAAGGACCATGGGGTATAGACGGGATCCGCAGGAGACATGGCCACACTAAAAGACTTTTACTGGGTGCGAACTGGCTCCTCCCTCTATGCCCCTCCTCCAGACCTCAGTTAGAAAACTGTGCTCAGGGAGACGGACATTTCAAGGAAAGAATTTATTGTGTAAACACGGTGAGTGTCATACCAGCTCACACCACGAACACACCGTAGAACGTGGCATTCAATAGAATACCAGCCAACGGCATGACCAATACACAGCCCCATGCTGAGAGAATATGTAACACAACCAGTGTGTCAACACAACTAATAATAAGGCACCGCATGCACAACGTCCGTAACAGCCTGACAGAAAAGAAACACCGTAAGAGTGTAACCATAACCAATAACTGCAGAGACAGTACGCACTGGGACGGGCGCCCAGCATCCTCTACGGACTAAGTGAAAAGGATTTACCGGTAGGTATTAAAATCCTATTTTCTGAAACGTCCTAGAGGATGCTGGGGACTCCGTAAGGACCATGGGGTTTATACCAAAGCTCCAGACAGGGCGGGAGAGTGCGGACGACACTGCAGCACCGATTGAGCAAACATGAGGTCCCTATCAGCCAGGGTATCAAACTTGTAGAGCTTAGCAAAAGTGTTTGAACCTGACCAAGTAACCGCTCGGCAAATTTGAACCGCCGAGACTCCTCGGGCATCCGCCCATGAAAAGCCCACCTTCCTAGCAGAATGGGTCTCCACTGACGTCGGTAACGGCAATCCAGCCGTAGAATGAGCACGCTGAATCGTATCACAGATCCAGCGTATAACAGACTGATAGACGCAGACGCCCCAATCACGCTGGGGCATACCGGACAAACAGAGCCTCTGTTTCCCCAATCTGAGCCAAATTGGCGACATAAATATTCAAAGCCCTGACTACATCGAGAGACCTTGAATCAGCCAATGCTTAAGCAACCACAGGCATCAAATAAGCAGGTTTCTGCGAAACACCGAAAACACTTTTGGCAGAACTATTATCCAAGTTCTCAAATCCGCTCTATCCACCTGGATGATCAAACAGGGGCTCTTGTGAGACCCAGCCGCTACTTCCGACATCCGCCCTGCGGACACCAAAGCCAAAAGCATGACCACTCTCCAAAAGAGAATTCTTAACACAACCTTTCATAAAGGTTCCAACAGTTTGACACAAGACAACGCAACACCACGTCAAGGTCCCACGGTGCCAATGGGGGCACAATGGAGGTTGGCTGTGCAGTACTTCTTCCACGAAGGACCGAACTTCCGGAAAGGTTGCCAATTCATTCTCATACATCCTAGAGGATGCTGGGGACTCCAAAAGGACCATGGGGTATAGACGGATCCGCAGGAGCTTGGGCACACTATAAAGACTTAAACTGGGTGTGAACTGGCCCCTCCTCCAGACCTCAGTTAGACTTTGTGCCCAGGAGTGATGGGTCACACACTAGGGGTGCTCTCCTGAGTTTCTCTGAAAGACTTTGGAGCCGGAAAACTTCCAGCGAGAGAGAGTGAGAGCTCCCAGCTCTCACTCTCTCTCGCGGGAAGTTTTCCGGCTCCACCCATTTCGGAAGTAGATAATGGACACCACTGAGACTTCTCCAAGAGTTATATTTTTAAGGTATTCCCAGCAACCCAAGAGAAGATCTACATAGAGAACCTACTACATGTGAATATTCTGACCACTGAGGGTATTATTATACATTATATCATTCTCTTGGTCAAAGGCACTACCTTTTACACCAATAACACTGGGTGTTTTTTTGCACCATTTGATGCATGCTTTCCAAATAGCATCTATATCACTACACATGAGCACTATCACTCCACGTAGTGGAAATACTACACTACAGTATCACTGTTCATCAATTTGTTTTCCATATTCTGGCTGGTGTTTTTTGGAATATTGGAGAACTTGGAAGACCGAGTAACCAGGACGACTCTAACTTATAAAGACACCTTTATGAGCTGAAAATCCCTAGGTTTCCGGTACGCATATCATATTACTATCCGCACTTGGAGAACTTTGAATCACTGTAGGCGCTGGGTCCTACCACTTGTTTTATATATATATATATATATATATATATATATATAGAAGAGAGGAAATCAGCGGCACTCAGCAGGCTTGTAGTAAGATAAAAAAGTCTTTAATCCGGTCCTACGCCGTTTCGGGGACTGCGCCCCGTCTTCAGGGACAAATCATACACAAGTACATTTCACACAGAATACACTTATATACCCACCCAAGTAGGTACTGACAATGCCTAATATTTATCCTATATAAAACACTCTAAAAGGTTAATGAACACAGTACGCAATTGGCGTATGGAATACCGTAAGAGTACGCACGTAGCGTAACACACGCTTAGCCGTGGACGAGACGCACGAGCGGCATGTTCGCTCACGGCTTAAAGCGTAAAGGCAAGCACGCTATAGGCTGCCGACTAACAATGATACGCTATCAGCGTAGCGGACGCTTGAGACCACGAGGAGATCACAAGCGGCGCTGACGCTCACAGAGCTAAACCTTTGTAACAATATCATAAACAATGTACTTATATTGTAAACCTTTGTGCAGTGATAAGGTGTAAATGCAACACAGTGTAACCTTGTTAGTTTAAAAGCTGTATGAGCGACTCTTACGCTCTGAGAACCCTTTAGCAATATAATAAACACTCAAATACCGGTCTAAGGGTCTAACACCTTTTAAGGGAGAGAATGAACGTTCAATCGCAAAAGAATACACAATACAAGTTATACACTACCAAACTAACATAAAATACCTAACCGAGTTACTACACGTTAAAATACAACAAAGACACAAATACATTTAAGGGGGAAGGAGAGAGAGAATGGCTTACAACAAAATAAGAGACAAAATGGTTGCAGAGAACTTACGCACAAGGGGAACAATCGCAAGCGCCTTTCTGGATATCCAGCTCCCGATTATCAGTGATGAGAACCGTTGTGAAGAGTAGAGAGCTGGCCCAGATCGGCTTGTCTTTTTATACACTACACACAATACAGTACAATGGTCCCTACATTCTTATTGTTCATTGGACACAAGAATTCGTCTCTGCATTATAACAAAAGGTCATAGGTTGGTTCATACAGGTGGGCTGTGACTATTTCAAACTGCTCAGGTGGGAGGGAAACTGGGTTTCCCGCCGCATGGGTAATAAAGTGCAAATATAGTAAATGTCCATAAACTTCTTATGTCCATAACTATACGCACGAGCGAGTAATCCGCTTCAAACCAACACCGGAATATTGCTAATTATATTCTCTTCCGATGGATACTAAACACCACTGTGTAACCCCTGTCTGACCCTTCGTATCAAACAAAGAGGAATCTCTCTGTCCCCGAACATGCTATATTAACTAAACTTTCAGATTCTATCAAAGGGACCATAATCTACAAAATACATTATATGACTAAAATATGTTACGATTGAGTCGCCCACTAGACGCACACAAACTCTACCGTAAATGCGCATACCGTGCGCCTGCGAGTGCACGCGACTGCGAGTATACGCACGCACGGGAGAGCTCATGCTCGTGCAGCGGGCACACGCATGAGGTGCATATATGGCAATGTGCAGCGTGATATTTTTCTGACTTTGACAGTCCACCCTTTGGCAGTCACCAATAACTGCCACTTCCTAAAACAGTTCAAAAAGAGAAAAATATATGTCATGTATAATACATTTCTATGATTGGGTAGGGGAGAAGAGAAGAAGGTGAGAAAAAGGTATGATCTAGTGAGATAGTAGAAGCATGTATGTATGAGTCCATGTTTGAGGGGTCATGTATCATCGTGCCGTACGTGTTTTAAATCAAGCTTCAAGGTATTTGCGAAGTATACATTTGAATTCCTTCTTATCCCGTGGTACGGGTCTGTGGATGGGCTGTCAAACTTTACCGAGCTCTTTTCGGCTTTTGGTTGCAACAAAATGGGGGAGCACATTTTAGTTGATGATACATGAATGGGGGGATATGCGAGTGCTGATATCTGTGCCTATATTCCCTATCGACTATGTGTGTTATTACCTGAAGGTTGTAGAGATGAAGATAAGGAGCAATTATGGTAAATGCAGTCATAAACTATGTGAGTTTAATATACATTTGTTGATTGAAGTCTTGTCTGGTGTCTTGTCTTGATGTACATGTTGACTGTAGTCTCTTTGGGCTTTTGCCAAAATGCGAGCAAAATCTTTCTCAATGTCCATAGACTTACAAAAAGTGTTGGGCTAGCGTAAAATTAAAGTTACTAGGGATATGGGGGGTCTATGGCATAGTCCATCAGTTGTCTGTGTAAAAGGTTGCCAAATTCTTCTTCCAAGCGGATGTCTTTTTACCTTGGAGGAAAACAAAGGAGAAACGGGTGAAAGAAACGGACCGTGGAATCACATTTTCATCACAACATTGTCTCTATCGTTGGGTCATAAACCAAATCAGTCGTTGTTATTACAGTATCTTCACTTCTTAAACTCATCACTCGGGCGCTACGTTTACACTTTGTTAAAACCCGAACGCATCTAAATATCAGACCGACCAATATGATGACACCCAGAATACACAAAAGAAATTTCCCTACATCCATGATAATTCCTTGAGCCCATTCTCCTAAACCAGAGAACCAATTTCGCGGGTTCAACCATGACACCCAACCGGTCAGCTCATTACCCACAGCAGCGAGGGTGAGATTGTGTCTCCTGCGGAACTCCCACTTTAATTGGAGAATGTCGTCCATCTTTTGGTCTATGACCTCGACCGGGTCCTCGGTGCTATTCGTAATATAAGTGCAGCATTTTACGCCGTACTGCGTTACCAGTGTGACACAATATCCACCCGTCACTGCTGTGAGATAATTAAGAACCATCCTATGCTGAACCAGTTCTGTTTTATAAGCTTGGAGCTCCCTTCCGGTATACCTGAATGTGTCATCATACATTTCAGTGATATTGTCTAATAAATTTGCAAGCGCAGATATATATTTATAATTTATCACTCCTCTGGCGGTACGAGTGATATCTAACGCGATTAGGAATTGAATCCCGGGGGATTCATGGATCAGGTCAGAGGCCGGATGCTCTGTTCTTTCTATCAGGTGTCGTTTAACGATGTGCTCGTAATGAGTGTGAGTATAAGGAGCTTGGGTACTGCGGTGAATATCCTTCATTTTAGTGTGGGATACGGTCATTACCTCAGGCAGTACTTTTCCAATATAACATAACCCTTCTGAGTTTGGGGCAAGCCACTTATACGTCTTCCTCCCGCATATGAAATATGCATCATCGGGGAGAACATATGGGACGGAGTAGGACATAACCATATTACACATTTTCCATATGAAATCTCCTAACCCTAATTCTCCCATCTGTTTAGTACACGTATCAGTTTGTACGATATGTGCACAGTATCCTGGTGATACTTCTCCAACTCTCATGATCCTACTTCCTAGGGTATACCTATATCGGAAATATTTTCCACTACCGGCTATGTGGCGTATAAGTTCTGTATCTGTAGGCATTCTATCGGCTCTGTATGAAAAGGTCATGGTTTGGTTATTCCATGACACTTCCCAATTTCCCGGCTTTCGGGGATTGGAAATGTTAAAACATACTAGGGATCTATCCACATGATATTGGTGGAGCTTCAAACTAGGAGGACTAGAGATATTAAACCTCTTGTCCACCGGTCTCCCACCACTTAACTCAAGTACCTCCCCTATCGTTAAAGGAAATGGTACTAGTCCTGGCTTGCTGTGACCTTGAGGTACTTGAGAGCATACCCAACAGTCTGTTTGGTTTAACACCTTACCCACTAATGAGTGATAGTCACCCAATGGATGCCGGTCCATGTTAATGTTAAAACTGGACTGACATTTCTTGATGCACCCATCCTCAACTCTACTGTCACAGTGTCTACAGATACAGTTCTTTTCAGCTAACAATCCTTCACAATGTTTTCAAATAACATGGCTGCTAGATCGTTTCCGGTACTCGCCTTTGCTCTGTGATTGTGCTTCTATTGGAAATTTACGCCTCTGTCTCTGTCATCAGAACCTTTCTGGATCCTTTCTCGACCTCACTGGTACTCTCACCGAAACAGACTGCTCTGGTCAACATCATGGTCAACAGGAAAATCCGTATCACAGTCTCTTGGGGCAAGTCCATCTTACAGGAGGAGAAAAGGAGAGATTTGTAATGGGGGTACAGAAAAACAGTTTGAGGGGGAGAGAAACTTGTTACGATAATTAGTTCTCTAGTCTTGTTGTTCTTCTTGTTCTGCTGTCATCTCAAAGGTGCTGTCTCTCAGTCTTCTAAACATTCTGGTGATACAATATTTCTTCTAGCTCAATGCTCTTTCTGTAAGGAGAATAAATCTTGCATTACCATTTATCCAACTGATGTGTGACATACCATCTGTAACGCTATGAGAACATGAGAAAGAAGAGAGAGAGAGAGAAAAAAAAACAACGAGAGAGAGAGAACCGTTCATATATATATGCATCACATAAATCAACAATAAACAACAACAGAAAAAAAAACATTTTTCAAACATTTTTCAGGAGAGAAAAAAACATTGTCAGTTCTTCCGTTCATCATCAGGCTGTCACACCTACATGTCCAATGGTATCTTTGCACAGTCCCTCCCACCAGCATTTCCAAACTCCACCCTTTGTATCTGGCCAGGATACATTGATGCGGGTAGGTCATGCTGGGGTTTGGTAGACTTCTGCAAAGACCAAGTAGCTATGTAATGTTTGAGTCCTACCGATAACCGTCAGAGATGGGGAGAGAAAAAAACATTTTACAGATACATTACAAATTTTACCCGGTCATTCCTGTGTCTTCAGGGAATGACCTCCCAATTTATTAACTGTTACCTCAGGCTTACCATCAGTCCTAATTATCACCTCTCCTGACTACATATCATGGGTGTGGCCCAAAATTCTTCCTATGTGATCCCTGATTATAATTTGGTGTGTCATAACTTTGCTCATATTCATGTCTAGGGGGTCTGACTTTATGTGGGCTGTTGCAGTTGCTGGCATAATGCCATTCTCTTTTACAACGATAACAAACCCTTGGCTTCCTCCATGTGCCAGTGGCCTGGGGTTTCGATCGATTTGATGTCTCCTCTAATGCTTGGATGCCCATCGCCATCAACCGCTCTTCCTGTGTTTCCCTGGTTCTTTGACTATTATGGTCATGTCGTTGTCTAGGGGGTGTATATACCTTGTGTGTGTTTTTTAGACCTACAATCTCGTGCAACATGACCTTCCCTTAAGCAGTTGTAACACCTTTTCACCTTTGGCTTACCCACAGGGATCTGGGGCTTCTTTGTTTCCCTGTGCTTGATGATGTTTTGCTCATGCCCAATGGCAGAGTCCCTTAATGCAGTTACTGATTTATCTCCCCAGTATGGATTGGTGGTCCGTATCCTTGCTCTCAACACTTCCTTTAAACCATCCATTAGCACAGATACTGCTACTTCTCTGTGCGGTGCACTTGTTTCGATGTTTTCTATACCTGTATACCTAGTCATGTCCTGCAATGCCCGGTGGAAATAATTAGAAGTACTTTCCCCTTCGTTTTGTCTTATGGAGAAGATTTTGTTCCACTCGACAATGGCTGGGAAATATATTTCTAACTGTCGGTTGATCTGCTTAATACATTCCTGATTGTGTTCCTCCGTACAAGGTACCTCTGTGTCTAATTTACAATCAGCAATAAATTTTGCAGGGTCAACACTGGAGGGCAAACATGCCCTCAGCACTGTCCGCCAATCTTTGTTGGTGGGTTCTGTGGAGTTTCCTAGTTCTTTAATAAACCTCTGACATGCAACTAAATCTTCCCTGGGATCAGGGAATTCAGACATGATTGATCTCAATTCTGTCCGGGACCAGGGACGGCGCATTGCACTGTCCTTGACGGGAATGATTCCCTGATCGTCAGTCTTCCCATTGGGGACTGTGATCACTCTGACAGGACTAAATTCAATTACATCACCTTGTGTTGGTCTTACAATATGGGGTACATTTGTTTGTGCGTGATATATAACACCGTACGTACCTGTGGACACGACCTCACCTGACCCTCCGTTAGGGGGTTTGATTACTGCCTTTACCGATTTGGTCGCGTCCACCTGGATGTCTTGTGTGATGGCTGCTGGAAAAGGTGCCGACATCGTGCTGGGCTCACTTTCTTGCTTGTAGTCCTGAGGGAAGTTTGACATGGGGTGCGACTTGCACAGGTTAATATTTGTAATTTTTACACTTTCATTTTTATAAACATTATTACATTTGTTACTTTCATTCTTAATACAGTTACTAAGTGCATTTTTATCGTACACCATTGCGCCATTCTCTGCAGCCATAATCCTCTCCATTGCCATGTCTCTCTTCCCAAGGTGAGAGTCAGATATGTAAGTTAAATTTCTTTGCATTTCACTTTCCTGTTGCCACAATTTTAAATCATCATAATGTCTAATACGCCTTTTTGAAGATTTAATCAGGCAAACTCTTCTCCTTAAATTCTGTAATACTTCTGGGTTAAAACTACCTACCCGGGGAAACTTTTCCCCGTCATGCACAGTCATCCTTTCCCATTCATTGCATAACATTTCTGTGTGACGACCATCTTGATCTGATTTCTCACACATGACCTTGCCGACCTGATTGATCGGTTTCAAATCAACCTGAACCTGGGTTGATCGCCCCTTACCTGAACAAATGGCCCCCATCTCTGCAGGTGCTGCTTTCACTACCTCTGACTTCAAATCAGGGTCTTCGGCAACCCTTACAGAAAACCAAGATGTCCGTGGTAAGGCTGCGATGGGGGTTTTGCAATGAGGTCCGCCCACTTAACTCCGCCCACGCTGGCCAATACGGCGACCAAAGTTCCCAGAGGTTCCGTACCCAACCTAGGGCACCTAAGTACGTCTACTTGCTCGGGCGTGTGGGAGTGTCTTACCCTCCCCAGCAAGTGTCAGTCGCTGGAATGTCCCTGAGTGATCAGGCTACTTCCCTTAAAATAAAATAAAATTACACAAATCACGTTAACAATGTGCAAGTAGCGTTCTTATGAATTCAAGACACGCTAATGCACACAATCACATGCGGTACAATCGTATCTGCACACAAGCAACTAATCTTATGTGCGGAACGATCAGTGGAATCGAAAATTTCGGCTGCGAATTCCTTCAGCAATGAGCTTCTTTGGCCTATATGGGTCTCGCACCAACCCTCTTCGGTTGTGCTCTCTACTTCTAGTCTGCTGTACCTGAACCTCCTGGTCCTTGACCTCCTGGTCTGTTATGTACAGCAGACTCTACTGCTCATAAATATGTCGAGATTAACAAGGGACGCCTCCCAAGCCACCCCACGCTATCACTCTCGCTGGTGTACCTCTTTATACTGGCCTATGGTTCCCACTTCCGTAATAAAAGAGAAATCTTATATATACACACTCTTACATTCGAACACTCCTATTTCTGTACAGAATTCCTTTCATTCAGTAATAGTCTAACCCAGAAGAATTGCAACAGAGAAAGTCTTTTTCTTTTAACTTTAAACTTTTGGATTTGAGATAGATTTGTGTTATTTTCGCGTTACTTCCTTATCGCCTATTAAAACAATACTATCGTGCGGTTTGTATTATGTGGGCGTATCCGTACGCTCCGTTGCGTAATATACGCTCCATGCGTCGACCCTTGCGTTGCGTACGCCCTGCCCTTGTAAGGACACGTGTACGCAGACCAAGTACGTCCACAGTAACACACTACACGTTTATCAATGTGAATGATCTTTAACAGTAATCCTTCACTGAACACCACTCAAATCTCCCTTGTATTCTAGGCGAGATTGTGTGCGTGCCTTTTACAATTATTCCCTTAAATATTATTTTTTTATCTTTTAACTATTAATAACAACAAATGTCTCAGCACGTTTATCACTAGTGTGTGGCAATCAGGAGAATGAGGTACGGACAAATAATACTAAACAAGGAATACAGGTGTGTGTGCTTATGCGTACGTTCGCAAAACAGAAACTAAACAGGTTTTAAAAGACAATAATGTACTGTTCTTACCTTCCGGTTCCGGATTCCTTCAGCACTCAATACTAAGCGAAGCAGACGCTTATCTGGTCAGCACTACGAGGAATATTACCTCCCGCCCTTTGCTGACCGATAATGTCTGCTGAAATTACCTAGTGCAGATATGTGAAGAGCGGGCGAGTACCCAATTGACAATGCCTAATATTTATCCTATATAAAACACTCTAAAAGGTTAATGAACACAGTACGCAATTGGCGTATGGAATACCGTAAGAGTACGCACGTAGCGTAACACACGCTTAGCCGTGGACGAGACGCACGAGCGGCACATTCGCTCACGGCTTAAAGCGTAAAGGCAAGCACGCTATAGGCTGCCGACTAACAATGATACGCTATCAGCGTAGCGGACGCTTGAGACCACGAGGAGATCACAAGCGGCGCTGACGCTCACAGAGCTAAACCTTTGTAACAATATCATAAACAATGTACTTATATTGTAAACCTTTGTGCAGTGATAAGGTGTAAATGCAACACAGTGTAACCTTGTTAGTTTAAAAGCTGTATGAGCGACTCTTACGCTCTGAGAACCCTTTAGCAATATAATAAACACTCAAATACCGGTCTAAGGGTCTAACACCTTTTAAGGGAGAGAATGAACGTTCAATCGCAAAAGAATACACAATACAAGTTATACACTACCAAACTAACATAAAATACCTAACCGAGTTACTACACGTTAAAATACAACAAAGACACAAATACATTTAAGGGGGAAGGAGAGAGAGAATGGCTTACAACAAAATAAGAGACAAAATGGTTGCAGAGAACTTACGCACAAGGGGAACAATCGCAAGCGCCTTTCTGGATATCCAGCTCCCGATTATCAGTGATGAGAACCGTTGTGAAGAGTAGAGAGCTGGCCCAGATCGGCTTGTCTTTTTATGCACTACACACAATACAGTACAATGGTCCCTACATTCTTATTGTTCATTGGACACAGGAATTCGTCTCTGCATTATAACAAAAGGTCATAGGTTGGTTCATACAGGTGGGCTGTGACTATTTCAAACTGCTCAGGTGGGAGGGAAACTGGGTTTCCCGCCGCATGGGTAATAAAGTGCAAATATAGTAAATGTCCATAAACTTCTTATGTCCATAACTATACGCACGAGCGAGTAATCCGCTTCAAACCAACACCGGAATATTGCTAATTATATTCTCTTCCGATGGATACTAAACACCACTGTGTAACCCCTGTCTGACCCTTCGTATCAAACAAAGAGGAATCTCTCTGTCCCCGAACATGCTATATTAACTAAACTTTCAGATTCTATCAAAGGGACCATAATCTACAAAATACATTATATGACTAAAATATGTTACGATTGAGTCGCCCACTAGACGCACACAAACTCTACCGTAAATGCGCATACCGTGCGCCTGCGAGTGCACGCGACTGCGAGTATACGCACGCACGGGAGAGCTCATGCTCGTGCAGCGGGCACACGCATGAGGTGCATATATGGCAATGTGCAGCGTGATATTTTTCTGACTTTGACAGTACTCAGTACCAGGATTAGACTCACCTGCCCCACGCCGGCGTCCCGTCCGTCAGAACGAGCGCACTCGTCCCAGAGCGATAACTTCAGTAGGCTGGGCAGGGAGCCAATCCGGAAAAGTGAGGTCAGCGTTACTAGGTAACCACTGTAATCAAAACAACCCAAGGGTTAGTCCTGCACGCTGTGCTCAGGGCATAACATCACAAGAGAATATGACACTGATCACACTTGACAAAACAAATACACACATACAACAATTAAAAAACACGGTGCTATCAGCTAAACAATGCAATTCCCGGCATCACAGATAACACCTGGGTCCACGTTTTTATAATTAAATAACCTGACGAGTCACTGATAATGACGTTTGTTGTCACTTATATTATTATGTTATTATGTTATTAAAGTCTAATTACAACCTATTACAGGTAATTTTAGGATTTATAGAGTTATTTTCTGCTATTTAGGAAATAAGCCATACAAATGGAGTGCTATACCATAATTGCTATTTATAGGAAACATTGTAAGCCTAATGTCTCATTCAACCCCCTCGGTGACAGGGTGCCTAGGACGTATATCCACCTACTTTCCCGTTGCATGAGAATTTTGTTACGATCCCCGCCCCGATGAGAAAGAGGGACGTGATCAATAATAATCACTCGCATGCTGGCTACCGTATGCCTCGCCTGTAAACAATGCCGGGCAATAGGCTGTTCACTCACACCCTTTTCTAACGCCTGCTTTATGGCGCTGCGATGCAGTGCAATCCTTTCTCGGAATTGTCTTTGTGTCTTGCCTATATAGGCCAGCCCGCAGGGACATTTCAGCATATAAATTACATGCGTTGTGGTGCAAGTGACTCTGTGACAGATCTTATATTGTTTCCCCGTTGTGGGGTGACTGAACGTTGACCCTGTCATTAGTGTGTTACAAGTAGAACACCCGAGACAGCAAGAACAACCCACTTTAGGGCGCAAAAAGTGGGATGATATTTGTTTGGTTAATGGAAAAACATCCAATTTGACCACTTTGTCTGCAATACTTTGTCCCTTAGTATAACTGGGAAGTAATTTAGTGCCTTGAAGGGCTGGTAATGTATGGTCTGTGTTAACTAGTGGCCACAGTCTCTTAGCCTGACTGACTATAGAGGTGGTAGCTGTGGTGTACCTGTTGACCCACGGGATCCTAGGAGCCTCGTGTGCCGTGGCTGCCAATGGAGTAACTGGAGAAGTCAATAAAGACTCCCTGGTATGTCGCATGACTTTGAATTTATTGGCCAATAGTTCCTCTCGTGGATATCCTCTTGCCTGAAATTTATCCACCATCTGGTCTAATGTCTCAACTAGTTGCTGTGGGTCCGAGACAATGCGTCTGGCCCTCAGCATTTGAGAATATGGCAAACCCTTACGTATGGAGTACGGGTGAAAACTGACATGATGTAATGCTGAATTCCTGTCAGTTGGTTTAACATATAAATTAGTTTGTATCTCTCCTGATGTTATCTGAATAGCCACATCTAAAAAGTGAATCTGAGTCTCAGACATCTGGTACGTAAGTTTAACAGCCCCATCTGTGGCGTTATGCTTATCTAATAATGTTGTCAGGGATTCAGCACTACCCCTCCAGAAAATCAGTAAATCGTCTATGTACCTCTTATAGAAGTACAGAGATGACTGTTCAATAGAACCAAACAAAACAATTTCTATAGAGTACATATATGCATTTGCGTACGATGGGGCCACTGGGGACCCCATCGCACAACCGGCTAGTTGTAAATACATGCGCCCATTAAATGTAAAATAATTGCGGGTCAACACTAATCTTAACAACTGTAAGAAAACTTCTATTACTGGACCCGTGTATAGCGGATTGTCAGTAATGAGATGCCGTACAGCCTCCACACCCGCATCATGTGGGATGCAGGTGTAGAGGCTGGTGACATCTGCACTACATAACGTCAATTGATCAGCTGGTAACGCCATATGTTGTAGATGAATTAACAAAGTAGTTGTGTCCTTCAAATATGAAGGTACCGCTTGAATGCAAGGGTTTAAGTATGCGTCCAGAAAGATCGCCACTGGGTAGTATAACGAATTTCTGGCTGACACAATAGGTCGGCCAGGGGGATTGGTCAATGACTTGTGCACTTTTGGGACAGTGTAGAATAAAGGCACAGTTGGACAATCAACCGTCATGGCTTGTGCTTGTTCTGGGCTCAAAGAGCCAGTCGACGTTGCTTGCGTCAGGAACGCATCCAGCTCCTTCTTGTACTGTGTTGTAGGATCGAAAGCCTGTACTTTATATGTGGCCACATCGGTTAGTTGTCGATTACTTTCTGTCAGATAATCAGTCAAGTCCTGAATGACGACAGCACCGCCTTTGTCAGCATCCCTTATTATGAGATCAGTCCTAGTTGACAAATCTTTCAAGGCGTTCCTCTCTTCTAGGCTAAGATTTGGATAACTGACAGTACTGGATGCTTGTTGATAAGACTGTTCCATCATCCGTGAGAAGGTGCGTATCGATGGATTATTAGTACTAGGATCAAATTTAGAACGGGGTGCTACTCGCCTTAGATTATCCGGGATGGTAGATACTTGTCTAGGAGCTTCATTGATCCCAAAGTGATCTTTCAGGCGCAGTGTCCTGTTAAATTTATAATTTTCCACCTGTGCAGAAAAAGCATCCGGTTTGACTGTTGGTACGAAGGACAAGCCTCTGGATAATACCTTAAGCTCTGCCGGTGTAAGAGGGGTGGATGACAGGTTTATTACTAATTCAGTCAGCGGCGTGGGGGTCGCCTTGTGCTGTAGCCTCTTGTTCTGCCCCGACCGCCTCGTCCTCGTCCAGGCGTGGGGCGATTGCCCGATCGAGTCACTACCCCTAAAGGGTAGGTCGCTTGATTGGAGGTAGATGGCGTGCTCACTTGTTCACTATCAGTCACAGAGGTGCTGGAGTCTGAGTAATCATAACGTTGTTTCCGTTGACGGTAACTCCTGTGTGACTGTGAGCGTTCATAGGAGGAAGTGGTGTTACTGAGCCATGCGTAGACTTTACGTTGTTGATAGTCCTGTTGTACCTAATGAAGTTTTTCTTTTTTATATTTAATCAAATTACTCCTGTATTCCTCCATTTGAACCTGTATCTTATCCACCCAATTAGTAGTCTTATCTGCTGCTAATGTGGCTTTGTGTGCTGCCTCAAAGGCTGTTAATTGCTCTTTGATGAGTGTTAATTCCCGGGTAGATTCCTCTACTACCAGAAGCATCAAGTCAGTGGAGCACTTGTTTAAAATAGCCACCCAACGTCGGCAGAAGGGTATGCTGTAGCGACCAATGGTGGGGGTATTCTTGATCCTAAAGCCCCTTGGTATTTGGTTGTTCCTGTAATAGTCTGACAGGGTGATGCCATGGTAAGTGAAGTCACGTTCTCTTTATTTTAATTTCTGCCATTGACGATAAAGTTCCTCTACGGTGGATGAGGGTAAATCATCCTCCAATTTGTGTTTAATTAAAATGGCTTGAGCCTCCACATCCGAATAGCTGTAGCGTTCTTTAGCATCAAGCTGTGCTAATTCCCATGCGGCCTCGATATCCGAGTCGGCTGCCAACATGTTATGTCAAAATAAAAAGGTGTCGTCTGTGGTGGTATTACAATTGGTTGCTGAATGCACCCGTGTTGGCTAAAAACAAAAGTGTTGTAACACTGAGTAACTGTCCCAGGAAGATATATTTGAAGCCAAAGTATAACATCCCACTGGTGCCTTAACCAGAAAGTCCCATGCTCCACACCAATCCCTTGGTGGTGAGTGGAACTTCCAATACAGGTAGCGGTTATGGTTCGGCACTCACTAGTAAGGGTATCTTTACTTGCTGCGGTGCCCTCCGTAGATCAAAAGCAAGATCCAATATAGAAGAGAGGAAATCAGCGGCACTCAGCAGACTTGTAGTAAGATAAAGTCTTTAATCCGGTCCTACGCCGTTTCGGGGACTGTGCCCCGTCTTCAGGGACAAATCATACACAAGTACATTTCACACAGAATACACTTATATACCCACCCAAGTAGGTACTCAGTACCAGGATTAGACTCACCTGCCCCACGCCGCCGCCGGCGTCCCGTCCGTCAGAACGAGCGCACTCGTCTCGGAGCGATGACTTCAGTAGGCTGCGCCGGGCAGGGAGCCAATCCGGAAAAGTGAGGTCAGCGTTACTAGGTAACCACTGTAATCAAAACAACCCAAGGGTTAGTCCTGCACGCTGTGCTCAGGGCATAACATCACAAGAGAATATGACACTGATCACACTTGACAAAACAAATAAACACATACAACAATTAAAAAACACGGTGTATTCAGCAACCAATTGTAATACCACCACAGACGACACCTTTTTATTTTGACATAACATGTCGGCAGCCGACTCGGATATCGAGGCCGCATGGGAATTAGCACAGCTTGATGCTAAAGAACGCTACAGCTATTCGGATGTGGAGGCTCAAGCTATTTTAATTAAACACAAATTGGAGGATGATTTACCCTCATCTACCGTAGAGGAACTTTATCGTCAATGGCAGAAATTAAAACAAAGAGAATGTGACTTCACTTACCATGGCATCACCCTGTCAGACTATTACAGGAACAACCAAATACCAAGGGGCTTTAGGATCAAGAATATCCCCACCATTGGTCGCTACAGCATACCCTTCTGCCGACGTTGGGTGGCTATTTTAAACAAGTGCTCCACTGACTTGATGCTTCTGGTAGTAGAGGAATCTACCCGGGAATTAACACTCATCAAAGAGCAATTAACAGCCTTTGAGGCAGCACACAAAGCCACATTAGCGGCAGATAAGACTACTAATTGGGTGGATAAGATACAGGTTCAAATGGAGGAATACAGGAGTAATTTGATTAAATATAAAAAAGAAAAACTTCATAAGGTACAACAGGACTATCAACAACGTAAAGTCTACGCATGGCTCAGTAACACCACTTCCTCCTATGAACGCTCACAGTCACACAGGAGTTACCGTCAACGGAAACAACGTTATGATTACTCAGACTCCAGCACCTCTGTGACTGATAGTGAACAAGTGAGCACGCCATCTACCTCCAATCAAGCGACCTACCCTTTAGGGGTAGTGACTCGATCGGGCAATCGCCCCACGCCCGGACGAGGACGAGGCAGTCGGGGCAGAACAAGAGGCTACAGCACAAGGCGACCCCCACGCCGCTGACTGAATTAGTAATAAACCTGTCATCCACCCCTCTTACACCGGCAGAGCTTAAGGTATTATCCAGAGGCTTGTCCTTCGTACCAACAGTCAAACCAGATGCTTTTTCTGCACAGGTGGAAAATTATAAATTTAACAGGACACTGCGCCTGAAAGATCACTTTGGGATCAATGAAGCTCCTAGACAAGTATCTACCATCCCGGATAATCTAAGGCGAGTAGCACCCCGTTCTAAATTTGATCCTAGTACTAATAATCCATCGATACGCACCTTCTCACGGATGATGGAACAGTCTTATCAACAAGCATCCAGTACTGTCAGTTATCCAAATCTTAGCCTAGAAGAGAGGAACGCCTTGAAAGATTTGTCAACTAGGACTGATCTCATAATAAGGGATGCTGACAAAGGCGGTGCTGTCGTCATTCAGGACTTGACTGATTATCTGACAGAAAGTAATCGACAACTAACCGATGTGGCCACATATAAAGTACAGGCTTTCGATCCTACAACACAGTACAAGAAGGAGCTGGATGCGTTCCTGACGCAAGCAACGTCGACTGGCTCTTTGAGCCCAGAACAAGCACAAGCCATGACGGTTGATTGTCCAACTGTGCCTTTATTCTACACTGTCCCAAAAGTGCACAAGTCATTGACCAATCCCCCTGGCCGACCTATTGTGTCAGCCAGAAATTCGTTATACTACCCAGTGGCGATCTTTCTGGACGCATACTTAAACCCTTGCATTCAAGCGGTACCTTCATATTTGAAGGACACAACTACTTTGTTAATTCATCTACAACATATGGCGTTACCAGCTGATCAATTGACGTTATGTAGTGCAGATGTCACCAGCCTCTACACCTGCATCCCACATGATGCGGGTGTGGAGGCTGTACGGCATCTCATTACTGACAATCCGCTATACACGGGTCCAGTAATAGAAGTTTTCTTACAGTTGTTAAGATTAGTGTTGACCCGCAATTATTTTACATTTAATGGGCGCATGTATTTACAACTAGCCGGTTGTGCGATGGGGTCCCCAGTGGCCCCATCGTACGCAAATGCATATATGTACTCTATAGAAATTGTTTTGTTTGGTTCTATTGAACAGTTGTCTCTGTACTTCTATAAGAGGTACATAGACGATTTACTGATTTTCTGGAGGGGTAGTGCTGAATCCCTGACAGCATTATTAGATAAGCATAACGCCACAGATGGGGCTGTTAAACTTACGTACCAGATGTCTGAGACTCAGATTCACTTTTTAGATGTGGCTATTCAGATAACATCAGGAGAGATACAAACTAATTTATATGTTAAACCAACTGACAGGAATTCGGCATTACATCATGCCAGTTTTCACCCGTACTCCACACGTAAGGGTTTGCCATATTCTCAAATGCTGAGGGCCAGACGCATTGTCTCGGACCCACAGCAACTAGTTGAGACATTAGACCAGATGGTGGATAAATTTCAGGCAAGAGGATATCCACGAGAGGAACTATTGGCCAATAAATTCAAAGTCATGCGACATACCAGGGAGTCTTTATTGACTTCTCCAGTTACTCCATTGGCAGCCACGGCACACGAGGCTCCTAGGATCCCGTGGGTCAACAGGTACACCACAGCCACCACCTCTATAGTCAGTCAGGCTAAGAGACTGTGGCCACTAGTTAACACAGACCATACATTACCAGCCCTTCAAGGCACTAAATTACTTCCCAGTTATACTAAGGGACAAAGTATTGCAGACAAAGTGGTCAAATTGGATGTTTTTCCATTAACCAAACAAATATCATCCCACTTTTTGCGCCCTAAAGTGGGTTGTTTTCGCTGTCTCGGGTGTTCTACTTGTAACACACTAATGACAGGGTCAACGTTCAGTCACCCCACAACGGGGAAACAATATAAGATCTGTCACAGAGTCACTTGCACCACAACGCATGTAATTTATATGCTGAAATGTCCCTGCGGGCTGGCCTATATAGGCAAGACACAGAGACAATTCCGAGAAAGGATGGCACTGCATCGCAGCGCCATAAAGCAGGCGTTAGAAAAGGGTGTGAGTGAACAGCCTATTGCCCGGCATTGTTTACAGGCGAGGCATACGGTAGCCAGCATGCGAGTGATTATTATTGATCACGTCCCTCTTTCTCATCGGGGCGGGGATCATAACAAAATTCTCATGCAACGGGAAAGTAGGTGGATATACGTCCTAGGCACCCTGTCACCGAGGGGGTTGAATGAGACATTAGGCTTACAATGTTTCCTATAAATAACAATTATGGTATAGCACTCCATTTGTATGGCTTATTCCCTAAATAGCAGAAAATAACTCTATAAATCCTAAAATTACCTGTAATAGGTTGTAATTAGACTTTAATAACATAATAACATAATAATATAAGTGACAACAAACGTCATTATCAGTGACTCGTCAGGTTATTAATTATAAAAACGTGGACCCAGGTGTTATCTGTATGCCGGGAATTGCATTGTTTAGCTGATAGCACCGTGTTTTTTAATTGTTGTATGTGTTTATTTGTTTTGTCAAGTGTGATCAGTGTCATATTCTCTTGTGATGTTATGCCCTGAGCACAGCGTGCAGGACAAACCCTTGGGTTGTTTTGATAACAGTGGTTACCTAGTAACGCTGACCTCACTTTTCCGGATTGGCTCCCTGCCCGGCGCAGCCTACTGAAGTCATCGCTCCGGGACGAGTGCGCTCGTTCTGACGGACGGGACGCCGGCGGCGGCGTGGGGCAGGTGAGTCTAATCCTGGTACTGAGTACCTACTTGGGTGGGTATATAAGTGTATTCTGTGTGAAATGTACTTGTGTATGATTTGTCCCTGAAGACGGGGCGCTGTCCCCGAAACGGCGTAGGACCGGATTAAAGACTTTTTTATCTTACTACAAGTCTGTTGAGTGCCGCTGATTTCCTCTCTTCTATATTGGATCTTGCTTTTGATCTACGGAGGGCACCGCAGCAAGTAAAGATACCCTTACTAGTGAGTGCTGAACCATAACCGCTACCTATATATATATATATATATATATATATATTTTGTGTACTTTACTGGCGGGGGGACATCCTTCGGTGCCCGCCCCGCCAGTACGCTGCGGGAGGGAGCAGCAGCGGTAGCGCTGCGCTCCCCGCTCCTACACGCCATCGGCCTGCAGGGCGCTGGGGAGGAGCGCCTTGGGCAGTATATATATATATATATATATATATATATATGTATTTGTACTTCACTGGCGGGGGGTCATCCTTCGGTGCCCGCCCCGCCAGTACGCCGCGAACGGGCGGGAGCAGCAGCGGTAGCCCTGAGCAGCATTTAGTGAATGATCCCGGGCGGGGGAACATACCCGGACACCGGGTGTCTTCACCCCGCCGGGGCAACGTAGCGTACACGCTGCGCTCCACGGCTCCCACACACCAACGGCTTCCGTGGGTGCGGGGGGCCCTGGGCTGTGTTTATACCTATAGGGGTATATACAGGGGGTTACTCCCTGTATATAAGCCCCAGCTCAAGTTAGGGTTATATATTTATTTATTTATATATTGAGCAGGCTTGAGCGCGCCGGTAAGGGGCGGAGCTTAAGCCCTCACAGAGGAGTCAGCGCCATTTTCCCCAGATCCTCGCCAGGACTTGCTGGATAGTAAGATGGAGGGGGGGGGGGCATGGTTCGACAGGTGTGAGGGCTTTGACACAAGTTGCTGTGGTGATAACTGTCGGCTTCGCCGGCGTGGGCGGTACTTGATTCAGAAAATTAAGTATTAGCAAATGGGTGTTTGTGTGCTTGGAACAGTAAACACGATAGGGGAGATACAGTGGTTTGGGGATGCCCTGTCGGCATCAACGGTATTTCCTGGGTAAAAAAAAAAAAAAAACTATTAGGCTGTTATGGCCTTGTACCTGTATGTGTGTGTGTGTGTGTGTGTGTGTGTATATATATATATATATATATATATATATATGTCACGGTACGTCATCTCCAGGCGCATCCCACACGCCGGACACGGAGCTCCGGGACGGTACGCACGGGTGTCGTGGCGGGTTCTTCTTCCTTAAAGGTGAGTGGGATTTTCTTCTTCTTCTTGTCTTTACCACATCTTGAGAAAGGGGTTAAAATCCCCGAATCGTCGATGAACGATGTATTGCACTTAATACAGTGATTCTCCAAAAGGCACCGCGGCATTTTATATCTTCACATACAAGAGAGTGCCGGGCTGTTGATACCATTATATATATATATATATATATATATATATATATAATCTTTATAGGTATATGTGGGGGGAGTGTTATCAAAATTGTATTTGTATCCTTCCCTCGGACCCCTCGGGGTTCCAAGATTATTATTATTTTTTGCCCTCTTGATATTCCTTGCTGTCGACATTTACTAAGTTTCTGTCGACCATAGCATTCCTGGTAGATCCACATCTGGGGCATGTCAGTACATGGTCATACACATTCACAACACATTACTGTCACTAGGGACCTGACAGGTCTGGACAATCCACTTGCGTATAGGTTATATCTCTGTGTATATATGTAGATATAGGTTTATATATGCATGGTTAGGATATATGTGTTTTATTGTGTATTACATGATGTATATCCATGAATGCTGAAATAATGGTACTCTTCTCATGTGCTGGTCGCTCTGTTGATTAAGCTCTAGATTGGCCGTGACGAGTTGGTTTTCGATCCTCTCAAGGAGTCCGAATATTATTCACTTCACAACGCGGAGAGAAAATTATGACAGTCAACTCCTGGTCGACGCAGAGCCCGATCGCAAAGGATCGTACACAGGCAGCTAAGTGAAATTTTATTTCTATACGTGGACCTTATTTGCACTGTATGCACTTGAGGGAATGTTGTATTCGGGTAGGCATCCGATAGAATTACCCTACCCAGAGTGGGTAGGCTTGCCTATGTTGATTCTATCTTATAACATTACAGCAGACTGCCACGTGATAGCAGGAGGTGTGACTGGAAAAGTGCTGAGGATGTCTCCGGGCAATCTCGGCGGATACCACTGGTAAGTCTAACTTCGTGAGTTAGCCTCCTTCACAATGGTTGGTGACGCATTCTTTTGTGGGATGCTGTCATTTTAACCGGTTCGATACCATTCGTTTTTTCCTTTTCTGTGCAGACAGTGGAAGGTGAAAAGGTAAGAGTTCTGGAGCCTTGTTGGGTTGCAGTAGTGGATGTCGTTTTCTGTTTCCTCTACATCCACCACTTGTCATTGAGTCTGTCGGGCTGGTCCCCACTCCGGTGGGCACTCGTCTACTAATTTTCAGTTGGTCCAGGAATAGACTAGGACCTGTGGGTTTTTTATAGAATCCAAAGGGGAACATTCTGAGTTACGGTTGTTTCCCCTTACTGTTTTTCTAATAGTTCTTGCCGTTCCACTATGGAAGGGAAGATAGTACGTGACGCCATACAGAGGTGCGTCAGGTTCAGGACATTGTCCGGTTGTCTCTGTATAAAGGGGGCGCATCGTTGTTTCTCTCTGACTGTTCTTCGACACGAGGATTGGCTGTGGTTTCCAACGGCACAGATGTCGGAGGAGGGTTTCAGAGTAGCTAATGACCGGTTAAGGTTCGGTATTTTTCCATATGAAAAGAGGTCTGAGGATCCAAAGTTGGATCGGCGTTACTGTGACGCTTCATCAAGGGGTACCGTTACTAAACCGGTTGGGTGCGGCCTGAGAGGCCTTTTTTGGCGAGCGGGTCTAATGCTAGAGTGGCTGTCAAGAGACCAGTGGGAAATGTGGTCCGGGTCTCGCCTGCACATGCACCTGAATATAATCATAATGGCCAGGACATCGTTCCTGTGGTGTCAACTCAGTTCTCTCCCTCTAGAGGGATGAAAGTTCGGGTTCCAGGCGTAGATCCTGGTGTCCGTGCATACAGATCTCCGCGACGGGGGAGCAGTACTTGCAAGGGACGTGTTTCCAGGGGATAAGTCAAGTTGGAAAGCTTGTCTGCTATAAGCTTTTTTGAATTAAGAGTTAGTTTCAACAACTGTATTCTTCGTGTTCTGTCCGTGTTAGTTCCTCTAGACGACTTGTCAGCAGTGGCGTAAGTAAGCCGCTATGGCGGAGCTATGAGAAGAGCGGCAATGGCAGAAGATGCACAGTTTTGCCATTGGGTGGAAAGTCTGATAAATGCTATATTAGCAGCCTTCGTTCTGGAGGTGAACGACTGAGAACTAGATTTCCTCTGCTGACGCGATCTCCATACTGGGAGAAATTCAGTCATCATCGAGTAGTTTTCACAGACGTTACAAGTCTTTGAGGAATGTCACAATTGGATTTGTTGACGTCTCGCCTCAACGAGAGGCCTCAGGGATATTGTTCCAGGCCAAGGGTCGCTCAAGCTATAGCAGTGGACATCCTCGTGTCACCGTGGGTGTTTTTAGTCGGTCTATGTGGTCTCTCCGCTTTCACTTTTTCTGAAGGTGATAAACTGGAGATGGAAAAAAATAAAAAGGTTCAGGCGATTCTCTTGGACCCGGTCTTGCCAAGGAGGGTTTGCTATCCAGTTTTTTCATGTTTACTCACAGAGGATTCCTGCCCTCTTCCTCTATGTGAGGATCTGTTACGTCAAGATCAGGGCGTGTTTCAAGACTTACCGCGGCTGCGTCTGACGTCGTGGCGGTTGAATGCCATATCCTAAAATGAAAGGGTGTTCCCAGTGTAGTCATTTCCTCAATTCTTAAGACTAAGAAGAAGTAACAGCTAAGCTTTACCACCGTAGTTGGTGTGACTGTGGGTTTTGGTGTGTATCCAGGAAGGCCTATGGAAGACTTTCAGCTAGGTCGTTCTTATCCATACTTTGCAAACCGGTGTGGATGCGAGCTTAAAGTTGGGCTCCATTTCTGTGCAGTGTAGCCTAATAATTTCTTTACAAAAATGTCTCTCTTGGAAAGGGGTTGTGCTCTTGGCTTTGACATCCGCAAGGCGGGTGTCGGGAGTGGTGGTTTTGTCTCACAAGAGCCTTGTTTGATCTTTCATGTGGTTAGAGAGGACTTGAGAACTCGGTTAGTAGTTCTGCCAAGAGTGGTTTCTGGGTTTCGCAGAAATCGGTCTATTTTGATGCCGGTGGTTACTTAGGCATTAGCGGATTCAATTTCTCTCGATGTAGCCGGGGATTTGAATATTTTGGTCGCCAGTTGGGCTCAGTTTGGAGAACCGGTGGTTCTGTTTGTCTGGTATGTTCCCAGCAGGGTTTGGGTGACTGTGTTATGCAGTCTGTTACACACTGGATCTGTGATGCTATTTGACATGTTCCTTCTTCGGCTGGATTGCCGTCACCGGAGTCGGTGGAGGCCCATTCTACTGGGAAGATGGGCTCTTCCTGTGCGAATGCCCGAGGAGTCTTGGCGGTTCAACTTTGCCGAGGGGATACTTGGTCGGGTTCAAACGCTTTTGCTATGATCTACAAGTTTGATACCCTGGTTGAGGGGGACCTTTTGTTGGCTCAATCGGTGCTGCAGAGTCGTTCGCACTCTCCCGCCCGTTCTGGAGCTTTGGTATTGACCCCATGGTCCTTTTGGAGTCCCCAGCATTCTCTAGGATGTATGAGAAAATAGGATTTTGGTACCTACCGGTAAATCCTTTTCTCTTAGTCCGTAGAGGATGCTGGGCGCCCGTCCCAGTGCGTACTGTGTCTGCAGTTATTGTTTTGGTTACGCTCTAGTGGGGGGGTTTTCGCTGTCAGACTGTTGCTGACGATGTTCAGGCCATGGCATGAGGTGTCTTATTATTGATTGTGTTGACACACAGGTTGTATTACATATTCTCTCAGCATGTGGCTGTGTCTTTTTCATGCCGTGGGCTGGTTTTCTGCGGTGTGTTCGTGGTGTGAGCTGGTATGACACTAACCGTGTTTATAAATTCTTTCCTCGAAATGTCCATCTCTCCTGGGCACAGTTTTCTAACTGAGGTCTGGAGGAGGGGCATAGAGGGAGGAGCCAGTTCACACCCAGTTTAAGTCTTTATAGTGTGCCCAAGCTCCTGCGGATCCGTCTATACCCCATGGTCCTTTTGGAGTCCCCAGCATCCTCTACAGACTAAGAGAAAAGGATTTACCGGTAGGTACCAAAATCCTATTTTCTTGAAAGAAAATTTATAAGGCCAAAACCGCACTGAAATGGAGTTTAAATTTAGGCCAGCACCCACACCGGCTTGCAAAGCATGGAGAAGAACGACCCAGCTGAAACCTTCCGTAGTAGCCTTCTTGGATTCACACCAAGACACACATTTTCACCAAACATGGTGGTAAGGCTTTGCCGTTACTTCTTATCTAGCCTGAAGAAGTGTGGAAACGACTTCACTGGGAATATCCTTTTCTGGGTAGGATATGGTGTTCAACCGCCACGCCGTCAAACGCAGCCGCGGTAAGTCTTGATACACGCCCGGATCTTGTTGTAACAGTTCCTCACGTAGAGGAAGAGGCCAGAGATCTTCTATGAGTAAAACCTGAAGAGCTTGATACCAAGCCCTCTTTGTTAGACCGGAACAATGAGGATCACCTGAACCTTTGTTCTTCTTACGTTTATCACCTTTAGAAGAGTGAAAACTGAGAGGACACATAGATCAACTGAAAACACACAAGGTGGCCTGAGGACGTCCACTGCTATAGCTTGAGTGTCTTCTGACCTGGAACAATATCACTGAGATCTCTCGTTGAGGCGAGACGCCAACATGTCCAATTGAGGCACTCCTCAAAGACTTGTCGCTTCAGTGAAAACTTCTCGATGACGACCGTATTTCTCCCGGATGGAGATTGTGTCTGCAGAGGAATCTAAGTCTCCGTCGTTCACGTCCGGAACGAAGACTGCTAATATAGCGTTTACCAGTCTTTTCACCCAGCAGAAAACTTTTTCCGGCATCTGCCATCACCGCTTTGCTCCTTGTTCTGCCCTAGCGGCTTACTTACACCACTGTTATCAAGACGTTCGACAGAATTAACACGGGCAAATCACGAAGCATGTGTTCATTGAAAATAGCTCTTAATTCAAGAAAGCTTATTGCAGACAAGCTTCCCAGCTTGACCTTTTCCTCTGGAAATATTTCCCTTGCACGGACTGCTCCCCAGTCTCGGAGATCTACATGCATGGACACCAGGATCTCATCCTGGATTCCGAACCTTCGTCCCTCTAGAAGGTGAGAACTGAGCCGACACCACAGGAGGGAAAACCTGGCCATTAGGACTATATTCCGGCGCATGCGCAGGTGAGACCCGGACCACATTTCCAACTGGCCCCGTGAAAACCAGTCTGGCATTTGACCAGCTCACCGAAAAGGCCTCTTAGGCTGCACCGATCTTCTTCGTCAACGGAACATATTGATGGATTGTCACTGCAAATCTGATCCGACTACGGGTCCTCAGATCTCTTTCCACAGGAACACACAGAACTTCAACCGTTCCGTATCTACTCTGATACCCACCTCCAACGCCTGCGTCGCTGGGAACAACAGCCTTCCCCTGTGTTGAAGAACAGACAGAGAGAAAACAACGATTTGCACCACTTGTGTCTTGACCTCGCCTTAATCAGGAGAGTGTCCCAGTACAGAACATCAATGGCTCTTACTATTGAAAGAATACCGTCCCACTGCCATCACTCTGGTGAAATGGCAAAGACAATCCTGAGTATCCACCCAGGTAATCTGATTGCGGAGAACAACGCATTTAAACCTCTTAGTTGTTGTTGTTGTTTTTTTTTAAAATCAGGGACAGTGCCCCGAACCTGACGCACCTCTGGTATGGCGTCGCGTACTACCTCCCCTTCCAGAGGGGAAACGGCAAGATCTATTAGAAAATCAGTGCGGGGAAACATCTGTAACGCCAGAATGTCCCCCCTTTGGATTCTATAATTAACTCACAGGTCCTAGTCTATCCCCGGATTGACTGAAAATAGTAGACGAGTTCCCACCGGAGTGGGCTCCAGCCAGATAGACTCAGCGACATGTGGTAGAAACAGAAAACGACATCTGCTTCTGCGAACCACACAAGGCTGCAGAACTCTTACCTTTTCACCGTCCACTGTCTGCACAGAAAAGGAAAAAAGAACGGTTAAAGCGACTGCATCCCACAAAAGAATGCGTCACCAACCATTGTGAAGGAGACTAACTCACGAAGTTAGATTTACCAGCAGTATCCGCCGAGAATGCCTGAACTGAGGCATCCCCAAACAGCGGTACACCGTCACCGGGAAAAACTCCAGTATCTCTCGGAGTCAGCCTCAGCATTCCCCCGGCCACACCTCCTGTATACGCACGGGAGCCTGCCGCAATGTTATAGAGAAGAAGAAACATCCCCTCTCTCCTCAGGGTAATTCTATCGGATGACTTTCCGAATATAAACACTCCCTCATGTGCATGTAATGCAAATAAGCCCAAAACATAGAAATAAAATATCACTTAGCTTCCTGTATGCGATCCTTTGTGACAGGGCCCTGTGTTGACCAGGAGTTGACTTTCATAGTATTCTATCCGCGGCAGGAAAAGAATAAACATTCGGACTCCTTGAGAGGATCTGAGACCCAGGGCCGGATTAACAATGGGGCGGATGGAGCTGCAGCTCCAAGCCCCCCATTGAAAATAGGCCCATGGAATACCCTGCAGCGTAGCCAGTGTTGACAGAAAAATAAACTTTTTTCCTGTCACCCCTGTGACTGACCAACAGCACATGATTCTCCTGGCAGCCTGGCTGCTCGAAGCACTGCCAGTGTGCCCACTGAACACCCACCCCCGGCTGCCGATCACATCAACACAGCCTCCCGAAGCTCCGCCCCCTTGTCGCACTAAGCTCCGCCCCCGGCTTTCAGAAGCAGTGTCACCAGTGTGGAACTCCATGGTTGCTCTACGGTCTGCCCCCTGGTGGTGCTAAACACTGCCCGCTGGCTACATTAAACTCCGCCCCTGGCCATCAGAAGCAGTGTCACCAGTGTGGAACTCCCTGGCTGCTCTAAGCTTCGCCCCCTGATCACGCTAAGCTCCGCCCCCAGTCATCTGAAGCTGTGTCATGTGGGTGGGAGCCCCTGGTTGTGTTTAGCTCCACCCCCAATTCTCCTAAACTCCACCCCTGTTCACCTGTGTCAGTCACCAATGTTGGAGACACTGATTGATCTATAAAGCTGCCCTGCCCCCCCCCAGCAGCCATCCAAAGAATCTATGGTTTGGTGTGACCCATTAGGACTACACCAGGACATCCCAGTTCCTGGATACCCTGGAGCCTGGACCAACTACAGCCTTGTATTTCTGCAACCCAGGATTAGTGAGTGCTACTGTACTGCTGATTTTTCCCTACTTGGTTGTATCCCTGAAGTTGTCTGCAGAGCAGCATATGGTGATTTAAGAACGTCCGGGCCTGATTCAGACATGTATGTGACCTTGATGATTTATGTACATCTCTAGTGTTTGTGTGGTCTGCGCAGTGTGTGCTGCCACTGTACAGATTTACCCCGTGTGTGCTGTCATTGTATGCTGTAACCCTGTGTGTGCTGGAGCAGTGCGGTGTAACCCTGTGTGCTTCCACTCTGTGGTGTGTGCAGTGTAACTCTGTGTGTACGGCCACTATATGGTGTAACCCTGTGTATATTATTACAGTATATTGGGTTTATATGTATATACAGGAGGGTGTATGGGCGGGATGTACTAAGATGTTACGCTGCGTTAAGCTGCATTGCCTGGTGCCAATAGCTATCTTACCGCTCCGAAGCCCCCACCCTCCGCCTTCTCCTCACCCGTCGCAGCGCAGCTGCCTCACCCCTCCCTCCTCCCCGGGAATAGAGGACACCTGAGAGCAAACATCTCCTCCCTCCACCTTTCCCACTAGAGCCGCGCACTCTCTCCGTCCAGCGCTGGCTGCAGGTGGCAGTGAGGTGAGCGGATAACACCGCCGCCTGTGTGCTGTACCCTCTTACCGCTCCGAAGCATGTTAGAAATCCTCCTCAGCCTCTAAAACAGAAAAGTTTTTTTCGGAAGTCCTCTTTCCCGCGCTAGACTCTTACATTTATAAAGGCAATAAAGTCTTTACTTATCTTAGACTCAATGTTTCTTTTCAATTTTTCATGGTCCTCATGCTCATATGTATGAGTTTTTTAACGGTGGTACATGAAAAAGAGAGACCAAGGATACAATCTAGTGTAGTATGTTCATAATTATCAGGGGAAAAAACTTTCAATATGAATCATATAATGCAGAAACATGTATCATAAAATACAGTGATATTTATTGATTGAAGAAATGATCCAATAAAAGTTCTTCATCACATGAAGAGACGATAAAAATTCATTTTACATCCAAGACATATGAGGGTGGCTTCCTACCAGATTTTGGATTTTAGAAGTGCGTCAAAGCAAAAGTGCTGTATAGATGTTTAATGTCCCCGGGGACGAATCAGCTCCAAAGCCGTGGGCACCTCGTCTTCTCCTCGTCTGGTCAATCAGCCACCGGTTGTCACAATCAGCCAACGCGTTTCGATCAATCCGTTGATCTTTTTCAAGGCATATGCTGTTAGTCCCTCTTCCCAGCTGTTTATACCAGTGTGTGTTGGTGACCCTAAATACTGGGAGGAGCCACTCTCATTTACAATTAAAACTGTATACATACATTATATTGGTCCATTGTCTAGTCTAACATCCAAGTTCTATTCTAACCAATGTAATATACCCATCATGTTAAAATCATAACATAAAATCCATTATTTTGTGTAAAAAACACTTAAAATAACTAATTACGGCGACCGGAAGTGCCCTGTGCACTCCGGATTATCCCCTTATTCCCTGTCTCTAAAAGTTCCGTCTTCTGAAAGAGAACGGGTTCCCCGGGTGTAACTTCCGGTCATGTGTCCTCCGTCATCTGAAAAGCGCCTCTATTGCTCGACGGAGTTTCCCGGTCACGTGATCTGGCCGGATATCCCTCCGCGGCCATTTTTGTAGTCCTAACCTTAATTCCGGTGGTGTTGATTTTGCTCTTCATCGGGAACAAGCAATACTTGATATACTTGTCATTCTTTCCAAACAGTTTCCGCATCACGTGATCCCTTTGTCTCCTGACTCCATTGGCTAGTGCATACAGTTCACGTGATAAGGAAACTGCTTTGAAAGAATGACAGCGCCTGGAGGCTGAGGAGGATTCTAACATGCTTCGGAGCGGTCAGATAGCTATTAGCGCAGCGCAATGCAGCTCAGCGTAACATCTTAGTACATGCTGCCCTATATATGTTTATTGGCGGGTAGTGAAGGTAATGGTTCCTGCTTGGTTAGGATGCAGAGATCCAGGGACAGCAGCCAGGGATCACCTGTATGCTGTGGATAAGTTTTTTTTTTTTTTTGTGCTTCTGAAGTGCAGATTGCTGTGTTTAGTTAGTTACAGCACACAATAGGGGGATGTAACTCCTCGGTTAAGTGCCCTGAGTTACCCAATCCTGCTACTAGCGGATTTCTACTCACAACATCCAGAGGGAGTGAGCAAAAATCTGCATTAAGTACCGCTAGTTGCGGTGTTGCTGTGTTATACTAGCATTGCCCAGGAGGTGCATTTTACTGCAACTAAGCCCTGAGCATTAGTCGCTGTAAGGTGCATCTCCTGGTTTAAATGCCGGATGTGAGGCGTTCAACAGAATAGCTTCGGCACTTAACCTAGGAGCTACATCCCCACAATGCTAATTGAATTTCCTTCAGTGTGTATTTAGTAGGGATGAGCGGGTTCGGTTCCTCGGAAACGGAACCCGCCCGAACTTCATGTTTTTTTACAAGGGTCCGAGCGACTCGGATCTTCCCGCCTTGCTCGGTTAACCCGAGCGCGCCCGAACGTCATCATCCCGCTGTCGGATTCTCGCGAGGCTCGGATTCTATCGCGAGACTCGGATTCTATATAAGGAGCCGCGCGTCGCCGCCATTTTCACACGTGCATTGAGATTCATAGGGAGAGGACGTGGCTGGCGTCCTCTCCGTTTATAGAGAAGAGAGTGAGACAGTAGAGAGAGACACAGTAGTAATTTTGGGGAGCATTAGGAGGAGTACTAGTTACTTGCTGAAGTGATAGATAGTGTGACTGTATATTATCTGACTTGTGGGGGAGACACTGACAGTGGGGAGCAGTTAGAGTCTGAGAGCAGGACTCAGGAGTACATATAACGTACAGTGCACACTTTTGCTGCCAGAATGCCACACTGCCATTGTGACCACACTGACCACCAGTATAATATATATTGTGATTGTCTGCTTAGGAGTACTACTTGCAAGTTGCTGATAGTGTGACCAGTGACCTGACATACTACTATAGTAGCTTACTGTAGCAGTCTGCGGTGCTGCTGAGCTGACTGTGTCCAGCAGGTCCGTCATCAGTCATTACATAATAAATATATATACCTGTCCGGCTGCAGTACTAGTGATAATATATATATATATATATATATATATATATATTGATTTCATCTCATTATCATCCAGTCTATATTAGCAGCAGACACAGTACGGTAGTCCACGGCTGTAGCTACCTCTGTGTCGGCAGTCGCTCGTCCATCCATAATTGTATACCACCTACCCGTGGTTTTTCTTTTTTTCTTTCTTCTTTATACATACTACTATAGTAGCTTACTGTAGCAGTCTGCGGTGCTGCTGAGCTGACTGTGTCCAGCAGGTCCGTCATCAGTCATTACATAATAAATATATCTACCTGTCCGGCTGCAGTACTAGTGTGATATAATATATATTGATTTCATCTCATTATCATCCAGTCTATATTAGCAGCAGACACAGTACGGTAGTCCATGGCTGTAGCTACCTCTGTGTCGGCAGTCGCTCGTCCATCCATAATTGTATACCACCTACCCGTGTTTTTTTTTCTTTCTTTCTTCTTTATACATACTACTATAGTAGCTTACTGTAGCAGTCTGCGGTGCTGCTGAGCTGACAGTGTCCAGCAGGTCCGTCATCAGTCATTACATAATAAATATATATACCTGTCCGGCTGCAGTACTAGTGATATTATATATATATATATATATTGATTTCATCTCATTATCATCCAGTCTATATTAGCAGCAGACACAGTACGGTAGTCCACGGCTGTAGCTACCTCTGTGTCGGCAGTCGCTCGTCCATCCATAATTGTATACCACCTACCCGTGTTTTTTTTTTTTCTTTCTTCTTTATACATACTACTATAGTAGCTTACTGTAGCAGTCTGCAGTGCTGCTGAGCTGACAGTGTCCAGCAGGTCCGTCATCAGTCATTACATAATAAATATATCTACCTGTCCGGCTGCAGTACTAGTGTGATATAATATATATTGATTTCATCTCATTATCATCCAGTCTATATTAGCAGCAGACACAGTACGGTAGTCCACGGCTGTAGCTACCTCTGTGTCGGCAGTCGCTCGTCCATCCATAAGTATACTAGTATCCATCCATCTCCATTGTTTACCTGAGGTGCCTTTTAGTTGTGCCTATTAAAATATGGAGAACAAAAATGTTGAGGTTCCAAAATTAGGGAAAGATCAAGATCCACTTCCACCTCGTGCTGAAGCTGCTGCCACTAGTCATGGCCGAGACGATGAAATGCCAGCAACGTCGTCTGCCAAGGCCGATGCCCAATGTCATAGTACAGAGCATGTAAAATCCAAAACACCAAATATCAGTAAAAAAAGGACTCCAAAATCTAAAATAAAATTGTCGGAGGAGAAGCGTAAACCTGCCAATATGCCATTTACCACACGGAGTGGCAAGGAACGGCTGAGGCCCTGGCCTATGTTCATGGCTAGTGGTTCAGCTTCACATGAGGATGGAAGCACTCAGCCTCTCGCTAGAAAAATGAAAAGACTCAAGCTGGCAAAAGCACCGCAAAGAACTGTGCGTTCTTCGAAATCCCAAATCCACAAGGAGAGTCCAATTGTGTCGGTTGCGATGCCTGACCTTCCCAACACTGGACGTGAAGAGCATGCGCCTTCCACCATTTGCACGCCCCCTGCAAGTGCTGGAAGGAGCACCCGCAGTCCAGTTCCTGATAGTCAGATTGAAGATGTCCGTGTTGAAATACACCAGGATGAGGAGGATATGGGTGTTGCTGGCGCTGGGGAGGAAATTGACAAGGAGGATTCTGATGGTGAGGTGGTTTGTTTAAGTCAGGCACCCGGGGAGACACCTGTTGTCCGTGGGAGGAATATGGCCGTTGACATGCCTGGTGAAAATACCAAAAAAATCAGCTCTTCGGTGTGGAAGTATTTCAACAGAAATGCGGACAACATTTGTCAAGCCGTGTGTTGCCTTTGTCAAGCTGTAATAAGTAGGGGTAAGGACGTTAACCACCTCGGAACATCCTCCCTTATACGTCACCTGCAGCGCATTCATAATAAGTCAGTGACAAGTTCAAAAACTTTGGGCGACAGCGGAAGCAGTCCACTGACCAGTAAATCCCTTCCTCTTGTAACCAAGCTCACGCAAACCACCCCACCAACTCCCTCAGTGTCAATTTCCTCCTTCCCCAGGAATGCCAATAGTCCTGCAGGCCATGTCACTGGCAATTCTGACGATTCCTCTCCTGCCTGGGATTCCTCCGATGCATCCTTGCGTGTAATGCCTACTGCTGCTGGCGCTGCTGTTGTTGCTGCTGGGAGTCGATGGTCATCCCAGAGGGGAAATCGTAAGACCACTTTTACTACTTCCACCAAGCAATTGACTGTCCAACAGTCCTTTGCGAGGAAGATGAAATATCACAGCAGTCATCCTGCTGCAAAGCGGATAACTGAGGCCTTGGCATCCTGGGTGGTGAGAAACGTGGTTCCGGTATCCATCATTACTGCAGAGCCAACTAGAGACTTGTTGGAGGTACTGTGTCCCCGGTACCAAATACCATCTAGGTTCCATTTCTCTAGGCAGGCGATACCGAAAATGTACACAGACCTCAGAAAAAGAGTCACCAGTGTCCTAAAAAATGCAGCTGTACCCAATGTCCACTTAACCACGGACATGTGGACAAGTGGAGCAGGGCAGGGTCAGGACTATATGACTGTGACAGCCCACTGGGTAGATGTATGGACTCCCGCCGCAAGAACAGCAGCGGCGGCACCAGTAGCAGCATCTCGCAAACGCCAACTCTTTCCTAGGCAGGCTACGCTTTGTATCACCGGTTTCCAGAATACGCACACAGCTGAAAACCTCTTACGGCAACTGAGGAAGATCATCGCGGAATGGCTTACCCCAATTGGACTCTCCTGTGGATTTGTGGCATCGGACAACGCCAGCAATATTGTGTGTGCATTAAATCTGGGCAAATTCCAGCACGTCCCATGTTTTGCACATACCTTGAATTTGGTGGTGCAGAATTTTTTAAAAAACGACAGGGGCGTGCAAGAGATGCTGTCGGTGGCCAGAAGAATTGCGGGACACTTTCGGCGTACAGGCACCACGTACAGAAGACTGGAGCAACACCAAAAACGCCTGAACCTGCCCTGCCATCATCTGAAGCAAGAAGTGGTAACGAGGTGGAATTCAACCCTATATATGCTTCAGAGGTTGGAGGAGCAGCAAAAGGCCATTCAAGCCTATACAATTCAGCACGATATAGGAGGTGGAATGCACCTGTCTCAAGCGCAGTGGAGAATGATTTCAACGTTGTGCAAGGTTCTGCTGCCCTTTGAACTTGCCACACGTGAAGTCAGTTCAGACACTGCCAGCCTGAGTCAGGTCATTCCCCTCATCAGGCTTTTGCAGAAGAAGCTGGAGACATTGAAGGAGGAGCTAACACGGAGCGATTCCGCTAGGCATGTGGGACTTGTGGATGGAGCCCTTAATTCGCTTAACAAGGATTCACGGGTGGTCAATCTGTTGAAATCAGAGCACTACATTTTGGCCACCGTGCTCGATCCTAGATTTAAAACCTACCTTGGATCTCTCTTTCCGGCAGACACAAGTCTGCTGGGGTTCAAAGACCTGCTGGTGAGAAAATTGTCAAGTCAAGCGGAACGCGACCTGTCAACATCTCCTCCTTCACATTCTCCCGCAACTGGGGGTGCGAGGAAAAGGCTCAGAATTCCGAGCCCACCCGCTGGCGGTGATGCAGGGCAGTCTGGAGCGACTGCTGATGCTGACATCTGGTCCGGACTGAAGGACCTGTCAACGATTACGGACATGTCGTCTACTGTCACTGCATATGATTCTCTCCCCATTGAAAGAATGGTGGAGGATTATATGAGTGACCGCATCCAAGTAGGCACGTCACACAGTCCGTACTTATACTGGCAGGAAAAAGAGGCAATTTGGAGGCCCTTGCACAAACTGGCTTTATTCTACCTAAGTTGCCCTCCCACAAGTGTGTACTCCGAAAGAGTGTTTAGTGCCGCCGCTCACCTTGTCAGCAATCGGCGTACGAGGTTACTTCCAGAAAATGTGGAGAAGATGATGTTCATTAAAATGAATTATAATCAATTCCTCCGTGGAGACATTGACCAGCAGCAATTGCCTCCACAAAGTACACAGGGAGCTGAGATGGTGGATTCCAGTGGGGACGAATTGATAATCTGTGAGGAGGGGGATGTACACGGTGATATATCGGAGGATGATGATGAGGTGGACATCTTGCCTCTGTAGAGCCAGTTTGTGCAAGGAGAGATTAATTGCTTCTTTTTCGGTGGGGGTCCAAACCAACCCGTCATTTCAGTCACAGTCGTGTGGCAGACCCTGTCACTGAAATGATGGGTTGGTTAAAGTGTGCATGTCCTGTTTATACAACATAAGGGTGGGTGGGAGGGCCCAAGGACAATTCCATCTTGCACCTCTTTTTTCTTTAATTTTTCTTTGCGTCATGTGCTGTTTGGGGAGTGTTTTTTGGAAGGGCCATCCTGCGTGACACTGCAGTGCCACTCCTAGATGGGCCAGGTGTTTGTGTCGGCCACTAGGGTCGCTTATCTTACTCACACAGCTACCTCATTGCGCCTCTTTTTTTCTTTGCGTCATGTGCTGTTTGGGGAGTGTTTTTTGGAAGGGCCATCCTGCGTGACACTGCAGTGCCACTCCTAGATGGGCCCGGTGTTTGTGTCGGCCACTAGGGTCGCTTATCTTACTCACACAGCTACCTCATTGCGCCTCTTTTTTTCTTTGCGTCATGTGCTGTTTGGGGAGTGTTTTTTGGAAGGGCCATCCTGCGTGACACTGCAGTGCCACTCCTAGATGGGCCCGGTGTTTGTGTCGGCCACTAGGGTCGCTTATCTTACTCACACAGCTACCTCGGTGCAAATTTTAGGACTAAAAATAATATTGTGAGGTGTGAGGTATTCAGAATAGACTGAAAATGAGTGGAAATTATGGTTTTTGAGGTTAATAATACTTTGGGATCAAAATGACCCCCAAATTCTATGATTTAAGCTGTTTTTTAGGGTTTTTTGAAAAAAACACCCGAATCCAAAACACACCCGAATCCGACAAAAAAAATTCGGTGAGGTTTTGCCAAAACGCGGTCGAACCCAAAACACGGCCGCGGAACCGAACCCAAAACCAAAACACAAAACCCGAAAAATTTCAAGTGCACATCTCTAGTATTTAGTAGTGTATTTTTTATATACTAAAACAAAGCAGGTGCCCTCTAACCTAGTAAATATAGCAATGGGCCCAGGGCCGGTTCTTGCCCTTGTGGCGCCCCGGGCAAAAGTTGGGGGAGGGGGGGGCCTAATATGGGGGCGTGGTCAGTCACGCCCCCATTTGTAGCGTCGCTGAAAGGGAAGAATAAAAAAAAAAGTATACTTACTATACCCCGCTCCTGATTGCAGACCGGCGCCGCTCTTCTCCTCGGATCTATGGGAGAGACGTCAGTCATGACGTCTCTCCCATAGCACAGCATAGGCACCAGAGGTCAATTATGACCCCTAGCGTCTGTGCCACAATTCTGTGCGGTGCGCGATGATGTCATCGCGCACCGCACACCAAAAGGTCCTCTCCATGAAGGGAAACTAGACGCTTAGCATCTGATTCCCTTCATAGCGGGGGAGGACCAGCGCCACGAAGGGAAACCAGATGCGTAGCGTCTAGTTCCCTTCTCACAGCGGGAGGGGGGCACAGCGGGGGGACACTGCTGGGGCGCACACTGCACAATGGCGGATCTTGCCATGGTGCGGCGCCCTCCGGATGGCGCCGGCGCCCCGGGCAAAAGTCCTGCTTGCCCGTGGCAAGATCCGCCACTGAATGGGCCAGTAATACATGCAGTACTCCAGAGGCAGCCCTCTATGGAGACTAATTACCACAATTGTAGACAGTGACCAGCGTTTCAGTGTTATTGTAGCATTTTGGTCAGGGTACACTGTGTATACGCGTAGGGTATGTTTGACTGGCGGCCAGGATTCCGGCGGTCAGCATACCGACGCCAGGATCCCGGCCGTCAGAATGCCGGCAGGGGGGCGAGCGCAACGAAGCCCCTTGCGGGCTCGCTGCGCTCGCCACAGGTTTTATTCCCTCTCTGTTGGTGTCGTGGACACCCACGAGTGGGAATAGCCATTGGCCCCCTGCCGGCATTCTGGCGCCCAGGATCCTGGCGTCGGTATGCTGATCACCGGGATGGTAACTACATCCCGTGTATACACAGAGGTGCAGCTGTGACTGAGATGCACTGTATCAGAAATGTATGGTAAATATGCTAGGCGTTCCTGGGCAGTGACTGGGAGGTGGCTATTAATGTACACAAAAATGGTCTGTCTCATGGGTGTGTTGCATACATGATGCTAAAGTGTTTGCGCACACAGATGCTTCATAGCTCACACTGGAGCCCACACTCAGGGCCTAATTCAGACCTGATCTCAGTTGTACAAATTTGCAAGGAGGACGATTATCGATCGACTGCACATGCATACAGATTGTAGTACGCACGTGCGAGGCCAAACTGTGAAAGAATCCTGCGTCTTTTTTTATCGCTAGGCGTACGCAAGTTGATTGTCAGGAATTGGACGTGTGTGGGTGGTAATTGGCCGTTTTCTGGGAGTGTCAGGAAAAACGCAGGCGTTCCCAAGCGTTTTCAGGGAGGGTGTGTGACGTCCGCTTCGGCCCCGATCAGCCTGTTTATATCGCACTGTAGGAGTAAGTCCTGGGCTGCGCGCACACTGCACAGTATGGAAAAATCATTAGATGGTAGGTGAGTTGCACACGGATTTGCAGTTGACCGGCGTTTGCAAAGCTTTTAGCACGGCGTACGCAGACTTGCTCAGGGCGGGTATTCTATTCACACTGTCTGGGCGGCGACTATCTGATGGCAAATCTCTGCAAATTTGCATTGGAGTGATCAGGTCTGAATTAAGCCCTGAGATGGAAAATCTGCACTCACCCAAGGACTGGTGCAAGTTTCCATGGTGCGATCAATAATGGCGTCTAAGCACCAGACAGGAAAGAGGAACTGCACCAAGCTGTATTACAGCATTTACAGACACTGACAGTATGCATAAAGTGCAGGTCACATATTCGCTTTATTTAATATCATTATTTCATGTTTTCATGTTCTGTGTCTTGTACTTTGTTTAAAGCTAGATATTGGGAAATTAGCAATTTTCAGGTATATATTTCTGTCAAAGCACTCTAAATAAAAATATTATTAATAACCCATGGGGGGCGGGGTGTTATTCAGTGATTAATAATATAACAGGTGGTGTGGGAAGGGAGATTCAGATGGTTGAAGGCAGACGGTAGCTATGTATGGCACTAGCCACACCCCATGTCACAGACCACACTCGCTGTGAAGACTAAACCCCCACAACACTGGTCACACCCCAACAGTACTAACACTCCTGCAATGCTGTTCACACCTCCTGCGGCACACACATAATAGGCCCTTCGTAAATTTCAGCTCCAGGCCCATGTGGACCTTAATCTGGCTCTGCTGAGACCAACTCGTCACAGCCGACCTAGAGCTTTATCATCAGAGCGACCAGCACATGAGCAGGAATACTATTACCTCAGCATTCATTGTAAATCATAATATGAATATACATAATGTAATACACAATTACACACATATCCTAAATATATATATATATATATATATATATATATATATATATAACATACATATAAGCGGATAGTGACATTAATGTTTTCTGAATGTGTATGACCATGTACTGAATGCCCCAGGTGTGGATCTACCAGGAAACATTATGGTCGACAGAAAACCTAGTATTCGTCGACAGCAGGGAGTAGTAACCAGGCAAAATAACATTCTTGCAACCCCGAGGGAAGTATACATAAATAAATGTAATAACACTCCCCCACATATACTACCATGTCTGTGCTCGAGCTACAGGCCCAGGGAACCGTACCATACATATACACATAAATATATATACAGGTATAAGGTAGTTACACGTTAATTTACACCCAGTAATAACAGTTGGTGCCAACAGGGTCAGCCACATACTACTGTGGTTCCCATACAGTGTTTACTTTTGATAAGCATACAACTTCCGACCAGCTGATACTGCATCTACCGAATCAAGTACCCACAGGCGCCGGCGATGCTGACAGTGATCCCCACAGCCGGTTGTGTCGACACATGTGGACCAAAATGCTATAGTGGGTATATCTGACAGGGAACACACAGATATATATATGCACAACACAAGGATTAGATGACCATTTCTAAAATAGTGCTATATATCCTCTATAAAGCACTAAAAAAACTGTGCCCCCCCCCCCTCGTTTGTACTGTATACATTGCCTTTGGCAGGGACATTGAGAAAATGGCGTTGCAAATCTATTGTGAGGGCTAAGCCCCGCCCCTTCTCGGCGCACTTCAGCCCAAGCTATAAATATATCTTTATGCTGGCAGGGGTCCGTATACAGTGCCTATGCACTGTATACATGCTTTGCCAGCCTAATTTGAGGTAATATATTGCCACCCATGGCGCCCCCCCCCCCCCCCAGCGCCCTGCACCCTTGTAAAGCCATTGGTGTGTGGGAGCAATGGCGCGCAGCGCGACCGCTGCTATACATATACTGGCGGGGGTATCGTACACTGTGCCCGGGCACCGAATATGGATCTTGTGCCAGTGGAGAGACCATCAGTAACTTGCTGCCCAGGGTGCTCCCCCCCCAGCGCCCTGCACCCTGTGAGTGCCGTTGGTGTGTGGGAGCACGGAGCGCAGCGCGACCACTGCGCTGTACCTCCGATACTGAAGTCTTCTGCCATCACTGAAGTCTTCTGATCTTCACATACTCATCCGGCTTCTTTCTTCTGGCTTCTGTGAGGGGGGTGACGGTGCGGCTCCGGGAACAAGCAGCTAGGCGCACCGAGTGATCGAACCCTCTGGAGCTAATGGTGTCCAGTAGCCTAAGAAGCAGGGCCCTTGAACTCTTAAGAAGTAGGTCTGACTTCTCTCCCCTCAGTCCCACGATGCAGGGAACCTGTAGCCACCAGGTCTCCCTGAAAATAAAAAACTTAACAAAAGTCTTTCCAGAGAAACTCAGTAGAGCTCCCCTAGTGTGTGTCCAGTCACTCCTGGGCACAGAATCTAACTGAGGTCTGGAGGAGGGGCATAGAGGGAGGAGCCAGTTCGCACCCAGTAAAAGTCTTTTAGTGTGGCCATGTCTCCTGCGGATCCCATCTATACACCATGGTCCTTACGGAGTCCCCAGCATCCTCTAGGACGTTTGAGAAAGGAGATTTATGGTAAGACTTACCATTGTTAAATCTTTCTGCGAGGTACATTGGATTCCACAGGGAATAACATCGGAGTGTAGAGTTGGATCTTGATCCGAGGCACAAACAGGCTAAAGCTTTGACTGTTCCCAGGATGCATAGCGCCGCCTCCTCTATATCCCCGCCTCCAGGTACTGGAGCTCAGTTTGTAAGTTGGTGCAGGCAGCTAACAGGATGGGCTGCTCTAAGCAGCACTAAAAAGAGCTTTTTGGAGAAAAAAAGACTTCAAGGGCCGCAGCACAGGAACTAAATGCTATATGTCACGGACATATCGTGCTGCGGTTCCATCACCTCCCCCAGCGGCGCTGTATACTCCCGCGCCCTGGTTGCCGGGTACTTACAGCGGAGGCGCTTCGGTCTTATCAGGCACACATACCGCCGCTGCTCTCCTGGATCGCGTGGCTGCACGTTAGGGAGGAGGTAAAAGGGGCCCCCCAGGTGAAATTGCGATCTGGCTGCGGTCTCCGGAGACGCACTGCGCTGCTGACGTGGGCACTGTGGCCATGCAGTGATCCCACTATATCCACCAGGGCAAGGAGCACAGGTCGGATTTACTAAAATCCGTTTCACATACGCTCCATAGTACCCGGTGGGGAAGTCCAGCAGAGGGGATAAGGCGCTGACCTGTAGCCCCTCCCCCAGCCCCAGGCACCATCTACAGCAGATGTTCCTGCCTTGGAGCAGCATCTCTCCCTCATTCCCTGTCAGCGTTTGGGCGCCATTACACAGAGCTGCGCTGATCCTGGGTCTGCTGGGCACTATCTCCTCTGTAAAGCCGCCTGCATCATCAGCGCTGTGTGTTTACAGGACACTTAAGTATTCTACATGTTGTTTAGACAGCGTTAGTTAAGAACAAGTGCATACTGTATGAATATTTAGTACAAGTATTCTGTGATATACATCCAGTGTTTACTGTGCATTGTTATATCTGTATACATACATAGCTTTATGTAGTATTACTAGTCCAGTGCAGTTTTATTGTTGTATGTAATAATTTCTGCATTGTACATGTGACTGTGTGTGCCTATAGCTGATGTGTGGTTTCCATTCTGTGTATCTCACACATATTGCTATCCCTATATTCTGTACTCTGAAGGGGGCTAAGTGCATCAGGGTTCCATATATAGTGTTCCACAGGATACACTATTTTGTATTTTTCAGTCACCCTATACTGCTTACAGCCTCTGTTTGTGCTCTGCATATGCAGTCACACTGCACAGGGGTTTTTTGTCAGGTACTGTGGGGGGTCATTCCGAGTTGACCGCACGCTGCAGATTTTTGCAGCGCAGTGATCAGTTAAAAAAAGGGTACAATCAGCATTGTTGCTGTTCAATGCTCCTAGCGAAGAATCCATTCGCACAACCGATTGCAAGGAGATTGATAGAAAGAAGGTGTTTATGGGTGTCAACTGACCGTTTTCTGGGAGTGGTAGGGAAAACGCAGGCGTGTCCAGGCGTTTGCAGGGTGGGTGTCTAACGTCAATTCCGGGACCGGACAGGCTCAAGAGATCGTAAGGGCTGAGTAAGATCAGACCTACTCAGATACGAAAAAGTTTTTTGCAGTACCGCTCGGCTACACATGCAATCGCACACTTGCAAAACGAAAATACATTCCCCTGGGGGTGGCGACTATGCGTTTGCACAGCTGCAAAAAGTAGCTAGTGAGCGATCAACTTGGAATGAGGGCCTGTTTGGCTATATTGTACTGTTACCGCCTAAGGCTATGTTCCCAATAATGTCTACTACACAGGGCGGGAGATCCGTGGACGAACCTGCGTCATGTAGTGCTGACGCCACGGCTTTATCTGAGGAAAATATTCCAACTGGGGGTTCTGTACTCGAAAGTCAGTCTGCAGGACCGGTGGCATACCAAGACCCACCTTGGGGTGCTTTTTCTAATTTACTGACTACGCTGGTAACGAGACTTACGTCCCCTGTGGGACCTGTGCCATTACAGCAACATATTGTCCCTGTATTTAATCTACCATGGTGGATACTCTGTCAACTCAGTTACAGCAATTGAATCAGTCCTTGGTTAAACAAAAGCCTAACCCTCGCCCTCCTAGGACCAAAGGGTCAGCTAAGTGGGCCATTTCTTCCTCACAGTCCACTCATGTTTCGGATACTTCATCCGATGAAGATGGTGTATATACTGATCCATCACTGATGCAGATGCTTCTGATGAGGAATCGTCAACACAGGTTGATGTTCCTGACCTATTGGAGGCTATCAAACGGATTCTTCAGATTGATGACGAGACTGACCCTCCAGATACGTCTAAGAAACCTGATAAGTTCAAACGTCAGAAGGTTACTAAATTAGTCTTACTACATTCTGACCATTTAATTGACATACGTCAGGAATCCTGGGAGTCTCCAGGAAAGAAATTTTCCCTGTCTAAAAAGATGCAAGCTCGTTATCCTATCACTGCAGAGTTAAGTAATAAATGGGAAACCGTGCCACCAGTGGACTCACATGTAGCCTGTCTTGTGGTGTTATCTACTCTGCCTGTCACTACTGTCACCTCTCTGAAGAAACTGATGGATAAGCATGTGGAGGGCTGCTTGAAGTCGATTTACACTCTTGCAGGTGCTGCACATAGACCCACTATAGCGGCTTCTTGGGTATTGAAGCCTGGGTTCAAGCAGTTGAGGCAGAACTACCTCTGCATTTTTCTGATAATGCCAGTGTCCATCATATATTACAACAGCCTCTCATTACATTCAGGAGGTGGCCTCTGATGCCGGTGTTCTGGCGGCCAAAGCGTCTACTACGTCCATCCTGGCTCGCCAGATTCTGTGGTTGCGGTCCTGGTCGGTGGACCTGGACTCTAAGAAGACCTTGGAGGTGCTCCCTTTTAAGGGAGATATACTGAAAAAACTATCTGTGAAACGCGCGTCGGCGGTTCACAGTGTACCACTGTGTTAATAACTCGTGCTAGCTAATAATGTATGTTACTGTCTAAATGTGAATGAGTTTAGGATGCATTTGTGATATGAAACGATACATGTAAAACTCAAACTATGCCTATGTGGAATGGAATTAAATACTGAGCAATACAGGAGATTTAATAGCCCAAAGAAATGGCAAGGGCTTAATATCAGGCTGTATTCCAACGCTCAGCATTTGTGTATACACTCTCATATATCTGTCTATGACACAGTGAAAAGGACACAGAACAACTAATTAATACCACAGTGTATATACTAACCCATTGCCCCCTCTCATTGAACAGAATAAAATTTTCTCATACGTCCTAGAGGATGCTGGGGATGCTTCAAGAACCATGGGGTATAGACAGGATCCGCAGGAGACATGGGCACACTATAAGACTTTGAATGAGTGTGAACTTGCTCCTCCCTCTATGCCCCTCCTCCAGACTCCAGTTAGATTCTGTGCCCAGTGAGACTGGATGCACACTGAGGAGCTCTCCAGAGTTTCTCAGAAAAAGACTTTTATTAGGTTTGTTATTTTCAGGGAGACCTGCTGGCAACAGGCTCCCTGCATCGTGGGACTGAGGGGAGAGAAGCAGACCTACTTCTTCTAAGTTCAAGGGCGCTGCTTCTTAGGCTACTGGACACCATTAGCTCCAGAGGGTTCGATCACTTGGTACGCCTTATTCCCAGAGCCGCGCCGTCAACCCCCTCACAGAGCCAGAAGATTGAAGCCGGGTGAGTATGAGAAGATCAGAAGACTTCAGTGACGGCAGAAGACGGCGTTTGAGGTACCACGCAGCGGCCACGCTGCGTGCCATGCTCCCACACAGATCACGGCACTGCAAGGCGCAGGGGGGGGGGCGCCCTGGGCAGAATGGGGGACCTTCAGACAGCACTGGCATAGAATATAACAGTGCCCAGGCACTAGTTAAGGGACCCCCGCCAGTATAAAGATGTTTTGAGCGGGACTGAAGCGCGCCACGTAGTGGGCAGGGCTTAGCCCGCACAGCTCTGACCAGCGCCATTTTTCTCTTCACAGAAGGCTGCAGAGACGCTGGCCCTGACCTCTACACTGCTGTGCAAGTAACAGGGTGCAAAACGGGGGGGCACTAGTGATTTGGTGATTTATTATATATGTAAAAAGCGCTAGCAGGTCTGGGCAGTCTTGTACTGGCTTCAGTACCGGGATAGGCGCTGGGTGTGAGCTGGCAGAACTCTCTCTGGCAGGCTTTATTGTGGGTCTGTCTCCTATAGCCCCAGTGTGGTTGTGGCTGTCGGTACGTGTGTGTGTCGACATGTCAGGCTGAATGCTCTTCCCAGGAGGAGGCTGGTGTGGGGACAGACAATTCTGTGAGAGTGGCAGTGTCGGCACTGCCGACGGATGATTGGGTGAATATGTTGAGTGTTTTAAACGCAAATGTGACTAAGTTGGCTAAGAGATTGGATAAATCTGAGTCTAAGAACCAGACATGGAGGAAATCCATGGAAGATGCTTTGTCACAGGCCCAGACTCCTTCGGGGTCACAGAAACGGTCATTTACCCAGATAGCGGAAACAGATACCGACACGGACTCTGATTCCAGTGTCGACTATAGTGATGCCAGATTACATCCAAAACTGGCTAAGAGTATTCAGTACATGATTGTGGCGATAAAAGAAGTTTTACATATCACTGAGGACCCTGCTGTTCCTGATAATAGGGTCTGTATGTATAAAGGAAAGAAACCTGAGGTAACGTTTCCCGAGCGGAAAATCCTGACAAAAGGATACATGTTCCCAAAAGAATTCCAGTGGCATATCCGTTCCCTGCTGGGGACAGGGAAAGGTGGGAGTCAATTCCCACGGTAGACAAAGCTTTATCGCGTCTTTCCAAAAAGGTGGCGCTCCCGTCCCCTGACACGGCAGCCCTAAAGGATCCTGCGGATCGTAAGCAGGAAAATACACTGAAATCCATTTATGTCACTACGGGGGCGCTACTCAGGCCTGCCGTTGCTGTGGCATGGGTGAGTAGCGCTGTTGAAAGGTGGGCAGATAACTTATCATCTGAGGTAGATACCCTAGACAGGGATAGTGTGCTTTTGACTCTGGGTCACATCAAGGACGCTGCAGCATATTTAAAAGAAGCTGTGAGGGATATTGGCCTTTTGGGATCAAGGGCCAATGCCATGGCAGTCTCAGCAAGGTGGATTCATCAATGGAATGCTGACGCTGACTCTAAGAAGGCGATGGAGTCTCTACCGTTTAACGGTAGGCTCTTGTTTGGCGACGGCCTCACTGACCTGGTGTCTCTACGGCTACCGCGGGCGGGTAAGTCGTCATTTTTACCTTATGTTGCGGCACAACAGAAGAAAACGCCCCACTATCAGATGCAGTCCTTTCGGCCCAATAAATTAAAAAAAGGACGAGGGTCCTCCTTCCTTGCTGCGAGAGGAAGGGGAAAAAGGTCACAGGCTGTGGCAAGTTCCCAAGAGCATAAGTCCTCTCCGGCTTTTACCAAATCCACCGCATGACGCTGGGGCTCCTCTGCGGGAGTCCGCACCGGTGGGGGCACGTCTCCAACTCTTCAGTCAGGTCTGGGTGCACTCGGACCTGGATCCTGGGATAGTAGACATAGTGACCCAAGGGTACAAGTTAGAGTTTCAAGACGTGCCCCCTCACCGATTTTTCAAATCGGCCTTGCCAGCTTCTCTTCCGGAAAGGGAGATAGTAAGCGCTGCGATATTAAAGTTGTGTCTAAATCAAGTGATTGTCATGGTGCCCCCGTCTCAACAGGGGGAAGGTTTTTATTCAAGTCTGTTCGTGGTTCTGAAGCCGGATGGCTCAGTCAAACCGATTCTGAACCTAAAATCCCTCAATTTCTTTCTCAAAAGATTCAAGCTCAAGATGGAATCTCTACGAGCAGTGATCTCCAGTCTGGAGGAGGGAGATTTTATGGTGTCGGTCGACATAAAAGATGCCTATTTACATGTCTCCATATATCCTCCACATCAGGCTTACCTGAGATTCGCTGTGCAGGATTGTCATTACCAGTTTCATACGTTGCCGTTTGGTCTGTCCACGGCTCCGAGGATTTTCACCAAAGTAATGGCGGAAATGATGGTTCTCCTGCGCAAGCAGGGAATCACAATTATCCCGTACTTGGACGATCTCCTCAAAAAGGCGAGGTCCAAGGATCAATTGTTGAAGAATGTGGCCTTTCCAGTTTCCACTGACTATTCTGCAACAACACGGTTGGCTCCTAAATTTGCCAAAATCACAGTTGCATCCGACGACACGTCTGTCGTTCCTGGGTATGATTCTGGATACAGAATTGCAAAGGGTTTCTCATACGTCCTAGAGGATGCTGGGGACTCCAAAAGGACCATGGGGTATAGACTGATCCACAGGAGCCTGGGCACACTATAAAGACTTAAACTGGGTGTGAACTGGCTCCTCCCTTTATGCCCCTCCTCCAGACCTCAGTTAGACTTTGTGCCCAGGAGTGATGGGTCACACACTAGGGGAGCTCTCCTGAGTTTCTCTGAAAGACTTTACGTTAGGTTTTTTATTTTCAGGCAGACCTGCTGGCTACAGGTTCCCTGCAGCGTGGGAGTGAGGGGAGAGAAGCAGGACCTACTTCTGTGAGTTTCAAGGCTCTGCTTCTCGGCTACTGGACACCATTAGCTCCAGAAGGTTCGATCACTTGGTGCGCCTAGCTGCTTGTTCCCGGAGACACGCCGTCAATCCCCTCACAAAAGCCAGAAGAAAGAAGCCGGGTGAGAATTGGAAGAAAAGAAGACTTCAGTGACGGCAGAAGACTTCAGTAACGGAGGTAACAGCAGCGGTAGGGCTGCGCTCCAGGCTCCCACACACCAACGTCTCTGGCAGGGTGCAGGGCGCTGGGGGGGGAGCGCCCTGGGGGCATGTTGCTGACGGTCTACAATGCTGGCGGGGCGCATATTGCGGTGCCTGGGCACAGCGTATGTTCACCCCGCCAGCGTGTTGCAGGGGGGAGAGACAGTGGTAGCGCTGCGCTCCCGGCTCCCGTGCTTTCTATCACCTGCAGGGCGCTGGGGGGGGGGGAGCGCCCTGGGCAACATAAATTCTGTACTTCGCTGGCGGGGGGACATACTTTGGTGCCCGCCCCGCCAGTGCGCCGTGAACGGGAGGGAGCAGCAGCGGTAGCGATGCGCTCCCGGCTCCCGCACTCCACCGGGCCTGCAGGGTGCAGGGCGCTGGGGGGGAGCGCCCTGGGCATTTAAAAGATGTAATCACTGGCGGGGGGGACATGCTTCGGCGCCCGCCCCGCCAGTGCACCGCGAACGGGAGGCAGAGGCAGCAGTAGCGCTGCCTGATCCCGCTCCCCGTCGGCCTGCAGGGTGCAGGGCGCTGGGGGGGAGCGCCCTGGGCGGCATTGATAAAAGGATTCCAGGCGGGGGAACATACCTGGACACAGAGTGTCTTCGCCCCGCCGGGAGACCGCAGCGTGCACGCTGCTGTCCATAGCTCCCACACACCAACGGCTTCCGTGGGTGCAGGGCGCAGGAGGGGCTCCCTGGGCTGCGTTGGGACAAAAAGTAAGTTATACAGGGGGTTACCCCCTGTATATAGGGTCCCCAGCTAGTTTTTAGGGGGTTATATATTTATATAATTGAGCGGGCTTAAGCGCGTCAGGAGGGGGTGGAGCTTAGCCCTCACAGAGGAGTCAGCGCCATTTTCCTCAGGTCCCCACCAGGCTTTACTGTATAGTAAGAAGGAGGGGGGGCACAGAGTGTTTAATGCTATATGGGTGTCATATAGCATTATGTTTAATAATGGACGCATAATCCTTGTTGTGATACATAAACTCACTGTTTCCCTGGTTTTTACCCACTATCGGTTAGTCGACATATGTCGACAGGTGTTAGGGCTTTGTCACAAGCTGCTGTGGGGATAATTGTCGGCTTCGCCGACGCTTGGCGGTACTTGATTCAAAAAATTAAGTATTAGGTTGGTTTTGTGTGCTTGAAAACAAGTTAACGCGCTAGGGGAGACACAGTTGCTGGTGGATGCCCTGTCGGCATCAACGGTATTTCCGGGGTAGAAAAATTAACAGGCTGTTATTGCCTTGTACCTGTATCGGTATATATATATATATATATATATATATATATATTTATAGGTATGTGTGGGGGGAGTGTTATTGAAATTGTATATGTATACTTCCCTCAGACCCCTCGGGGTTCTAAGATTATTATTATTTTTTGCCCGCTTACTACTCCTTGCTGTCGACATTTACTCAGTTTCTGTCGACCATAACGTTCCTGGTACATCTACATCGGGGGCACGTCAGTACATGGTCATACACATTCACAACACATTGCTGGGACCTGACTGGTCTGGACAATCCACTTGCGTATAGGTTATATCTATATGTAGATATATGTAGATATATGTTTATATATGCATGGTTAGGATATGTGTGTTTTATTGTGTATTACATTATGTATATCCATGAATGCTAAGATAATGGTATTCTTCTCATGTGCTGATCGCTCTGTTGATTAAGCTCTAGCTTGGCCGTGACGAGTTGGTTTTCGATCCTCTCAAGGAGTCCGAATATTATTCTCTTCCCAACGCTTAGAGAACATTACGGCAGTCAACTCCTGGTCGACGCAGAGCCCGGTTGCAAAGGATCATACACAGGAAGCTAAGTGATATTTTATTTCTATACTTTGGCCTTATTTGCATTGCATGCACATGAGGGAGTGTTGCATTCGGGTAGGCATCCGATAGAATTACCCTACCCAGGGGGGCGTGGCCTGGAGGCTGAACTGTGAGGCAGCAAGATCTGAGAGCTCATCAATAACTGAGGAAATATTGCCTTAAATATTCATCCCCTACCTCAAGAGACCCCTCAAAACTCGACCCCCCGACTGAGGGTACACTCCTATGTGGTGGGGTAGCGCTGCGGAATCGGGGAGCCGGTATACTGGCTCCCGCGGGTTGCGGCCTACCCACCACTCCGAAGCCGGGGCCTAAATTTTGGACTCTCTCCCGCAGCGGGCCGTCCGGAGCTTCGGCCTCGGGTCCTTCCCCGGCGTGTCTTTGCCTGGTCCCCCCCTGAGATCGGACCCCCCCGCCTCCCTAGACCGCTGGGACGCTATACACTGCGGGGGTGAGGAGGAACAGCCAAAGCGCGGACATCGCCATCCCGGAGCTTCAAGGACGGTGGCCATCTTGTGTCTCGGGACCCGTGGCGGAGTAACTGTCGCAGGGCCCGGCGACACGCACCACATGCAGAGGTGAGCCGCTTTCCTCACTTACTCTCCCCCACCAACACCCGCTCTTACCACCACCAGAAGACGACCGCTGCTGGCTACCTTGGGCTGTCCGTCGGGAGGGACGCAGCACCACAGCTCCACCGCGGACCTCACCCTGCCGCCACCTGACTCTCCCCTGGGTCACTGTTGCTGGGGCTCGCGGTGTCTCACCCGTTGCGGCCTCCACTCAGTCTCGGCGCCGGAAGCCCGAGTTTACTGCCGGCCCCGCTCGTGGGCCCTGCACCCGGCGCGGTGGAAACGGGACAGCCCGGAACGATCTACGCTCCAGTGTGACCTGCTGGGTGGCCCCTGTCCTGCGAACCCCATCTGGTCGCTGGGGATCTCTCCCCCCTCCCCGCCCCACAGCCCCGGGAACACGGGGTACACGTTGCGGGCCCTGGCTGCGGTCATCTTGGCCCTCACTCATGCTGGCACCTCATCTCCTTCTCCTGCCTTTGTATTAAGCCTGGCCCAGGGAGGTGTCCCCCGTCCCTCCTTGCGGGGGCTCTATGTGCTCGGACCCCCCCACTTCCTTCAGTATTGATTCTTACTACGGATTGCTGGGGTTATCCGATATTACACTACAGATCTGGACTTTTCTGTATTTCAATCTACAGTCCGGGGGTGCCATCCCCTGGCCATTGCCTACGGCTACGCCTACACTATTCCTCAGTCTTCTATGATACTATTGAGCAGGGGAATGTGCTGCTGAATACCTGTGGGCGCGACCCTGGGGGTCTTCCTATGCTTATTCTCACCTCCTGATGGATCACTAACTACTTATGTTATTGCTCAGTTCTGACCTATGACCCTCTCTATCTTCGGGACTGTCACATACCATGCCTAAATCTAAATCCAAGTCTAAGAAAGCCACATCTTCGGCGGAAATATCTTCCTTTATTTCTAAGATGAAGTCTAGTGCAGCCAAATTACCAGCCGCCCCCCTCCCTGCACCGGTTTCGGAATCTGAGGAAGATTCGCCTGTTCCAGACCCCTCCATGAAAGATTGCTTCTCCTCCATTTTAACGTAGATGAAATCGCTGAAACAGGCTTTCCACTCGGAGATTCACAAAGCCATCTCCGGTCTTAAGGCGGAGATATCTGATCTCGGGGCCCGCACTAATGATGTTGAACAGAAAATTGATGAAGTCATTACTTTCCAGCAAGAACTAGAACACTCGGTTTACGTCATGCAGGAGGATATCTACCTTCTCCAAGACCAACAGGAGGACGCTGATAACCGCGCACGACGTAATAACCTGCGCATTAAATATATTCCAGAGTCGGTGGAATCAGCACAACTGGAGGATTTCCTCCTCCGGTTTTTTCGACACCTCCTGCCGGATATTCCGTGTGAGCAGTTCCTCCTGGATAGGGCCCATCGCTCCCTACGTCAAAAGCCCTCAACTTCGTCCCCTCCAAGAGACGTAGTTTTACGCTGTCATTACTTCAAAACTAAAGACAGAATTCTAACGGCTGCCCGGAACAAGGACATATGTCTGTTTTAATCGCATAAGCTAATGGTGTTTCAGGATTTATCCCCTACTACTCTTAAGAGGCGCTTTGACCTGAGGGAATACACCCAAATCCTCAGGGATAATCAAATCCGTTACAGATGGGGTTATCCCTTTGCCCTAATTGTACAGCTTGATGGGAAGAGACTATTAGCACGATCCAAGGAGGAGGCTCACCGGCTTCTTCTGAGATTGAACTTGTCCCCCCCGGAGCCCAATAAACCTTCCTCCCCGCGAGATGCACCAGATCTCCGACACACCCCAAACTCACCCCTCCCACAGCGAGCACCTCGACGCCTTTGGTCGACAGTCCCGGAGAGAACCTCTGCAAGTCATGACCCTTCGTGAAAGTTCCTTCACAGATGCTCTGATGGATTACTATATGTCAATTGCTACTGTTATGCAATCTAGTTTAGAGGTTTAAAAGTTCCTCTCCGAACTGAGCTTATATAATCGAGCATATGCTCTTTCTGTTTCTTAGATCCTAAGGTGGTTCATTACGGTTATTTGATGCTACGACCCCCTTGGTCGCCACCCCCCATGTTTAGTTGGTGGGCCCCTTGGTGGTCGGAGCCGCGCCCTCCACCGAGCCATTATAGTCAGTTTTGAGCATAGGGGAGATTTCCTCTCCCTTAAATACCCCATACGGTTGCTCAACCATACGGACCCGTACGAAGCGTACAATGGGTCTTTGGCTCGGTCAGTTCTACATGTTTATTTTACAGTGTTTTAGATGTCTCTTTTCGCCTCTTTTTCTTCTTTCTCTACTTCCTACTCTCCTTCTCCCCCTCGTTCCCCTTGTTTCCCAGGGAGACCAACCATGGGCCGTTAGGTCCACTCATGCTATGCTTATACTTGTAATATCATGTCTGTCAACGTAATATCCTATAATGTGAAGGGCCTCAATAGTCCCCAAAAGAGGACCAAATTATTTCTTTTTCTGAAACAGGTGAGGGGAGATCTGGTATTCCCCCAGGAGACGCATTTTAGAGGTACTTCCCACCCTGAACTACGTTCTAGACGCCACCCTGTCTCTATACACGCCTGCGATCACACCCAAAAGAAAAGAGGGGTTGCCATACTGATCCCCGCCCATTTACACTTAGAACCGGACCGAATCATTAAGGACAAACGCGGTAGGTTTCTTATTATAGTGGGCAAACTTAATAATGTTCCCATCACTATGGTCAATATCTACGCCCCCAATGTTAATCAGGCCTCGTTCTTTGCCTCCTTAGACTCTAAAATCGCCCAATGTAGGAAAGGTGACATCTTAATTGCAGGAGATTTTAACACCATACTCCATCATAGTCTTGATCGCTCCCACCCCCTCCCATTATCCCAATCCCACACAAGTACCCGCAACTCCAGAGCCTTGCAGTCGCTACTCAAAAACCACCTACTATTTGATTCCTGGAGGGTTGTCGACCCCTTAGTTAAAGATTACACGTTTTTCTCCCCAGTCCACAATCTATATACTAGAATTGATATGATTATGGTTGGAAGGGATCTGACCTCTAGAATCCAGAAATGCTGTATCTATCCAATTACGTGGTCCGATCACGCCCCGATATCTTTGACTCTGACTGGGCTGGCTCGCACTCCTTCCCCCCCCTCTTGGTCCCTTAACGATGCCCTTCTCCAACAACCTGTAGTGTTACAGCAAACTACTCAGGCATTAACTGATTACTTTAGTGAGAACCAAACACCCGGTATATCTGACATGACCCTGTGGGAGGCGCATAAAGCGGTCCTCCGGGGCCACTTCATTCAGACCGCGGCCAGGCTCACTAAACAGCGTTCCCAAAAGATTCTAGAGTTGACCGATCAACTCCATCAAATGGAGGAAGTTCATAAGTCCTCTCTAAACCCTGCTGATTTAGAAAAGGTACTTAAAATTAGGGGTGAACTTAATATGCTGTTATCGCACAAGACTGAACAGTGCCTTAGACGTCTTAACCAGATTTACTATGAAAAAGGGGATAAAGCTGATAAACTCCTAGCCAGAAAGTTGAGGGCTCAGATTTCTTCCAAAAATATCCTATCCATTCGCACCAAACAAGGAACTCTAACTCATGATCCTGACCGCATTCTGGGTGAATTCGAGGAATTTTATAAATTATTATATAACTCGGAAGTGACTCCCTCATCATCACCGAGATTTGATGGGGGGATTGACTCCCTCCTAGATAAATGTAACCTACCGTCACTGAGTGGCTCGACAGTGTCCCAGTTAGGTTCGGAGATCACTATCGAGGAAATGGAGAATGCACTTAAAACTCAGAAACCTGGTAAGGCCCCTGGACCTGATGGGATGTCAATTATGTATTACAAGAAATTCAAGGGGACTCTATTGCCCCACCTTTGTAGGCTCTTCAATGGTTTCCTCAGTGGTAACCCTCTATCACCCCGTGCATTGGAGGCACGAATAGTTTTAATCCATAAACCTGGGAAGGACCCCAACTCCTGTGCTAGCTACTGCCCCATTTCTTTATTAAATAACGATATTAAACTATTTGCCAAAATCCTAGCCTTGAGATTAAATCCAGTTCTCCCGCGCTTAATACACGCTGACCAGGTGGGCTTCATCCCAGGCCGACAAGCTAGAGACAATACCCGCAGAACTATTAATTTAGTCCATCTTATTAACAAAACTAGATTACCCTCTATCCTTCTTTCGCTCGACGCAGAGAAGGCTTTTGATAAAAATACTTTGGCCCTTCATGTTCGCCACCCTACGCAGGTTCGGTCTGGGGGGAAGCCTACTTCAGGGTCTTCAGGCACTCTACTCCAACCCCTCTGCTAGAGTTCGGGTTAATGGCAAGGACTCTCACCTTTTTCACATCAGCAACGGTACACGTCAGGGGTGTCCCCTGTCCCCACAAATTTTTGCTATGACGATCGAACCTCTGGCGTGTATGGTTAGGGCCAACCCCGATATTAAAGGTATCTCTGTTGGTGATGAGGAATTCAAATTGTCATTATTCGCAGATGACGTTCTGTTAACTCTTTCCTCTCCCAATATATCTATCCCTAATCTATTTAAAACCCTATCATTATACTCTCACTACTCGGGATATCGCATTAATTACTCCAAATCGGAAGCCCTCCCTCTGCATCTTAATGAGGATACCAGGTCTCTTCTAGCTGCTAACTTTAACTTTTCTTGGCGCTCCAAGAAAATCAGGTATTTAGGCGTGTTTATCACAAACTCCTACGACTCTCTATACTCTGAAAACTTTCCAGCCCTTTTTAAGTGTATAGAGTCTGACCTTCGAGCTTGGGACAAACAGATTATAGCCTGGTTCGGACGGATAGTATCAGTAAAAATTAACATCCTTCCCAGGATTTTGTATCTGATTCAAACAATTCCCGTATGCATCCCCGCTGAGGCCTTATGTCGAATGCAGAGACTCTTCCTAAAATTTGTATGGTCTGGTAAGCCCCCTAGAATCAGGACCTCCACTCTGGTACGTGACCCACTAGCTGGAGGCAGAGGATTACCGGATATCCGTAAATACTATCATGCAACTCACCTGAGTCAGGCTCTTGCATGGTTCTCCCCAGCACCCCACCTACCCTGGATTCGAATTGAGCTATTGGCGGCCGGGGTCTCCACTTTGGTTTCCCTTCTCACGCCGACCAAGCCACTACTGACAATACAAACCTGTGTCCCCTCAACAAAATTCACCTGCTCCCTGTGGTTTTTCTGCATTCGGCATTATGGCCTGTCCACTTTTCCATCACCCATCACGTCCATTTGGGATAACCAGGATTTCCCCCCAGGTTCCACCTTGCGGTCCCATTCGTGGCTTCATTTGAACCCACGTCCGGGACTGGTATTTGATTTTATAGAAGGGTCCTCATGGCGCTCCCTACAATCTCTGTGTGATAGATATGATATCTCCCAACCTGTATTTTTCGAATATTTACAGCTCTGCTCCTTCTTAAGCTCCCTTCCCAAACCCCAAGTTATTCGCCAGCTCACCCCCTTGGAGCGTCTTTGTATTTACTCTCCTATGCGGCAGGGTATTATTTCTATACTTTATGGTTTATTACGTTCTCTGAAGGCAGCGAACATACTTCCCCATGAACGTAAATGGGAGCAGGACCTAGGCCCTCCCCTGAAGAAGATTCATGGGAAATCATTAGACAAAAAGTAGCCCAGTCCTCAATTTCCTCTTTAGTGAAGGAAAATGCCTATAAAGTCTACACTAGATGGTATCGGGTCCCAGCAACATTGCATAGGATCTTTCCCGGGTCCTCCCCACTGTGTTGGCGTGGGTGCGGCCAAATTGGAGATTTCAAACACATCTGGTGGTCATGCCCCAAAACGCGCACGTTCTGGGCTCAGGTGGAAGCCCTTATAGGTTCTATTTTCTGTTCGCAGATAACCCTGGGCCCCTGGTCAGCCCTGCTGGGCCTTCCCTTACCCAACCTAGATAACCACGCGAATAGCCTAGTACTCCAAATCTTACATGCTGCCAGGTGTGTGATAGCTAAAAATTGGAAAAAAACCAATACCCCCCCTAGGAGCATGAATTTGGCATATCTCCATGATGGAGAAAATTACAGCTTCCTTACATGACAGGTCGGACAAATATAGGAGGATATGGGAACCCTGGTTCACCTTTACTACGCCCTCCACTGCCGGGGTGTGATGCGTGGTGATGCAATACACTACGCCAAACAGGTCCCAATAAACAAAAGAGGTGTTATACCGTCCTTGGTTGTACAGATTGTACAGTTTGTAGCTAGGAGGTGCTAACTCCCACGGCATGACTCTACCTTGTACGCTCCTTTGACGATCCCCCACTCTCCCATCCCCCCTCTTCCCTTTCTTCCCCCCCACTCTTTCTCTCTTCATCTCAGAATCTCTTTTACTATCCTTCTTTTTGCTTTTTGTTTAAACACAGAAAAACTGTTGTCGATATATATATTTGGTATTGATGATGTACTCCCCTGTTTTTGTTATATTTGGTTATTCCCCATGGGATAACATGTATGTGATTTTGAATTTATTTGGAGTCGTCATCTCCTGTTTGTTTTGTATCAGCCTACTCGACTTCTCTCTAATAAAAATATTGCATTAAAAAAAAAGAATTACCCTACCCAGAGTGGGTAAGCTTGTTTATGTTGATTCTACTTATAACATTGCAGCAGGCTGCCGCGTGACAGCAGGAGGTGTAGCCGGGAAAATGCTGAGGTTGTCTCCGAGAGATACTCGGGGGAGGTATACAGCTGTTTGGTGAGCCCTCTGTTCAGTCACTCTCGGCGGATACAACTGGTAAGTCTACCTTCGTGAGTTAGCCTCCTTCACAACGGTTGGTGACGCATTCTTTTGTGGGATGCAGTCATTTTAACCGGTTCGATACCGTTCTTTTTTCCTTTTCTGTGCAGACAGTGGAAGGTTGGAAGGTAAGAGTTCTGCAGCCTTGGTAGGTTCGCAGAAGTGGATGTCGTTTTCTGTTTCCAACACATGCACCACTTGTCGCTGAGTCTATCTGGCTAGTTCCCACTCCGGTGAGCGCTCGTCTAATAATTTCAGTTAGTCCAGGAATAGACTAAGACTTGTTAGTTATTTATAGAATCCAAAGGGGAGCATTCTGAGTTACGGTTGATCCCCTTACTGTTTTTCTAATGGATCTTGCCGTTCCCCTCTGGATGGGGAGGTAGTATGCTACGTCATACAGAGGTGCGTCAGGTTCAGGACATTGTCCGGTTGTCCCTGTATAAAGGTGCAAATCGTTGTTTCTCTCTGACTGTTCTTCGACACAGGGATTGGCTGTTGTTCCCACCGGCACAGTTGTCGGAGGTGGGTTTCAGAGTAGATACTGACTGGTTAATGTTCGGGGGTTTTTCCTGTGGAAAGAGGTCTGAGGATACATAGTTGGATCAGCTTTGCTGGGACACTTCATCAATATGTTCTGTTACTAAAACAGATGGGTGCGGCCTACGAGGCCAGTTTTGGTGAGCAGGTCTACTGCCAGAGTGGCTTTCAAAGGGCCAGTTGAAATTGTGGTCCACGTTTCACCTGCACATGCACTGGAATATAATCCTAAAGGGCAGGACATCACTCCTGTGGTGTCTGCTCGGTTCTCTCCTTCTAGAGGGATGAAGGTTCGGGATCCAAGGTTAGATCCTGGTATCCGTGCATAAAGATCTCCGAGGCTGGGGAGCAGGCCTTGCAAGGGACGTATTTCCAGAGGTTAAGGTTAAGTTGGAAAGCTTGTCTGCAATAAGCTTTCTAGATTTAAGAGATATTTTCGACGAACGTATTCTTCGTGTTCGGCCCATGTTAGTTCTGCCAGACCACTTATCAGCAATGGCGTGAGTAAGCCGCTATGACGGAACAAGGGGCAAAGCGGCAATGGCAGAAGATGCACAGTTTTGCCGTGGGGCGAAAAGTCTGGTAGTTTTCGTTCCGGTGGTTAGCGAAGGAGAAATAGATTTCCTCTGCTGACGCGATCTCCATCCGGGAAAAATTCAGTCATCGTCGAGAAGTTTTCACAGACGTGACAACTTTTGTGGAGGGTCGCAATTGGTCATGTTGGTGTCTCGCTTCAACGAGAGGCCTCCGGGATATTGTTTCAGGTCAAGGGACACCCTCGTGACACCGTGGGTGTTTTTAGTCGGTCTATGTGGCATCTCCTCTTTCATTTTTTCGGAAGGTGATAAACGTAAGAAGAACAAAGGTTCAGGCGATCCTCTCGGATCTGATTTAGCCAAGGAGGTTTTGCTATCCAGTTTTTCAGGATTTGCTCATTGGAGTTTCCTGCCCTCTTCCTTTACGTGAGGAACTGTTACAACTAGATCAGGGCGTGTATCAAGACTTACCGCGACTGCGTCTGACGGCGTGGCGGTTGAATGCCATATTCTAAGCCGGAAGGATGTTCTCAGTGAAGCCGTTTCCTCAATGTTTCAGGCTAGGACAGAAGTAACGGCAAAGCCTTACCGCCGTGGTTGGCGTAATTCTGTGTCTTGGTGTGAATCCAGGATGGTTCCTACGGAAGACTTTCAGCTAGGTCGTTCTTATCCATACTTACAAGCCATTGTGGATGCAGGCCTACAGTTAGGCTCCATTTCGGTGCAGTATGGCCTTATTATTTTCTTAAAAAAATAAAAATAAATTCTCTCTTGGAAAGTGGTCATGCTATTGGCTTTGGCGTCCGCAAGGTGGGTGTCGGACGTGGTGGGTTTGTCTCACAAGAGCCTTGTTTGATCTTCCAGGTAGACAGAGAGGAATTGTGAACTCGGATTGTAGTTCTGCCAGAGTGGTTTCTGGGTTTCGCAGAAAAGTCTTTTTTTTTTTTTTTAATGCCGGTGGTTCCTTCGGCATTAGCTGATTCAAAGTCTCTCGGTATTACCGGGGATTTGAATATTTAGGTCGCCAATTTGGCTCAGTTTGGAGAAACAGAGGCTCTGTTTCTCCGGTATGCTCCCAACATGCAGTCTGTTACACGCTGAATCTGTGATACGATTTGGCATGTTGTTCGATGGTTGGATTGCCGTGACCAAAGTCGGTGGAAGCCCATTCTAATGGAAAGATGGGCTCTTTTTGGGCGGATGCCCGAGGAGTCTAGGCGGTTCAACTTTGCCGAGCGGATTGGTCGGGATCAAACACTTTTGCTATGCTCTACGAGTTTGATACCATGATTGTTGGGGACCTTTTGTTTGCTCATTCGGTGCTGCAGAGTCGTTCGCACTCTCCCGCCCGTTTTGGAGCTTTGGTATAAACCCCATGGTCCTTTTGGAGTCCCCAGCATCCTCTAGGACGTATGAGAAAATAGGATTTTGGTACCTACCGGTAAATCCTTTTCTCTTAGTCCGTAGAGGATGCTTGGCGCCCGTCCCAGTGCGTACGGTGTCTGCAGTTAGTGTTTTTGGTTACACCCTGGTGGTGTGTCTTCTCTGTCAGGCGGTTGCTACCGTTTTTCATGCCATGGCATGTGGGGTCTTATTTTTTGCTTATGTGAACACACGGTTTTTGTTGCATATTCTCTCAGCATGTGGCTGTGTTTTGTTCATGCTGTGGGCTGGTATTCTACTGAATGCCACGTTCTACGGTGTGTTTAAGGTGTGAGCTGGGAGGACACTCACCGTGTTTGTAACGATAAATTCTTTCCTCGAAATGTCCATCTCTCCTGGGCACAGTTTTCTAACTGAGGTCTGGAGGAGGGGCATAGAGGGAGGAGCCAGTTCACACCCAGTTTAAGTCTTTATAGTGTGCCCAGGCTCATGCGGATCCGTCTATACCCCATGGTCCTTTTGGAGTCCCCAGCATCCTCTACGGACTAAGAGAAAAGGATTTACCGGTAGGTACCAAAATCCTATTTTTTTCTTCCAGTGGAAAAAGCTCTGGAAATACAGAACATGGTAAAACAGATTCTGAAACCGGCAAAGGTGTCAGTTCTTCACTGCACTCGGTTGCTGGGGAAGATGGTGGCGGCCTACGAGGCCATTCCGTATGGCAGGTTCCATGCCAGGGTGTTTCAGTGGAACCTGCTGGACCAGTGGCCCGGGTCTCACCTGGACATGCATCGGAAAATAATTCTATCTCCCAGGACCAGAATCTCTCTTCTGTGGTGGCTGCACAGTTCTCACCTTCTGGAGGGACGCAGGTTCGGGATTCAGGATTGGATCCTGGTGACCACAGATTCAAGCCTCCGAGGCTGGGGAGCAGTCACACAGGGAAGAAACTTTCAGGGAAAGTGGTCAAGCCAGGAAGCTTGTCTACACAAACATTCTGGAATTAAGAGCCATCTACAATGGCATACTGCAAGCAGAACATCTTCTTCGAGGTCTGCCGGTCTTGATTCAGTCAGACAACGTGACAGCAGTAGCGTACATAAACCGAAAAGGCGGAACAAAAAGCAGGGCGGCAATGGCTGAGGCCACGAAGATTACATGCCAGCGCTCTGTCAGCGGTCTTCATTCCAGGAGTGGACAACTGGGAAGCAGACTTCCTCAGCAGACACGATCTCCATTCAGGAGAGTGGGGTCTTCATAAAGAGGTCTTTGCAGAAGTGACAAGTCGTTGGGGAGTTCCTCAAGTGGACATGATGGCGTCCCGCCTCAACAAGAAACTTCAGAGATATTGTTCCAGGTCAAGGGACCCTCAAGCGATAGCGGTGGACGTCCTAGTGACACTGTGGGTGTTTCAGTCGGTCTATGTGTTCCCTCCACTTCCACTCATTCCAAAGGTGATAAAAATTATAAGAAGAACAAGGGTTCAGGCGATCCTCATTGTTCCGGATTGGCCAAAAAGGGCCTGGTATCCAGATCTTCAGGAATTGCTCGAAGAAGATCCCTGGCCTCTTCCTCTTCGGGAGGACCTGTTACAACAGGGGCCGTGTATCAGGACTTACAGCGGCTGCGTTTGACGGCGTGGCGGTGGAACGCCAAATCCTAGCCCGAAAGGGTATTCCCAGTGAAGTCATTCCTACACTTCTTCAGGCTAGAAAAGAAGTAACGGCAAAGCATTACCACCGTATTTGGAGAAAATATGTGTCTTGGTGTGAATCCAAGAAGGCTCCTACGGAAGAATTTCACCTAGGGCGTTTGCTCCATTTCCTACAAGCAGGTGTGGATGCGGGCCTAAAGTTAGGCTCTATTAAAGTACAGATTTCCGCCTTGTCGATCTTTTTTCAAAAAGAATTGGCCTCCCTTCAAAAAGTTCAGACCTTCGTAAAAGGCGTGCTTCACGTCCAACCTCCCTTTGTACCCCCAGTGGCACCATGGGACTTTAATGTGGTGTTGCAATTCTTGCAATCACCATGGATTTGAACCTTTGCGCAAGGTTGAGTTAAAGTTCCTTACTTGGAAAGTGGTCATGTTGTTGGCCTTAGCGTCAGCAAGGCGACTGAGTTGGCGGCTTTGTCTCACAAAAGCCCCTATTTGGTTTTCCATGCTGATAGAGCGGAGTTGAAAACTCGTCAGCAATTTCTGCCAAAAGTGGTTTCCTCATTTCATGTTAACCAGGCAATTGTGGTGCCAGTGGCTACTGACACCTTGGCGGAGTCAAAGTCTCTCGATGTGGTTAGTGCTTTGAAGATCTATGTCGCCAGAACGGTGCAGATTAGGAAAACAGAGGCTCTGTTTGTCCTGTGGGCTCCCAACAAGATTGGGGCTCCTGCTTCTAAGCAGACTATTGCGCGCTGGATTCAGCAGCCTCATTCTACGGCAGGATTGCCGTTACCGAAATCGGTGAAAGCCCATTCTGCCAGAAAGGTGTGTTCATCCTGGGCGGCTGCCTGGGGAGTCTCGGCGTTACAACTTTGCCGAGCTGCTACTTGGTCGGGTTCAAACTCCTTTGCGAAGTTTTACAAGTTTGATACCCTGGCTGAGAAGGACCTCTTGTTTGGACAATCGGTGCTGCAGAGTCATCAGCACTCTCCCGCCCGTTCTAGAGCTTTGGTATAAACCCCATGGTTCTTGAAGCATCCCCAGCATCCTCTAGGACGTATGAGAAAATAGGATTTTAATACCTACGGTAAATCCTTTTCTCTTAGTCCGTAGAGGATGCTGGGCGCCCGTCCCAGTGCGGGCTGTATCTGCAGTTTGGTTATAGTTACGCTCATGTTGCGTTGAGGTCAGTCCATCTGTGGCTGTTGTTGGCCATGCTGTTGCATGCGTTGTTGTTGAGTGCCATGTTGTACGGCGTGTTAGTGGTGCGGGCTGGTATGTATCTCACCTTAGTTTAAAATAATTAAATAAATCCTTTTCCTCAAAATGTCCGTCTCCCTGGGCACAGTTCCTATAACTGGAGTCTGGAGGAGGGGCATAGAGGAAGGAGCCAGTTCACACCCATTCAAAGTCTTATAGTGTGCCCATGTCTCCTGCGGATCCCGTCTATACCCCATGGTTCTTGAAGCATCCCCAGCATTCTCTACGGACTAAGAGAAAAGGATTTACCAGTAGGTATTAAAATCCTATTATCTGTGATATTCAGTGATTACTATACGCAGCCGTATGTGGCACAATTAAAGCAATACAGCCAGTTACTAATTGAGGCTAAAGTGTTCATAAGATTGCCTCTCGCTATTGACACACAGTATTTGAAAAAAGTGTGATTACCTGGAATTAATAAAATGCATTCCAACTATGCATGGTTCAGTGAATGTTTAAAACAATACTCGCCATCTTGTGAATAGGAGGACGTCACACATTACACTTGTCACATGCAGCTGCTCAGGATATAGATTGAGCAACAGTGTAACAATTGAAGAGGGTGGCAGAAGTTACATTCTATCCACTGTCAGGCTCTACATGAAACACAGACAGTTGCAGTACAATAGTTACTACAGTAGTCAAGTTTGTTAGACAACATTATTTATCACACTGAGAGTGAGTAATTCAATTCACTACCAGTTTAACTGCGACAATAGTGCAGTGATCCCCATCAGGAAATCCCCACAGTAAATACACATGAGAAATAATTCTGTCAATAACAAGCTACTACATCATATGTAGTGCAGTCGTACATAATGTAGCAATGCCGATCTGCCATTATAGGAATACTATTTGAACTCAGGATATACACTATAATCACTGTAATAAAAGGCTGAGCACGCCAACGGTGATATATGACACTGAGTATACCCTGATAATAGATTAATGTATATCATTGTCAAGCGCTGACAACGGGGTTTGAGAGCGCTGACCAGGGACTTTGATGTATTAGAATTTGAAGACCAAGATATTATTCACTGGAGAGTGGGTTAACAGACCCAACTCACCTGTCAGAATTAATAACTGGCATTTTCAGCAGCAGTACTATGGCATTGATGAATTACCCATAAATTTGAGACAATACAATATGTGAGGATATATGAAGAGGGAACACGAGCCAGCAGTTAATGAATTGTCTAGATATTGTCCAATTACTGGTAAAAAAAAAACTTAGAACTGCAATACAAGCATTGGAAATTAACTTGTATTTACATTAATAAACTGACAGTACATACAACACAAACAGAGGTCATAGTACCCATTGATAAATTATTACATGTGAGCAGTGCACGACACATGGAGTACAGTGTGTATTTTTATTATATGTAACACTTTGTCTTGTCATTGTTTGTTGTTTTTTAATATTTCACAGTTACAGGTCTTATTAATAATCAGGGCCGCTTGCGCCCCGGGCGGGAAGTAGGGGGCGTGGTTTCGTGCAGGGGGCGTGGTCAGTTACGCCCTGTTCAGAGTAGCGCTGCTGAAACGCTGTGCGGTGCGCTCATCGCGCACCGCAAAGCAAAGGTCCTCTCCACGAAGAGAAACTAGACGCGTAGCGTCTAGTTCCCTTCATGGAGAGGACCTTTGCTGGGCGGTGCGCGATGACGTCATTGCGCACCGCACAGTAAAGGTCCTCTCCATGAAGGGAAACTAGACGCTACGCGTCTAGTTCCCTTCGGAGTGAGCAGCGGGTCACAGCGGGCAGCTGGGGGCAGTAGCGGAGGGCAGCTGGGCAGTAGCGGATCTTGCCCTGGTGCGGCACCCTCCGGAAGGCGGCGCCCCGGGCAAAAGTCCTGCTTGCCCGTGGCAAGATCCGCTACTGTTAATAATTATGAATTAAAAGTTATATTTTATGAAGTCATTTATTTGTGTGTGCCACCCAAGACCAATTCTTTCATTTCTTCTGTAAATCAAGGGTGATTTACTATTTGGGGAGGATCTGAACAAGATTGTTACTGACTTAGCGTCTACTAAGACGGCATGTCTTCCAAGTACTAATCCTTCGGCTCCGAAGGCTAAGAGTAACACCTTTCGTTCCTTTTGACCTCCAAGTAAAGCAAAGGGTCAGGCGTACCCGAAACAGGCTTGCACTTCCAAAACCTCTAAGCCCAAGCCTAAACATTCTTGGGCTGCCCGTCAGTCTGCTTCCAAATCAGACAAGCCTGCTGCATGATGGGGTGGGCCTCCTCCTGGGGAATCACAGGGTGGGAGGCCGACTTCTGCGGTTCGCCCAGGTATGGTTACAGAGGGAAGTCATCACTCACAGATACGCCATATCTTTCAAGACACGTCCCCCTCACATGTTTTGCTTGACAATTATCCCTTTGGATCCGTTAAAAGCAAACACTCTACATTTGGTGGTGCAATCCCTCCTGGACACAGGAGTGATAGTGCCGGTGCCTCTGTCTCAGAGAGGCAGGGGGGGTTCCTAGTTCTGAAGCCAAATGGATCCTCCCAGCCCATTCTCAACCTCAAGTCTTTGAACAACTCTGTTGTTCTGGCTTTAGAGCCCAAGGATTATATGGTATCCCTGGACATACAAGGATGCTTACCTACACATACCTATTGCCGTGTCGCATCAGCGGTATCTGTGGTTTACTATTGGCAACCTACATTATCAGTTCCAAGCGTTGCCTTTTGGACTGACCACAGCTCCTTGGATTTTTACCACGGTCATGGCAGTCATGACGGCCATTCTGCCGTATCCTGACGACTTGCAGATCCTGGCGAACTCCCTGAAGGTTCTCATCCGTAATCTGGAACTGACAGTCCAATTCCTACAGGCCCTCCATTGGCTCATCAATTGGAAGAAGTCCTCACTTGTCCCTGCTCAGAGTATGGTGCACCTGGGGGTATTGCTGGACACACACATCCGTTTGTCTTTGTCTCCAGAGAAGGACCTGAAACTTCAGGACAGGCTAAGATGCTTCCTCTCTCGCCCAAGAGTGTCGATACACTTGGCAATGCAAGTACTAGGCCTCATGGTGTCGGTATTCGACATGGTAGAAAACGTTCAATTTCATTCACGCCCTCTGCAGAGGTTAATCCTTTCCAAGTGGGACAGCCTGCCTCACCGGATCAGGTCTCACATGATTTCCTTGACTCCGGTAGTTCGTCTGTCTCTGAGCTGGTGGCTCCAGGACCAACAATTGAGCAGGGGTCATCCCTTCTGGATCTCCAACTGGGTCCTCCTAACGACGGATGCCAGTCTGCGGGGTTGGAGCAACACTCTCTTCATGGTCGGTGGACCAGGGAGGAATCCCTCCTCCCGATAAATATTCTGGAGCTGCGGGCAGTGTTTAATGCTCTGAAACTGGCCCTGCCTCTGGTACAGACCAGGCCTGTTCAAGTACAGTCGGACAACGCCACCACAGTGGCATACATAAATAATCAAGGCGGCACTTGAAGCCGCATGGCAATTATGGAAGTATCAAAGATTCTTCTATGGGTGGAACGCCATCTGCCAGCCATATCGGCAGTGTTCATTCCGGGGGTCCTCAACTGGGAAGCGGACTTCCTCAGTCGTCAGGACGTACACGCTGGAGAGTGGAGTCTTCATCCGGAAGTATTTCAACTCCTAGTGGACAAGTGGGGCCTACCAGATGTAGACCTGATGGCATCTCGACACAGTCACAAGATTCTTGTCTTCGGAGCAAGGGATCCTCAACCAACGTTCGTGGATGCGCTGGCAATTCCATGGAACTTTCGGCTGCCATATGTGTTCCCTTCGGTGTCACTCCTGCCCAGGGTAATAAGGAAGTTCAAGCAAGAAGGAGGAATACTACTTCTAATCACTCCAGCATGGCCCAGATGGCATTGGTTCTCAGACCTGCAGGGTCTTTCGATAGAGTGTCCTCTTCTACTTCCACAACGCATAGACCTCCTCGTTCACGGCCCTTGCGTCTACCAGGATCTTGCTCGACTGGCTTTGACGGCATGGCTCTTGAAGCTTCACTCCTGAGGACCAAAGGATTCTCTGAGGTGGTCGTTCAAACTATGTTGAAAGTCCGTAAACCAGCTTCGGCTCGGATTTATTATAGGGTCTGGAATTCTTACTTCACCTGGTGTGCACCTAAGAATTATGATGCATACAAGTTCAGTACTGCCAAACTTTTGGCTTTTCTGCAACAAGGCCTGGACTTAGGCCTTTGTCTGGCCTACTACAAGGTTCATATTTCTGCCCTGTCAGTATGGTTTCAGAGAAAAATTGCGTCACTGCCTGAAGTTCATACTTTCACTCAGGGTGTTTTACGGATTCAGCCTCCCTATGTCCCTCCTGTGGCTCCTTGGGATTTGTCTGTTGTTCTGAATGCCCTACAAGAGTCTCCATTTGAACCTCTTGAGTCTGTGGACCTTAAATGGCTTACACTTAAGGTTGTTTTTCTGTTGGCTATTGCGTCTGCTTCCAAAGAGCGGTCTTTGGATGTGGTACGGGCTTCCATATATATGTGAAGAGAACCGCCTCTCTTAGGAGATCTGATTCTCTTTGTCCTTTTTGGTTTTCACAAACGTGGCTGGCCTGCGAAAAAGCAGACCTTGGCCAGATTGATTAGAATGGTGATTGCACCAGCTTATGCGCAGGCTGGACTCCCAGCTCCTGCTGCTATCAAGGCCCATTCTACTCGGTCTCTTGGACCTTCTTGGGCAGCCCCCCGTGCCGCGTCCGCTGAACAATTGTGCAAGGCGGCTACGTGTTGCTCAGTGACCATGTTCACCAGGTCTATGCCTTTGATACTTTCTGCCTCCCAGGATGCTTCCTTTGGACGCCGGGTTCGTGTGCCCACTACAGTGCGTTCCCCCCATGAGGAACTGCTTTAGAACATCCGCGATGTTATTCCCTGTGGAATACCAGTGTCCCCTGCTGCAGAATAGGAGATTTATGGACAGACTTACTATTGGTTAATCTCTTTCTGCGAGGTACACTGGATTCCACAGGGCGCTCAGCCTGATGCACTTACCTTCTTTGGGTTTGTATGGCATTAGCCGCTGGTACCTTCTCCTGTCATGAAGAATGTGGTTCTCTGTGGCTAACTACTATCGTCTCTTTTACCTGCTACTGCATTGGACTGGTTAACCAAACTGAGCTCAAGTGCCTGGAGGCGGGGATATAAAGGAGGCGGTGCAGTGCTTCCTTGGAACAGTCAAAGCTTTAGCTACATATCCCAGCATGCCCTGACACAGTTTTGCTGTCAGAGAATGCTAAAGCTGTGTCAGAGCATGCAGGGCTATGTAGTTTCTCAACAGCTGGAGGGACGCAGTTTGGACATGCCTGCTTTAGCCTGTTGGTGCCTCGGATCAAGATCCAACTCTACACCCCGATGTTATTCCCTGTGGAAACCAGTGTACCTTGCAGAAAGAGATTTAACAATTGTAAGTCTTAGGGGTATATGCAATTGCGGTCGAATTCCCGAAAATGTCGAAAAACGGGACATTTTCGCCCAAAAAAAAAAAAAATTCGACAATGCAATTCAGTACTTTTCTTCAAAAAAACGGACTTTCCAAATTCGACTTTTTGAAATTCGACATTTGTCAAATTTGACATTTCTGCAATGGTACAAATGCGGCAATTCGACAAAAGTATATTCAATTGAAGATTGTAAATTCGACAACAGTGCTTTTAGACAGTAAATTCGTCATTTTCAATGCGCCACACTTTGCTGGCGGAATCTAATAAAAAATTTTAAAAACATGTTTTTTTGTGTTTTTTTTTATTGGTAATAGCATATCTATTTATATTAGAAGGGATTAGGTACTTGGTTTGTCTATTTAGGAGGCACAAGTATTATTTATAGATTTTTAAAAATATTGTATTTTTTTTTATTTTATGAAATGGGGTAAAATTCAGGAAAAAAAATGCGTGGGGTCCCCCCTCCTAAGCATAACCAGCCTCGGGCTCTTTGAGCCGGTCCTGGTTGCCAAAATACGGGGAAAAAAATGACAGGGGATCCCCCGTATTTTAACAACCAGCACCAGGCTCTGTTCCTGGTCCTGGTGCAAAAAATACGGGGGACAAAAAGAGTAGGGGTCCCCCGTATTTTTTGTACCAGCACCGGGCTCCACTAGCTGGACAGATAATGCCACAGCCGGGGTCACTTTTATACAGCGCCCTGCGGCCGTGGCATTAAATATCCAACTAGTCACCCCTGGCCGGGGTACCCTGGAGTGGGGACCCCTTCAATCAAGGGGTCCCCCCCCCAGCCACCCAAGGGCCAGGGGTGATGCCCGAGGCTGTCCCCCCCATCCAAGGGCTGCGGATGGGGGGCTGATAGCCTTGTGTAAAAATGAAAGAATATTGTGTTTTGCAGAAGAACTACAAGTCCCAGCAAGCCTCCCCCGCAAGCTGGTACTTGGAGAACCACAAGTACCAGCATGCGGGGGGAAACGGGCCCGCTGGTACCTGTAGTTCTACTGCAAAAAAATACCCCCAAAAAAACAGGACACACACACCTTGAAAGTAAAACTGTATTACATACATGCCGACACATACACACTTACCTATGTTGACACGCAGACTCTGGCCACGTCTCCGTCTGTCGACGTCCGGGGTACCTGAAAATAAAATTATACTCACCTGATCCAGTGTCCGGTACTTTTATTGTAATCCACGTACTTGGCAAAATAAAAAAACGCATACCCACTCCACACGGACTGAAAGGGGTCCCATGTTTACACATGGGACCCCTTTCCCCGAATGCTGAGACCCCCTGTGACTCCTGTCACAGAGAGTCCCTTCAGGTAATCAGGTAGCGCCACGTCCTGGCACTCTCCTGATTCCCTATGCGCGTCTGAGCTGGCAGACAGCGCATCGCACAGCACCTCCATTAGTTTCAATGGTGGGAACTTTGCGGTCAGCGGTGGGGTTACCCGCGGTCAGCCGCTGACCGCGGGTGACCTCACCGCTGACCGCAAACCGCAAAGTTCCCACCATTGAAGATAATGGAGGGGGCTGTGCGATGCGCTGTCTGACAGCTCAGACGCGCATACAGCCAATCAGGAGAGTGCCACGACGTGGCGCTACCTGATTGGCTGAAGAGACTCTCTGTGACAGGAGTCACGGGGGGTCTCTGCATTTCAGTCCGTGTGGAGCGGGTATGCGTTTTTTTGTTTTGCCAAGTACGTGGATTACAAATATCACAGGACACTGGATTTAGGGGAGTATAATTTTATTTTCAGGTACCCCGGACGTCGACAGACGGAGACGTGGCCAGAGTCTGCGTGTCAACATAGGTAAGTATGTATGTGTCGGCATGTGTGAAATAAAGTTGTATTTTCACGGTGTCTGTGTCCTGTTTTTATTTGGGTATTTTTTTTGCAGTTAAACTACAGGTAACAGCGGGCCCGTTATCCCCCCGCATACTGGTACTTGTGGTTCTCCAAGTACCGGCTTGCGGGGGAGGCTTGCTGGGACTTGTAGTTCTTCTGCAAAAACCAATATTCTTACATTTTACTCAAGGCTATCAGCCCCCCATCCGCAGCCTCGGGCTTCACCCCTGGCCCTTGGGTGGCTGGGGGGGGGACCCCTTGATTGAAGGGGTCCCCACTCCTCCAGGGTACCCCGGCCAGGGGTGACTAGTTGGATATTTAATGCCACGGCCGCAGGGCGCTGTATAAAAGTGACCCCCGGCTGTGGCATTATCTGTCCAGCTAGTGGAGCCGGTGCTGGTACAAAAAATACGGGGGACCCCTACTCTTTTTGTCCCCCGTATTTTTTGCACCAGGACCAGGCGCAGAGCACTGTGCCGGTTGTTAAAATACGGGGGATCCCCTGTCATTTTTCCCCCCGTATTTTGGCAACCAGGACCGGCTCAAAGAGCCCGAGGCTGGTTATGCTTAGGAGGGGAGACGCTCCCGCAATTTTTTTCGGGTTTTTTACCGTTTTTTTTAACATTTTTCAAAATCTAATCAAAATCCGTCAAATCGGCCGTTTTTCGACAGCAGGACTGTTGAATCCGTTTTTTATTGAATATGTCGAATTCCGGCACCCACCTGCCGGAATTCGACGGTTGAATTGTGTCGAATTAAAAAACGGGCAAAAAATTGCCGCAATTCGCCTGGAATTGCATATACCATTTAAAGTGTTACCATAAATCTCTCTCTCCCTATATATATATATATATATATATATATACACACACACACACACACACACACACACACACAATATACTGTACTTACTGTACATACAAGTTATACATTTTACCCACAAGCAAAACATGCATCATACATCACTGCTTGTTGCTGAATTGCTGTAACCTTTGAACAATATGTATTTTACCAGAGATCTGTTTGGAGCAGAGGAATTGCATTTAATCACAGCAGTTGTATGCAACAGATGGCCCTGGGGAAACTTGCAGCCGGGATGCACTTACGTTGCTGGCAGACAGGATACCAATGCCCGGATCCCAACCGCCGAAAATGCCAACAGCGGAAATCCTGGCTAATAGTGGATATTTTCACTCATGGGTATCCATGAGTGACGAACGCAGCGAGCCACCGAGCCCGCAGCTTGTCGATCGCAGCATGTCCGCAAGGGGACTCGACACTTATCCCACTGCCGGGATGCCTTTGTCAGTATACTGACGGCTGGCATCCCGACCATCGGTATATTGTACCAAGCCCTTGCAACCCTCCACCCCCTACTACTTCCAATGTGTGATGCTTACTTATAAGTCCTGATGATATCTTATTATACATAGTGGTCTCTTAATTAAAACCAGTAAGTATTGAGAGTAAGGGGTATATTAATATAGTGCGGGAGTATAGAAGTGGAGATGTTGCCCTTAGCAACCAGATTCTACTTATTGTCTTATAGAAGGTGCTAGAGAAATAAGTAGACTCTTACCGGTTGCTATGGGCAATAACTCCACTTCTATAAACCCTCAGTTTAGTAACTGCAGCCCTTTGACAGAGGGACACCCTATCCAACCCCAAGGTGTATCAGGTTGTCCTATCAACTTGGTCACAGTAGATTACATTGATCAAGGTATGTAAACAAGCTGTGAGAGCTAAAGGTTGCTTTACATATAGGAGGGAAAAATTAGTGCTGGCACTACAGGCCATTGTGGAACTACAAGACCAAGCACACCTTTGAACAACACAGGCAGGGGAGCCTTCCCCTCTCTCCTATTGCACTGGACTTCACATCATGTCCAGTGGGCACGCTCCTACATGTCCCACTTGCCACCAGCACTGCAGTTAAATTTAATAAAGAAATAAAAAATTATGAAAAACTGAAAATGTGCAACAAAATTGTATTAACACCATGATAAATGTTTTTCCTCTAAAATAAAACTTGGACAACACATCTTTTTTTTTTCTTCATAAATTTTTTATTTTATTGTTTTTCTTTAAACATAAAGTAAACTTTGCAATATCACACTATCTATCTATCTATATATATATGTACACACACACACATATATATATATATATATATATATATATGGTATACATACGACAGAATAGAACGTGAACAAAATTATGCAAGAAATATCCGATTTCTCTAACGTCCTAGTGCATACTGGGGAATAGTATATTACCATGGGGTATAGACTGGAGCCTGGCACTTTAAGAAATCAATAGTGTGTACTGGCTCCTCCCCTCTATGCCCCTCCTAGCAGACTCAGTTTAGAAAATGTGCCCAGGGATTCGGGTGCATTCTGTTGCTCTCCAGAGTGTTTTCTTCAAATATTTATTTTAGTGTATTATTTTCAGGCACACTGGTTGGCAACCAGTCTGCCTATGTCGTGGGAATTAAGGGGGGAACCGAACCAACTTCCTAAGAGTTAATGGTTCATAATCCCAGCTGACAGGACACTGACCTCCTGAGGTGATGTTTCTCACTCTTCCAGAGGGTGAGCCCACGCCGGCAGCATGCCTCCACCCCTTAACAGATGGCGAAGACAGACGCGGTGTTACACCGGAGACCCGGTTAGCGGGTCCCCAGTGCTAAATGGCGGCATGAAGGGACGTGAATACCCGGCTACGGGCCGTGGTACCCACTGGCAACATGGTAAATGGGGGCTGCGGGCTCTTGTTTTACACTTTAAATGGAGTAAGCCAGTATAAAGAAACTACAGGGAATGCACGCCATTAAGGGGGAGACTGCTCCTCCACAGGACCCACTGAATCACCATTGTAACTGGTACCAAGGGGTTATAGTGAAGAGGGGAGCGCAATATCAGCGGTTATACCGCTGTGGGAAAATGTACACATAGAAGACAGCCAGCGGAGCGCAGCTCGGTCTGTGGTGTAGTGTGTTGGTTCCATTCTGCTCTGTGTCACTCCATCACTCCATTCAGGAGAAAAGGGGGGGGGGGTCACTCCATTCAGGGTCAGCTGGGATAAGTGTGCATAGCTCACTAATACTACACTGTGTTATCATACTAACTTTGTTTTTCTACTCAGCATGTCTGCAAATAGTCTGTGTGTACTTTATGCAAGGCTAGGTTTACACCTTCCTCACAGGGGGTTCACTACGGCTGGCCGGCGGTCGGGCTCCCGGCGACCAGCATCCCGGCGCCGGGAGCCCGACCGCCGGCTTACCGACAGCTTGTCGAGCGCAAATGAGCCCCTTGCGGGCTCGCTGCGCTCGCCACGCTACGGGCACGGTGGCGCGCTACGCGCGCCACACTATTTTATTCTCCCTCTATGGGGGTCGTGGACCCCCACGAGGGAAAATAAGTGTCGGTATGCCGGCTGTCGGGCTCCCGGCGCCGGTATACTGAGCGCCGGGAGCCCGACCGCCGGCAAACAGAAGACCACCCCTCACAGGGCCCCTCCTGTGTACTCACTGCTCAATTCCTTCACAAGCTAGTAATGTGCAGGGACCTGAGCGGATAGAATCATTTAAAATTATGGTTTCCAGCATTAATTCAGAGTTAGCTATGGCTAAGCAAGAAAGACAAGCCCTGAAACAAACAATGGACACATTTATGGTTGCTGCTGCAGACCACAGACAGGCTCTTCAACCACCCCTGTTGGTCTCTCACAAAAGCACACTCCCTCACTTGTTACAATCTGATTCTGAACTACCAGAGTTTGATGAAGGAGAGGCTGAGGTAGACGAGGATAATTCCCTGTCCTTAGGTGTTGAGTCCCCCATTTATGCCATTAGAGAGGTGCTCAATATCCCTGATAAGGAGGAAGAACAAGCAGAGGAATTGTATTTTAATGTGTAACCAAAGTCCTCTGCAACCTTCCCGGTTTCTAAAGAATTAGATTCCCTGGCTAAGACAGCATGGTTAAATCCTGACAAAAAATGTATTACCCCTAAACAGGTGTTAAATTCTTTCTCTTTCACTACAGAGGATAGGAAAAGTCTGGGAAACCACACCTGCAGTGGATAAGTTTGGGTACAGGCTGTCACGTAAGATTGTTTTACCTGTTTCTGGGGCTGTTTCCCTTAAAGACCCAGCTGACCGCAAAATTGAATCTACTCTTAAATCAATTTATACTGCAGCGGGTTAGCCCAACACCCTACCATAGTATGCGGCTAGATTTCTAGTGGTAAAATGGTCTGATGACATTTTGAAAGTATTGCTTACACTACCTCAAGATGAGATAGTTACATTACTACAACACATCCAAGATGCTGCATGAGTGAGGCTGTTAAAGAACTTACTATCATTAATGGCCGTACCACTGCAATGGCAGTATCGGCTCATAGAGCCCTGTGGCTACGTCAATGGTGAGCAGATGCAGATTCCAAAAAAGGGGTTGAAAACCTTCCTTTTACAGGTGATGCCTTGTTTGGGGAAGTACTGAACTAGTGGATATCTCAGGCAACTGCAGGTAAGGCTACATATCTGCCGTCTGCCCCGCCACCTGCCAGGCGCCCCTATTCTGGACCCTCCCTGCAGTCCTTTCGGGTGGACAGATTCAGAGGCAGGGCCAGAGGTGCCGCCAATGCTGCTAGAGGATCTCGCGGTAAGTCCCACAAACCAGCAGCTGCTGGACCTGCAGACCAGGCCTCAGGTTCCTCTTCCACGAAGCCCTCCGTGTGACGGTTGGCTCCAGCAGCAAGGCGACTTTCAGGTAGGTGCTCGCCTTTAAAACTTCGCCCACTTATGGGCAGAGTCCTTCCAGGATCCTTGGGTGAGGGACCTCATATCCCAAGGGTACCGGCTAGAATTCCAGGAACTCCCTCCTCTCAGATTCTTCAGGTCAGGCTTACCAGCTTCACAGGAAGCAAGGGTTTCCTTACAGCAGGCAGTGCAAATACTGTTTTCTACAGGAGTTAGTGTTCCAGTGCCTCCTCAGCTGCACACAAAGGGGTTTTATTCAAGTCTCTTTGTGGTTCCGAAGCCGGATGGCTCGGTACGGCCGATCTTGAATCTCAAATCCCTGAACCCGTATCTTCGGGTGTTCAAATTCAAGATGGACTCTCTAAGAACTGTGATAGCAAATCTGTGGGAGGGGGAGTTTCTGGTGTCCCTGGATATAAAGGATGCATACCTACATATACTAGTTTGGCCCCCTCACCAAGCGTTCCTCAGGTTTGCCATTCTGGACCAACATTTCCAGTTTCAGGCCTTGCCCTTCAGTCTCTCCACAGCCCCAAGGATATTCACAAAGGTAATGGCAGAAATTATGCTACAACTGTGCATGAGGGGTGTCCAAATAATTCTGTATGCGGACGATCTCCTGATAAAGGCGGTGTCCAGGGAACAGCTACTGCACAGTATCGACTTGACTACTCGTTTGCTAACGGATCACATATGGATACTCAATTTCCATAAATCTCACTTGGAACCGTCTCTGAGAATTCAGTTCCTGGGGATGATCCTGGATACGGTGTCTCAGAAGGTTTTACCTTCCCATGGACAAGGCCTTGACTATTCAGTCTATGGTCCGGTCGGTGCTGAAACCTCGCGTGGTCTCGATTCATCTGTGCATTCGCCTGCTGGGCAAGATGGTGGCCTCCTACGAGGTGATACAGTACAGCAGGTTCCATGAGAGACCATTTCAACTGGATTTGTTGGACAAATGGTCAGGATCTCACCTGCACATGCATCAGCATCAGCATCTAACCCTGTCACCGAAAGCACAAATTTTCCTGCTATGGTGGCTACAAGTCAACCATCTGGTGGAGAGTCGGCGTTTAGACACCTAGTCATGGACGCTGTTGACAACAGATGCCAGCCTCCGGGGTTGGGGGGCTGTGACTCAAGTAGCGCAGTTCCAGGGGACGTGGTCCTTTCAGGAATCTGCTCTTCCAATCAACATCCTGAAACTCAGGGCAATTTACAACGCTCTCATACAGGCCTCATCCCTCCTTCGGAATCAGGCCATCCAGGTGCAGTCGGACAATGCCACGGCAGTAGCGTACATCAAACAGCAGGGAGTAACCAGAAGCAGGACCGCAATGCGAGAGGTGTCAAGAATACTCCTCTGGACGGAAGCCAACGCAAGGGCCATCTCAGCCATTTACATTCCAGGAGTGGACAACTGGGAAGCGGACTTCCTAAGCAGGCACGACCTCCAGCCAGGGGAATGGGGCCTCCACTCTCAGGTGTTTCAACAACTTGTTCACCGGTGGGGTTGTCCACAGATAGACCTGATGGCGTGGCGTCTCATCACAACAAGAAGCTCCGTCGTTACCGCTTCAGAAAGAGGGACCCGCAGATGGTTGAGGTAGACGCTCTGATGACACCATGGAATTACCAGTTCATTTACCTGTTTCCTCCAATTCCTCTAATCCCAAGAGTTCTAAAAAGACTCAAAAAGGAAAGGGTTCAGGCAATTCTCATTGCCTCGGATTGGCCTCGACGGGCCTGGTATGCAGATCTCCTGACCCTGTCGTTAGAGGAACCCTGGCCTCTGCCGCTTCTCAAGGACCTTCTTCAACAAGGACCATTTGTCTATCCAGACTTACAGCGGCTACGTTTGATGGCCTGGAGGTTGAGGGGTAAATTTTAACCAGGAAGGGTCTTCCATCCAAGGTGGTTTCCATGATGGTTCAGTCCCGTAAGGTGGTTACCTCAAAACATTACCACCATATTTGGAGGAAGTATGTTTCTTGGTGTGAGGGTCGCAAATGTTCTCTTGTGGAATATCGGCTGGGCCAGTTTCTACTGTTCTTGCAAGCAGGAGTGGATAAGGGCCTACGATTAAGCTCCATCAAAGTTCAGATCTCTGCTCTCTCAAGCTTTTTTACAGAAACAACTGGTGGTACTTCCTGAAGTACAGACCTTTCTTAAGGGGGTGTTGCACATTCAGCCACCCTTTGTTCCTCCCGCTGCTCCGTGGGACCTCAATGTGGTGTTGACCTTTCTCCAATCGGATTGGTTTGAACCCTTGCATAAGGTTAAATTAAAATATCTGACATGGAAGACCGTTATGTTACTGGCTTTGGCTTCAGCACGATGAGTGTCGGATTTGGGGGCCTTGTCCTGCAAGAGTCCATACTTGGTGTTTCATGAGGATAGGGCAGAGCGTGAACGTGGTCTGGTGTGAACACCTTTGTTAAGTTTTACAGGTTTGACACCTTGGCCAAAGATGACCTTCAGTTTGGTCAGGCGGTTTTGCAGGGGTCTCAGCACTCTCCAACCCGTTCTGGGAGCTTTGGGACTATCAAAGTATCCACTAGAACGTTAGAGAAAATAGGAATTTAATACCTACCGGTAATTCCTTTTCTCGTAGTCCATAGTGGATACTGGGCGGCCACCTCTGTGCTTCGTTTTCCTGCTTACCTGGTTGTGTTATTTGATGGGTTTGCTGTTGCTTCCCTGTTCCATGTTTGGTTAGCATTGCTATCCTTCTATTGTTAGCGTTGCTTTCCTCTGTTCTGGTTAGCTCTGCTTTCTTATTGTTGTGTGTTGGTTTGTTACCTCACCGCTTTATGTGTTATATCCTTCTCTCACAGTATGTCCGTCTCCTCAAGCACAGTTTCCTAGACTGAGTCTGCTAGGTGGGGTATAGAGGGGAGGAGCAGGCACACATTATTGATTTCTTAAAGTGCCAGGCTCCAGTGGATCCGATCTAAACCCCATGGTAATATACTATTCCCCAGTATCCACTATGGACTACGAGAAAAGGAATTACCGGTAGGTATTAAATTCCTATTTTCTGCAGCAGGGTACATTGTGTTCCACAGGGAAACATTGGGGTGTAGAGTGGATCTTGATCCAGAGGCACCAACAGGCTAAAGCTTTAAGCTGTTCCAGGATGCATTGGGGCCTCTTCTATAACCACGCCTCCAGGCACTGTGAGCTCAGGATCGAGTTGGTGCCTGCAGCAGCAGGTCACGTAACAGGGGGGCTGCACTGGGTAGCCCTGAATAGCTTTCTAAGAAGACTTCAAGGGCCGGAGCGATGATATGTCAGTGTGGCATTCATTGCTGTGGCTCTATCACCTCCCAAGCGGCGTTGCAAACTCCTGCGGCCTGTTCTCGGGTACTTGCGGCGTAGACGCTCCAGCGTTATGCACACGGTCGCAGACGCTCTCCTGGTTCACGTAGCTGCTACGGGGAGGAGGTAAGAGGGTTCCCCAGGCGGGACCCGCCATTAAATTACGTTCCTGACGTGGTCTAGGGAGACGGACCGCGACGCTGGCGTGGACACTCTCACCGAGCAGGGACCCCACTAGACCACCGGGGCGTATTGAGTACAGGTCAGGTGTACTAACACCCCATTTAATAACACCCCATTTTAGGTGGTGCTTGACCTGTAGCCCCTCCCCCTGCCCAGGGCGCCATCTACTGGAGATTTTCCCGCCCTGGAGCTGCCTCACACTCTCCCTCACTCCCTGACTGAGACGCTGGGCGCCATCTTCTAAGCATAGCTGCGGCTAATCTCCGGGACTGCAGGGCAAGGTCTCCATTGTAAAGCCGCCTGTATATGGCGCTGTGACTTTACAAACACTTGAGTATTCTACATGTCTTTACACAGACAGCATTAGATAAGAAAGAGTGTACCTATTATAGGATATATTGTACGAGTATTCTGATATATACCTCCGGTCTAGGACCGCGCTCTGCTATATATGTATGTCTGTACATATACTAGTCCAATGCAGTTTTATTGTCGTAATAATTATCTGCATTGCCTGTATCTGCTGTGTGGTTTCACTTTGTGTTTCTCAGATATATCTATCACTATATGCTGCACCCTACGGGACTAGGTGCTTCAGGGTCATATATATAGTGCGCCACAGTATTTATTTACCCATTACGTGTATTCTGTGTACCCAGTCACATAATACCGGATTTATTCGCAGGTGTTGTGTACTGTGTATTCAGTCACATATTAACGGCTTTATTCGCAGGTATTGTACTCTGGCTTTATCGTACTGAACCGCTCTGTTGCTGTATTTGTGTACAATGTCTAAAAAGAAGGGCAGTAAGTCTGTGGACGCTCCTGCATCATGCGCCAAAGATTTACCTGAGGGGGAAGTTTTGTATGATGGTCTGTGTACTGTGTGTAATACATTTCCCAGTCAGTCCGCAGCTCCTGTAACCAATCAGGAGCCACCATGGGCTGCGTTCACAAACCTACTGGCTACTCTGGTGGAATGCCTTACGCCCCCTATGGGACCACCTGTGCCACTACAGCCACAAATTGTCCTTATGGTTAATCTGCCTTGTGGGGAAAATTTGTCTAACCAGTTGCAGCAATCAAATCAATCCTTGGTCAAATAAAAATCTACTCCAGGTCACTTTCGTGTCTCTGGGTCATCTAAGCGGGCTGCTTCCTCACAATCCACAAATTTCTCAGATGTTTCATCTGAAGAGGAGGGGGAGCATACTGAATCAGGTGTTTCTGATGAGGATTCTCCATTGCAAATTGATGTCACTGATGAGGATTCCACTACTGTGGCTAAGAAAACGGATATGTTTAAACGGAAGAAGGTGGTTAAAATTACCCCATTCTGACCATTTGGTGGACATCAGGCAGGAACCCTGGTCTAATCCAGGGAAGAAATTCCCTCTCTCTAAACTGGCATTGGCTCGCTATCCTCTCCCTGCAGAGTTATGTAACAAGTGGGAAAATTCACCGCCGGTGGATTCTCATGTCACCCGCCTAATGGTGTCATCCACTCTGCCTGTCACCACTGCCACTTCACTGAAGGAACCGACAGGTAAGTGTGTGGAGGGATGCCTGAAAGCTATTTACTCCATTACAGGTGCTGTACATAGACCCACTATTGCAGCCTCTTGGGCTGCAATGGGTATTGAAGCATGGGTTCAGGCATTAGAGGAAGAGCTGCCCGAGGATATATCTAACAATGCCAGACAATACCTGTCTCACATTACCACCACCGCCTATTATATTAATTAGGCATCCTCTGAGGCGGGTGTGTTGGCAGCCAAGGCGTCGACTACGTCTGTCCTGGCTTACCATATTCTGTGGTTGAGGTCATGGAAGGTGGACCTAGACTCCAAAAGGACCTTGGAGGTACTCCCTTTAAGGGTGACATTTTGTTTGGGGAAGACCTTACTAAAATTGTGTCCGAGTTAGCAGCTGCTAAGACTGCTTTTCTCCCAAATACTAATCCTTCTGCACAGAAGGCAAAAGGTACCACTTTTCGTTCCTTTCGGCTTCAAGGGAAAGCAAAAGGTTAGGCATACCCAAGATAGTCTTGTGCTCCCAAAACCACAAAGCTAAACAATCCTGGGCGGCCCGTCCGCCTGCTACTAAACAAGATAAGCCTGCCGCATGACGGGGTGGGCCTCCCCATGGGGGACCCCAGGGTGGGAGGTCGACTTCTGCAGTTCACCCAGGTCTGGTTAACGACCACTTCAGACACATGGGCGCAGGAAGTTGTCTCTCACGGGTACGCAGTCTCCTTCAGGAGACGTCCCCCTCGCCAGTTTTGCACCACGGCTAACCCTTTCGGATCCGTTAAAGGCACAAGCTCTGCAAAAGGTTGCGAGTTCCCTCCTGAATACAGGAGTGGTATTTATCATTAACAGTTTCTTATATAGCGCAGCATATTCTGTTGCGCTTCACAATTAGAACAACAGTAATAGGACAAAACTGGGCAAAACAGACAGACAGAGGGAGGAAGGCCCTGCTCGCAAGCTTACAATCTATAGGGATATAGGCATTGATACACAAGGATAGATGCTACCTATTGCATAATGGTCCGGCAGATTGCTAGGTTCTTAATGGGTTGTATGATATGATCACCCAGCAATGTGGTAGTGCCGGTACCTCTGTCCCACAGAGGCAGAGGTTACTACTCCAGCCTGTTTCTAGTTCTGAAACCCAATGGGTCTTTCCGGCCTATACGCAACCTCAAATCACTGAACAAGTTTGTGAGAGTGTCCAAGTTCCATATGGAAACACTGCGCTCAATTGTACTGGATATGGAACCAGGAGACTATATGGTATCCCTGGATGTACAGGATGCGTACCTACATATACATATTGCCATGTCGCATCAGCAGTATATGCGGTTTGTTATTGGCGACCTCCACTATCAGTTCCAGGCTCTGCCATTTGGACTGGCTATGGCTCCTCGGATCTTCACTAAGGTCATGGCCGTAATGACGGCCCATCACCGTCGCCAGGGAGTCAGGATCCTGCCGTATCTGGACGACTTGCTGATTCTGGCAAACTCCCACGATGTCCTTCTCAGTCATCTGCAGCTGACGGTAAGTTTTCTATAAGTCCACGGGTGGCTCATCAATTGGAAGAAATCCTCGCTGGTCCCAGCTCCGAGCATGGTGCACCTGGGGGCACTCCTAGACACACAGTCAGCGACTGTTTCTGTTTCCAGAAAAAGCCCAGAGGCTTCAAGACAGGATAAGATGCTTACTTTGTCGTCCCAGAGTGTCGATACACTCGGCGATGCAAGTAATTGGTCTGATGGTGTCGCCATTAGACATGGTAGAGTATGCTCATTTTCGTTCCCACCCTCTGCAGAGGTTAATGCTTTCCAAGTGGGACGGCCTACCTCATCGGATCAGATCTCACTTGATCACTTTGACTCCAGAGGTTCGTCTGTCACTGACCTGGTGGCTACAGGACCAGCAATTGAGCAGGGTCTGTCCCTTCTGATTCCCCGACTGGGTCCTGCTGACAACGGATGCAAGTCTGAGGGGAAGGGGTGCAGTGTTGGAGCAACACTCTTTTCAGGGTTGCTTGACCAAGGAGGAATCACTCCTCCCAATAAACATTCTGGAGTTGCGGGTGGTTTTCAATGCATTGACTCTAGCCCTGCCTCTGGTACAGAACAGGCCGGTTCAAGTACGGTCAGAGAATGCCACCATCCCTTCTCCTACTAGTGAGAGTGTGTTTTCTGTGTGTACCTTTCTTCCTTCTCTTCTCTCCAGCTCCTGCTTTGGGCTTGTTAGCTAAATGAAGAGCCTGGGGCTGGGGTTTGAGTGGAGAGGGACCTAATGCATCCTGAGAGGATCTCAAAGCTTTGCTGCTCGATGTCAGTCCTGGTCTCCACCTATCATACCCAAGGTTAACCTTGTGGATACCATGCACCTCGATGAAAACAGAATTAACATAAGATTCGACCATAACGCTTATTTTTTTAATCACACATTTTGCTGCATTATAGGACTCACAGGTTACGGTCTTCATCATTAGTACAGTAAAAAATGGCAAAGGAGTCAAATAAACGTTTCAGATCCATTACATTTTCAGTAATAGGACAGTTATTACATTTTATTATGCATTATTAACTAAATGGGAGTTTCCCCAATATAAAGACCCCTTGCTCCCAATCAACATCTGGCAGGTAAGTTTTAGCCAGAGAGGAAAGTCCACCCCAGTAGTCCAGTGTGCGATACCATAAGTGGGCAAGTATTGTCGGGGCTGGCTGCACATAGTACTAGACTGCAATCCAACCCGATTTAGCTCCATTCTTCCTGGACATATAAACCTATACACACCACACTATCTGAACATAAATACAATGGGATAATTACACCTAATAACTTTACGCAATGCTGCGCACACACACAAGTTAATTTAACACCAAACAGAAGTGCAGTATCATGCGCTCTTAACAGCGGCTACTAGTGTGTATTCAACAAGAGGGTCTCCACTCCACCACCAAAACAATGCATACATAAAACATGGAGTACCCTTCCACCAGCGCTATTAGACCAAAAGGGAAGTTATGGTATTCTCGGTTCTGTCCGACAGCTTCAAACCATTTATATGTAATTAAGTGCCTCGGCACAATATATAGGTGGAAGCAAACAGAAAATAAATAAAAATATATAGTATAGTACTGTTTGACAAACAATTTAATAATACAAGCCACAGTTGATGGCAAATTACCAGCTAACGGAGAGAACTGGCAATGGTCAGTTCTTATGAGCGTTTTTTTGTCAGAAATTCTCTTCCCGGCTGCAGATTCGGGTCTCCCTCCTGATCAGTTTCTCTCCACACACACTGGGTCAGCACAGCAGAACCGCCATAAATATTGGAATCACCGGCACCCATGCGTTCCAGCCCTTTTCTCAAGTTTAGCCCGAAAGTACGAATGTGGGTGCCGGTGACACCAATATTTGTGGCAGTTCCGCTGTGCTGACCCAGTGTGCGTGGAGAGGAACTGTGATCATGAGTGAGACCCGAGTCTGTAGCCGGGAAGAGACTTTGACGAAAATAGGATTTTGGTACTTACCAGGTAAATCCTTTTCTTTGAATCCATAGGGGGCACTGGAGTACTCTTGGGATATGGACGGCTTCCGCAGGAACAGGGCACTGAATAAATAAAAAATTTGACTACTCCTCCCCTCCATATCCCAGAGTACCTCAGTGTTTTTTTACTGAGCCGAACAGGAGCTATAGAGAGGTTGACAAAGGAGAATTACATATAACATAACGGACAACAATAAAGTTGACACATAGAGAACAAACAACGTATCCGTCTTACGAACTGTAGACGTTCGGGATACATAAACGCGTAGTGAGCGTACCACATCCAAAGTTCCAGAATCTCCTGTTAACACAGGAACTACTATTGGTTGATTGATATGAAAAGATGACACTACTTTTGGTAGAGATGAGCGGATTCGGTTTTACTCGGTTTTACTCGGTTCTCAAAACCGAATCTTATTGGCTCACGGATGTCACGTGTTTTGGATAGCCAATAAGATTCGGTTTTGAGAACCGAGTAAAACCGAATCCGCTCATCTCTAACTTTTGGTAAGAAAAGCGGAATTCGTCCGAAGTTCCGCTCTGTCATCATGAAACACCAAATAATGAAACACGCCTTGCCGAAGCTTAAGGCTAGAAGAAAAAATAGTTTTCCAAGTGAGAAACTTAATATCCACTTGTTGTAAGGGTTCAAAATATGAAGACTGTAAGAAATCTAAAACCAGATTCAAGTCCCATGGCGCTGTAGGTGGAAAGAATGGAGGCTGTACTCTGAGGACACCTTGCAGAAAGGTGTGTACAGACGGCAATAGAGCCAATCGTCTTTGAAAGGAAACTGACAAAGCAGATACCTGCACCTTCAGTGTAGATAAACGCAGTTCTCCATCTAACCCCGTCTGTAGAAATAACAAAAGACGGGATAACTTGAAAAATGATGTCGGAAACTTCCGAGCTTCACACCAACCTATATAGGCACGCCAAATTCTGTAATAATGAGCTGCCGTAACTGGCTTCCTAGCTCGTAACATGGTTGGTATAACTGAACCTGGAATGCCCTCTCTTCTTAAGAGGGCGATCTCAACAGCCACCCCATCAAACGCAGCCGCGCTAAAGGAACAGACCCTGTTATAACAGGTCCGGCCGTAGTGGAGCGGCCAAGGATTGTCTGCGAGTAGTCCGCGGAGATCCGAGAACCAAGCTCTCCGAGGCCCATGAGGCGCCACTAGTATGACTGTGGCGGACTCTCTTTTGATCCATTTTAGCAACAGAGGGAGCAGCGGAACGGTGGAAACAGATACACGAGGCTGTACGGCCACGCGATTGCGAGAGCATCCACCGCCACTGCCTTTGGATCTCTCGTTCTGGACACATACTGGGCGTCTGGTGATTGTGGCGGGATGTCATCAGGTCCTCTTGAGGGTAACCCCATCTCTGGATCAACATGTGAAACACTTCTGGCTTTAATGCCCATTCTCCTGGATGAAAATCCCGACGGCTCAGATAATCCGCCTCCCAGTTGTCCACTCCCGGAATGAACACTGCAGACAATATCACTTGGTGATGTTGGGCCCAATTGAGGATTTGAGCTACTTTCCGCATTGCCATGCGGCTTCTCGCTCCTCCTTGCTTGTTGATGAACGCGACTGCCGTCGCGTTGTCTGACTGCACCTGGACAGTCTGAGACCGAAGCATGTGTACTGCTTGTCGTAGCGCATTGTAAATTGCCTGGAGTTCCAGGACATTTATAGACAGCAATTTTGTGATCCGCCCAGAGACCCTGGAGCTGACAATTTTGAACTACAGCTCCCCAACCTCTGAGACTCGCGTCCGTCGTGAGAATTATCCAATTCCAGGCGCCAAACCGTTTCCCTGCGGTTAGATTGTGTACTTTGAGCCACCAGAGTAGAGATACCCTTGCCCGTGGCGACAACCTCACCCTGTGGTGAATCTGCAGCTGCGAACCCGACCACTGTACGAGCACATCCAGCTGAAAAGGACGTGAGTGAAATCTTCCGAACTGAATCGCTTCGAAAGCCGCCACCATTGTGCCTCAGAGGCGAATGCACAAATGTACCGAGGCTGTGCGTGGCTTGAGCAGTATTGTGCTAGATGACAAATAATCTGTACTTTCTGTTCTGGTAGGTAAATTCTTTGATTTACCGTACCGAGAATCGTAAGTAGGAATTGAAGTCGATGAGACGAAATTAGATGTGATTTCTTGAAGTTGACAATCCAACCGTGGTGAACTAGTACCTTGTACGTTAGCAACGCATGTTGGAGGAACATCTGTTGAGACGAAGCTTTGATGAGCAGATTTGTCCAAGTACAGAACTATTATCACATTCAGGGATCTGAGATGAACTATCATCACAGACATCACTTTGGTGAATACCCGAAGATGCTGACGAGAGGCCCACCGGTAGAGCCTGAAACTGGTAATGATTCTGCCGTTTTGCAAAACACAAGCACCTCTGATGAGGTGGCAAATCGGAATGTGTAAGTACGCAACCTTGAGATCTAGCGCAATCATGAATTCCTGTGGCTGTAAACTTGTAATTACTGACCGCAGAGATTCCCTCTTTATTGTAGTAAGTGACGTACTGATTGAGACTCTTTAAGTTCAATATTAGCCTGACGGAGCATCCGACTTTTGATCCCCCCAAACGGACTGGAATAATAACCGTGACCTTGTTGGTGTACAGGGACCAGAATCAAACTGCTGAATCCAATAGAGACTGAATGGCAAATCGCCGAACCGCCTCTTGTCGTACGACAGAGGCAGTCCTGTCTTGAAAACCCGCAGTGGTGGGAGACAGCCAGATGACGAATAATTGCGGATCCACCGATCTGTGGATGTCTGGAACTCTGCCAAATGGAACGTTTGAAGACGTGCTCCCAACAATTGGAAATCCGAGATGGGCTGAGAGCCCGTCATGCCAGTGGCCTGTCGGTGACCCTAGCGTCCTGACGACTGGTGTTGGTTTGTTGGAAACCACCACCTTGCCTCGTCTACCAGGCGTGGCTGTTCCTCTACCACGTCCTCGAAAGGGCTGAGGTCTAAAGGATTTGAACGCCGGGCCAGAGTATTTCCGTCTAGGTACCGTTGGAGGCAATGGTCAGAAAACAGACTTTACCCCCATGGCCTCAGAAATCCATTTGTCCAATTTAGGACCAAACAACTTCTCGCCATCGTATTCTTCTGACCTCTGACTCCGCTTATTAAGAACGCAGCCAGAGTGCTCGTGCTGTAACTAGCGACGAAGAAAGGCGAGAAATGAGCTGACAGCCGGTAGGAGAAGCTGTACATAGATACCTAGCAGATTTGATTAGTGAGAAGTATAAGGTGATCGTTATCTTGAGTTCTGTTATCCAGAATTAGCGCCTTAGTTACCCAAATGCCCTTCTATTTTACGATCTGAAGGGTCTTTATAAGTTTTAAAACAGACGAATCCACCAATGGCGGATTCTCACATGTAGATGTCACTGACTGTGGAAACGGGTAACGACTTAAATCGGCGAGGTAAAGAACCGGTTATCCGGTTCTTCCATGTTTCTACCAACATCTTATTAAGAGGTTTTGAAACAGGAAAACCAATGGAGATCTCTGTCGTTTAGTAAATATGACTTTATCATATATCAGAGGCTCCTTAGTCTCTGTAAACCTCAGAGACTAACACACTGACCTTTATCAATACTTGTGCTGTAAAAAACCTGCAGTATCTGACTGCTAGTCTAATTCGCGCTCCTCACCCTTATTTTGCGCAGTGAGGTCTGGCATAGAATCTTCAGACTGCAACCTAGCAGAAACTGGTAAATTATAAGAGAAAATAAATTTATCCCTTGTATCCAAAGTGGACTTGGACCTCTGCAAAGGCTGAGAGCCCTCCGGTAATTCTGGCGGTCTTACCCGAGACTCCCCATCTTGCCGCTTCCCGCTCGTGTCGAGCGGCGGCCAATTCTGATTTCAATCCAGCCATTACATTTGCTAACATAGACCATGGAGTGTCCGGGTATGAAACCGGCTTCCGGAATGGAAACCGACAAAACATACTTCTTTTTAGTTTTTTTAGTTTTTTTTTTCCTGGTGCCCTATGCAGACAGACAATACAATATACAAAGACAGACACCTGCACGACTCAGTAAAATAGTTACTTAAGGTGTGTAAAATATATACATGGCCGAAGTGCAATGCACGTGGCCAGCACTATATGAAACCTGATCCAAACATTCCCACTAACACCCTTTCCGGTGCAGTAGAGATGTAGGACAGGAACGTTCTGAAATCACAAACAGGAAACATGTTAAAAAATCCTCCATGCCAAGTTTAGTTATAAATACAATGTAGGTTATAACTTATAATACATGACTTTATAACCTGCACCTGACTGTGGATTGAATATAGACTTAATAGCCTATTAATATAACTTATGCAGTATAAATAATATGGCAGCCCAATTACCTTTGCAGCAGCGTTGCCTGTGATCAGCCTTCTCCCCTCTACCCCTGAGGTCCGTGTAGCGCTGTGTCTCAGCGGGGAGCGGTTGCCGGGAAGCGGGACCCCTGGAACATTGCAGGGAGGCGGAACACGCGATATATGCGGCCGTGTTGGAAGTGTGGCCGTGGTGCGGTGGCCCGGAGCAGCTTGTAGCGGCTTTTGGCGGCGCTAGTGTGAGCGGCTGTGCTGCGGCAGTCGCATCGGCTGGGCGAGCTTGTGAGTAGACGCTGAGCCCCATACAGCGCGGACGTAGCGGCGGGTGCGGGCGGCCTGTGTTAGCGGCGGGTGCGGGCGGTTCTGAGCCCCGTACAGCGCGGACGTAGCAGCTGGGCGGGCGGCCTGTTTAGCGGCGGGTGCAGACGGTTCTGAGCCCCGTACAGAGCGATGTTAGAACATTTTCCACACACAGCGGGGCGGCAGCCTGCGCTGACCGCCCCGTCCCCCCAGCATACCTTGTTTCCTGTAGGGAGGGCTGTGACGGGGCTTCTTTCTGTAAGCTCCGTCCAGCTCTTGCAGCAGTCAGTGAGCTGCGTGTGGCTGTGATGGTGCTGTTTGTGAGGACCGACACGCCATGCGCTGCCTTCGCGCAGCGGCACTATCCCGGACCCACGTTTTTAGTATAAACTGGGAAGGGATGTGCTTAAGTTGTAAAAACAAAAATAAATAAAAATCAAAAAAATATTCACTAAGTGTGGGAGCCCCACACCAGCCCTGTTGCTCCGACGAGCACAGAAAAAACACTGAGGTACTCTGGGATATAGAGGGGAGGAGTAGTCAAAATTTGAATTTATTCAGTGCCCTGTTCCTGCGGCAGCCGTCCATATCCCAAGAGTACTCCAGTGACCCCTAGTGGATGAAAAAGAAAAAACGCTCATAAGTACTGACCATTGCCAGTTCTCTCCATTAGCTGGTAAATTGCCATCTTTACAGCTATATGCGGATTCACTTGTGATGTGATTGTACTTCAAAGTGTACTATTTTTACTTGTTTTAAACGGAGGCTTGTTTTATTAAATTGTTTGTCAAACAGTCCTATACTATATATTTTTATTTATTTCCGGTTTGCTTCCACCTAAATCGTGGAAAACATATGAATAGTTTGAACTGTCGGACGGAACAAAGAATACTATAACTTCCTTTTTGGTCTAACAACACTGGTGGAACTGTACTCCATATTCTATGTACACAAGTTAATTTGTCTGATTTTGAGAAACTGGCAAGTGCGGTCACATTGCGTGCATGGAAATAAATATGTATATACATACGTATGTAGAGTTGCATGCATCTACGTGGCTGTACTGCTACAATCTATTTACTTCTGGTAGTAACCATCAACACTAATAGCACACATTTGGACCAGCCATTTACCTGATGCAAGAGTTCCATTTGAAATCAGACAGTTCTCTGTGTATCAACCGACTCAATTTGGTCTCTTGAAAAATGACTTTACAAGTTATATTAAGCCCAGTGTGGAGTCACTTTCAACATCAATAACAGTAATTTCGTTATGCAGTACCCAAACACAAATTATACCTTTTTTCTGGGATACGGCACACAACAGAAGCCGGGCATTGGAATCCAGAAAGGGGACAGGACACTGACGATGGAATCCCAAACATACAGACAGCAAACCGGGTTAAGTACTACACCAGGGATGGGGGGGCGGGGGAATGTTTAGGTTTAGTCAACCTGCCGGGATTTAGGGTTAGGCTGGGGAGGAGACGGTTAAGTTTAGTGTGCAGTGAGGGGGGTTTAAGTTTAGGCACCACCCTGGGAGGTTAGGCTGTGGGGTTTAGATATAGGATACGAGGAGGGGGGCAAGGGTTAAGTTTAAGCTGCTGGGAGAGTTAGGGGGCCATTGAGGGAAGGTAAGTATACTTACCTTCCCTTGTCGGGATTCTCAACATCGGGATGCCACGGACGATATTCTTGGGGGGTGGGGTAGGGTTAGGCACCACCAAGGTAAAGGGGGGACGGGGTTATGGTAGGGTACGAGGTGGATTAGAACACTTACCAAACCCTGTCGGGATTTCGGCTGGTAGGATCCCACCGTCTGTCTACCAATTGTCGGCGTTCTGATAGCCAGCATTTCACACCAAACCCGTTTTTCCCCCAGAAGTCTTTGACTCTTCAGAAACAAGCATTAATATTCCCCCTTGGCAAACAAAATCTATTCAAAATGGCAGTTTTTTTCTAGTTTCATTTTTTTTGGAGGGAATTGCAAGAAAGAACTAAAAGCAAATATGTAAAAACATTTTTTCATGAACACCACCATGTGTTTCATGCAAACCACTCAAATTCTATCATTTTCCAGAATCTGCTTGGTTACTATGGGTAACACCTGCTACTTTTATAAACACACACTTAAGTAAATTTACACCCTACTGTATAAGGTGAATAAAGTTTTAGGTAGCTTAGATAACCATATATGTGTACGTGCGAGGAGACAATACCATTTAGTGCACTCCCACACCCACCAGCTATACAAATATCCCTGTAGTGCAGACAATGGGGCCAATTCAGACATGATAGCTAGGCTGCCTTTTCTCACAGATCTGAACTGCGCATGCTCCGCAATGCGCAGGCGCGACAGACTGCAACAACGGGGATTGCCGATCAGCAACAGGATGGTGCAAAAATTCCGAACGCACCGGCAATCGCAAGGAGCTTGACAGGAAGAGGATGTTTGTGGGTGGCAACTGACCATTTTCAAGGAGTGTCTAGGAAAACGCAGGTGAGGGTGTCTGACATCAATTCCGGTCCCGCACAGGCTAAAGTGATCACAGCGGCTGAGTAAGTCCTGGGCTGCGAATAGACTGCACAAAATCAGTTTGTGCAGCTCTGCTTCACATGCGATTGCACAGCTAAACTACACTCCCCCCGTAGGTGGCGACTATCCGATCGCAGGGCTGCAAAAATCACTGCCCATCGATCAGGTCTGAATTACCCCCATTAACCACTAAGGGGTCTATTCAATTCAGAATTTGTCAACAAGTCGAAAAAAACTACACTTTCCGACTTTTTTAGGTTGAATCTGGATTCGACCTATTCAAGTCAAGTGCCGTTTTTCCAACAAGTCGGGAATTCTGACTTGTCGGAAAACACGTGGATCGGCAGATTAGCCGTGGATCAACGTATTTTGATGGATCTGAGGGCGTTCCCGACAGGTTTTTAGCCCATTTTCGACAATGCCAATCCGACTTAAAAAAAATGGCGGATCGCCACTGTCGGAAACGGGCAGAAACCTGTCGGAAATGCCCGCAAAATTAATAGTGAAGTGTTGAATCCTCTCCGTCGCAGAGGATCCGACACCAACTGAATACACCCCTAAGAGTCCATCACTGGAAAGAGGCCCCTGAGTTTATTACTACATGAAAAACAGTACAGAAAATGTAATAAAAACATGTTTATTGAAAAGTGCAGCTTATCACAAATCAAGACAAAAAGCACAAGGTAAGTCAACTTGACATCTGTAAAGGACATACAAATTCCAATGCAAATCAAATACAATAAAAGTTTCAATTCCCAGCATTGAAACGTTATTAGTGCAAACACAAACAAAATTGAAACTCACATATACAAAACAGTGGACATATGACATAAACCTGTATGGATTTTTTACAAGAAGAAATATTTGGCATGCCATTAATGGACACTCCATACAACCTGGTCAGCTTTTACCTGGAAGTTATAGGGTTTGCTAGTTGGCTTCAAATATATGCATAGGAAGAACTAAGCGCGGCCAAGATTGTAATACAAAACTGCCCAGTGTGCTTTGGTAAATCAAGAATGCAGAATGTTATAATCTTGGTGTCTTTGTTCTAATCCATTGTCTTCAATGTAAAACACAGTGTTTTAGAACTGTCATTTTTCCTTTTTTTACATGAAGCAAATGTTATGAAACTGTTTGTTACAGCTTATTTTTGAGTGTCCAACACTTTAAGCCTTCAGGACAATGCATATTACATCACATTGCAAAGTAATGTCATTTGAGGTTTCCATCAGCTTGTTGACTATTCATTGGTAGGACAATATATAAATATAAAAATGATCATCTCTCATATACAGGTGCTTTCCGCACACAACTGTTCCCAGAAAGCTAGCTGCCAGACACTCTAAAATCCAGAAAACAACTAAATGAATCTTGATTCAGCATGAAATGGAGGACAGCTGGTTCATTCCGTTAGTTTTTAGACTGTACGGATTATTTTTAGCACTTTCTAACTTTGGTTTCAGTTCCCATGGCTTCTCAAAGAAATTCACTAATGACTGCTCAGTCAAGAGAGATGCCAATATGTGTTCAAGAGACACTGCCCAGTCTGATTCAGTCAGTGGTATGGACTGAGCAGGATGCTGTGGAGCATTATTGGTCTCTGAGAACACACAGTCCTGGTCTGAGGAGGCGGCACCGTTTTCTGAATCTACATATTCATCTGAAGCGCTTCCTGAGCTTATGCTAATGCTGCGTTGCCCAACCTCTCCAATCTGAAGGAGGAGGGTTGTTACTGTGGCAATGGCTTGGTACAGATCATTTTCTTCTGGGTCGTCATGAAACAGGCTGTACATTGTTTTGCAAAACTGTATAAATTCTCTCTGTAAATAAAAATATACAAATAAAACAATGGGACAACACAAACAATCTGGATGTGAAATATTTCCTAAAAGGGCAAAATTCACTGAAAAGTTATGTTACAACTAGCACTTTATTAACAGTTTCACAAACGTAATACAAAAGTATAATAGTACATTATAAAAAACAAAAACTCATTTTATCTCATTTGCTGATCAACACCTTACATTTTTATCACAAGAACTAACTGGGGGCCAGCCCCTCCCCAACGGCTCCCATGGCCAGAGATGGGGCAGACTAAGAGGGAGGAATACTGCAGAGCCGGCAGCGGGTAAGTATTACAGCAAATGAATCAGTGACGTGCAGTGAGGTGAATGGCTGGGGAGGCACACATGGGGATGGGTCTGAATGCTGGGAGCCTGTCTCACTCCCCCCCACTCACTGTAATGCTCCCCTCACTACACTAAGCTACAGTGTCCATTGAGTCTCCTACCTGCATCCCTGTGTCTTTTTTTTCTGCTGCCGACTGACCTCTGATTACAGTGCACTTTCTAGTCACATGACAGAGGCATGCCTCTATTAGTTCCCTTTCTGTGCGTTATTGCCCGTGGTGTGGCCCCGCCCCCAGCTCTGCAAAGCAGATTCTGACTAAAGAACAGAGGCAGAGCTGTTGCTGACTCTCTCATCTGCCTGCAGCTCTGGGGATCTCCACAAAAATAAGATTTTACTTACCGGTAAATCTATTTCTCGTAGTCCGTAGAGGATGCTGGGGACTCCGTAAGGACCATGGGGATAGACGGGCTCCGCAGGAGACATGGGCACTTTAAGAAAGAATTTAGTTTCTGGTGTGCACTGGCTCCTCCCTCTATGCCCCTCCTCCAGACCTCAGTTAGAGAAACTGTGCCCAGAGGATATGGACAGTACGAGGAAAGGATTTTGTTAATCCAAGGGCAAGATTCATACCAGCCACACCAATCACACCGTATAACTTGTGATAACTACCCAGTCAACAGTATGAAAACAACATATCATCAGTTCAAGACCGATGCAACTATAACATAACCCTTATTGAAGCAATAACTATATACAAGTATTGCAGAAGAAGTCCGCACTTGGGACGGGCGCCCAGCATCCTCTACGGACTACGAGAAATAGATTTACCGATAAGTAAAATCTTATTTTCTCTAACGTCCTAGAGGATGCTGGGGACTCCGTAAGGACCATGGGGATTATACCAAAGCTTCCAAATGGGTGGGATAGTGCGGATGACTCTGCAACACCGATTGAGCAAACATGAGGTCCTCCTCAGCCAGGGTATCAAACTTGTAGAATTTTGCAAATGTGTTTGAACCCGACCAAGTAGCAGCTCGACACAGCTGTAGTGCCGAGACCCCCGGGCAGCCGCCCAAGAAGAGCCCACCTTCCTAGTGGAATGGATTTTGGTAACGGCAAACCAGCCGTAGAATGCGCTTGCTGAATCGTGTTACAAATCCAGCGAGCAATAGTTTGCTTTGAAGCAGGGGCACCAATCTTGTTGGATGCATACAGGACAAACAGCGCTTCAGTTTTCCGGACTCTAGCCGTTCTGGCTACGTAAATTTTCAAAGCCCTGACCACATCAAGTAACTCGGAATCCTCCAAGTCACGTGTAGCCACAGGCACCACAATAGGTTGGTTCATATGAAAAGATGAAACCACTTTTGGCAGAAATTGCGAACGGGTCCGCAATTCTGCTCTATCCAAATGGAAAACCAAATAGGGGCTTTTATGTGACAAAGCCGCTAATTCAGACACTCGCATAGCCGAAGCCAAGGCTAATAACATGACCACCTTCCACGTGAGATATTTCAACTCCACAGTTTTAAGTGGTTCAAACCAGTGTGACTTTAGGAAACTTAACACCACGTTAAGATCCCAAGGTGCCACCGGAGGCACAAAAGGAGGCTGCATATGCAGCACTACCTTTACAAAAGTCTGAACTTCTGGGAGAGAAGCCAATTCTTTTTGAAAGAAAATGGATAGGGCCGAAATCTGGACCTTAATGGAACCTAATTTAAGGCCCAAATTCACTCCAGTTTGTAGGAAGTGAAGGAAACGGCCCAGATGGAATTCTTCCGTAGGAGCATTCTTGGTCTCACACCAAGAAACATATTTTCGCCATAAACGGTGATAATGTTTTGCGGTTACTTCCTTCCTAGCCTTTATCAGCGTAGGGATAACCTCAACCGGAATGCCTTTTTCTGCTAGGATCCGGCGTTCAACCGCCATGCCGTCAAACGCAGCCGCGGTAAGTCTTGGAACAGACAGGGTCCCTGTTGCAACAGGTCCTGTCTTAGAGGAAGAGGCCACGGATCTTCTGTGAGCAGTTCCTGCAGATCTGGATACCAGGTCCGTCTTGGCCAATCTGGAACAATGAGGATTGTTCTCACTCCTTTTCTTCTTATTATCCTCAACACCTTTGGTATGAGAGGAAGAGGAGGAAATACATAGACTGACCGGAACACCCACGGTGTCACTAGGGCGTCTACCCCTACTGCCTGAGGGTCTCTTGACCTGACGCAATACCTCTGTAGCTTTTTGTTGAGGCGGGACGCCATCATGTCTATCTGTGGCAGTTCCCACCGACTCACAATCTGTGCGAAGACTTCTGGATGAAGTCCCCACTCTCCCGGGTGTAGGTCGTGTCTGCTGAGGAAGTCTGCTTCCCAGTTGTCCACTCACGGAATGAACACTGCTGACAGTGCGCTTACATGATTCTCCGCCCAGCAAAGAATTCTGGTGGCTTCCGCCATTGCCACTCTGCTCCTTGTGCCGCCTTGGCGGTTTACATGAGCCACTGCGGTGATGTTGTCTGACTGGATCAGAACTGGTTGGTCGCGAAGTAAGGTCTCCGCTTGACGTAGGGCGTTGTATATGGCCCTTAGCTCCAGGATGTTGATGTGAAGACAAGTCTCTTGACTTGACCAAAGACCCTGGAAATTTCTTCCCTGTGTGACTGCTCCCCAACCTCGGAGGCTTGCGTCCGTGGTCACCAGGATCCAGTCCTGAATGCCGAATCTGCGGACCTCGAGAAGGTGAGCACTCTGCAGCCACCACAGTAGTGACACCCTGGCCCTGGGGGACAGGGTGATCAACCGATGCATCTGAAGATGTGACCCGGACCACTTGTCCAGTAGGTCCCATTGGAAAGTCCTCGCATGGAACCTGCCGAAGGGAATGGCCTCGTATGACGCCACCATCTTTCCCAGGACTCTAGTGCAATGAAGCACTGACACCTGTTTTGGTTTCAATAGATTCTTGACCAGAGTCATGAGTTCCTGGGCCTTCTCTATAGGGAGATAAACCCTCTTCTGGTCCGTGTCCAAAATCATGCCCAAGAAGGGTAGACAAGTCGTAGGAACCAACTGCGACTTTGGAATATTGAGAATCCAGCCGTGTTGCTGTAACACTTTCAGTGAAAGAGATACGCTGTTCAGCAACTGCTCTCTTGATCTCGCTTTTATGAGGAGATCGTCCAAGTACGTGATAATAGTGACACCTTGCTTCCGCAGGAGCACCATCATTTCCGCCATTACCTTGGTGAATACTCTCGGGGCCGTTGAGAGACCAAACGGCAACGTCTGAAATTGGTAATGACAATCCCGTACCACAATTCTGAGGTACGCCTGATGAGGTGTATAAATGGGGACATGAAGGTATGCATCCTTTATGTCCAGAGTCACCATAAAATCTCCCCCTTTCAGGCTTGCAATGACTGCTCTTAGCGATTCCATCTTGAACTTGAACCCTTTCAGGTATATGTTCAGGGATTTTAAATTCAATATGGGTCTGACCGAACCGTCTGGTTTCGGGACTACAACATGGTCGAATAATAACCCCCTCCTTGTTGAAGGAGGGGAACCTTGACCACCACCTGTTGAAGATACAATTTGTGAATTGCAGTTAACACTGTTTCCCTCTCGTGGGGGGAAACCGGCAGGGCCGTCGGTGAGGGGGCATCTCCTCAAAGTCCAGCTTGTATACCTGAGACACAATATCTATTGCCCAGGGATCTAACAGGGAGTGAACCCACTTGTGGCTGAACTTACGAAGGCATGCCCCCACCGGGCCTAGCTCCGCCTGTGGAGCCCCAGCGACATGCGGTGGATTTTGTAGAGGCCGGGGAGGACTTCTGTTCCTGGGAACTAGCTGTGTTGTGCAGCTTCTTTCCTCTGTCCCCCCCTCTGGCAAGAAAGGACGCACCTCGGACTTTCTTGTTTCTTTGTTCGAAAGGCTGCATTTGATAATGTCGTGCTTTCCTAGGCGGTGCAGGAATATAAGGCAAAATATCAGAATTACCAGCTATAGCTGTGGAGACCAGGTCCGAGAACCCTTCTCCACACAATCCTCAGCCTTCCATATGCCTCTTAAGTCGGCATCATCTGTCCATTGCATATTCAACTGGACACGTCAAGCAGAAATCGACATAGCTTTGACTCTAGGACCCAGTAGACTCATGTCTCTTTGGGCATGTTTTATATATATATATATATATATATATATATATATATATATATATATATATATATATAAAGAATTTACTCACCGGTAATTCTATTTCTCGTAGTCCGTAGTGGATGCTGGGACTCCGTAAGGACCATGGGGAATAGCGGCTCCGCAGGAGACTGGGCACAACTAAAAGAAAGCTTTAGACTAACTGGTGTGCACTGCCTCCTCCCACTATGACCCTCCTCCAGACTTCAGTTAGGATACTGTGCCCGGAAGAGCTGACACAATAAGGAAAAATTTTGAATCCCGGGTAAGACTCATACCAGCCACACCAATCACACCGTATAACTCGTGATACAATACCCAGTTAACAGTATGATAACAACTGAGCCTCTCAACAGATGGCTCAACAATAACCCTTTAGTTAAACAATAACTATATACAAGTATTGCAGACAATCCGCACTTGGGATGGGCGCCCAGCATCCACTACGGACTACGAGAAATAGAATTACCGGTGAGTAAATTCTTATTTTCTCTGACGTCCTAAGTGGATGCTGGGACTCCGTAAGGACCATGGGGATTATACCAAAGCTCCCAAACGGGCGGGAGAGTGCGGATGACTCTGCAGCACCGAATGGGCAAACTCTAGGTCCTCCTCAGCCAGGGTGTCAAACTTGTAGAATTTAGCAAACGTGTTTGACCCCGACCAAGTAGATGCTCGGCAAAGTTGAAGAGCCGAGACCCCTCGGGCAGCCGCCCAAGAAGAGCCCACCTTCCTCGTGGAATGGACTTTTACCGATTTAGGATGCGGCAGTCCAGCCGCAGAATGTGCAAGCTGAATCGTACTACAGATCCAGCGAGCAATAGTCTGCTTTGAAGCAGGTGCACCCAACTTGTGGGGCGCATACAGGATAAATAGCGAGTCAGTCTTTCTGACTCCAGTTGTCCTGGAAACATACATTTTCAGGGCCCTGACTACGTCCAACAACTTGGAAGCCTCCAAGTCTTTAGTAGCCGCAGGCACCACGATAGGCTGGTTCAGATGAAAGGCTGATACCACCTTAGGGAGAAATTGGGGACGAGTCCTCAATTCTGCCCTATCCATATGGAAAATCAGATAAGGGCTTTTACATGACAAAGCCGCCAATTCTGATACACGCCTGGCCGAAGCCAAGGCCAACAACATGACCACTTTCCACGTGAGATACTTCAATTCCACGGTTTTAAGTGGCTCAAACCAATGTGACTTTAGGAAATCCAACACCACATTGAGATCCCAAGGTGCCACTGGAGGCACAAAAGGGGGCTGAATATGCAGCACTCCCTTAACAAAAGTCTGAACTTCAGGTAGTGAAGCCAGTTCTCTCTGGAAGAAAATCGATAGAGCCGAAATCTGGACCTTAATGGAACCCAATTTTAGGCCCATAGTCACCCCTGACTGTAAGAAGTGCAGGAAACGGCCCAGCTGAAATTCCTCCGTTGGGGCCTTCCTGGCCTCACACCACGCAACATATTTTCGCCATATGCGGTGATAATGGTTTGCAGTTACTTCCTTCCTAGCTTTAATCAGCGTAGGAATGACTTCCTCCGGAATACCCTTTTCCTTCAGGATCCGGTGTTCAACCGCCATGCCGTCAAACGCAGCCGCGGTAAGTCTTGGAACAGACAGGGCCCCTGCTGCAGCAGGTCCTGTCTGAGCGGCAGAGGCCATGGGTCCTCCGAGATCATTTCTTGAAGTTCCGGGTACCAAGCTCTTCTTGGCCAATCCGGAACAATGAGTATAGTTCTTACTCCTCTTCTACTTATTATCCTCAGTACCTTTGGTATGAGAGGAAGAGGAGGGAACACATAAACCGACCGGTACACCCACGGTGTCACTAGAGCGTCCACAGCTATCGCCTGCGGGTCTCTTGACCTGGCGCAATATCTTTCTAGATTTTTGTTTAGGCGGGACGCCATCATGTCCACCTGTGGCCTTTCCCAACTGTTTACAATCAGTTGGAAGACTTCTGGATGAAGTCCCCACTCTCCCGGGTGGAGGTCGTGCCTGCTGAGGAAGTCTGCTTCCCAGTTGTCCACTCCCGGAATGAACACTGCTGACAGTGCTAACACGTGATTTTCCGCCCATCGGAGAATCCTTGTGGCTTCTGCCATCGCCGTCCTGCTTCTCGTGCCGCCCTGTCGGTTTACATGGGCGACTGCCGTGATGTTGTCTGACTGGATCAGTACCGGCTGGTTTTGAAGCAGGGGTTTTGCCTGACTTAGGGCATTGTAAATGGCCCTCAGTTCCAGAATATTTATGTGTAGGGAAGTCTCCTGACTTGACCATAGTCCTTGGAAGTTTCTTCCCTGTGTGACTGCCCCCCAGCCTCGAAGGCTGGCATCCGTGGTCACAAGGACCCAGTCCTGTATGCCGAATCTGCGGCCCTCCTGAAGATGAGCACTTTGCAGCCACCACAGCAGAGACACCCTGGTCCTTGGAGACAGGGTTATCAGCCGATGCATCTGAAGATGCGATCCGGACCACTTGTCCAACAGGTCCCACTGAAAGGTTCTTGCATGGAACCTGCCGAATGGAATTGCTTCGTAGGAAGCTACCATCTTTCCCAGGATCCGCGTGCAGTGATGCACCGACACCTGTTTTGGTTTTAGGAGGCCTCTGACTAGAGATGACAACTCCTTGGCCTTCTCCACCGGGAGAAACACTTTTTTCTGTTCTGTGTCCAGAACCATCCCCAGGAACAGTAGACGTGTCGTAGGGACCAGCTGTGACTTTGGAATATTTAGAATCCAGCCGTGCTGTTGTAGCACCTCCCGAGATACCCCGACTAACAACTGCTCCCTGGACCTCGCCTTTATCAGGAGATCGTCCAAGTACGGGATAATTAAAACTCCCTTCTTTCGAAGGAGTATCATCATTTCGGCCATTACCTTGGTAAAGACCCTCAGAGCCGTGGATAGACCGAACGGCAACGTCTGGAATTGGTAATGACAATCCTGTACCACAAATCTGAGGTACTCCTGGTGAGGATGGTAAATGGGAACATGCAGGTAAGCATCCTTGATGTCCAGTGATACCATGTAATCCCCCTCGTCCAGGCTTGCAATAACCGCCCTGAGCGATTCCATCTTGAACTTGAATTTTTTTATATATGTGTTCAAGGATTTCAAATTTAAAGTGGGTCTCACCGAACCGTCCGGTTTCGGTACCACAAACATTGTGGAATAGTAACCCCGTCCTTGTTGAAGTAGGGGCACCTTTACTATCACCTGCTGGGAATACAGCTTGTGAATTGCCTCTATCACTGCCTCCCTGCCTGATGGAGTTGTTGGCAAGGCATATTTGAGGAAACGGCGGGGGGGGGGGGGGGGGGGAGACGTCTCGAATTCCAGCTTGTACCCCTGAGATACTACTTGAAAGATCCAGGGATCCACCCGTGAGCGAGCCCACTGATCGCTGAAATTTTTGAGACGGGCCCCCACCGTACCTGGCTCCGCCTGTGGAGCCCCAGCGTCATGCGGTGGACTTAGAGGAAGCGGGGGAGGACTTTTGCTCCTGGGAACTGGCTGTATGCTGCAGCTTTTTCCCTCTACCTCTGCCTCTGGGCAGAAAGGACGCGCCTCTTACCCGCTTGCCCTTATGGGGCCGAAAGGACTGTACCTGATAATACGGTGCTTTCTTTGGCTGTGAGGGAACATGGGGTAAAAATGCAGACTTCCCAGCTGTTGCTGTGGAAACTAGGTCCGAGAGACCATCCCCGAATAACTCCTCACCTTTATAAGGCAAAACTTCCATGTGCCTTTTAGAGTCTGCATCACCTGTCCACTGCCGAGTCCATAACCCTCTCCTGGCAGAAATGGACATTGCACTTATTTTAGATGCCAGCCGGCAAATATCCCTCTGTGCATCTCTCATGTATAAGACTGCGTCTTTAATATGCTCTACGGTTAGCAATATAGTGTCCCTGTCTAGGGTATCAATATTTTCCGACATGGAATCTGACCACGCAGCTGCAGCACTGCACATCCATGCTGAAGCAATAGCTGGTCTCAGTATAATACCTGTGTGTGTATATACAGACTTCAGGATAGCCTCCTGCTTTCTATCAGCAGGTTCCTTTAGGGCGGCCGTATCCGGAGACGGTAGTGCCACCTTCATTGACAAGCGTGTGAGCGCTTTATCCACCCTAGGGGATGTTTCCCAACGTGACCTATCCTCTGGCGGGAAAGGGTACGTCATTAGTAACCTTTTAGAAATTACTAGTTTCTTATCGGGGGAAGCCCACGCTTCTTCACACACTTCATTTAACTCCTCAGATGGAGGAAAAACTACTGGTAGTTTTTTCTCTCCAAACATAATACCCTTTTTTGTGGTACCTGGGGTAACATCAGAAATGTGCAACACATTTTTCATAGCCTCAATCATGTAACGTGTGGCCCTATTGGAAGTTACATTAGTCTCATCGTCGTCGACACTGGAGTCAGTATCCGTGTCGACATCTGTGTCTGCCATCTGAGGTAGCGGGCGTTTTAGAGCCCCTGATGGCTTTTGAGACGCCTGGGCAGGCACAGGCTGAGAAGCCGGCTGTCCCATATTCGGTATGTCGTCAAACCTTTTATGTAAGGAGTCGACACTGTCACGTAATTCCTTCCACATAACCATCCACTCAGGTGTCGGCCCCGCAGGGGGTGACATCACATTTATAGGCATCTGCTCCGCCTCCACATAAGCCTCCTCATCAAACATGTCGACACAGCCGTACCGACACACCGCACACACACAGGGAATGCTCTGACAGAGGACAGGACCCCACAAAGCCCTTTGGGGAGACAGAGAGAGAGTATGCCAGCACACACCAGAGCGCTATAATAATACAGGGATTAACTGAATTATTTCCCCTTATAGCTGCTATATAAGTTATACTGCGCCTAAATTTAGTGCCCCCCCTCTCTTTTTTACCCTTTGTAGCTTGATACTGCAGGGGAGAGCCAGGGAGCGATCCTTCCAGCGGAGCTGTGAGGAAAAAATGGCGCCAGTGTGCTGAGGGAGTTAGCCCCGTCCCTTTTTTGGCAGACTTTTCTTCCGCTTTTTTCAGGAATTCTGGCAGGGGTAATTTATCACATATATAGCCCTGGGACTATATATTGTGATGATTTGCCAGCCAAGGTGTTTATATTGCTGCTCAGGGCGCCCCCCCCCCAGCGCCCTGCACCCATCAGTGACCGGAGTGTGAGGTGTGCATGAGGAGCAATGGCGCACAGCTGCAGTGCTGTGCGCTACCTTGTTGAAGACCGAGGTCTTCTGCCGCCGATTTTCCGGACCACTTCTTGCTTCTGGCTCTGTAAGGGGGACGGCGGCGCGGCTCCGGGACCGAACGATCGAGGTCGGGTCCTGTGTTCGATCCCTCTAGAGCTAATGGTGTCCAGTAGCCTAAGAAGCCAAAACTATCTCCAGTCAGGTAGGTTCGCTTCTTCTCCCCTTTGTCCCTCGCTGCAGTGAGTCTGTTGCCAGCAGATCTCACTGTAAAATAAAAAACCTAAAATATACTTTCTTTCTAGGAGCTCAGGAGAGCCCCTAGTGTGCATCCAGCTCAGCCAGGCACAAGATTCTAACTGAAGTCTGGAGGAGGGTCATAATGGGAGGAGCCAGTGCACACCAGTTAGTCTAAAGCTTTCTTTTAGTTGTGCCCAGTCTCCTGCGGAGCCGCTATTCCCCATGGTCCTTACGGAGTCCCAGCATCCACTTAGGACGTTTGAGTAATAAATATATATATATATATATATCTCTCTTAAGACAGCATCTTTAATATATATATCTCTATATATACATATATATATAACAGCCAGTCAGGCGGCACTCCAATACCAATCAGGAATAATACGTAAACTGCCGGTATCTTCCAAATAGAGAGAGATATAGCGTCTCTCCCAAATATGCAGCGTCCTGACGAAAATGTAATTATCTACATTGAAACGTTGACAGTACTCCTGGCTCCTCTCCTTCTTTACTCGCCGTGAGTGCCGCCTTCACGGACGCTGCATATATATATATATATATATATATATATATATATACATACTAGGGTCTCAATCTCTGCTGATAAGGTACCTGTCCACGCTGCCACAGCGCTATAAACCCATGCCGACACAATCGCCGGTCTGAGTAGTGTACTAGAATGTGCACGCTATCTGCAGGATCCCTGAGAATAGCTGTTACGTCAGGGCTACCTTTTGGGCAAACGTAACACCCTAGGGGAAGATTCCCATCGTATCCTGGCCCTAGTAGGGAAAGGATACTGCCTGAGAAGTCTTTGTGGGAAGCTGCAGCTTCTTGTCTGGAGATTCCCGCTCTTTTTCATCATGAGAGGAGGGAAATTTACCTCAGCTTTCTTCCCCTTAAACATGTGTACCCTAGTGTCAGGGACAGATGAGTCATCAGTGATATGCAAATCATTTTTTATTACAATAATCATATATTGAATACTTTCCTGCCATTTTGGCTGTAACTTTGCATTATCGTAGTCGACACTGGAGTCAGACTCCGTGTCGATATCAGTGTCTATTATTTTGGATAGTGATCATTGAGAGACTCTGAAGGTCTCTGCGACATAGGGACAGACATGGGTAGACAGGGAGTCTGTTCTCTAATCTTTTGTGCAATAAATTCACCTTAGCACTTAATTACACATATCCAAACAGGTGTCGGCGTTGTCGACGGAGACACCCTCTCACACACATATTTGCTTCATCTCCTCCTTAGGGGAGCCTTTTACCTCAGACATGTCGACACACACGTACCGACACACTATACACTCCTCTGAAGACAATTCCCCCATAAGGCCCTTTGGAGAGACAGAGAGAGAGTATGCCAGCACACACCCCAGCGCTATTAACCCAGGAATAACACAGTAACTTAATGTTAACCCAGTAGCTGCTGTTTATATTGATTTTTGCGCCTAATTATGTGCCCCCCCTCTCTTTTTACCCTCTTCTACCCTGTATCTGCAGGGGAGAGGCTGGGGAGCTTCCTCTCAGCGGAGCTGTGGAGAAAAAACATGGCGCTGGTGAGTGCTGAGGAAGAAGCCCTGCCCCCTCGACGGCGGGCTTCTGTCCCGCTTTCATGTACAATTTTTGGCGGGGGCTCATACATATATACAGTGCCCAACTGTATATATGCAAACTTTTGCCAAAGAGGTCTCTAATTGCTGCCCAGGGTGCCCCCCCCCCCTGCACCCTTACAGTGACCGGAGTATGTGGGTGTAGTGTGGGAGCAATGGCGCACAGCTGCAGTGCTGTGCGATACCTCCGTGAAGACTGGAGTCTTCTGCCGCCGATTTCGAAGTCTTCTTGCTTCTTTCACCCGGCTTCTGTCTTCCGGCTCTGCGAGGGGGACGGCGGCGCGGCTCCGGGATCGGACGGCAAAGGGTGAGATCCTGTGTACGATCCCTCTGGAGCTAATGGTGTCCTGTAGCCTAAGAAGCAGGACCTATCTGCAGAGAGTAGGGCTGCTTCTCTCCCCTCAGTCCCACGATGCAGGGAGTCTGTTGCCAGCAGAGCTCCCTGAAAATAAAAAACCCAACAAAATACTTTCTTATAGCAAGCTCAGGAGAGCTCACTAAACAGCACCCAGCTCGTCCGGGCACAGATTCAAACTGAGGTCTGGAGGAGGGACATAGAGGGAGGAGCCAGAGCACACCAGAATCTAAATTATTTCTTAAAGTGCCCATGTCTCCTGCGGAGCCCGTCTATTCCCCATGGTCCTTACGGAGTCCCCAGCATCCACTAGGACGTTAGAGAAAGTAATAATAACCCCTTCATATTTAAGATGTTTTAATTCTCACTGACAATTTTTATATTTTTATTACGTTTGGGCAAACACATTTTTAAGTTTTTTTGTACAGGTGAGTATTATTGTAATATGGGAATAAATGTTATTATATTCTGGTTATTTAGGGAGCAATTCAATTGTTTTATGCACCGTGATAATTAATCAATGTACAATAGTGCAATTTAATTGTTCCAGGCGCCCATAAAGTTTTGTGCTTGTCGCACCCTATAAGACCGGGTTTAGCCATGAAACGTGTGCCGTCACACCCATCCACACCCCACCCCACCCCCTTGCGGCACGCACGCCCCTACAGATCAACAATTGAAATGCTCCAAAGGTAGGTAAGTAGGGACAATGCTTCTTTTACAGTATCTACACAATGTGAAGTATGAATGGCTTGTTCCTAACTATACACACACACTGTGGCCAGTAGTGAGCAGTATTACAGGGGGTGCTACATGAGTATTAGCCTAGAGTAGTGGTTCCCAAACTTTTTTGAATCACGGCGCCCTAGATTATCAAAATTGTTTTTCACAGCACCCCTATGCCAAATGTTTCTTATTGAGAAATATAGAAATAAATATTAAATTGTGTGGTGAGGGACAAGTTTTGCTTCTGTTTTTCCATATATTTTATGATTGGCAGCCACTAGCACTGCTTTTGCCTACTACATTGACCATATGTAATTTGAATTGGTCCCGGACCACCAGTCCAAGGCACCCCTGCAAGTGCTCTGAGGCACCCCAGGGTGCCACGGCACACAGTTTGAGAACCCTGGCCTAGGTTGTCCTGAACCCTAAATCGGGAACTGCTGAACACTATACCTGGGTCATTTTTGGTAATTCTTTCTCTGTGTTTTTATTCTTTTCTCTTTTCAAGTCTTTAAGCATCTGCTTTAGTTGCTTTTGGTAGTCCTTTTCTCCGCCTGAGTAAGAAAGTAATAAAATGAAACTTAAAGTCACAGCAATGAGGACCTTTGATTGTATTTGCAGTTGTAACGTCATATAAACTCTGTACTGGTTAATTTAAAAAAAAGGAAAAAAAAACACACCGTAAAATAGTAAACAAAGTTAATATGTAAATTGTTAAAAACAAGCATAAATATGGATTGTAAATAAATCTAAAAATGCGTGCTAGATTATATAAAATGTAGGTAAAAACAGAAGGAATATACTGTATGAGTGGACATTTTCTCAAAGTTGACAAAAATAAATTAACTCCTACTATTTGCTTTTGTAAGCTTCAATGGTCTGGTAGTTGACAGAAGAGGCCCTTTCAGTGGTGACTGACAGTCGTGGTCATTCTCTGTAAGAGCTGATTAAAAATAAAACAAAGTCAGCAACAGTCTCTCAAACAAAAGCATGAACAGTCTACTAACAAAAATCAGTGTATGAAATGCTCTGCAAAGAGTAATTCCACAGGAAAAATAGATATATGTATACAGAGGACTTCCGGTGGGCGGGGCATCTTGTATGGCCGCATTTTACTGAGCTCCCTATTCCTAGCTACAGAATCTGTGCAAATCCTGCAAGTTTTGATAAAATTCCTGACTACCAGCAGAGTGCACACTGTGGGGATCATTTTAAGGTCCTTTTCAATAAGGAGCGATTATATGCCACCGGAGCCCGGACACCGACACTGATAGCCCTCGTGGCAGCTTGAGACGCCGGGAGTAACGTGCCCCCTCCCTTACCTGCTATATACATCTAAACCGGCACCCTGACCTGTCTCCTGACGGGCTGACAATACCCTCGTTGGACCCCCCTGAAGCCTATACCTGGCTCTGGTGTCTGTCTGGCGGGAGAGGCGGAGGAGAGAGCTTGCGGGACGGTGGAGACGGGACCCACGCGAAGGCCTGTGCTTCGGCGATTGACGACGCGCTCCCCGCCGCTGGTTTGCTGTGCGGTGCTGTGGGAGACTGCAGAGACGGACGTGGCGCCCTGACATCCTGGGCCCCCGGGAGCCCCACCGTGCTTGTGGTACGGCTGGACCTCGGAAGCCGCGTATATGCAGCTACATGCCCTCCTGAAGGGGTAAGCACCGGAAGCTTGCCCCGCCGGCGCCCGTTTACTTGTTTGTATCTTCGTCACTGCAGGTCTGGGTGCTGAGGACGGGTTATAGCGGGAGGTTCGGAACAGCTGTGGTTGGCTCAGATCTCCCGGGATGGCCTGGAGAGGACGTGTTGGATGCGCCTGTCAAGACCGCTCCAATATTAATATCTGGCTGGAGGAACAGCGCTTGACGTGCATACTGCGCTGGTGACAATTTCTACGCTGCTGATCTCCCTCTCCTGACGGCACGATTATTGAGGAGACGCTGGGCTCTGCAGATCTTCCCCAGTGAGCTTCTCATACACACGCGAGACGATTTGGCCTCTCCATTGGAGGAATACGGGACTCTGCCCCCCCATTGTATTATAGCAGGGACGTATTTTCATTCGATAATTCTATTCTGTATTGCTTGACAACTGCTCAAGATTTAAATATGCAACTTGTATACTCTTTTGCAACGGAGATGGCGGAAGCCATTGCCGAGCTTCTTTTACCCCCAATTAACAGATGGATAGATAAAATCACATTAAAATTAGATGATACTCTTCTTAAAGAAGGTTCACCGGCATGTTGTACAATCGTAACGGTTGGTGATGGTGATCCCGGTGCGCTGGGGGACCGGATTATTGCTTCTCAACACCTTTCTGCCCAGCAGACTAAGATCCCTTTTCCAATAAATGGTGTGGTTCATGCAGTCCATCACCAACATAACCAGAGTCCTTATAGCCCCATAGAGATCCTAGGCTACTCTGTAGAGTCAGTATTGCATGGGCCGATGAGGATGGATTTAGTTAGTACCCTGAATGCAGTGGCTAGTAGAGACGCTCCCCAATTTGAAAGGAAATTACGCATGGGCTTTGGTGGATCGGGAGCTGTAGATACTCCTGGGTTTAGACCACAACGTTTTTCAACAAATATTAGCTTTTTGACATTGCTCTTCCATTTCATTTTTGCCCCTGATGGTATCAACACTATGCATGCATTATCCTTACACCAGGGACCCTTAGAAGCTGTCACATGAACAAATTGCTCTTTGCTATTACTCTATTATCCAACCGATATCGGACATGTGTTCACTATTTTGACTTCGGCTTTCTGTCTCCAACGCCTCTATTGGCTCTGCAACTTTGTCTTGTTTACGTTTGTGTTTCAGCTAATTTAAACCGCTACATTTGTTTATCCTGTTCATCTGTTGTTTTCTCTGCCTCTCCTGGTGCAGAACTACAACAGCTTGGATAAGTAACTCTAGAAATGAGAAATGAAGAGTATTCGCATATGTCGGGGAGACAAATAGAAACAACTGATTTTGTTAGATATTATTGTTCTTTTAGATCCATAATTTGTTATTGTTAGGCCAGACCCTCTCTGGTGTATAATCCAGAGACGGTCACCTTAGTTAGGAAAGGAAAAGTTAAAGAAAACGATGGAGGCATTGACATCTTGATGCGTTATTGTACACTATGTAAATTTGTCTATTTACCTACATTTACATTTTCACTGTTTTTCATGTATAACCTTTATTTATAGCAAATGTGATAACATCACATAATGTCTGATTCACACCACCTCTGATGACTATCTGGCACTTATGTAATCCTTTGATGTGACCTCTTTGCTCTTGTATTGTTATGTCGTGCTTCAATAAAAAAAATATATTTTAGATATATGTATACAGTATACTGACCTGTGAAATAACACTAAGATAAAGCACCCCTTGCTCATTTTAAAAGTAAATAAGACTATTGGCTAGTATTCGCACTCTCTAAACGTTCAATGAAAATGGAGGCCTGCTGGAAAACCTGTGATATAGAATAGATCTCCATTACATCTTAACAGTTCAGGGAACCACAAGACTGTAAAATGGATTCTGGACAATATTGGAAGCAATATTGTAGGAACTGGAATGGGCGAGAGCGGATCTTCAGTAGCAAATCTGCTACTGAAAAAATTTCATGCTGGAGGCCGCCCAATGATGCAAATAATAAGATTTTACTTACCGATAAATCTATTTCTCGTAGTCCGTAGTGGATGCTGGGACTCCGTAAGGACCATGGGGAATAGCGGCTCCGCAGGAGACAGGGCACAAGAATAAAAGCTTTAGGATCAGGTGGTGTGCACTGGCTCCTCCCCCTATGACCCTCCTCCAAGCCTCAGTTAGGATACTGTGCCCGGACGAGCGTACATAATAAGGAAGGATATTGAATCCCGGGTAAGACTCATATCAGCCACACCAATCACACCGTACAACTTGTGATCTGAACCCAGTTAACGGGTGGTCTTCTGTTTGCCGGCGGTCGGGCTCCCGGCGCTCAGTATACCGGCGCCGGGAGCCCGACAGCCGGAATACCGACAATTATTTTCCCTCGTGGGGGTCCACGACCCCCATAGAGGGAGAATAAAATAGTGTGGCGCGCGTAGCGCGCCACCGTGCCCGTAGCGTGGCGAGCGCAGCGAGCCCGCAAGGGGCTCATTTGCGCTCGCCAAGCTGTCGGTAAGCCGGCGGTCGGGCTCCCGGCGCCGGGATGCTGGTCGCCGGGAGCCCGACCGCCGGCCAGCCGTAGTGAACCCCAGTTAACAGTATGATAACAACGAAGGAGCCTCTGAAAAGATGGCTCACAACAACAATAACCCGATTTAGTTAACAATAACTATGTACAAGTATTGCAGACAATCCGCACTTGGGATGGGCGCCCAGCATCCACTACGGACTACGAGAAATAGATTTATCGGTAAGTAAAATCTTATTTTCTCTGACGTCCTAGTGGATGCTGGGACTCCGTAAGGACCATGGGGATTATACCAAAGCTCCCAAACGGGCGGGAGAGTGCGGATGACTCTGCAGCACCGAATGAGAGAACTCCAGGTCCTCCTCAGCCAGGGTATCAAATTTGTAGAATTTAGCAAACGTGTTTGCCCCTGACCAAGTAGCTGCTCGGCAAAGTTGTAAAGCCGAGACCCCTCGGGCAGCCGCCCAAGATGAGCCCACTTTCCTTGTGGAATGGGCTTTTACAGATTTTGGCTGTGGCAGGCCTGCCACAGAATGTGCAAGCTGAATTGTACTACAAATCCAACGAGCAATAGTCTGCTTAGAAGCAGGAGCACCCAGCTTGTTGGGTGCATACAGGATAAACAGCGAGTCAGACTTTCTGACTCCAGCCGTCCTGGAAACATATATTTTCAGGGCCCTGACAACGTCAAGTAACTTGGAGTCCTCCAAGTCCCTAGTAGCCGCAGGCACCACAATAGGTTGGTTCATGTGAAAAGCAGAAACCACCTTAGGGAGAAATTGAGGACGAGTCCTCAATTCTGCCCTGTCAGAATGAAAAATTAAGTAAGGGCTTTTATATGATAAAGCCGCCAATTCTGACACACGCCTGGCTGAAGCCAGGGCTAACAGCATCGTCACCTTCCATGTGAGATATTTTAAGTCCACCGTGGTGAGTGGTTCAAACCAATGTGACTTAAGGAACCTCAAAACAACATTGAGATCCCAAGGTGCCACTGGAGGCACAAAAGGAGGTTGTATATGCAGTACCCCTTTTACAAATGTCTGAACTTCAGGTACTGAAGCCAGTTCTTTCTGGAAGAAAATCGACAGGGCCGAAATTTGAACCTTAATGGACCCTAATTTTAGGCCCATAGACAGTCCTGTTTGCAGGAAATGGAGGAAACGACCCAGTTGAAATTCCTCTGTAGGGGCCTTCTTGGCCTCACACCACGCAACATATTTTCGCCAAATGCGGTGATAATGTTTTGCGGTTACATCCTTCCTGGCTTTGACCAGGGTAGGGATGACTTCATCTGGAATGCCTTTTTCCTTCAGGATCCGGCGTTCAACCGCCATGCCGTCAAACGCAGCCGCGGTAAGTCTTGGAACAGACAAGGCCCCTGCTGGAGCAGGTCCTGTCTTAGAGGTAGAGGCCACGGGTCTTCCGTGAGCATCTCTTGAAGTTCCGGGTACCAAGTCCTTCTTGGCCAATCCGGAACCACGAGTATCGTTCTTACTCCTCTCCTTCTTATGATTCTCAGTACTTTTGGTATGAGAGGCAGAGGAGGGAACACATACACTGACTGGTACACCCACGGTGTCACCAGAGCGTCCACCGCTATTGCCTGAGGGTCCCTTGACCTGGCGCAATATCTGTCTAGTTTTTTGTTTAGACGTGACGCCATCATGTCCACCTTTGGTTTTTCCCAACGGTTTACAATCAGGTGGAAGACTTCTGGGTGAAGTCCCCACTCTCCCGGGTGAAGGTCGTGTCTGCTGAGGAAGTCTGCTTCCCAGTTGTCCACTCCCGGAATGAACACTGCTGACAGAGCTATCACATGATTTTCCGCCCAGCAAAGAATCCTTGCAGCTTCTGCCATTGCCCTCCTGCTTCTCGTGCCGCCCTGTCTGTTTACGCGGGCGACTGACGTGATGTTGTCCGATTGGATCAATACCGCCTGACCCTGAAGCAGGGGTTTCGCTTGACTTAGGGCATTGTAAATGGCCCGTAGTTCCAGAATGTTTATATGAAGAGATGTTTCCATGCTTGACCACAAGCCCTGGAAGTTTTTTCCCTGTGTGACTGCTCCCTAGCCTCTCAGGCTTGCATCCGTGGTCACCAGGATCCAATCCTGAATGCCGAATCTGCGGCCCTCTAGAAGATGAGCACTCTGCAACCACCACAGGAGGGACACCCTTGTCTTTGGTGACAGGGTTATCCGCTGCTGCATCTGAAGATGCGAACCGGACCATTTGTCCAGTAGATCCCACTGAAACGTTCTTGCATAGAATCTTCCGAATGGAATTGCTTCGTAAGAAGCCACCATTTTTCCCAGGACCCTCGTGCACTGATGCACTGACACCTGGCCTGGTTTTAGGAGGTTCCTGACTAGCTCGGATAACTCCTTGGCCTTCTCCTCCGGGAGAAAAACCTTCTTCTGGACTGTGTCCAGAATCATTCCTAGGAACAGAAGACGTGTCGTTGGAATCAGCTGCGATTTTGGAATATTTAGGATCCACCCGTGCTGACGTAACACTATCTGAGATAGTGCTACTCCGACTTCTAACTGTTCCCTGGACCTTGCCCTTATCAGGAGATCGTCCAAGTAAGGGATAATTAATACGCCTTTTCTTCGAAGAAGAATCATCATTTCGGCCATTACCTTGGTAAAGACCCGAGGTGCCGTGGACAACCCAAACGGCAGCGTCTGAAACTGATAATGACAGTCTTGTACTACAAACCTGAGATACCCTTGGTGAGAAGGGTAGATTGGGACGTGGAGATAAGCATCTTTGATGTCCAGAGACACCATATAGTCCCCTTCTTCCAGGTTCGCTATCACCGCTCTGAGTGATTCCATCTTGAATTTGAACCTTTTTATGTAAGTGTTCAAGGATTTCAGATTTAAAATTGGTCTCACCGAGCCGTCCGGCTTCGGTACCACAAACAGCGTGGAATAATACCCCTTTCCTTGTTGTAGGAGGGGTACCTTGATTATCACCTGCTGGGAATACAGCTTGTGAATGGCTTCCAGAACTGCCTCCCTGTCGGAGGGAGACTTTGGCAGAGCAGACTTCAGGAACCGGCGAGGGGGAAACGCCTCGAATTCCAGTTTGTACCCCTGCGATACTACCTGTAGAATCCAGGGATCCACTTGCGAGTGAGCCCACTGCGCGTTGAAATTCTTGAGACGGGCCCCCACCAAGTCTGAGTCTGCTTGTAAAGCCCCAGCGTCATGCTGAAGACTTGGCAGAAGCAGGGGAAGGCTTCTGATCCTGGGAAGCGGCTGCATGGTGCAGTCTTTTTCCCCTTCCTCTGCCCCGGGGCAGAAAGGAATGGCCTTTTGCTCGCTTGTATTTATGGGAACGAAAGGACTGAGTTTGAAAAGACGGTGTCTTTTTCTGTTGATGTGAAGTGACCTGGGGTAAGAAGGTGGACTTTCCAGCTGTTGCCGTGGCCACCAGGTCCGAAAGACCAGCCCCAAATAACTCCTCCCCTTTATACGGCAATACTTCTATATGTCGTTTGGAATCCGCATCCCCTGACCACTGACGCGTCCATAACGTTCTTCTGGCAGAGATGGACATAGCACTTACTCTTGATGCCAGGGTGCATATATCCCTCTGTGCATCACGCATATATAGTAATGCATCCTTCAAATGCTCTATAGTTAACAATATATTGTCCCTATCCAGGGTATCAATATTTTCAGTCAGGGAATCCGACCACGCGACTCCAGCACTGCACATCCAGGCTGAAGCGATTGCTGGTCGCAGTATAACACCAGTATGTGTGTATATACTTTTTAGGATATTTTCCAGCCTTCTATCAGCTGGTTCTTTGAGGGTGGCCGTATCAGGAGACGGTAACGCTACTTGTTTAGATAAACGTGTGAGCGCCTTATCTACCCTAGGGGGTGTTTCCCAACGTGTCCTAACCTCTGATGGGAAAGGATATAGTGCCAATAATTTATTAGAAATTAGCAGTTTTTTGTCGGGAGAAACCCACGCTTTATCACATACCTCATTCAATTCATCTGACTCAGGAAAAACTATTGGTAGTTTTTTCACCCCCCACATAATACCCTTCTTAGTGGTATTTGTAGTGTCAGAAATGTGCAATGCTTCCTTCATTGCCGTGATCATGTAACGTGTGGCCCTACTGGACATTACGTTCGACTCATCACCGTCGACACTAGACTCAGTATCTGTGTCTGGGTCTGTGTCGACCCACTGAGGTAACGGGCGTTTTAGGGCCCCTGACGGTGTCTGAGACGCCTGGACAGGCACTAATTGATTTGCCGACTGTCTCATGTCGTCAACAGTTTTTTGCAAAGTGTTGACATTATCACTTAATTGTTTGAACACGATCATCCAGTCAGGTGTCGACTCCCTAGGGGGTGACATCACTAACGCAGGCAATTGCTCCGCCTCCACATCATTTTCCTCCTCATACATGTCGACACACACGTACCGACACACAGCACACACACCGGGAATGCTCTGATAGAGGACAGGACCCCACGAGCCCTTTGGAGAGACAGAGGGAGAGTCTGCCAGCACACACCCAGCGCTATATATATATACAGGGATAACCTTATATAAGTGTTATTCCCTTATAGCTGCTGTTTATATTGTCATTTGCTGCCAATAGTGCCCCCCCTTCTCTTTTTTACCCTGATTCTGAAGCAGGACTGCAGGGGAGAGTCAGGGAGCCGTCCTTCCAGCGGAACTGTGAGGGAAAATGGCGCTTGTGTGCTGAGGAGATAGGCTCCGCCCCTTCACGACGTCCTTATCTCCCGCTCTTTTGTGTAAAAATGGCAGGGGTTAAAATACATCCATATAGCCCAGGAGCTATATGTGATGTATTCTTTTGCCACCTAAGGTATTATCATTTATATTGCGTCTCAGGGCGCTCCCCCCCAAGCGCCCTGCACCCTCAGTGACCGGAGTGTGAAGTGTGCTGAGAGCAATGGCGCACAGCTGCGGTGCTGTGCGCTACCTTAGTCTGAAGACAGGATTGTCTTCTGCCGCCGATTTCACCGGACCTCTTCGTCTCTTCTGGCTCTGTAAGGGGGACGGCGGCGCGGCTCCGGTGACCCATCCAGGCTGTACCTGTGATCGTCCCTCTGGAGCTAATGTCCAGTAGCCTAAGAAGCCCAATCCACTCTGCACGCAGGTGAGTTCGCTTCTTCTCCCCTTAGTCCCACGATGCAGTGAGCCTGTTGCCAGCAGGACTCACTGAAAATAAAAAACCTAAATTAAACTTTTATTCTAAGCAGCTCAGGAGAGCCACCTAGCCTGCACCCTTCTCGTTCGGGCACAAAAATCTAACTGAGGCTTGGAGGAGGGTCATAGGGGGAGGAGCCAGTGCACACCACCTGATCCTAAAGCTTTTATTCTTGTGCCCTGTCTCCTGCGGAGCCGCTATTCCCCATGGTCCTTACGGAGTCCCAGCATCCACTAGGACGTCAGAGAAAACATTTAAAAATGTGAACACAACACAGGCATCGCGACCATCGGGATTACCGGTAGACCCCCTGCATACGCAGCCTGGCTGCGTATGCAGGCGCACTGGCGCCATATTTTCCCCGCAGCGGCTGCGTGTAATGTCACACAGCGCCCCTAAAATAGTCCAGACATGCCTGCATTGTCCGGACAACTTCCAAACTAATGACAGCTTGAGCTGGTCAGTGTCTACTTCTAGCGCAGGGGGATAACATGAGAATACGTCTACTGCCTGTACTACTTAGATCTGAGAACCAAGTATTATTGGTGTCTCCTTTATAATGAAATTACACTATGGAGACAAAAGTGATTGGACGCTGATAGTGAATAGATCAAGATTTTATTGACGTCAGTACTTTGTAGGTCCACCACGTGCAGCGATTACTGCAGACACCCTTCTTGGCAAACTGTTCACAAGTTCCTGGACAACAGCAGGCGGTACGTTTTGCCATTACGCCTTACGTACAGTGACCAACTGCGACAATGAAGTTCAAGTCAGTCTAAAACGCACCTATCGCTCCAAATCGATCCTGAGGTACTCAATGGAGTTAAGATCTGGACTCTGAGCTGGCCAGTCCATCCTGGTTACCAAATTTTCTGTATACCAGTCCAGCATCGTCCTTGAAACATGATATTGAACAGCCTATGATGACCCCCTTTTCAAACTCTGTAAACTTCTTTCAGCAGGCCATTTAATTAGCAAATGATCTAATCAGTTCCCACCTACCCATTCTATACCTTCACAAACACGTGTCTGCTGAAGGAGCACAACATTTTGCTTGTGAGGGGAAAGGGGTGGGGGGTCCCAATCACTTTTGTCTACAAGGTTTACATGTATACACAGGTAAACACATTCTTTCAATATAAATGAATTATTATGATCCAAATACTTGCAAAGCATTCACCTGGTGATATATGAAGTCGGTACAACAATTTGATTTTTTCATTCATCTCCCCATTGTATATAATATCTGCAAGAATAAGGAAACAACTCAACCATCTTTGTTTTTTTTCTACCATCTTAAGTTCCTGGAAAGACATTCATAATTTAATCTCACACATTGAATTGACCTTGTATACAGGAGCTACTGTTGCTGTATTATACAACATTAGGCACAAGTGTAATCACCTAAACACCAAGCAAATGATTTGAACTCAATGAGATTATCCTGATTTTCATCCAGCAGACGGAACATCCTTTCAGCTAAAACCTCTGTGTGAGGACCCCATGTCCAGGGAGAACATAGCCTGAAGAGGTCCACAAATTGCCGACTGTCAATCTTGTACTGTTCTGCATAGGGCCTTCTGGGATCATGGCGCTCAAGTAATGAGGAGTTCCCTTCCCAGTAGCAACTGATGAAATGCTCCATCTGAAAAAGGAAACCAAGGGAAACTAAAAAATGATAAATACAATTGCATGTTTTATTCAAGTGTTTTATTGCATCTCTAAGCAGGTATGACAGGGATACATCAGCAACAGCAATGAGAGACAGGTGCATAGAGTATAACACAAGGAAGAACGCTGGTCTTTGTTATTTATTCAATTCCAGAGTTTGCAATCCAAAAATATTATCATCAAATATTTTTTTTATTTTATAAGCACATCATTATAATGCATAACAGTAAACATTTGTATACCCCTCTCATAAATGAGGAACTCACGCTTTATGCTGGGCATACACAGGCATAAAATATGCCTGTCAGATTGACAGGCATTTTATCAGACACTGCAGCTATCCGGGACATACACTGAGAGCTCTCACAGTGTAAGTCACATGATATCGGCACTCCACCCCTGACGAGGAGACATCTCCTCATTCCTTCCTATGTAAAGGAACAGGGAAAATATCCATCAGTCAACCAAGGTAGGGCACTTAGGAAATATTGCATCATAGGGACATGCTGGACGATCCAGCATATCCGACCGATCGATATCACCTATTTTCTCTTACCAAAGCTCCCAAACCGGGTGGGAGAGTGCTGAGGGTCCTGCAGAACTGACTGACCAAACTGAAAGTCCTCAGAGGCCAAGGTATCGAACTTACAGAACTTTGCAAATGTATTCGAACCTGACCAAGTAGCTGCTCGGCAGAGCTGAAGGCCGAGACACCGCAGCCAGCCGCCCAAGAAGAACACACTGGCCTAGTTGAGTGGGCCTGTACAGATTTTGGAATCGGCAATCCTGCCGTGGAATTAGCATGCTGGATAGTGTGCCTGATCAAACGTGCAATTGACTGCTTTGAAGCAGGACACTCAATCTTATTGGGATTGTAAAGGACAAACAGAGAGTTCAATTTCCTGTGACGAGCTGTTCTCTTCACATACACCTTCAAAGCCCTCACAACATCCAAAGACTTTGAAGTAACAGAGGTGTTGGTAACAACAGGAACCACAATGGGTTGGTTGATGTGAAACACCACCTTAGGAAGAAATTGCTGACGAGTCCTGAGTTCAGCTCTGTCCTCAAGGAAGATTAAATAGGGGCTCTTATGAGACAACGCCCCCAGCTCCGACACACACCTTGCAGTAGCCAAGGCCAACAGTGCGACGGTTGTCCACGTAAGATATTTTACGTCTACCTCCTGTAACAGTTCAAACCAGTCCGATTGGAGGAACTGCAGCACCAAATTGAGATCCCAAGGTGCCGTGGGAGACACAAGGGGAGGCTGGATGTGAAGAACCCCTTTCAAGAACACCTGGACCTCAGGAAGAGACGCCAATTGTTTCTGAAAGAAAACGGACAAGGCCGAAATTTGGACTTTTATGAAGCCCAGACGTAGGCCCACACCCGAATGCAGAAAAAGCAGGAAACGTCCAAGATGAATAATTCCACCGCAGAATATTTTCTGCTCTCACACCAAGAGACGTATTTCTTCCAAATACGGTGGTAATGTTTAGACATTACCCCCATCCTGGCTTGGATCATAGTCGGGATGACCTTGTCAGGAAACCCTCTCCTGGCTAGAATCAGCCATTCAACTTCCATGCCGTCAAACTAGCCGTGTTAAGTCTTGATAGACAAACGGCCCCTGTTGCAGAAGATCCTCGTGAAGAGGTAGAGGCCACGGATCTTCCAGGAGCATCTCCAACAGGTCCGCGTACCAGGCCTTTCTTGACCAATCCGGAGCAATGAGAATTGCTTGAACTTTTTCCCTTTTTTATTATTTTTAGAATTCTTGGATCAGTGGAAGTGGAGGGAACACGTACACCATCTGATAGACCCATGGAGTTGTCAGAGCGTCCACTGCCATTGCCTGTGGGTCTCTCAACCTGGAACAATACCGCTTGAGCTTCTTGTTGAGACGAGGGGCCATCATGTCGATTTGTGGACATCCCCATCGACGTGTCAAGCACCCGAACACCTCCGGGTGTAGCCCCCACTCCCCCGGGTGCAGGTCGTGTCTGCTGAGCAAGTCTGCTTCCCAGTTGTCTACTCCCGGAATGAAGACCACCGACAACGTCACAGCGTGTTTTTCTGCCCAGAGGAGAATTCTTGATACCTCTGACATTGCTGCTCTGCTTTTCGTTCCTCCCTGTCGGTTTATGTATGTTACTGCCATCACATTGTCCGACTGAACCTGAATGGCCCGATCTTGAAGAAGATATGAGGCCTGCAGAAGGGCGTTGTATACAGCCCTGAGTTCCAGAATGTTGATTGGAAGGATGACTTCCTGACTTGACCATCTTCCTTGAAACTGCTCCCGCTGGGTGACCGTTCCCCAACCTCTAAGGCTTGCGTCTATAGTTAGCAGAATCCAATTCTGAATCCCGAACCAACGGCCCTTGATCAGATGAGAAGTCTGTAGCCACCATAGAAGGGAGATCCTGGCCTTTGGCGACAGACTGATCCTCTGGTGCATGTTAAGATGCGATCAGGACCATTCGTCCAACAGATCAAGCTGAAAGGGCCTCGCGTGAAACCTTCCGTACTGAAGCGCCTCGTAAGAGGCCATCATTTTCCCCATAAGGCGAATGCATAGATGCACCGATATCTGGGTTGGCTTCAGGACATCCCGAACCATCAACTGGATTACCAATGCCTTTTCCATTGGCAGAAAAACTTTCTGCGACACTGTGTCATTCCCTGCAATGGGAGCCTCTGAGTTGGCTCGAAATGAGATTTCAGAAGATTTAGAATCCACCCGTGATCAAGGAGTAGTCTGGTTGTGAGACCAATGCTGCCCAACAACCTTTCCCTGGACGGTGCCTTTATCAGAAGATCGTCCAGGTACGGAATTATGTTCACTCCCTGCTTGCGAAGGAGAAACATCATCACTGCCATCACCTTGGTGAACACCCTCGGTGCTGTGGAGAGACTAAATGGCAGGGCCTGGACAGTCCTGTAGTGCAAAGCGTAGATAAGCCTGGTGAGTCAGCCAGATCGGAATGTGAAGGTACGCATCCTTGATATCCAGAGACACTAGGAATTCCCCCTCCTCCAGACCTGAGATCACCGCTCTCAGAGACTCCATCTTGAATTTGAACACTCGTAATTACGGGTTCAACGATTTTAGATTCAAAATCGGTCTCACCGAACCGTCCGGTTTCGGCACCACAAGCAAGTTGGAATAGCACCTCTTGTTTTGCAGATGAGGTGGAAGTGGAACAATGACCTGTGTCTGTACCAGTTTTTGCATGGCATACTGTAAGGTTATACTTGCCTCTTGTGAAACTGGTAAGCCTGATTTGAAGAATCTGTGAGGAGGAAGCTCCTGAAACTAGTCTGTAGCCCTGGGAAATAAGATCTATGACCCAGGGATCCTAGCATGATGTTGTCCAGATGTGACTGAAATTTTTTAGTCAAGCTCCCACCTGCCAGTCTTCCAGGCCACGCGTTCCACCGTCATGCAGAAGGCTTTGAGGAAGCAGAACTGGTGCTCTGTTCCTGAGAACTGGCAGCTGCTGGTTTGCGTGGTTTACCTCTAGCGCCTCTGGTGGCAGTAGAAGATCCTCTGACTTTGCTCTTAAACTTGGCAGTCCGAAAGGACTGTAGGGTAGGTCCTGAGTAGGTCTTCCTGGTTAAGGGGAGCTGCAGAAGGAAGATATGTGGACTTACCCGCAGTAGCTTTGGAGATCCATTTGTCCAGTTCATCTCCGAATAAGGCCTCTCCTGTGAAGGGTAGGCCTTCCACGCCTTTCCTGGAGTCCGCGTCCGCAGTCCACTGGCGTAACCACAAGCCCTTGCATGCTGACAATGCCATAGCAGTGGTGCGTGCATTAAGCAAACCTACTTCTTTTATGGCTTCCACCATAAAATTTGCAGAGTCCTGTATAAGTTGTAGGAGTAACACAATCTCCCCTCTAGATAAGCAATCCAACTCTTCAATAAGGTTACCCGACTATTTAGCAATGGCTTTAGTAATCCACGCACATGCTATAGTGGGTCTCTGAGCCACCCCAGCAGCTGTGTACAAGGATTTGAGTGTAGTCTCAATCTTACGATCAGCAGCGTCTTTCAGGGAGGCTGCACCAGGGACGGGTAACACAATCTTCCATGACAACCTGGACACAGATGCATCCACTATCTGTGGAGTTTCCCATTTTTTCCTATCCTGAGGAGGAAAAGGAAAAGATGAGAGTAACCTTTTAGGGATTTGAAATTTCTTATCAGGATTTACCCATGGTTCTTCAAACAGGTTATTCAATTCCTTTGACACAGGAAAAGTGACTGAGTACTTCCTTTTTACAGTAAAATAAGATTCCCCATACTCCTCTGTCACCTTATCAGGAATTTGTAGCACATCCCTGATAGCCTCTATAAGAGCCTGTATTCCCTGTGACAGAGGAGTGTCCCCCCACTTCTGAATACACCTCCCCCTCCTCCATGTCTGATCCCTCAGCGTCCGAGTCAGACTGCAGGGTATGGTCCAGAGTTCATTTTTGTGGACAAATGGCAAGGGACTGAGACACTTGTTTGGGGACGGAGTCTCTGTTCATAATCTCATCCACAGACTGTCTTAAGTATTGCGTCTCTTTCTCATTGTGGGACAATTTATTAGAGATATTAGAAATCATTCTTTTGAGGGAATCCAGCCACACTGGTTCAGCCCCGCTAGCCTGAGAAGGTGCACTACACTGAGTACACAGTACTGAGCTCCCTGGGGAAGAGGAACACTCTGCTGTACATGAAACACACTCTTTGCCTGACATATTGTAAATGTGACAGCGCACACACACAGAAAAGGTTAAAACACAATTAACCCACAAAGAGCCGTTCCAGGGAGACACAAATGGTATTTGGAGCCAGCACACCGCGCCCTTATCGCTAATGTCAAGCTTAGCAGAGTCGCAGACGGAGTACCCAGATTGGGGACTCAGCACACTAATAAATCGCTCCCCCCTTGCTATGACCCCCTGGTTCCGCTGAGGTAATCTGGAGTCACAACAGAGAAGCTGCGCGTCCCTCTCAGTCAGTGTCTGTGTCCACTGCAGAGGGAAAATGGCGCTGGTGAGCTGCGGGATCCTCTCATAGTGAAGCCCTGCCCCTTAAGTGGCGCGCGGTCTTCCCGCTTTTTTTATACTGGCTGAGGTAAATTGTGCTTAAAATGGAAACAGGGAAAGGAACATTTGTTTCATATTAAACCTAAGTTAAAGGCAGTTTTCTCTTGTATCAGCAATTTCAGGCAAAAATGGACCTCAACATCTTTGGATGGAATCACTGACGAACAGTATACTTAAAAATATATAGGTAGTGGGCAAAGAAAAATGTAAACCCCCAATAGTCACGTAACTGGACACTGGGTCCCCACATGTGGCCAGTACAGCGTGTATTGTCAAAGTCAGAAAAATATCTCTATGCACACTGCCATATTTGCACCTCACACAGGTCTGCGCTGCGCATGCGTGCGCTCTCCCGTGCGTGCGCATACTCGCTGTTGCGGGCACCCGTGGGCGCGCGGTATGTGCATTTACGGTAGAGTTCATGTGTTCGTAGCGTGCGACTCTTTCGTTACATATTTCCACTATATAATGTATTTTGTAGATCATGGTCCCTTTGATAGATTCTGAAAGTTTGGTTAATATAGAATGTTCATGAACAGAGAAATCCCCCTTTGTTTGATACGAAGGGTCAGACAGGAGTAATACAGTGGTGTTTAGTACCCATCGGAAGAGTATTTAATTAGCAATATTCCGGTGTTGGTTTGAAGCGGATTAATCGCTCGTGCGAATAGTTATGGACATAAGAAGTTTATGAACATTTACTGTATTTGCACTTACTTATCCATGCGGCGGGAAACCCAGTTTCCCTCCCACCTGAGCTGTTGGAAATAGTCACAGCCCACCTGTATGAATCAACCTATGACCTTTTGTTATAATGCGAGGAGGAATTCCTGTGTCCAATGAACAATGAGATTGTAGGGACCATTGAATTGTATTGTGTGTGGGGCATAAATAGACAAGCCGATCACATCCAGCTCTCACTCTTCAACGGTTATCATTGCTGAAAATCGGGAGCTGGATGTCCAGAGGCGCATGCGATCGTTTCCTTTGTGCGTAAGTTTTCTCCGCAATCATATTGTCTTTCTTGATGTTATGGGCCATATCTCTCTCTCTCTTCTTCTCTTTCTCTCGTACTCTCTTAAACGTAATAGTATTGTATTGTATTTCCTGTGTAGTTATCTGGTTAGGTAGTCTATGTTATATTGTAGTGTATGACTTGTATTGTATTAATTCTTTTGCAAGTATAACATTCATAATATATATATTAGGCGTTGGACCCTAAGCACGGTATCTGTGTATTTCTTATAGTGTTAAGTATTCACAGAGCGTCGGTGACGCTCAAACAGCTTTTAAGTTAATAAGGTTACACTGTGTTGCATCTACACCCTATCTCTACACTAAGGTTTTACAGCATATTACATTGTTTTTGGTTTAGATTTAAAGGTTTAACATTGTGAGCGTCAGCGCCGCTGGTGATCTCCTCGTGGTCCCGAGCGTCCGCTACGCTATAGCGAATCCTTACGTTAGCCGGCAGCCAATAGCGTGCCTGCCTGTGATCTCTCGGCCGTGAGCGAACGTGACGCTTGAGCGTCTCGACCACGGCTAAGTGATCGTTACGCAACGAGCGTACCCTTACGGTACTCCATACGTAAATAGCGTACAGTGTTCTTAGACCTCATAAAGGGTTTTATATTTAGCTTTATCAATTGGCGGCTCGTCCTGTCCTTCACATATCTCTGCTAGGTAATTTCAGCAGACATTATCCAGCAGCAAAGGGCGGGAGGTCATATTCCTCGTAGTGCTGTTTGGATAAGCGTCTGCTTCGCTTAGTAAAGGGTGCTGAAGGAATCCGGAACCGGAGGTAAGAACAACACGCTAGTGTCTTTTAAAACTGTTTATTTCTGTCTTGCGTACACACGCACATATCTGCATTTCTTTTTCATTCGTGTATTTTCATATATCACTCTCCTGTTTGCCATTTTATAATTGATAAAACGTGCTAAGAGAGATTTGTCGCTATTTCATAGTTAAAGTGTAAAACCCACATGCAACTCTACCTAAGGTAAAAGGAGAGATTGGTGTGTTGCGCAGTAGACGATCAAGGATCATCTACATTGATAAAAGTGTTAGTTGTGTTGCGGTGGACATTGGTTTTGTGTACACGTGTCTCTAACAAAGGGCTGAGACTCGCGTACGCCACGGCCGACGCACGCAGCGTAAATTACGCAACGGAGCGTCTGGGTACGCCCACGTAACTCAAGTCACACGACAGTTGATTTTTAAGTAGCGCAACAGGCGATAAGTAGCGCAACAGGCGATAAGTAGCGCATCAGGCGATAAATAGCGGAAAAAAAAATCTATTTTAGTGTCCGAAATTTAGATTAACAGATCCTTCTCCAAATTCACAACACATCTGGTCTAAAGAAAATTTCTGCGCAGAAATAGAAATAGAAGCAAAAGTGTACGTGTGGTGAGTGAGTGTTTTGTATATATAAGTTTATACAATTTTACAGGTTGAACCACAAGAAGTCGAGTTCTCGCAGAGGTACATACATGTAAGTGACGTGCATGGTGGCTAGGGAGGCATCTCTGGTTAAACATAAAATTTGAGCAGTAGAGAATAGTAGACCAGGAGGTCATACTACAGACCGGGAGGTCCAGGTACAGCAGACTAAGAAGTCTGCCATAAAAGAGAAAAGGGCACAACCCAGGGGGTTGGTGCAAAAACCCATATAGGCCAATAAAGCTCTGGCTGAAGGAATTCGCAGCCGAAATTTTCGATTCCACTGGTCGCTCAGTACATAAGATTAGTTGCTTATGTGCTGAACGATTGTACCGCACGTAATTGTGTACATTAGTTAAATCTGACCAGTACCATTTGTGTACGATCCCGGTCATAAAACTATTTGTACACTCTGATGTGATTTGTGTAATTTTTTATTTTCTGAAGGGAAGTTCGCTGGTCACTCAGGAATTGTCCAACAACCAATAGTTACTGGAAAGAGTAAGTGTTCTGCGGATATCCCTCGCATGTTCCAGTAAATAGAGGTTCATAGGGGCCCTGGGTCGAGTACGCCAGCACTAAGGCAGTGTGTGGGTCGTATTGGTCGGCGTGGGCGAGTGAGTGGGGTACTCGGTAAACCGCCACCGTCAGCCTATCGTGAACATTTTGGTTTTTGTAAGGGTTCGCTGAAGACCCTGAAATAAGGTCAGAGGTGGTGAAAGCAACGCCTGCAAGTTATGGGGGCCAATTGTTCAGGAAGGGGGCGATCAACCTCGGTTCGGGTTGATTCAGTAAACCGACCAGTCGGGTCGGCAAGGTACGTAATGTGTGAAAAATATGGCTCACATACAGAGGTTTTATATGATGAATGGGAGAGAATGACAGTGCATGACGGGGAGAAATTCCCAAGAGTAGGTAGCTTTAGATCAGAAGTGTTGCAAAATTTAAGGAGGAGGATATGTCTCATTAAATCAACAAAGAGACGAATCCAACATTATGATTATTTGCAGTTATGGCAACAGGAGGGTGAAATACAGAGAGGATTGGCTCTGGCGGCAGGATCTAATCCTATCAAGAAATTGATAGCGACAGCCCCGCCGCCACCATACATATCAGGAGAGAAATTGGTTGCGGAGAATGACGCATTAGGGTGTAACAAACAAACACTTAGCAACTGTGTAAATGTTAATAAGTTAACTAATGCAAGTATTAACCCGTGCAAGTTGTACCCTGTTTTGAACTGTCCCCAGGAGTGTGATCAAGAAGACGAATCGGCAACAATATCGGCACTCTCTCTAGCAGCCACCATAGCAGAGACAACAGTAGGCACGGCTCCACCCACGAGATTAGTAACAAAAGCCCCTAGCGGAGGGATAGGTGAGGTCGTATCTACAGGTAAGTACGGCACCATACACTACGCTGAAACCATTTCACCACAGGCTGTAGAACCTACACAGAGTGATGTTAGTAAACTTAATCCTGTTAGGGTAATAGCAGTGCCAAATGGGAAAACTGACACAACAGGAATTACACCTGTTAGGAACATTGCCATGTACAGCCCATTTTCCCGAATGGAACTAAGAACCATAGTGTCTGAGTTCCCTGACCCTAGGAAAGACTTAGTTGCCAGCCAGAAATACATCAGAGACCTAGGGAACACTTTAGAGCCCAATAACAAAGACTGGCAGGTATTGCTGAGGGCATGTTTACCCTCAAATGTCGACGCAGCTCAATTTTTGGCTGACTGTGGATTAGATCAGGATGTACCTCTTACAGATGTGTACAACAAAGATAATGTAAAAAGAATAAGTTTACAGTTAAAAGAGTATTTCCCAGCGGTAGTTAAGTGGAACAAGATTTTCTCCATTAGACAGAAAGAGTCATAAACTGCTGCAGAATATTTTCACAGGGCATTACTAGAAATGGCAAAGTACACAGGTATAGAGGACATTAAAACAAACATAAACCATCGAGAAGTAGCAGTATCTGTACTAATGGATGGTTTAAAAGAGACATTAAAGACAAGAGTACAGACCACGCAACCATGTTGGCGAGGTCTGTCGGTGGCTACTTTGAGAGAGGCTGCTATTGATCACGACCGGAATATCACCCGACACAGGGAGTCCCAAGGGGATAAGTTAATGGCCGTAAGTATACAGGCCCTGACCACAAGGCAGCCTTTGTATAAATCACCAAACCCTGTGGGTAAGTCAAATGTGGTAACTTGTTTTTCTTGTCATAGACAGGGACACATGGCACGAGACTGTAGAGTGAAAAATTCACAAAACTCATATCAACCCCCTAGACAACGACACGACACACGACATTGGGAGCAGGGTCCGCAAAGACGGAGTTATGAGCCACATACAGGGGAAACAAAAAGATACCCCCCGAACAGAGACTGGCAAGCCACTGGTAGTTCCCATTTAACCCCTTCACAAGCAGTTGCTGCCAGCGGGATTCAGGGAGGTCACCATACCCAATAGGGGTGTGGCCATACCTGTAATCTGCAGCCAGTAAAATTGATTGCAAGTCTTGGGAGTGAACCTGAAATTGCAATCAATGTAGCTGGTAAATCATTAAACTTTCTTGTAGATACAGGGGCGGCCAAATCAGTGATAAATTCGACAGTGGGCATGAGAACCACTGGTAAGACAATTCCAGCCATAGGGGTAACGGGAGTAGTCCAGCACTACCCTGTTAGCAAACCAGCCGAGATTACAGTAGGGCCGTTACATACCAAGCATTCCTTTTTGCTAGCTGCATCGGCACCGACTAATCTCCTGGGAAGAGACTTATTGTGCAAAATGGGGTGCGTCATTTATTGTACTCCTGAAGGTGTATTCTTGGACATACCTGAGAATCACGCTCAGGAAGTGCAAGACATGTTAGACTCCCCATCAAAATTAATGTCACATACCATTATGACAAATAGGACTCCATCCCAAGTAGAAGAAATGACATCCCAGATACCAGAGTCACTTTGGACTAAAGATGGACAGGACACTGGATTAATGGCAAACGTAGCTCCGGTAGTTGTACAAGTAAAAGATGGTAGGATAGCTCCAAAAATCCCACAGTACCCTCTGAAGCCAGAGGTGGAGTTAGGAGTGTATCCCGTAATAGAGCGCTTGCTACAACAGGGCATTCTGGTAAGGACGTCCAGCACTGCCAATAGTCCCATCTTCCCTGTGAAAAAGAGTGGGGGGAGGGGTTACCGGCTAGTGCAGGATCTAAGGGGGATTAACAAAATAGTTGAGAGTCAGTTCCCCGTAGTGCCAAATCCAGCTGTCATCCTTATGCAAATCCCTCCCACTGCGAAATTTTTCACTGTTATTGACCTCTGCTCCGCTTTCTTTTCGGTACCTCTGCACCCTGACAGCCAATATTTGTTTGCATTCACATACAGAGGAGTCCAATACACATGGACTCGATTACCACAAGGTTTCATAGACAGTCCAAGTATCTTTTCCCAGGCTTTGCATGATTGTTTACAGTCTTTCCAACCAGAGAGTGGATCAGTATTAATACAGTACGTGGATGATCTACTACTGTGTTCTGATTCATTGGAAGCATCCCTGAAGGATACGAAACAACTCCTGTTTCATCTTTCAGACACAGGACACAAGGTTTCCAAAGACAAGTTGCAATTATGCCAAACTAAGGTAAAATATTTGGGACACTGTCTAACACAAGGACTGAGACACCTGACCGCTGATAGAATTCAAGCAATTAGAGACATGACTCTGCCACAAACCCAGCAACAGATCAGAACATTTTCCACACAGGAAAAGGCAGTCTGGAAGGCAAAAGGATATGGCCAGGAGTCCTCAGGACTCTGGACGGATGGACAAGGTAAACCGGTGGCCCCCAGAGCATAATCTCCCATGTTTAGCTGAGGCAGCTCACGGGCTGACTCATCTGGGCAAGGAGGGAATGTGCAAGTTGGTAAGAGCATATTGGTGCGCCCCAGGATTTTCATCTCATGCAAGTAAGAGAGCAATGTCATGCCTTACCTGTTTGAGAAAGAACATCGGAAAAGCAATACCAACAGAACCATCTCATATCCCACCTGCAGGCGGCCCTTTCCAGGTAATACAGATTGACTTCATTCAATTACCCCCTTGTCGAAATTTGAAATATGTACTTGTTTGTATAGATGTTTTCTCAAATTGGGTCGAAGCATTTCCTGCGGCCACAAATACCGCTATGTTTACTGCTAAGAAAATTGTGCAGGAATTTGTATGTAGATATGGTATCCCTAGAATAATTGAAAGTGATAGGGGTACCCATTTTACAGGTGATGTCTTTCAAGGAATGTGTAAGTTGATGGGAATTGATAGCAAGCTGCACACTCCATATCGTCCACAGGCGAGTGCGAAGGTAGAAAGAGTGAACAGCACTATTAAAAATAAACTGAGCAAAGTTATGGCAGAGACAGGATTGACATGGCCAGAAGCTCTACCCATTGTACTATACAGCATCAGAACCACACCCAGGTCCCCTCTTAATCTGTCTCCCTTTGAAATCTTGTTTGGTCGACAACCGCATGTTATGATTAACCCTCAGGATGATTTGAAGTGTAACAATGAAGTGACTGTAAAGTACCTGGTTAATATGAGTAAACAACTAAGGAATCAAAATGATAATTTGAAGTTAGTGATTCCTGATTTACCAGATAGTAATTGTCATGACATTGAACCTGGGGATTATGTAATGATACGGAATTTTCTACGCTCAGGTTGCCTTATTGACAGATGGGACGGACCATACCAAGTCTTATTGACTAGCACTACAGCATTGAAAGTTGCCGAGAGAGAGACTTGGGTTCATTCGTCCCATTGTAAGAAGGTTGCTGATCCAGAGAGGTCCCGTGATAAGGAACAGACGGTAGAGGAAGTTGTATCACTGGAGTGTCTGTTCCAGGAGGACTGAGGCGGCACCTGAGCATTGAGAATCACAAGATCAAAAGCAGTTGTCGATTCCCTGTTCCCTTTTATTGTTTTTCTCCACTTCCCATCCCCCCTCCCTCAAATTATTTTTCCCCCTTCTCATTCTTCGTTTCCTCCTATAAGATGGACTTGCCCCAAGAGACTGTGATCCGGATTTTCCTGTTGACCATAATGTTGACCAGAGCAGTCTGTTCCGGCGAGAGTACCATGGAGGTCGAGAGAGGTTCTGGAATGGGTTCTGATGACAGAGATGGAGGCGTAGTTTCCCAAGAACAACATAATCAACAAGCAAAGGCGAGTATCAGAAAACGATCCGATAGCATTGACCATAGAAGGAATTGTGAAGGATTGTTAGCTGAAGAAAACTGTATCTGTAGGCTCTGTGACAACGTAGTTGAGGATGGGTGCATTAAGAAATGCCAATCCAGTTTTAATATCCACATGGACCGGCATCCCTTGAGTGACTATCACTCTTTAGTGGGTAGTGTGTTAAATCAAACAGATTGTTGGGTATGCTCTCAAGTACCTCAAGGTCATAGCAAATCAGGACTAGTACCATTTCCTTTAACGATAGGGGAGGTACTTGAGCTAAGTGGTGGGAGGCCGGTGGACAGGAGGTTTAATATCTCCAGTCCTCCTAGTTTGAAGCTCCACCAATATCATGTGGATAGATCCCTCATATGTTTTAACATTTCCAATCCCCGAAAGCCGGGAAATTGGGAAGTGTCATGGAGTAACCAAACCATGACCTTTTCATATAGAGCAGATAGAATGCCTACAGATACAGAACTTATACGCCACATAGCCAGTAGAGGAAAATCTTTCCGATATAGGTATACCCTAGGAAATAGGATTACGAGAGTGGGAGAGGTATCACCAGGATACTGTGCACATATCGTACAAGCTGATACGTGTACTAGACAGATGGGAGAATTAGGGTTAGGAGATTTCACATGGAAGATGTGTAATATGGTTATGTCCTACTCCGTCCCATATGTTCTCCCCGATGATGCATATTTCATATGCGGGAGGAAGGCGTATAAGTGGCTTGCCCCAAACTCTGAAGGATTGTGTTATATTGGAAAAGTACTGCCTGAAGTAATGACTGTATCACATGCCAAAATGAAGGATATACACCGTGTTGCCCAAGCTCCTTATACTCACACCCATTACGAGCACGTAGTTAAACGGCACCTGATAGAAAGAACAGAGCATCCGGCCTCTGACATGATCCATGAATCCACCGGGATTCAGGTTCTAATCGCGTTAGATTTCACTCGCACCGCCAGAGGAGTGTTGAATTATAAATACATATCTGCGCTCGCAAATTTGTTAGACAATATCACAGAAATGTATGATGACACGTTTAGGTATACTGGAAGAGAACTTCAAGCTTATAAAACAGAACTGGTTCAGCATAGAATGATTCTCAATTATCTCACGGCAGTAACAGGTGGATATTGTGTCACACTGGCAACGCAGTACGGCGTGAAATGTTGCACATATATTACAAATAGTACCGAGGACCCGGTCGAGGTCATAGACCAAAAGATGGACGATATTCTCCAACTGAAGTGGGAATTTCGCAGGAGACACAATCTCACCCTTGCTGCTGTGAGTAATGAGCTGACTGGTTGGGTGTCATGGTTGAACCCGCGAAATTGGTTCTCCGGTTTAGGAGAATGGGCTCAAGGAGTCATAATGGATGTAGGGAAGTTTCTCCTATGTATCTTAGGTGTTATCATAACGATTGGCTTGATATTCAGATGCGGTCAGGCTTTAACGAAGTGCAGACGAAGTACCAGGGTAATGAGTTTAAGGAGTGAGGAAACTGTAATTCCAATGGATTTGATTTATGACCCAAATGTAGAAACAATGATGTGATGAAAATGCGATTTCTACGGTCCGTTTCTTTCACCTGTTTTTCCGTTTTCCTCCAAGGTAAAAAGACCCACTTGGACGAGGAATTTGATGAGCCGATATACAGACAACAGATGGATTAAAGAAGTTTTGACAACCTGATACACAGATTTTTGATGAACTTTGCCATAGATCCCCAGTTTCCCTAGAAATTTTAAAATTACGCTAGCCCAACACTTTTGTAAATCTATGGACATTGACAAAGCTTTTGCTCGCACCTTATGGGCAAAAGCACAAAGAAGACTGCATTCAACAGACACCGAACAAGACTTCAACCGACAAATGTTCATTTACCTGACATAGAATACTACTGCATTTACCGTAATTATGTCTTTTCTTCATCTCTACAACCTTCAGGTAATTACACACATAGTATAAGGAATACAGGCACAGATATCAGCAATCACATATTCCCCCATTCATGTATCATCAACTAAAATGTGCTCCCCATTTTGTTCAAAATCCGAAAAGAGCTCGGTAAAGTTTGACAGCCCATCCACAGACCCGTACCACGGGATAAGAAGGAATTCAAATGTATACTTCGCAATACCTCGAAGCTTGATTTAAAACACGTACGGCACGATGATACATGACCCCCAAGCACGGATTCATACACACATGCTTCTGCTATCACACTAGGTCATACCCTTTTCCTACCTTCTCCTCTCCTCCCCTACCCAACCATGTAAATGTATTAACCCCTGACATATATTTTTCTCTTTTTGAAATGTTTTAGGAAGTGGCAGTTATTGTTGACTGCCAAAGGGTGGACTGTCAAAGTCAGAAAAATATCTCTATGCACACTGCCATATTTGCACCTCACACAGGTCTGCGCTGCGCATGCGTGCGCTCTCCCGTGCGTGCGCATACTCGCTGTTGCGGGCACCCGCGGGCGCGCGGTATGTGCATTTACGGTAGAGTTCATGTGTTCGTAGCGTGCGACTCTTTCGTTACATATTTCCACTATATAATGTATTTTGTAGATCATGGTCCCTTTGATAGATTCTGAAAGTTTGGTTAATATAGAATGTTCATGAACAGAGAAATCCCCCTTTGTTTGATACGAAGGGTCAGACAGGAGTAATACAGTGGTGTTTAGTACCCATCGGAAGAGTATTTAATTAGCAATATTCCGGTGTTGGTTTGAAGCGGATTAATCGCTCGTGCGAATAGTTATGGACATAAGAAGTTTATGAACATTTACTGTATTTGCACTTACTTATCCATGCGGCGGGAAACCCAGTTTCCCTCCCACCTGAGCTGTTGGAAATAGTCACAGCCCACCTGTATGAATCAACCTATGACCTTTTGTTATAATGCGAGGAGGAATTCCTGTGTCCAATGAACAATGAGATTGTAGGGACCATTGAATTGTATTGTGTGTGGGGCATAAATAGACAAGCCGATCACATCCAGCTCTCACTCTTCAACGGTCATCATTGCTGAAAATCGGGAGCTGGATGTCCAGAGGCGCATGCGATCGTTTCCTTTGTGCGTAAATTTTCTCCGCAATCATATTGTCTTTCTTGATGTTATGGGCCATATCTCTCTCTCTCTCTCTTCTTCTCTTTCTCTCGTACTCTCTTAAACGTAATAGTATTGTATTGTATTTCCTGTGTAGTTATCTGGTTAGGTAGTCTATGTTATATTGTAGTGTATGACTTGTATTGTATTAATTCTTTTGCAAGTATAACATTCATAATATATATATTAGGCGTTGGACCCTAAGCACGGTATCTGTGTATTTCTTATAGTGTTAAGTATTCTCAGAGCGTCGGTGACGCTCAAACAGCTTTTAAGTTAATAAGGTTACACTGTGTTGCATCTACACCCTATCTCTACACTAAGGTTTTACAGCATATTACATTGTTTTTGGTTTAGATTTAAAGGTTTAACATTGTGAGCGTCAGCGCCGCTGGTGATCTCATCGTGGTCCCGAGCGTCCGCTACGCTATAGCGAATCATTACGTTAGCCGGCAGCCAATAGCGTGCCTGCCTGTGATCTCTCGGCCGTGAGCGAACGTGACGCTTGAGCGTCTCGACCACGGCTAAGCGATCGTTACGCAACGAGCGTACCCTTACGGTACTCCATACGTAAATAGCGTACAGTGTTCTTAGACCTCATAAAGGGTTTTATATTTAGCTTTATCAGTATGTACCATGGCACTGAGCCTGTGACTGTGCAGGAGCGGTGATCATCATGCTTCCACCCAGCAGTCACTGCAGTGTTAGAAACCATTGTCTCAGGTGTCGTTCCAGAATACTGCATAATTGCTCTTAACTGGCTCTGATCTAGTGACAGAGAAGGCCATGGAATAGCAACAGCATTAGTATCATGATCATTGACCACAGGTACCGTGTGACTGGGGGCATTATCATCCTGAAAGATACCTTTTCCACTAGAAAACAGATGCTGCAAAACAGGGGGAAGATGATCAGGGAGCAAGGGGAATTACTATAACAAAGCCATTCCAGAAAACTGGACCTCACAATAAAGGATTGCCTGATGTTATCATGGAGTATGTGCTTCCTCCCAGTGCTGCCCTTTGTGGGTTGCGGTTTCCCCTCTGAGTTCCATGTGGATGTTACCTTGCACACCATTACTTTATAATCCAATGCAAGAAGAGCAGTTTTTGACACTGAAGGTCCTACTAGACACATCCCAACCATCACTCCTCTTTCATGGTCACTTAGGTGTCCTCATACTAATCATAAGTGGAGGAAACTAAGACCGATGAGTACTTTTATACATGACCCTGACTATTATCTGATGTTATTTGCTGAACTAACACATGGGCCGCCCTTGCTTTCATTATATTTTGTGTTTCCCAATCATCGTTTGTGTACTATTTGTAATCTTCCACAGGCATAAACATTTTTAAAATAGTTAACTCCGATAAACTCCTGAAACATTTATTTATTTGTAAATGTTATCTGCAGCTCTCTAATATAATAAGCTTGGTCTTTAAAAGGTGAATTTATCTGATAATACTAGTGCATAAACTATAACATGGCAATCAAAACATAGTCATGCAATTTTCTCTTGCAACTCTGCACATTTCATGTGTGTGCCACAAAAAGACATCCTACAGTATAGCCCAGTGTTTCCCAACCTCGGTCCTTAAGGCACACTAACAGTGTGAACCCCTGCTATTGCCCAACAGTCATGTAAAACAGCAGGCTTGGGCCAGGTCATTGCTCTCACCTTAAACATGTCAAACAGGTCTTCTAAATCTTCATGAAGAAATGAAACATCCGGTGTAACAACTCGCAGCTAAACAGTGAAAAGAGAGCTTGGCTGTGAATCATACATGTGTAAGTAGGGGAAGGGACAAGTCATTTTTTTATTTTTTGTCCATAAAGGGCTTACGGTCATTAGATCGACAATACTTAGGTCGACAGTCATTAGGTCGACCACTATTGGTCGACATGCATTAGGTCGACATGGTCATTGGGTTAACATGGAAAAAGGTCGACATGAGTATAAAAAAAATGTTTTCATGTTTTGAACTTTTTCATACTTTACGATCCCCGTGGACTACGACTGGGAATAGTAACCTGTGCCGAGCGCAGCGGTAGTGGAGTGAGGCACCATGCCCGAAGCCTGACAAGCGAAGCGAGCCATGCGAGGGGACATGGTGCACTAATTGGGGTTCCCCGTCACATTACAAAGAAAACGACTAAAAAAAAAAGTTTAAAAAAACCTCACGTCGACCTTTTTCCATGTCGACCAATAGTGATCGACCTAATGACTCATACCCCCATAAAGACCTGCAAATTTATCATCAGACAAAAATCATATGGAGTCGGAAACCTAGTCTATCGACACAACATTCCATAAATCACTGACTTTAACAACACTCCAGGATTAGGATATAGGGCCTAATTCAAGGTTGATTGCAAAACAAAATTTTTCTCTAATGGGCAAACCCATGTGCACTGCAGATGTAACATGTAGAGAGACTTAGATTTGGGTGGGTTATTTTGTTTCCGTGCAGGGTAAATACTGGCTGCTTTTTTTTACACTGCAATTTACATTTTAGTTTGAACACACCCCACCCAAATCTAACTCTCTGCACATGTTATATCTGCCCCACCTGCAGTGCAACATGGTTTTGCCCATTAGAGGAAAAATAGGATTTTAGTACCTACCGGTAAATCCTTTTCTCCTAGTCCGTAGAGGATGCTGGGGACTCCAAAAGGACCATGGGGTATATACGGATCCGCAGGAGTCCTGGCACACCACAAAGACTTAAACTGGGTGTGAACTGGCTCCTCCCTCTATGCCCCTCCCCCAGACCTCAGTTAGAAAACTGTGCCCAGGAGAGATGGACATTTCGAGAAAAGAATTTATAATTTAAACACAGTGAGTGTTATACCAGCTCACACCACGAACATACCGCAAGACATGGCCTTCAACAGAATACCAGCCCACGGTATGAAACCATACAGCCCTACGCTGAGAGAGTATACAACACAACCTGTGTGTCAACCCAACCAATAACAAGAAACCACATGCCATGGCATGAACAACGTCAGTGATAGCCTGACAGAAAAGAAAAACCACAAAGTGCAACCAACCACAATAATCTGCAGATACAGTACGCACTGGGACGGGCGCCCAGCATCCTCTCGGACTAGGAGAAAAGGATTTACCGGTAGGTACTAAAATCCTATTTTCTTTTACGTCCTAGAGGATGCTGGGGACTCCAAAAGGACCATGGGGTCTATACCAAAGCTCCAGAACGGGCGGGAGAGTGCGGACGACTCTGCAGCACCGAATGAGCAAACATGAGGTCCCCATGAGCCAGGGTATCAAACTTGTAGAACATAGCAAAGGTGTTTGAAACCCCACCAAGTAGTTGCTCGGCAAAGTTAACCCGCCGAGACTCCTCGGCCTCTGCCCAAAAAGAGCCCATCTTCCTAGTAGGATGGATCTCCCCCTTCTTCGGTAACGGCAATCCAGCCGTAGCACTAGCACACCTAATCATATCACAGATCCAGCGTGTAACAGACCGAAGAGACGTAGGCGCCCCAAGCACGCTGGGAGCATACCGGACAAACAGAGCCACTTTTTACCCAAACTGAGCCCAATTGACGACATAACTCTTCAAAGCCCTGACTACATCGAGAGACTTTGAATCAGTCACTGCTGAAATTTCACATACTCAGCCTCCCCCATTTATCACACTGTTTTCCCATAAAGAGGAACAGGGAAAAAAATCAACCTCACTGATGAACTTGATAAACACCGAAAACCTTCTTTGGCAGAACTACTATCCGAGTTCTCCCTTCTATCCACTTGAATATCAAACAGGGGCTCTTGTGAGACCAAGCTGTTACTTCCTACAACCGTCTTGCGGTCGCCCAGAATGCACCAACATGACCACTCTCTAAGAGAGAAAAGTTAACACAAGAAACGCAACACCACGTCAAGAACCCACTGTGTCAATGGGGCACCAATGGAGGTTGGACGTGGAAAACTCCTTTCACGAAAGACTGAACTTCCAGAAAGGTGGCCAATACTTTTTTTTTTTAAAGAAAATTTGATAAGGCCAAACCTGCCCTGAAACAAAGCCTAACATTAGGCCTGCATCGACGCCTGCTTGCAAAGAATGGAGAAAAACGACTCAGCTGAAAGTCTTCCGTAGGAACCTTCGTAGATTCACATCAAAACACATAGTTACACCAAATGTGGTGGCAAGGCTTCGCCGTAACAAGCGTGGAACCGACCTCATTTGGAATACCCATTCGGACTAGGATATGTCATTCAACCGCCAGCCGTCAAACGCAGCCGCTGTAATTCGTGATACACGCCCGGATCTTGCTGTAACAGTTCCTCCCGTACTATGAATAAACTTGAAGAACTGGATACCAAGCCCTCCTTGGCTATACCGGAACAATGAGGATTGCCTGAACCTCTGTTCTTCTTACGGCTATCTCCTGCAGCAGAGTGAACGCGGAGGGGACACCAAGACTTACTGAAAACACCCAAGGTGTCACGAGGACGTCTACTGCTATAGCATGAGTGTCCCTTGACCTGGAAACATATTCCAGTGGTCCCTCGTTGAGGTGAGACACCAACATGCCCAATTGAGGCACACCTGAAAGACTTGCCACTTCTGTGTTTCTTGATGACAACAGTATGTCTCCCTGATGGAGAGCGCGTCTGCAGAGGAAAACCATTTCTCCGTCTGTCATGTCCGGAACGAAGACTGCTAATATAACGTCTTCCAGTCTTTCCACCCAGAGGAAACTATTTCAGTTTCTGCCAGTGCCGCTTTGCTCCTTATTCTCTGACAGAAGTAACACGGGCAGATCACGAAGCATATGTTTGTTGAAAATAGCTCCTAAGTCAAGAAACATATTGTATACAAGCTTCACAGCTTAACCTGTTCCTCTGGAAATACTTCCCATGCAAGGACTGTTCCCCAGCCTCGAAGATCAACAATTATGGACACCAGGATCTAATCCTGGCTCCCGAACCGTCGTCCTCTAGGAGGGGAGGACTGAGAAGACCCCCCAGGAGCGATATCCTGGCCATTAGAAGTATATTCCGGTGCATGTGCCGGTGTAAACCCGGACCACATTCCCAACAGGTCCCATGAAAACCACTCTGGCATTTGACCTGTACACCGAAAGGCCTCTTAGGCCGCATCCAACGTCTTCATCAACGGAAGAAACTGATGGATTGGCACTGCCAATCTGATCCGATTCCGGATCCTTAGACCTCTGTCCACAGGAAACTACCGAACCGCAACCGTTCAGTATCTACCCTGATACTACCTCCGACCTCTGCGCCATTGGAAACAGCAGCCCTACCCTGTGTCGAAGCACAGTCAGAGAGAAACAACGATTTCTATACCTCGCCTCAATCAGGCGAACATCTCAGTACAGAATAACAATGGTTCCTTTTTTTTTTTTTTTTTGTATAACCGGGACAGGAGGACGAGGCCCTGAACCTGACGCCCTCTGGTATGGCATCACGTACTACCACCCCTTCCAGAGGGAAGTAGCAATATCCATCAGAAAATTAGAGAGGGGAAACAACTGTAACTCCAGAATATTCCCCACTGGATTCTATAAGTAACTCACCGGTCCTAGTCCATTCCTGGACTAACTGAAAATAGTAACTGAGTCCTCACTGGAGTGGGGTCCCGTCATATAGACACTGCGACATGTGGTGGATGTGGTAGAAACAGACACGACCTCCTCTTCTCCGAACCTAACAAGGCTGCAGAACTCTTACCTTTTCACCTTCCCCAGGGTGTATGGAAAAGGAAAAAAGAATCGTATCGAACAGATTAAAATGACTGGATCCCATAAAGGAATGCGTCAACAACCGTTGTGGGGCAATCTAACTCCCAAACCTAGACTTACCAGCAGGATCCACCGAGATTGACTGAACTGAAGCATCCCCCCAAACAGCAGTACACCGTCCCAGGGAAAAAACTCCAGTAACTCTCGGAGTCAGCCTCAGCAATCCCCCGGCCACACATCCTGCATTCGTATGACAGCCTGCCGCAATGTTACAAAGAACCAACATAAGGAAACTCCCCTCTTTCTTTAGGGTAAATCAATCTGAAGCCTTACCGAATACAAACACTCCCTCATGTGTATGTAACGGAAATAAGCCCACAGTATAGAAATAAAATCTCACTTAGCTTTCCTGTATACGATCCTTTGAGACAGGGCCCCGTGTCGACCAGGAGTTAACTTTCACAGTATTCTATCCGCGGCGGGAAAAGAATAAACCTTCGGACTCCTTGTGAGGATCGGAGACCAACTCGTCACGGCCGACCTAGAGCTTCATCAACAGAGCGACCAGCACATGAGAAAGAATACTTTTACTTCAGTCGCCATTATAAATCATAATGTAATACACAAATACACACGTATCCCATATATATATATATATATATATATATATACATATATACACAAAAAAAACATACATATAAGTGGATTGTCCCGAACCACAGGGTCCCTAGTGACAGTATTGTGTACTGTATGTATACGACCATGTGCTGACATGCCCCCGATGTGGATCAGACAGGAAACCATATGGTCGACAGAAACCCTAGTATTTGTCGACAAAACGGGAGTAGTATCCCACACCAACTACCATATCAGTGCTTGAGCTACATGCCCAAGGAACCGTACCATACATATACATACAAATATATATATATATATATATATATATACTGACCTAAGGCAGTTACAGCATGTTAAGTTACTCTCAGTAAAAAAACAGTGGGTGCCGACAGGGTCACCCGCATACAACTGTGTCACCCAAATAGTGTTCCCTTTAGACCAGCAACCAACTACCGACCTGCTGGACTGCATAAACTGCATCAAGGACCAATAGGCGTCAGTGATGCAGACAGCGATCCCCTTTAGCGACCGATTACTGAATATTGTCGACATATGTCGACTAAAAAGCTATAATGGGCATTCTGGCCAAGGAACACAGGGTACATGCTATAGTCCCATTTAACCACCAAGTGTTATAATCTAAACACTGTGCCCCCCCCCACGATTGAACAATGGTGGGGACATGGACGAAAATGGCGCTGAAAGAATTGTGAGGTGAAGCCCCGCCCCTTCTCGGCGCTTCAGCCCGCTAAAAGTATAACTTCTCTTTACCAGCGGGGGACCCTATACAGTGTCTACACACTGTATATAAGGTCCACAGCGTTAACAGTGTTCATGAAGCTGCCCAGGGCGCCCCCCCCCTCGCGCCCTGCACCCGTGTGATCCATCGGCGCGGGAGTAAGTGGCGCGCAGCGCTGCTCCATGCCGGCGGGGAATGGGAAACTGGCTACCCGTACATCTAGTGTCTACACCCCGAACAAGTGGAAAACATGCTGCCCAGGGCGCCCCCCCCCCCCTCGCGCCCTGCACCCGAGTGAGCCTTCGGTGCGGGAGTAAGTGGTGCGCAGCGCTGCTTCCTGCCTGCGGGGGACGGAACGCGGCTACCCTTCCATCTAGTGGCTACACCCTGCACAAGTGTAAAACATGCCGCACCCGTATGAGCCGTCGGCGCGGGAGTCCCTGGCGCGTATGATGCGCTATGCTGGCGGGGGTAAGGGACACGGTGCCGAAGCACCGAGACAGCCTCTAATGCCAGCCAGCTTCAAGAGAAGATCAGTAACTTGCTGCCCAGAGCGCTCCCCCCCCAGCGCCCTGCGCGTGCCGTAGTGTGGGAGCATGGAGTGCAGCGCTACCGCTGCGCTTACCTCGGTTACTTAAGTCTTCTGCCGTCACTGAAGTCTTCTTTTCTTCTCATACTCACCCGGCTTCTTTCTTCTGGCTTCTGTGAGGGGGGTGACGGCGCGGCTCCGGGAACAAGCAGCTAGGTGCACCAAGTGATCGAACCCTCTGGAGCTAATGGTGTCCAGTAGCCTAAGAAGCAGAGCCCTTAAACTAAGAAGAAGTAGGTCTGACTTCTCTCCCCTCAGTCCCACGATGCAGGGAGCCTGTAGCCAGCAGGTCTCCCTGAAAATAAAAAACCTAAGTCTTTTAGAGAAACTCAGTAGAGCTCCCCTAGTGTGTGTCCATTCACTCCTGGGCACAAAGTCTAACAGAGGTCTGGGGGAGGGGCATAGAGGGAGGAGCCAGTTCACACCCAGTTTAAGTCTTTGTAGTGTGCCCAGACTCCTGCGGATCTGTCTATACCCCATGGTCCTTTTGGAGTCCCCAGCATCCTCTAGGACGTTAGAGAAATAATGTTTTGCAATCAACCCTGAATTAGGCCCATAATTCCATAACATTGTCACATATCGGCGACATCAGTGCATATTCAGGCCTTGAAAATTATTACAATATGTACAATTACTATTATAATGTCCAACTATATGAACATAAACAATTGATTCTAACTGCAACAACTATAATAGGTACTAAAATAAACCTGTTTAAGTTTGGGTATCTAATTATATTTTGTACTAATAATGTAAGCATTAACAGTGTTCCAGCCCCAGGCTGGTGGCTCCTCAAGCACAGACATATTTGATATTAATGTAGACAAACTGGATTTAGAAATACATTTTTTATTTGAATTTACTTTGTTTCATGTAGCTGTGCAACAGACCGACTATCTTCCTGTATCCAGATAATAAGAGTCTCACATCGCAACAAGTAACAGAGGGGATGGGTCACAGTCTCACACTGGATAAGTACAATTAATCTCCTGAATAGCTCTGTGCTGTGCCGCAAAATGTTTGATGTCTGAAATGACTGACTGGTTTGTCTCCAGTGAAAACTCCATTAAAAAATATTATTATTCCATGTGTATTGGCGCAGTACTTACACTATCTATTATTATTTTTAGAAGTTACCTTTATCATTTGGACAACACACTACAGACAACATCCTGCATTTTGTAGAGGAAGGTACTCACAACATTTTGCTTTGTAGTCTCCTCGTGGTTTTGGAGAACACGGATCCTATGTTTACAACGCAAGTGCTCAATTTGTTCCACAGAGCTGTTGCCAAATTTCTGTAATTGCATACAACAAATCCATCATATTCTCTCACTGCACCTCGCTTGCACACAATGATACTGTGCACAAAAGTCACAGCAGAGAGAAAACATGTCCTAACAGTATCCCAAATACATAGTAGAAAAATAGGATTTTAATTACCTACCGGTAAATCCTTTTCTCTTAGTCCATAAGGAATACTGGGGTCACTTGGTACGATGGGGTATAGATGGGGTCCAAAGGAGCCGGTGCACTTTAAATTCTTCAAACAGGGTGTGCTGGCTCCTCCCCTCTATGCCCTCCCCCACAGCTCAGTCTAGGAAAACTGTGCCTGAAGGAGATGGACATACTTGAGAGGAGGAAACATGACAAGACAACGAGTGGTGAGATTAACGAACCAGCACACAACAGAAAATGAACAAGACCAGCAAACATTGGCAAAACGTAAAAGCAACAGCTGATTTAAACAACCTCCATACAAGAACAAACTTGCAGAGAGTCGAAGCACTGAGGCGGGCGCCCAGTATCCCTTATGGACAACGAGAAAAGGATTTACCAGTAGGTAATTCAAATCCTATTTTCTCTAACATCCATAAGGGATACTGGGGTCACTTAGTACGATGGGGATGTCTCAAAGCTCACAGAATGTGTGGGACCGTGCTGAGACGTCTGCAATACCAAAAGTCCGAAACGGACATCCTCAGTAGCCAGGGTACCAAGCCCGTAGAACTTGACAAACGTCTTTGTCCCTGACCAGATAACGGTCCGGAACAGTTGCAAAGCAGAGACACCGCTGGCAGCCGCCCAGGAAGAACCCACCTACCCTGTAGAATGGGCCTCAATGGAATGTCGAATCAGTAAGGCTGCCAAAGCATAGGCCTGTAGGAGAGCTTTATCCAATGTGCAATAGACTGCACGGAAGCAGGACAACCTTCCTTATGGTAACATTTAGCACCAAAGGCGAGTCCAACATTCTGTTACGAGCCGTCCTCTTGATCTAGATCTTCAAGGCTCGCACAACATCAAAGGGCCTTGGATTAGATGAAGTCAGAATTGACCCGAACCACAATTGGGGAGTTTAAATGAAATACAGAGACCCTTTTGAGATGAGTTCTGAGCACTGCTCTGTCCACAGCAAAGACTAAGCATGGACTTGTACATGATAACACCCCTAAGTCTGAAACTCATGCAACTGAGGCTAGAGGCCATAGCAGTAATGTCTTCCACGTAAGGCACTTCTCTACTGCTATCATCAAGGGCTTAACCCGAGGATTATAGAAATCCAAAAACCAAGTTCAGATCCCAAGGTGTCGTTAGCGGCACAAAGGTTGGTTGTAATCCCAGGACACTTTTTCAAGAAGGTCTGGACTTCCGAGAGTGTATCTAATTGTCTGTGAAAAAAGAGGATTTTGGTACTTACCGATATATCCATTTCTCTGGATCCACTCGGGGACACTGGAGATATCAGACAGCTGGGTGTGAAGGATGCAGACCGGAAAAAAATTATACACAGCTGGCTCCTCCACCTTCACATACCCTAATCCCTGAAGGGGACGGAGAGAAGAGGGAACATGAAAATTCAAAACCATACAGGAAGGAACCAACCAACCGTACCAACACATCAAACAGCAACCAAGAATTATGAACATAATACTCAAACAGTTTAAACTAAATTTAACAAGAACACGCAGGCAGACAGCACCGAGGCGGGCGTCCAGTGTACCCGAGTGGATTCAAAGAAATGGATTTATCAGTAAGTACCAAAATCCTCTTTGCTCTTTCATTCACTAGGGCAGGGGTTCTCAAACTCGGTCCTCAGGACCCCACACAGTGCATGTTTTGCAGGTAACCCAGCAAGTGCACAGGTGTATTAATTACTCACTGACCCATTTTAAAAGGTCCACAGGTGGAGCTAGTTATTTCACTTGTGATTCTGTGAGGAGACCTGCAAAACATGCACTATGTGGGGTCCTGAGGACCGAGTTTGAGAACCTGTGCACTAGGGGATACTGGAGATATCAGACAGCTGGGGAAGTACCAAAGATACTCGAATGGGCGGGAGTGCTGTGCATAGCCTGAAGAACCAAACGTCCAAACTTTGCATCTCTAGATGCAAACATATCAAACTTGTAGAAATGAGTGAACGTGTGTGTTGATGACCACGTTGCTGCTCTGCAAAGTTGGGTAGTGGAGGCTCCTCTAGCCGCCGCCCATAGAGTACCCACTGATCTGGTAGTGTGAGCACCTACCCGAAAAAGAACTCTCTTACCACTAAAGTAATAAGCCTGTTTTATGGTTATCCTTATCCATCTGGCCAACGTTTGTTTAGAAGCTTGCCAGCCTTTCCTGGGACCATCATACAAGACAAACAAGGCGTCTGACTTCCTAATGGAATTTGTGGCCTGAACGTATACCTGTAAGGCTCCGACCACATCTAAGGCTAAAACCCCCTCACCTGGGAAGGAGGGGACCACAATCGTCTAGTTTATGTGGAAACCGGAAATCACCTTGGGTAAGAACTCCGCCTTTGTACGGAGTTCCGCTCTGTCTTCATGAAAATCGAGGAAAGGACTTTTACACAACAGAGACCCTCCTCGCTGAAGCTAAAGCCAAAAGCAGGGCCACTTTCCAGCTCAAGTATTTCAGATCTGCCCTTTCCAAAGGCTCAAAAATGGCAGATCTCAAAAATTCTAACACCAAATTTAGATCCCATGGGGCCGTGGGAGGACGAAACGGTGGTTGTATTCTCAACAAACCCTGCAAAAATGTCTGAACCTCCTGCAAGGCCGACAGATGTTGCTGAAAAAGGATCGCGAGGGCCGAAAACTGTACCTTCAAGGATCCTAATCTCAAACCACCATCCAAACCAATCTGGAGAAACTTCAACAGTCTAGTAAGGTGGAACTCTCTGGGATTCCAACCTTTAGGTTGACACCAGTCTATGTACTTCTTCAAGATTCTATAGTAGTGTGCTGCGGTGACTGGCATCCTTGCAGGTAACATGGTAGGAATAGCCGATTTCGGAATACCACTGTCTCTTAGTATCCTGGTCTTAAGAACCACGCCGTCAAACATAGACAGTTCAGATCTGGTTGAAGGCATGGGCCTTGTGACAACAGGTCCTCTCTCTGTGGCAGTTTCCAAGGATCTTCCGGCCAGGAGTCCCTTCAGGTCCGAGTACCAACTCCTGCGAGGCCAATCTGGGGCTATTAAAATCACCCACACTCTTTCCCGTTTGACCTTTTTTAACACTCTTGATAAAAGGGGAAACCGTGGGAAGACGTACACCAGATGGTATGTCCAGGGAATCGTCAGCGCGTCCACCACCTCTGCTGCTGGATCCCGCATCCTGGCCGCATATCTTGGCAGCTGATGGCTGTTCCAAGAGGCCATTAGGTCTATTAGCGGTAGACCCCCCCATCGTACTACTGCCTTGAATACCTGTGGATGTAGACAACATTCCCCTAGATGCATGTCTTGACGACTGAGGTCGTCTGCTTCCCAATTTTCCACTCCTGGAATGAAGACTGCCAACAGGATTATGTTGCGCTTTTCTGTCCAAGACAGAATCTTTGTGGCATCCTTTAAAGCCATGCAGCTTTTTGTTCCTCCCTGACGGTTTATGTATGCTGTCGCGGTCACATTGTCCGACTGCACTCTCACATGCTAAGCCCATAGTAGGTCTTTCTGCAAGAAGGAGTGCATTGTAAATGGCCATTAACTCCAGTACATTTATTGGGAGACTGATGGCTGTCCATTACTGCTCCCCATCCTCTGAGACTGGCATCTGCCGTCAAAATTTTCCAATACCAGATTCCAAACCTCTTTCCCGCTGCTAGGTTCGGACCGACCACCAAATTAACGAGGTCCTGGCCTGGGGCGACAAGCGAATCCTTCGGTGAAGAAGTAAATGCATGCCTGCCCCTGTGCAGTCAGAGTCAGCTGAAAGGGTCTGGAATGTAGTCTGCCGTATTGGATCGCTTTGACGGCTGCTACCATCTTTCCTAGAAGCTGTACACAAAGATGTAGAGAGACCGTCTGGTTCTGTAGAACATGACATACCATTTCCCTGATGTCCCAAATCTTGTCTTCTGGGAGAAACACCTTCAGTACTGTATCTAAAATGAGGCCCAGGAATTGAATCCTCTGCGTTGGTTGCAGATTGAACTTCATGAAATTTATTATCCAGCCGTGTCGAATCAGAAACTGATGAGTAATCTGAGCATCCTGGATCAACTGGTCCCAGAGAAGGTGGTCATCCAGATACGGTACTATTGTTATCCCTAACGATCTCAATTTTGCTACCATGACTGCCATGATCTTTGTGAAGACTCTCGGGGCTGATGATAGGCCGAACGGTAGATCTCTGAATTGGTAATGAGCTTTTCCCATAGCAAACCGTAAATAGGCTTGGTGCGGGGTCCCAATTGGGACATGGAGATACGCATCCTTTAGGTCCATCGACCACCGGCCCAAAGTAATTTCTTCTGACCGGCGGCTTAGTTTTAGGATACGTGGTAGGCAGAAAAGTAGATTTTCCTGCTGTTGCTTGCGAAATCCACTTGTCCAATTCTGGCCCAAATAAAGGTTCCCCTACAAAGGGGATCACACCTATCGCTTTCTTGGAATCAGAATCCACTTGCCATTCTCTGAGCCACAGAATCCTTCAGCCCTATATGGCCGAAGCAGAGATGCGTGAAGCTATCCTGCTAGCATCCTTTGTAAATTTGCAAATGTTTGTACCTAACTTACGGATATATTCCGCTAGCCGAACTATTTCTTCCTGGTTGTTATCTTCCGCTACTGCCTCAACAATCTGACCGGCCCATGCTACAATAGCCTTATTAACCCAAGCACTGACAATCGTCAGTGTGATGCTCCTGCAGCCACAAAGATAGATTTTAGTGCTGTATCCAATTTACGATCTGGCACATCCTTTAGTGTCGTCACGTTTGGTATAGGTAATATTGCCTTTTTCGACAGTATAGCCATGGAGGTGTCCACAATCGGTGGGACCTCTCACTTAGACATGGCACCCTTAGGCACTGGGTAATTAATCGTACATTTCTTGGGAATCTGGAAGCGCCTATCTGGCTGCTTCCATGCTTCTCCCATTTGATTCTGAGGAATCGGAAAAACTGCCGTTTGCAGTTTCTGAGACTCAAATAGGACAAATACTTTAGGTTCCTTAACCTCTTCCTCCTTGAAGTTAAGGACCTGCTTTTACCGCTTCAATAAGGGAATCTAACCCCTTGACCTCAGCGTCCTCCTCTTGAGGACTCACGTCAAATATTGCCTCAACTGACTCTCCCTCCTCATCTATGAGACCCTCCTCCTCTTCCGATTCTACTTATAGGATAGGGAGGGATCTCTTTACCGCTTTACGCACATTGTTTTCCACCTGTGCGGGCGGAGTTATTCTAATTAGGAATTCCTCCATAGTCTTGGAAAAACCTGCAGCCCATTCTAAATGTTGCTTGTGGGATTCCACTATTTCCTTAGAAATATATGCCAGGGCATGTTCCCATGACCCAGACGGACCACTGCTCCCTGGTTGAGTGTCCATTCCCAAACATGTGTCGCACACCCCGAAGCTGTCATCATTAGTGCTCTTTTTTTCACATTTTGAACATACATAACAAGTTTTTGTGGTCTTGGTTGGTGCTTTAGACATGTTAAAGACACACACACGCCAAACAGCAGTACTTTCACCCTATTAGAATAGGAAGAGAAAGACCGTATGGATATAGGGAGCAATGAAAAATTGAGAGTCACACAGATGGAACTAAATTTTACACACACAAAAAAATAAAATAAACAGTATAGCAGCCTGGGAAAGTAGAACTGCCTGAACTCACTCCTTCTTATCACTTTCAGAACTCTGGTAAGTAGTGGAAGTGGAGGAAACAGATATACGGACTGGTAAATCCATGGCGTCGTCAGTGCGTCCACTGCTGCCGCCTGAGGGTCCCTTGATCTGGAACAATAAAGAGGAGGCACCTTGTTGAGGCAAGAGACCAAAGATCTACCTGTGGACAAACCCACAATGGTGTTATGGAAACCCGTGGATGGAGACCCCACTCTCATGGGTGCAGGTCGTGTCGGCCTAGGAAGCTCGCTTCCCAGTCGTCCACTCCTCGAATGAATATGGCCTATATCGCCCTGCATTCCTTTCTGCCCAGAGGATTATATTGGAAACCTCTCTCATGACTGCTCAGCACTTTGGGGTTAATTCAGAGTTGATCGCAGCAGCAAATTTGTTAGCAGTTAGGCAATACCATGTGCACTGCAGGTGTGGCAGATATAACAGAGAGAGTTAGATTTGGGTGGGTTATTTTGTTTCTGTGCAGGGTAAATACTGACTGCTTCATTTTTACACAGCAATTTAGATTTTAAGTTTGAACACACCCACCCAAATCTAACTTTCTCTGCACATGTTATATCTGCCCCCCCCCCCCCTCCCCTCCTGCAGTGCACATGGTTTTGCCCAACTGCTAACAAATTTGCTGCTGCGATCAACTCTGAATTAGGCCCTTTGCTCCTCCTTGTCGGTTTATGTATGCAACCACCACAGCATTATCCGACTGAAACTGGATGGCCATCCAAAGTATATGGGAGGCTTGGAGTAGAGCATTATAGATCCCTCTGAATTCTAAGATATCTATCGGAAAGGACAGCTTCTTGGCCTGACCACCTTCCCTGAACTAAGCCCCTTGAGCCAACCTCTGAGACTCGCGTCTGTTGTCAACAGAATCCAGTCCTGAACTGCCTGCTACAACCTTCTACCAGGTGGGAGGTCTGCAACCTCCACAGGAGGGAAATCCTTGTATGCGGTAAGAGGCGTATGATCTTTTTCATATATATGTGTGAACCTGACCATTTGATTAGAAGATCCAGCTGGAAAGCCCGTGCGTGGAATCATCCATACTTAATTACCTCGTAGGAGGCCACCATCTTTTGCAGGTTTTGCGATATGAGATTCAAAGTTGGTCTTACTGAACCATCCAGTTTCGGTACCAAGACACAGATACGAGCAGTATCTCCCTGTACCGTAGATGAGGTGGATGCAGTGTAGTAAACATGAACACTCACTTGTATCTCTGGGAAACCAGATCTTTTACCCGGAGATCCAGGCAGGATCATCTCCAACTATGGCTGAAATAATTTAGACGGGCTCCTACCATGAGAACACTCAGGAGCGGAGAACCACCGTCGTGCTGAAGTCTTTGTGGAAACAGAACTAGTGCCCTGTTCCCGTGATCCTGTGTAACAGGACTGCGTGCTTCTCCCCTCGTACCTATTGCTGCGAATGAGGCCCCACTGGCGCTACTCTTAATCTTGAAACCCAAAGGACAACAGTGATGGCCCCGGCAAGCACTACTGGCGGGCTTAGCCGCGGCCGCAGCCACATGGATTTACCGGCAGTGATCCGTGAGATTCGTCTTTGAATACAATCTCACCTGTGAAAGGAAATCCTACCATTCAGCATGTACAAACCGCTGACATAACCACAAGATCTGCGAGCACAGACAGCCGTAGTAGTAGCTCGGGCATATATAATGCCTATGTTCTGTCAAAGTCAAAAATATTACATAGAGAGACCATATAAACTGCACACATATAAGCCGCTATACTTGCAAATATGCGCAGCGAGCACAGCAATATATGGAAACACACGCATTTGCTCGGACATGGCACAGAGATGGATTCGGCACTTGTTTCATACAGTACATGGTTATAATAATGAACAGCACCAGACACCAAGGAGATTTAGAATTGGCTAATGAATTAATGTCATGGATGTGTATCATTCGAACCGAACCAGATAAACACATCATGTTTGGTATTGAAGCAAGCAGAATGAGGTGTGGGTTAGTTTGAGGCCTGTTGTGTTGTTGTGGGACATTGCAGCGGATAGATATGATTATATGTATAAAAGCTAAGATCATATTGTTAGAACAATGGATGCTCAAGACAACCTTTTACTAAGTTTTCAGGGCTGAACCTGATTAGCACATACAAAGAGAATGGTGACTCAATACAAAGGAGAAAGAAAGACCCCTCCCCCAGGTACTGGTCAAACAGGAAGGTAGTGGTCAGGTGTGGCCTCAGAGAACAGATGTAATGTAGCTACACTCACACACACACACAGCTACCTAGCACCCAGCAGCATGGCGGCTGAATCCCCAGGACATCCTCCAAACTAAAGGCTAAGTATTGAACCTCACATGGCTAGATAAGGAAACAGATAGATTGCTTTCTGGTTTAAATAGGATATTGTAACTTGGTTGTGTGATTGTTGGGTGTTTGTGGATACTCTGTGAAGTCCGTGATGAATTGGAACAGTATACAATCTGTAGTATAGTATTTGTGGTATTTGTTTGCCTATGGAGATTTAAAATAGATTGTGCTGGTTAGTTATAATATATATATCCTGTTAATCATAAATACCACCATGCAGTTACGTTTGTGTTAATTACATTGTGATCTGGTCTTGTGATGAATATGCTCTGGTTATTGAGATACTGAAGTTGTTTGGGATGTGAAATTATGAGATGGTTCTAGGAAGTTGGATTACATTGTGAAAGGTGTTTTAGATGGTTTGGAATTGTAAAATCAGAACATATGCATTGTTTTGAGGCTTGGACATTTTGGAAGAAAATGGAGTCTTGTGTTTTCTGCTATGTGATTGTGGTTTAGTATAGAGTGCCATGTGTTTGGACCTGCAAATCTAAAATGGCTGCTGCTGGATGTCTTCCCCTCCCCCTTTCAGCCATGTGGTGTGGTCTTTGGAATCAAGTGGAGGTTTCTCAAAATGGAGTCTAGCTTCCATCCCATGCTGTATTCAGCATTGACTAACTGCGCAGCGATTGTCTCTCACATGTGTAGTTTTATCTGCAACCATGTTGTCTCTTATTTAATGTTATCATTGTCTTTCTGTGAGCCAATATCTCTCTCTCTCTCTCTCTCTCTCTGATCTGTTCTCTCATATCTCCCCTAGACTAGGCTAGTATTGTATTGTATTAGATAGTATTGTATTGTATTGCATTTAGGTCAGTGTAGTATTGTCTTTTTGTATTTATTGTTTAGTTCTGTGGTTAGGAAGTCTCTGTTATATTGTAGTGTATCAATTGTACTGTTATCCCCTTTTACAAGTATATTAGATATAATACAGTTAATAGGCTTTGGAACCTAAACCAGCATCTGTGTATTTTCTATAGTGTTAAGTGTTCACTTGAGCGTCGGTGACGCTCAAGCAGCTTTGTAGATAGTCAGGTTACACAAGGTTGCACTTACACCCTGTACTCACATTAAGGTATTCAGTGTATTTCATTGGTATAAGGTTTTAACATAAAGGTATAGTGTTGTAAGCGTCTGCATCGCTGGTGACCTCCTCGTGGTCTCGAGCGTATGCTACGCTACAGCGAATCATTCCCCTAGACATAACCAATAACGTGTCCTGTGATCGCTGGGCCGTGAGCGAACGTGACGCTTGAGCGTCTCGCCTACGGCTGAGCGATCGTTACGCAACTAGCGTACCATTACGGTACTTCTTAAGTAAACAGCGTACAGTGTTCTTAGCTTCATAAAGGGTTGTTATAAGGCAAAGGAATTTAGCATTGTCAATTGCGGGCTCGTCCTATACTTCTCATATCTGCACTAGGTAGATCAGCAGACATTATCCCTCCAGCAAAGGGTGGGAGGTTGTCTCACAGTGCTGACGGGATAAGCGTCTGCTTCGCTTAGATAAAGAGTGCTGAAGGAACCCGGTAACCGGAGGTAAGAACAGTACGCTATTGTCTTTGAAAATCTGGTTTTTATTTCAATTTGGTGCCAACTACACACTCAGGCCTAGAATAACTTTAGGAGTTTTGAATGATGACTTTCTTTGTGACAAGAGGCCGCATGGTCTGTCCACCATTTTGTGTGACCCTCATGGAGGTGGAAGGGGGAGGAGCAGCGGCCATTTTGGGAAGGTCAAAAATTTTTTTTTTTTTTCTGAGCGGCTGGTTTTCAGTTGACTCAGGAAACAATCAGCCATCCACTGTCAAAAAGAAATCATCATTTAATGAGGTTTTTTTTTTATGCATTTATTTAATCTATATCATAGTCAATCATAAGTAATAGTGATTGGTACTTATATGTAATTTCATATGCGTGTGCTTACATCAATGTATGTTATTAGATTAAATTTAGAATTGCATTTTCATCTGTGTAAGTTTCACATCTCACATTCCTGTTTGCCAATTTTATAGTTGATAGAAAGTGCTAAAAAGAGATTTGCTGTTATTTCATAGTAGAGGTGATAGTTAAAGTATAGAACAAACACACGGTTTGTCTGAGATACAAGGCAGTCAGTGTGGATTGCGGTAGATGATCAGGGATCACCTACATTGATAAATAAATATATTGTGTTACGGTGGATCCTTTGCATTGCGTACACGTGTCGCTAACAAAGACTAGCGTACGCAATCCAAAAGGCAGACGCACGCAGCGTTCATTACGCAACGTAGCGTCCGGTTACGCCCACGTAGCTCAAGTTGTGATAAAGTGAAGTAACGCAAAGGCGATAAGTAACGCACAGCGGTAGATAACGCGAAGCGGTAAATAACGCAAATCTATTTTTAGAAAATCTGAAATTTAGTTTAACAGATCCTGCTCCTAATTGGTAACACTGTTGGGCTAAAGACAAATTTCTGCGCAGAAATAGATATAGAAACAAAAGTGTACATGTGTTGAGTGAGTGTGTTTTGTATACAAAAGTTTATATAACTTTAAGGTGGAACCAAAAGGAAAGCCGGGTACTCGTCAAGGGACATACGTGTAAGTGACATATACGGTGGCCAGGGAGGCATCCCTGGTTAAATAATATTTGAGCATTAGAGTATAGCGGACCATAAGGTAACAAGACCAGGAGGTCATAAGGTAACAAGACCAGGAGGTCATAAGGTAACAAGACCAGGAGGTCATAAGGTAACAAGACCAGGAGGTCGTAAGGTAAAAGGTCCGCTATAAAAGTCCAGTGGCACAACGCCTGGGGTGTTGGTGCAGAACCCATATAGGCCATACAAGCTCTGGCTGAAGGAATCGCAGCCGGAAACATAGATTCCATTGATCTTTCAGTACATGACAAGTAGTGCTCGTATACTGAACGATTGGACCGCACGTTATTGTGTGCAGTAGTTAGTAATCTGACCTAATACCATTAGAGTAAAGTGGTCACAAACGCTATCTGTACATTCTGACGTGATTTGTGTAATTTTTTATTTTTGGAAGGGAAGTTCGCTGGTCACTCAGGAACTATCTAACAACCCCAACTTTACTGGAAAGAGTAAGTGTCCTGCGGGTAACCCTCATATGTTCCAGTAAACTAAAGGTTCACAGGGGCCCTAGGTTGGGTCCAGCAGCTCTGGCTACAGTGATTGCAGCACAGGCCAACGTGGGCGAGAAGTAAGTGGGGTACTTGATAAACCACCACCGCCGGCCTGCCCAAGGACATCTTGGTTTGTTTGTAAGGGTTCGCTGAAAGCCTTGATATTCAAGGAGGAATAGGCAACGCCTGCAGATTATGGGGGCCATTTGTTCAGGTAGGGGGCGATCAACCTCGGTTCGGGTTGATTCAGAGAACCGATCCATCGGGTCGGCACGATATGTGATGTGTAAGAAATATGGAAATCACGCTGAAGTTTTATGTGATGAATGGGAGAGAATGACTGTACAAGACAGGGACAAATTCCCAAGAATAGGTAGCTTCAGTCCAGTAGTGTTACAAAATTTAAGGAGGAGGATAAGTCTCATTGAACCAACGAAGAGACAAAATAAACATTATGAATATTTACAGTTATGGCAACAGGAAAGTGAATTACAAAAAGAGTCTATTGACTTTTCTGACTCTTATCTTGAGAGGAGAGATATGGCAGCAGGAGAGGAGTTGATTGCGGAGAGAAAAGCACAAAGGTGGAACAATAAAAACGCTCTTAGCAACTGTAATATAGATTATAAGAATAAGTGTAATAAATGTAACAATGATTATTGTAATACTGTTGAATGTACAACTATTAACCTGTGCAAGCTGCACCCCATGTCAAACCTCCCTCAGGAATACAAACAAGAAAGTGAGCCCAGAACGATGTCGGCACCTCTTCCAGAAGCCATCCTACAAGACATCCAGGTGGACACGACCAAATTGGTAAAGGCAATAATCAAACCCCCTAACGGAGGGTCAGGTGAGGTCGTGTCCACAGGTACGTACAATGTTTTATATCACGCACAAACAAATGTACCCCATATTATAAGACCAAAACAAGGTGATGTAATTGAGTTTAGTCCTGTCAGGGTGATCACAGTCCCCAATGGGAAGACTGACGATCAGGGAACCATTCCCGTCAAGGACAGTGCAATGCGCCATCCCTGGTCCCGGACAGAATTGAGATCAATCATGTCTGATTACCCAGATCCTAGGAAAGATCTAACTGTATGATCAAAGATTCACAGAAGGCATACCAACCCCCTAGACAACGACATAATCATGGTATCCAAGGAATCAGGTAGGTACAGGGAAAGCGGTTGATGGTGATGAGCATCCAAGCGTTTGAGGAGGCATCAAATCAACCAAAACCCCAGGCCATTGGCACATGGAGGAACTTAAGGATTTGTGATCTGTGCAAAAGAGAAGGGCATTGTGCTAGCAACTGTAATAACCCACATAAAGTTAGACCCCCTAGACCAAGAAATGAGCAAAATTACAATACACACCATTATAATCAAGGATCACATAGGCAGGAAAGGTGATTATTAGGAATGGAGGCAAGCCTGAAGTAACGGTTAATGAAGTGGGAGGTCATTCACTAAAGACACAGGAATGACCAGGTGAAAAGTTGTAAATGTATTTGTGAAAAATGTTTTTCTCTCCCTCTCTCTATCCCCATCTCTGACGATTATTGGTAAGAATTCAAACATTGCATATTCGCTTGGTCCTTGCAGAAGTCTACCAAACCCCAGCATGACCTATCCACCACAATGTATTCTGGCCAGATACAGACAGTGGAGTAATGCAGGTGCTGGTGGGGAGGGACTGCTCAAGGAGACCAGTAGACACATAGATATGACAGCCTGATAATCTGACAATGTTTTTCTAATGCTAACAATGTTTTCTTAATGTTGACAATGTTTAAAAATGCTTTGTTTCTCTTCTCTTATTGATGGTTATTGTCGAGTTATGTAATGTATATATGCACATGAATTGTTCTCTATCTCTTTTGTTTTTATTTTCTCTCTCTTCTCACTCATGTTTCCATGATTTAAAGATGGTATGTCACCCCTCAGTTGGACCAATGGTAATGCCAGATTTTTGCTCCTTACAGAAAGATCGTCGGTTAGGAAGGAATATTGCATCACCAGAATGATCGTTTTTGAAGACTGAGAGACAACACCTTTGAGAGGACAGCAGAACAAGAAGAACAACAAGACGAGAGAACTTATTATCGTAACGAGTTCTCTCCCCCTCAAACTGATTTTCTTATGCCCCATTTACAAATTTCTTCTTTTCTCCTCCTGTAAGATGGACTTGCCCCAAGAGACTGTGATATGGATTTTTCCCGTTAACCATGATGTTGACCAGAGCAGTCTGTTTCGGTGAGAGTACCAGTGAGGTCGAGAAAGGATCCAGAAAGGTCCTGATGACTGAGACGGAGGTGTAAATTTCCAATAGCAACCCAATCACCAAGCAAAGGCGAGTACCGGGCACGATCTAACAACCATGTTATTTGTAAACAACTGTGATGGATTGTTAGCTGAAGAAAATTGTATCTGTAGGCTCTGTGATAATCTGGTTGAAGATGGATGCATAAAGAAATGCCAATCTAGTTTTAATATCCATATAGACCGGCATCCATTGAGTGACTATCACTCCTTAGTGGGTAACGTGTTAAACCAAACAGATTGTTGGGTATGCTCTCAAGTACCTCAGGGTCACAGCAAATCAGGGCTAGTACCATTTCCTTTAACGTTAGGGGAGGTACTTGAGCTAAGTGGTGGGAGACCGGTGGACAGGAGGTTTAATATCTCCAGCCCTCCTAGTTTGAAGCTCCACCAATACCATGTGGATAGGTCCCTCATATGTTTTAACATCTCCAATCCCAGAAAACCGGGAAATTGGGAAGTGTCATGGAGCAACCTTACCATGACCTTTTCACACAGAGCAGATAGAATGCCTACAGATACAGAGCTCGTACGCCACATAGCCAGTAGAGGAAAATCTTTCCGGTATCGATATACCTTAGGGAATAGGATTACTAGAGTTGGAGAGGTATCACCAGGATACTGTGCTCATATCGTACAAACCGATACGTGCATTAAGCAGTTGGAAGAATTAGGGTCAGGAGATTTCACCTGGAAGGTTTGTAACATGGTCATGTCCTTCTCCGTCCCTTATGTTCTCCCCGATGATGCATATTTCATATGCGGGAGAAAGGCGTACAAATGGCTTGCCCCAAACTCTGAAGGATTGTGTTATATTGGAAAAGTATTGCCTGAAGTGATGACTGTTACACATGACAAAATGAAGGACATACACCGTGGTGCCCAAGCTCCTTATACTCACACTCATTACGAGCACCGAGTTAAAAGACAACTGTCAGAAAGGTTAGAGCATCCGGCCTCTGATCTTATCCATGAATCCACCGGGATTCAGGTTCTGGTAGCGTTAGATTTCACTCGTACCGCTCGGGGAGTGATGAATTATAGATACATTTCCGCACTCGCCAATTTGTTAGATAATATCACTGAAATGTATGATGACGCGTTTAGATACACTGGAAGAGAACTTCAAGCTTATAAAACAGAACTAGTTCAGCATAGGATGGTTCTTAATTATCTTACAGCAGTAACAGGCGGATATTGTGTTACATTGGCAACACAGTACGGCATAAAGTGTTGCACGTATATCACAAATAGCACCGAGGATCCGGTAGAGGTCATAGACCAAAAGATGGACGATATTCTCCAATTGAAGTGGGAATTTCGTCGAAAACACAATCTCACCCTTGCTGCTGTAGGTAATGAGCTGACTGGTTGGGTGTCATGGTTGAACCCGCGAAATTGGTTCTCCGGTTTAGGAGAGTGGGCTCAAGGAGTCATAATGGATGTTGGAAAGTTTCTACTATGTATCTTAGGTGTCGTTATATCGATTGGATTGATATTTAGATGCGGGCAGGCTTTAATGAGGTGCAAACAAAGTACAAAAGTGATGAGCTTGAGGAGTGAGGAAACTGTAATTAACCTGGATTTGATTTATGACCCAATGATAGAAACCAGAATGTGATTATACGGTCCGTTTCTTTCACCTGTTTTTCTGCTTTTTCTCCAAGATACAAAGACCCCCTTGGACGAGGAAGCTGACGAGACGAGATGTATACAGACAACAGACAAGCACCAAAGAAGAAGATTTGACAACTTTAAATATGGACACTTGATGAACTTTGCCATGGATCCCCAGTTTCCCTAGTATCTTTAAACTCACGCTAGCCCAACATTTTTGTAAATCTGATGGCTCAGACAAAGCTATTTGCTCATGCCTAAGGAGCAATACAGCGCAAAGAAGACGACTCTCAACAGATACCGAAAACAACTTCGACGACAGATGTACATTTCCCTGACATAGAATATCATTGCATTTTTCGTAAGTGTTCTTTATCTTCATCTCTACAACCCTCAGGTAACGACACACATAGACGATAGGGAATACAGGCACAGATATCAGCAACCACATACCTCCCCCATTCATGTATCATCAACTAAAATGTGCTCCCCCATTTTGTTACAACCACAGCCGAAATGAGCTCGGTAAAGTTTGACAGCCCATCCACAGACCCTTAGTACGGGATAAGAAGGAATTCAAATGTATACTTCGCAATACCTCGAAGCTTGATGTACAACACGTACGGCACGATGATACATGACCCCCCCAAACATGGATTCATACACACATGCTTCTGCTTTCTCACTAGGTCATACCCTCTTCACACCTTCTCCTCTCTCCTCCCTTACCCAACCATGGAAATGTATTAACCCCTGACATATATTTTTCTCTTTTTGAAATGTTTTAGGAAGTGGCAGTTATTGGTGACTGCCAAAGGGTGGACTGTCAAAGTCAAAAATATTACATAGAGAGACCATATAAACTGCATACATATAAGCCGCTATACTTGCAAATATGCGCAGCGAGCACAGCAATATATGGAAACACACGCATTTGCTCGGACATGGCACAGAGATGGATTCGGCACTTGTTTCATACAGTACATGGTTATAATAATGAACAGCACCAGACACCAAGGAGATTTAGAATTGGCTAATGAATTAATGTCATGGATGTGTATCATTCGAACCGAACCAGATAAACACATCATGTTTGGTATTGAAGCAAGCAGAATGAGGTGTGGGTTAGTTTGAGGCCTGTTGTGTTGTTGTGGGACATTGCAGCGGATAGATATGATTATATGTATAAAAGCTAAGATCATATTGTTAGAACAATGGATGCTCAAGACAACCTTTTACTAAGTTTTCAGGGCTGAACCTGATTAGCACATACAAAGAGAATGGTGACTCAATACAAAGGAGAAAGAAAGACCCCTCCCCCAGGTACTGGTCAAACAGGAAGGTAGTGGTCAGGTGTGGCCTCAGAGAACAGATGTAATGTAGCTACACTCACACACACACACAGCTACCTAGCACCCAGCAGCATGGCGGCTGAATCCCCAGGACATCCTCCAAACTAAAGGCTAAGTATTGAACCTCACATGGCTAGATAAGGAAACAGATAGATTGCTTTCTGGTTTAAATAGGATATTGTAACTTGGTTGTGTGATTGTTGGGTGTTTGTGGATACTCTGTGAAGTCCGTGATGAATTGGAACAGTATACAATCTGTAGTATAGTATTTGTGGTATTTGTTTGCCTATGGAGATTTAAAATAGATTGTGCTGGTTAGTTATAATATATATATCCTGTTAATCATAAATACCACCATGCAGTTACGTTTGTGTTAATTACATTGTGATCTGGTCTTGTGATGAATATGCTCTGGTTATTGAGATACTGAAGTTGTTTGGGATGTGAAATTATGAGATGGTTCTAGGAAGTTGGATTACATTGTGAAAGGTGTTTTAGATGGTTTGGAATTGTAAAATCAGAACATATGCATTGTTTTGAGGCTTGGACATTTTGGAAGAAAATGGAGTCTTGTGTTTTCTGCTATGTGATTGTGGTTTAGTATAGAGTGCCATGTGTTTGGACCTGCAAATCTAAAATGGCTGCTGCTGGATGTCTTCCCCTCCCCCTTTCAGCCATGTGGTGTGGTCTTTGGAATCAAGTGGAGGTTTCTCAAAATGGAGTCTAGCTTCCATCCCATGCTGTATTCAGCATTGACTAACTGCGCAGCGATTGTCTCTCACATGTGTAGTTTTATCTGCAACCATGTTGTCTCTTATTTAATGTTATCATTGTCTTTCTGTGAGCCAATCTCTCTCTCTCTCTCTCTCTCTGATCTGTTCTCTCATATCTCCCCTAGACTAGGCTAGTATTGTATTGTATTAGATAGTATTGTATTGTATTGCATTTAGGTCAGTGTAGTATTGTCTTTTTGTATTTATTGTTTAGTTCTGTGGTTAGGAAGTCTCTGTTATATTGTAGTGTATCAATTGTACTGTTATCCCCTTTTACAAGTATATTAGATATAATACAGTTAATAGGCTTTGGAACCTAAACCAGCATCTGTGTATTTTCTATAGTGTTAAGTGTTCACTTGAGCGTCGGTGACGCTCAAGCAGCTTTGTAGATAGTCAGGTTACACAAGGTTGCACTTACACCCTGTACTCACATTAAGGTATTCAGTGTATTTCATTGGTATAAGGTTTTAACATAAAGGTATAGTGTTGTAAGCGTCTGCATCGCTGGTGACCTCCTCGTGGTCTCGAGCGTATGCTACGCTACAGCGAATCATTCCCCTAGACATAACCAATAACGTGTCCTGTGATCGCTGGGCCGTGAGCGAACGTGACGCTTGAGCGTCTCGCCTACGGCTGAGCGATCGTTACGCAACTAGCGTACCATTACGGTACTTCTTAAGTAAACAGCGTACAGTGTTCTTAGCTTCATAAAGGGTTGTTATAAGGCAAAGGAATTTAGCATTGTCAGTTCTTAATTACCCCGCAAAGGAAGTTGGCCAACTCTTCAGCTGGTGATGCTTCCTCGTTAAAACCCTGCTAAAAGGTTACCTGCCCATGTACAAATGGCCTGTGTAATCCAGCAGCCTACAGGGATGGGTTTCTGAACCACCCCTGTGGCTATGTAAATATACATCAAGGTATTTACATGTTGCGGTTCCCATAGAGAGATAACCCCTTAAGCAGGTAGTACTATGTTCTTGGACAGTATTGATATCAAGGTATCTATTGTAAAGCCCAGTACCTACGGGCCGATGCAGGAGAGATGTGTGCTGAGCGAACCGCTCAGCACACATCTCTCCTGCCGCTCAGCACAGCGCGATCTGTGCTGAGCGTGCGGGGGGAGACGGGGGGGCCGCTCACTTCACCCAGCGTGCAGGCCAATCTAGCAGCAGGCCAATCTAGCAGCAGCGATAGCGATGTGCGGGGCCGCGCATCGCTATCGCTGAGGGGGCTACACACGGAGCGATCATGCTGATATTCTAAGCAATCTAGTCAGATTGCTTAGAATATCGCTCCATGAGTACCCCCCTTAAGGGAATTTCCCAAACCTTTTTATACACCGAAGGGAAGGGAAGGTCTGAAAAGATCATTTTACTCCTTAATGGAGATCTCCTGTAGAAAATTATCTGGAATATTTAACACATCCCTTATATCAAAAATAATTAACTCTACCCCCTAAGGTAGAATACTGTCCACTACTTTTAAAGAAGTACGAATTTCTCCCCCCTCAATCTCTGGCATCTCCTCATCAGATATTTAGTGGAGGACAAGGGATAACGCGAGTCTCTGCGTGTTAGATTAGAAGGGTGAGATGCCTGTCTGTACACTGTCTTTATACATTAGATCAGCAACAGACTTCCTAAGCTCCTGTATAGGAGTAGCAAGGAAAGATACATGCCAGACAAACATAATAATCAAGGACAGCAGGCTCACTAGGGATGGCCATCGACAATCGATGATTCAAAATCATCGATGGTCTATAGCCAATGTTGAATATTTTTACCATCGATGGTGTATAACTAGATGGTTATACACCATCGATTGTTGCTGTATGCACAATTATTTTTACCCCCACCGTTCAATTTTTGGGCTGCCTGTTGCTGCACAGGGCTGCTAGGCTGTCAGCCAGCAGCCCTGTGTAGCCTCCGGCTCTACTATGTGCAAGAGCCGGGAATGGGATGTCCCACCTCTTTAAGAGGCTGAACTGTCACTCACAGCTCAGCCCCGCCCCCAGCTCTTACACATTAGAAGAGCAACCAGCCGCGCATGCGCATAAACACTGATGGTAAAAACCATAGATGGTTATGCAAAGAATACTTAGCTGCCATTGATGGTTTGTCTCACCATTGGCATCGATGGTAACCATCGATGGCATTAACACCGATGGCCATCCCTATGGCACACTGTGTTTTCCCACTGCTGCCTGGTAGACAACAATGTTTCATATACAAGGTGGGGGATGGTAGCTGACAGTGAGACTACTCACTCTCACTGAGGAAAAACTCTGAGGAGAAGTCTGTGCCAGTGTTACCCAGCTTTGTGTAGAGATCCCACATGAATTTTATATTTATATATATATGAGAGAATCTGCAGAGGAAGGTGAAAACCTAATGAGGCAGACATTACACACAGCCTTTTTCACCATGCTGACAGGGAAACTATAATTCCCACATAACACAGACACAGGTACATGTGCCCAGCCTAGTATGTGTGGAGAAGACCCAGAAAGGAGGGACCAGCACACCAGCCTGAACAGACTCAGTAAGACTGTTAGGCTATCATAAGTGTCTGATATTGCGTCAGGAGCCAGTTTAAGATTCCTACAGCTGGGCTCTCCCCCTTACAACTCCCCTGCATCGAGTTTCAGGTTGCTGGAGTATCTCTGGAGGAGCTGGCAATCTTGCTGCAGCGCGGAGAATGCAGAAAATGGCGCCATGAAGCCTCTGGCCCCGCTCTGAGACAGCTCCGCCCTCTACAATGGCGCAGGAGCCGACATGATTTTTATACTGGCAAAGTCTCCCAATGTGTGCAAAATGAGGCACCAACACCTATTTTCACAACCGCTGGCCAGTCTGGAGGGGAGGGGGGTGGGGTGGCTACGGGATCACCCCAAGGGGAGTCCGTATGCCCGCCCCGCGATCGCGCCGCATATAGAACCGGGGCCCCCGCAAGCAGGGTCCACGGTTGTCACTCATCACTCTGCTGACCTTCAGGCTCTGTACCGGGGGGGTGCGGCGTGCTGCGAGTGTGTGCGCAAGAGCGCAATGCCTGCAGTACACTGACCCTCAGGACCACTGTCCTGTCAGCGGGACCAGACTCAGCACCTCCAGGTGTCTGTCCCCCCTCCCCCAGTGTCCCTCAGTGCAGGTAGGCCCAACAGCCTACCTGAAAATAATAACCGTTTAATAAAAACTGAAGAAAAAAATCCTCTGGCGTGTGCATCCTCTCCTGAGGGCGCATTTTTTTTTTAAAACTGAGCTGTGGGGGAGGGCATAGAGGGGAGGAGCCAGCATACCCTGTTTAAAGAATTTAAACTGCACCGGCTCCTTTGGACTCCATCTATACCCCATCGTACTAAGTGACTCAGTATCCCTTATGGATGTTAGAGAAAAAATAAGATTTTAAACCTACCGGTAAATCTATTTCTCCTAGTCCGTAGAGAATGCTGGGGACTCCGTAAGGACCATGGGGTATAGACAGGCTCCGCAGGAGATAGGGCACCTAAAAAGAACTTTGACTATGGGTGTGCACTGGCTCCTCCCTCTATGCCCCTCCTCCAGACCTCAGTTAGAGAACTGTGCCCAGAGGAGATGGACAATACAAGGCAGGATTTAGAAATCCAAGGGCAAGATTCATACCAGCCCACACCAATCATACCATGTAACCTGGATCATACATAACCAGTTAACCGTATGAACAACAACAACAGTAACGGTCCAAGACCGAATTCAACTGTAACATAACCCTTATGTAAGCAACAACTATATACAAGTCTTGCAGAGTTTCCGCACTGGGACGGGCGCCCAGCATCCTCTACGGACTAGGAGAAATAGATTTACCGGTAGGTTTAAAATCTTATTTTCTCTTACGTCCTAGAGGATGCTGGGGACTCCGTAAGGACCATGGGATTTATACCAAAGCATCCAATCGGGCGGGAGAGTGCGTATGACTCTGCAGCACCGACTGAGCAAACGCTAGGTCCTCATCAGCCAGGGTATCAAACTTGTAGAATTTAGCAAAAGTGTTTGACCCCGACCAAGTCGCCGAGACGCCTCGGGCAGCCGCCCAAGAAGAGCCCACCTTCCTAGTGGAATGGGCCTTAACCGAATTTGGTACCGGCAATCCAGCCGTAGAGTGAGCCTGCTGAATCGTATTACAGATCCAGCGAGCAATAGTCTGCTTCGAAGCAGGTGCGCCAATCTTATTGGCCGCATACAGGACAAACAGAGCCTCTGTTTTCATAATTCTAGCCGTCCTGGCTACATAAATCTTTAAGGCCCTGACTACGTCCATGGATCTGGAATCCTCCAGGTCACTTGTAGCCACAGGCACCACAATAGGTTGATTCACATGGAATGAAGAAACCACCTTAGGCAAAAATTGCGGACGTGTCCTCAATTCAGCTCGATCCACATGAAAAATCAAGTAGGGGCTTTTGTGTGACAAAGCCGCCAATTCTGATACTCGCCTTGCTGATGCCAAGGCCAACAACATGACCACCTTCCAAGTAAGAAATTTCAACTCAACCTTGTTAAGCGGTTCAAACCAGTGTGATTTTAGGAACTGCAACACCACGTTGAGGTCCCACAGTGCCACTGGAGGCACAAAAGGAGGCTGGATGTGTAGCACTCCCTTTACAAACGTCTGGACTTCTGGAAGAGAAGCCAATTCCTTCTGAAAGAAAATCGAGAGGGCCGAAATCTGAACCTTAACAGAGCCTAATTTCAGGCCCATATCCACACCTGTCTGTAGGAAGTGGAGAAAACGACCAAGATGAAAATCTTCCGTAGGTGCATTCTTGGTCTCACACCAAGACACATACTTTCGCCAGATACGGTGATAATGCTTAACAATCACCTCCTTCCTAGCCTTTATTAAAGTAGGGATGACCTCTTCCGTAATCCCCTTTTTCACTAGGATTCGGCGTTCAACCGCCATGCCGTCAAACGTAACCGCGGTAAGTCCTGAAATACACAGGGCCCCTGTTGCAACAGGTCTTCCCTCAGAGGAAGAGGCCAGGGATCTCCTGTGAGCATCTCTTGTAGATCTGAGTACCAGGCCCTTCGAGGCAAGTCTGGGACAACGAGTATCGTCTGTACTCTTCTTTGCCTTATGATCCTCAACACTTTTGTGATGAGAGGAAGAGGAGGAAACACGTAGACCGATTTGAACAACCACGGTGTTATCAGAGCGTCTACTGCCACTGCCTGAGGGTCCCGAGACCTGGCACAATATCTCCGAAGCTTTTTGTTGAGGCGTGACGCCATCATGTCTATTTGAGGAGTTCCCCAAAGACGTGTTATGTCTATAAAGACTTCTTGATGAAGTCCCCACTCTCCTGGATGGAGATCGTGTCTGCTGAGGAAGTCTGCTTCCCAGTTGTCCACTCCCGGAATGAAGACAGCCGACAGAGCGCTTACATGATTTTCCGCCCAGCGAAGAATCCTGGTGGCTTCCGCCATCGCGACTCTGCTTCTTGTCCCGCCTTGGCGGTTCACATGAGCCACTGCTGTGACATTGTCTGATTGAATCAGAACCGGTAGGTTTCGAAGAAGCCTCTCCGCTTCTCGAAGGCCGTTGTAAATGGCCCTGAGTTCCAAACATTGATGTGTAGACAGGACTCCTGGTCTGACCAAAGTCCCTGAAAGTTTTTTCCCTGTGTGACCGCTCCCCATCCTTGGAGGCTCGCGTCCGTTGTAACCAGGATCCGGTCCTGAATTCCGAACCGGCGACCCTCCAGCAGGTGAGCACTTTGCAACCACCACAGGAGAGACACTCTGGGCCCTGGGGACAGAGTTATTTTCCGATGTAAGTGCAGATGGGACCCGGACCACTTGTCCAGAAGGTCCCATTGAAAAGTCCTTGCATGGAACCTTCTAAAGGGAATAGCCTCGTAGGCCGCCACCATTTTTCCCAGAACTCGAGTGCATTGGTGAACGGACACCCTTTTCGGTTTTAGCAGGTCTCTGATCATGTTCTGGATGTCCTGGGCTTTCTCTATTGGGAGGAAGACCTTCATTTGTTCCGTATCCAGTATCATACCTAGGAACGGTAGTCGAGTTGTCGGAATCAACTGTGACTTCGGTAGATTTAAAATCCAACCGTGTTGCTGGAGCACTCTCAGAGAGAGCGCCACACTGCTCAGCAATTTCTCCCTTGATCTCGCTTTTATCAGGAGATCGTCCAAGTATGGGATAATTGTGACTCCATGCTTGCGCAGGACCACCATCATTTCCGCCATTATCTTGGTGAAAATCCTCGGGCCGTGGAAAGTCCGAACGGCAACGTCTGAAATTGGTAATGACAATCCTGTACAGCGAATCTCAGGTATTCCTGATGGGGGGCATATATGGGGACATGAAGGTATGCATCCTTTATGTCCAGAGACACCATAAACTCCCCCTCCTCCATGTTGGCTATTATCGCTCTGAGTGATTCCATTTTGAATTTGAATCTTTTTATGTACAGGTTTAGGGATTTCAGATTCAAAATAGGTCTGACCGAACCGTCCGGTTTCGGGACCACAAATAGGGTTGAGTAGTAACCTCTTCCCTGCTGGTGCAAGGGAACCTTGATTATCACTTGCTGTATACACAGCGTTTAAATTGCAGCTAACACTGCATCTCTTTCCGATGTGGAAGCTGGTAGGGCCGATTTGAAAAATCGGCGCGGGGGCACCTCCTCGAATTCCAGTTTGTACCCCTGGGAAACTATTTCCAACACCCAGGGATTCAGGTCTGATCTGACCCAGGTCTGACTGAAAAGTCGAAGACGTGCCCCCACCGGTGCGGACTCCTTCCGGGGAGCCCCAGCGTCATGCTGTGGGTTTTGGAGCAGCCGTGGAGGACTTTTGGTCCTGGGCACCTGCCGAGGCAGGTGCTCTTTTGCCTCTGCCCTTACCTCTGGCGAGGAAAGAGGATCCCCGACCTCTTCTGGACTTGTGCGACCGAAAGGACTGCATCTGATAGGGTGTTACTTTCTTTTGCTGTTGGGGAATATATGGTAAAAAATTTGATTTACCTGCTGTAGCTGTGGAAACCAGGTCCGTCAACCCATCCCCAAACAATACCTCACCCTTATAGGGTAGAACTTCCATATGTTTTTTTGAATCCGCATCACCCGTCCATTGGCGAGTCCATAAGGATCTTCTCGCCGAGATAGACATGGCATTGGCCCTAGAAGCTAGCAGTCCAATGTCCCTTTGAGCATCCCTCATAAATAAGACTGCGTCTTTAATATGGGCTAGAGTTAAGAATATAGTATCCTTATCCATATTATCAAATTGATCTGTCAGCTCATCTGTCCAAGCTGCAATTGCGCTACACACCCATGCCGACGCAATTGTCGGTCTTAGCACAGCACCCGTATGAGAATAAATACACTTTAAGGTAGTTTCTTGCCTGCGATCTGCAGGGTCCTTAAGGGCCGCTGTGTCAGGAGACGGTAGCGCCACTTTCTTGGACAAGCGCGTCAGGGCCTTGTCCACAGCGGGGGGGTGATTCCCAAATCTCCCTGACCTGCTTAGGGAAGGGGTATGCCATATAAATTCTTTTGGGGATCTGCGGTCTCTTTTCCGGAGTCTCCCAAGCTTTTCCAAAGAAATCATTTAATTCATGAGATGTGGGAAAATTAATAATCTGTTTCTTTTCCTTAAACATGTGTACCCTTGTGTCGGGAACCGAGGGTTCATCCTCAATATGCAACACATCCCTTATTGCCACAATCATACACTGAATGGTTTTAGTCACCCTAGGGTGCAATTTTACTTCGTCATAGTCGACACTGGAATCAGAATCCGTGTCGGTAGTAGTGTCTTGTGTTAAGGGACGCTTTTGAGACCCCGAAGGGCCCTGTGAATCGGTCCAATCCGAGGATTGACCCCCTGATGTCCCCCCTAATTCAGCCTTATCAAGCCTTTTATGTAAAGATGCCACACTTGCATTCAACATATGCCACATGTCCATCCATTCCGGAGTCGGCACAATCGACGGGGACACACCACTCATTTGTTCCACCTCCTCCTTGGAGAAGCCTTCCGCTTCAGACATGTCGACACCACGTACCGACACCCCACACACACAGGGATTACCCTACAAGGGGACAAAACCCCAACCAGGCCCTTAGGAGAGACAGAGAGAGAGTATGCCAGCACACACCCAGCGCTTAATAACACTGTGGAAAAATATGACCAGATAGCGCTTTTTTATATAATAATATTCCAATTCCCACTCACTGCGTCGCCAATGTGCCCCCCTCCTCTTTTTTCCAGCCTGTGAAGTTCAGCAGGGGAGAGACCAGGGAGCCAGCGTTCAGCATGCAGCTTCTGTGGAGAAAATGGCGCTGGTTAGTGCTGAGGATCAAGCCCCGCCCACCCGACGGCGGGCTTCGGTCCCAGTGCTTTTTTTATTAAAATGGCGAGGGATTCTTGGATTTACTGCCTCCGCAGCCTAATCCATCTTAACGTGCCCAGAAGTAAGGAATATTGCTGCCCAGGGCGCCGCGCAGCGCCCCCCCCCCCCCCCCCGGCGCCGCGCCCCCCCCCCAGCGCCCTGCACCCTTCAGTGCTGCTCTGTGTGTGTCTGTGTGTGTATAGTGGGAGCAATGGCGCGCAGCGGTACCTCATGAAGATCTGATGTCTTCTGCCGCTGCCGCCTGATGTCTTCTGCCTTCTCATACTCACCCGGCTTCTATCTTCGGCATCTGTGAGGAGGACGGCGGCGCGGCTCCGGGACGAACCCCAGGTGAGACCTGTGTTCCGACACCCTCTGGAGCTAATGGTGTCCAGTAGCCTAGAAACAGAGCCTAACCGTAAAGCCAGCCCTGCTTCTCTCTCTCCTCAGTCCCACGATGCAGGGAGCCTGTTGCCAACAGGACTCCCTGAAAATAAAAAACCTAACAAAATTCTTTTAAAACTGAAAACTCTGGAGAGCTCTCTGCAGTGTACCCTTTCTTCTCTGGGCACAGAATCTAACTGAGGTCTGGAGGAGGGGCATAGAGGGAGGAGCCAGTGCACACCCATAGTCAACGTTCTTTTTAGGTGCCCTATCTCCTGCGGAGCCCGTCTATACCCCATGGTCCTAACGGAGTCCCCAGCATCCTCTAGGACGTAAGAGAAATAAATGTGACCAGCAGTTACATTATAGATTGGCGATAAAGGGACAGGTACAGTATATACTGCGGTATATTCTGTTTCAGGACCCTACCACATACAGATCACTGTGACCTGGGGCTTATTTTACACACTGATTTACATACCTCATATGAATCCCGTATTAAATCTGAAATCTCTGTTACAGGGTATGCCTCCTGCTCATTGTTCAAAAAACTATGCAAGTTCCCAGTCTGTGGCAGTGGGCTCTCCTCATTCTTCACATGGTCCAGAAATCTATTCAGAGGAACATTTTTCATTAGCATGTGATGATTCGTAGAAGAGCTACGTTGACAAATAAGTATCACAGTAATGCTATAAATAGAACCATTACAATGCACACTAACATAAAGCCTTAAGATTTATTATGTAGTTACCTTACTATATGCACCCGCCAGCCATAACATTAAAACCACCTACTTAATATCGTGTAGGCCTACATGCCACCAAAACAGAAATGACCCATTGAGGCATGGACTCCACAAGACCTCTGAAGGTGTACTGTGGTATCTGGCACCAAGACTCTTGTGTATAATTTTTAAAGTCCTGTAAGTTGCAAGGTGGGCCTTCATGGCTTGGACTTTCATTTCTAGCACAGCCCACAGATGCTGAATTGGACTGAGATCAGGGGAATTTGGAAGCAAAGTCACCACCTTTGTCATGTTCCTCAAACCATTCCAGAAAATTTTTTGCAGTATGCCAGGTGCATTATCCTGCTGAAATAGGAATACAGTTGCCATGAGGAGGTGCACTTTGTCTGCACAATATTTAGGTAGGTAGTAGGTGCCAAAATAACATGCCAAGACCCAAGGTTTCCCAGCAGAACATTGCCTAGAGCATTAGACTACCTTAATTAATTAAAGCAGACCAGGCAGCCTTTAGCCATTGCTTCATGATCCAGTACTGGTGCTCATGTGCCAGCATGAACTTTTTCAGTATCTACAATAGCTATTTTGTGAGATAGGACCAGATGGGCTAGTCTTTGCTCCTCAAGCAATCAGTGAGCCTTGAGCCTGTTGCCGGTTCACCAGATGTTATTCCTTGGACTACTTTTGGTACGCTAACCACAGCATACTGGGAACACTCCACAAGACCTACCATTTTGGAGATGCTCTGACCCAGTTGTCTAGCCATCACAATTTGGCCCTTGTCAATGTCACACAGATCCTTACGCTTGCCGATTTTTCTGCATCCAAAACATCAACTTCACTTGCTGCCTAATATATCCCACTGCATGACAGATGCCATTAAAACGATATAATCAATATTATTCACTTCACCTGTCAGCAGTTTTAATGTTATGGCTGATGGGTGTAGCGGACTATGATCATTTGCATTAAATGTGTGTATTGGTATTGTAATACACTCTATAAAGACAAAAGTGATTGGGCATTGACGGCAAACAGAGAACAAGATTTTATTGACGTCAGTACTTTGTAGGTCCACGACATGCAGTGATTACTGCAGACAACTTTCATGGCAAACTGTCCACAAGTTTCTGGACAACAGCAGGTGGTATATGTTTTGGCATTCCACCTTAAGTACAGTGATCATCTGCGACACTGAAGAAGGTCAAGTTGGTCTAGTACGCACCCGTCACTCCAATTCGTACCAGAGGTTCTCAATGGTTTTACTATCTGGACTCTGAGCTGGTCAGTCCATTCGGTTATATCAGTCCAGCATTGCCCTGGAATCAGTTTTGTCTACATAGTGTAGATGTTTTGCTACAGAAATAATTATTTGAGTAGACACACTAGAATGATTAAGTCAATTGGAGCCATGTCAAATCAAACAACAAGGAAATTCAGGTAGGACATAAAAAACATTTAACAGTCAGTAACCTGCTTAGAATCATAAGTGCATGTCCATCATCTTTGCTGTTGCACAGATCGATAGCTGTGGCATCCAGAACAGCCAGTCCAACCTGGAAAATGGCCTTAATACCATCAAAGAAGACACAGTCCACAACATTCACAGCGCTCTGCAGGGGCATAATACTGACAAACAAGGTGAGGAACCACGATAAGGATATGGAAGCCAATGTGGTCAAATCAGTGATATGTTCAGCCAGTTCAGGAAGCCGCTCCTGTATGAGGTCTTCAAAGACGGATTGGTCCACCTGAGCTCCTGACAAAAATATAACCCAAGTGGAAGATGAGGAACCAAATACAGAGAAACATCACTCACTCATACCTATAAATCCATTAAGAGTTCTATTGGGCTATTCTGAATGGATCAAATTATTAAACAATCTATAGCTTATATATATATGTATGTATATATCACACACGCATACATACATACATACATACATACATACATACATACATATATCTGAAGGGTGACTGCAAAAAAAAACCCTTAATTTTTCTACATTGTTCAAACTTAGCACTTTAGTTATGCAAGACAAGGCAGACAATTTAGCGAACAGATGTGTCCTCATATAATTACTGTAATTTAACCATATGGCGCTATGCACTTGGCTCAACATAGACAATCCGCTTAAATATGGCTTCTTAGTTGCATCCTAGCCACATATAAAGCCGCTCACAATGTACCAGGGTTGTTAGGTTTCTACTTTTGTCACAAAGGAGTTGGTATAACATGTATAAAGTCGCAGATTAATCGTAATGCAAGCTTCAGTGGTCAGTGTATGCTTGTTATGCAGTTTTGCCACTTTAGTGGTGCGAGTAAAATGCATATATTAAGAAAAAATATGCTTGGCTCAGCTAAGTTGCAAAGTCTGTTGGCGCAATTACAGTAAAGGTGTATGAGGCCACATCTGTACTGTATGCAATTGCTCTGGTTTTTGCATTACACTGCCACTGCATACAACGTATATGTGAAATGCGATATTTAGAGGGCATATTAGCAGGAATAATGATCACAGGCGTTGTTTACTGGAAAACAAAAAAGTCTCGGGAAGCTCCTCAATACTAAAGAGTCCTCGCACTAATAAAGACAGAATGATTCAAAGCTGGGAGACAAATGGGTACGACTGTGTCACTTGATAAAGGCTAATGAACATATGCTTTCATTCACTTTTATTCTTTTAATGAATTTGTAATCAAGCCATATTTGCATCCCAGTTGGGTGCAGGTCTATGGGTTCCTACCATTAATACAATCAAATATACTGCAAATCTTTTACTTCATCAGAGGCTGACAGGGCATTCAGTAGTTAATAGGCACCAAACTCACCAAGAACTCTGTGATTAAAATAATCTGGAAGCATCCTTTCACATACTGCTACTAATAGCCAAAATGCCTCTTCCTCCTTGGCATATAGAAGTAAGACTGAGGTCAGAATATTCATGGACTGATTGGCCAATAGTATGTAAAAAAAAAAAAAAATGACTTGGTACATTAATACATTTTTGCACTTTCTGACAAATAATGAACTTTTAAACTTAATTTAAGATTACTATTCTGAAACTAAAAATACAGACAACTGTGATTAAAAACATCTACAATAATATAAAAAGTCCTAATTTCCTGAGTAAGTGAAAAAATAAGATTTTACTCACCGGTAAATCTATTTCTCGTAGTCCGTAGTGGATGCTGGGAACTCTGAAAGGACCATGGGGAATAGCGGCTCCGCAGGAGACTGGGCACAACTAAAGAAAGCTTTTAGGTCACCTGGTGTGCACTGGCTCCTCCCACTATGACCCTCCTCCAAGCCTCAGTTAGGACACTGTGCCCGGACGAGCTGACATAATAAGGAAGGATTTTGAATCCCGGGTAAGACTCTTACCAGCCACACCAATCACACCGTATAACTCGTGATACTATACCCAGTTTAACAGTATGAAAACAACTGAGCCTCTCAACAGATAGCTCAACAATAACCCTTTAGTTAACAATAACTATGTACAAGTATTGCAGACAATCCGCACTTGGGACGGGCGCCCAGCATCCACTACGGACTACGAGAAATAGATTTACCGGTGAGTAAAATCTTATTTTCTCTGACGTCCTAGTGGATGCTGGGAACTCCGAAAGGACCATGGGGATTATACCAAAGCTCCCAAACGGGCGGGAGAGTGCGGATGACTCTGCAGCACCGAATGAGAGAACTCAAGGTCCTCCTCAGCCAGGGTATCAAATTTGTAGAATTTTGCAAACGTGTTTGCCCCTGACCAAGTAGCAGCTCGGCAAAGTTGTAAAGCCGAGACCCCTCGGGCAGCCGCCCAAGATGAGCCCACCTTCCTTGTGGAATGGGCTTTTACCGATTTAGGATGCGGCAGTCCAGCCGCAGAATGCGCCAGCTGAATTGTGCTACAAATCCAGCGAGCAATAGTCTGCTTAGAAGCAGGAGCACCCAGCTTGTTGGGTGCATACAGGATAAATAGCGAGTCAGTTTTCCTGACTCTAGTCGTCCTGGAAGCATAAATTTTCAAGGCCCTGACTACGTCCAGCAACTTGGAATCCTCCAAGTCCCTAGTAGCCGCAGGCACCACAATAGGTTGGTTCAAGTGAAAAGCTGATACCACCTTAGGGAGAAACTGGGGACGAGTCCTCAATTCTGCCCTATCCATATGGAAAATCAGATAAGGGCTTTTACATGACAAAGCCGCCAATTCTGACACACGCCTGGCTGAAGCCAAGGCCAATAACATGACCACTTTCCACGTGAGATATTTTAGATCCACGGTTTTAAGTGGCTCAAACCAATGTGATTTTAAGAAACTCAACACCACGTTGAGATCCCAAGGTGCCACTGGAGGCACAAAAGGGGGCTGAATATGCAGTACTCCCTTAACAACGTCTGAACTTCAGGTAGTGAAGCTAGTTCTTTCTGGAAGAAAATCGACAGAGCCGAGATCTGTACCTTAATGGAGCCTAATTTCAGGCCCATAGTCACTCCTGCTTGTAGGAAATGCAGAAATCGACCCAGTTGAAATTCCTCTGTTGGGGCCTTTTTGGCCTCACACCAAGCAACATACATCCGCCATATGCGGTGATAATGCTTTGCAGTTACATCTTTCCTGGCTTTAATCAGCGTAGGAATGACTTCCTCCGGAATGCCCTTTTCTTATTATTTCTTATTATTCTCAGTACCCTTGGTATGAGAGGCAGAGGAGGGAACACATAAACTGACTGGTACACCCACGGTGTCACTAGAGCGTCCACAGCTATCGCCTGAGGGTCCCTTGACCTGGCACAATATCTCTCTAGTTTTTTGTTTAGGCGGGACGCCATCATGTCCACCTGTGGCCTTTCCCAACGGTTTACCAACAGTTGGAAGACTTCTGGATGAAGTCCCCACTCTCCCGGGTGTAGGTCGTGTCCGCTGAGGAAGTCTGCTTCCCAGTTGTCCACTCCCGGAATGAACACTGCTGACAGTGCTAAGACGTGATTTTCCGCCCATCGGAGAATCCTTGTGGCTTCTGCCATCGCCATCCTGCTTCTTGTGCCGCCCTGTCGGTTTACACGGGCGACTGCCGTGATGTTGTCTGATTGGATCAGTACCGGCTGGTTTTGAAGCAGAGGCCTTGCCAGACTTAGGGCATTGTAAATGGCCCTCAGTTCCAGAATATTTATGTGTAGGGACGACTCCTGACTTGACCAAAGTCCTTGGAAATTTCTTCCCTGTGTGACTGCCCCCCAGCCTCGAAGGCTGGCATCCGTGGTTACCAGGACCCAGTCCTGTATGCCGAATCTGCGGCCCTCTTGAAGAGGAGCACTCTGCAGCCACCACAGTAGAGATACCCTGGTCCTTGGAGACAGGGTTATCAGCCGATGCACTTGTCCAAGAGGTCCCACTGAAAGGTTCTTGCATGGAACCTGCCGAATGGAATTTTGCTTCGTAAGAAGCTACCATTTTTCCCAGGACTCGTGTGCAGTGATGCACCGATACCTGTTTTGGTTTCAGGAGGTCTCTGACTAGAGATGACAGCTCCTTGGCTTTCTCCTGCGGGAGAAACACTTTTTTCTGTTCTGTGTCCAGAACCATCCCCAGGAACAGTAGGCGTGTGGTAGGAACCAGCTGTGACTTTGGAATGTATAGAATCCATCCGTGCTGTTGTAGCACTTCCCGAGATAGTGCTACTCCGACCAACAACTGCTCCTTGGACCTCGCCTTTATAAGGAGATCGTCCAAATACGGGATAATTAAAACTTCCTTTCTCGAAGGAGTATAATCATTTCTGCCATTACCTTGGTAAAGACCCTCGGTGCCGTGGACAGTCCAAACGGCAGTGTTTGGAATTGGTAATGGCAATCCTGTACCACAAATCTGAGGTACTCCTGGTGAGGATGGTAAATGGGGACATGTAGGTAAGCCTCCTTGATGTCCAGGGATACCATGTAATCCCCCTCCTCCAGGCTTGCAATAATCGCCCTGAGCGATTCCATCTTGAACTTGAATTTTTTTATGTATGTGTTCAAGGATTTCAAATATAAAATGGGTCTCACCGAACCGTCCGGTTTCGGTACCACAAACAGTGTGGAATAGTAACCCCGTCCTTGTTGAAGTAGGGGCACCTTGACTATCACCTGCTGGGAATACAGCTTGTGAATTGCCTCTAGCACAGTCTCCCTGCCTGAGGGAGTTGTCGGCAAGGCAGATTTGAGGAAACGGCGGGGGGGAGACGCCTCGAATTCCAGCTTGTACCCCTGAAATACTACTTGAAGGATCTAGGGATCCACCTGTGAGCGAGCCCACTGATCGCTGAAATTTTTGAGGCGGCCCCCCACCGTACCTGGCTACGCCTGTGGAGCCCCCCCGTCATGCGGTGGACTCAGAGGAAGCGGGGGAAGAATTTTGATTCTGGGAACTGGCTGACTGGTGCAGCTTTTTCCCTCTTCCCTCGTTTTACACGCTTGCATTTCTGAAGCCGAAAGGACTGTACCTGATAATACAGTGCTTTCTGAGGCTGTGAGGAAACCTGAGGTAAAAAAATTTTCTTCCCAGCTGTTGCTGTGGATACGAGGTCCCAGAGACCATCCCCAAACAATTCCTCACCCTTATAAGGCTCTATGTGCCTTTTAAAGTCAGCATCACCTGTCCAGTGTCGGGTCTCTAATAACCTCCTGACCGAATGGACATTGCATTAATTCTGGATGCCAGCCGGCAAAATATCCCTCTGTGCATCCCTCATATATAAGACGACGTCTTATGTTCGCAAAATAGTATCCCTGTTTGACAGGGTTACAGACCACGCTGCAGCAGCACTATCTGCAGGTCTCAGTCTAGTACCTGAGTGTGTAAATACAGACTTCAGGATAGCCTCCTGCTTTTTATCAGCAGGTACCTTCAAAGTGGCCGTATCCTAAGACGGCAGTGCCACCTTTTTTGACAAACGTGTGAGCGCCTTATCCACCCTAGGGGATATCTCCCAGCGTAACTTATCCTCTGGCGGGAAAGGGTACGCCATCAGTAACTTTTTAGAAATTACCAGTTTCTTATCGGGGGAACCCACGCTTGTTCACACTTCATTCACTCATTTGATGGGGGTACCAAAACACTGCCTGCTTTTTCTCCCCAAACATAAAACCCTTTTTTAGTGGTACTTGGGTTAATGTCAGACATGTGTAACACATTTTTTATTGCCGGGATCATGTAACGGATGTTCCTAGTGGATTGTGTATATGTCTCAACCTCGTCGACACTGGAGTCAGACTCCGTGTCGACATCTGTGTCTGCCATCTGAGGGAGCGGGCGTTTTTGAGCCCCTGATGGCCTTTGAGACGCCTGGGCAGGCGCGGGCTGAGAAGCCGGCTGTCCCATAGCTGTTACGTCATCCAGCCTTTTATGTAAGGAGTTGACACTGTCGGTTTATACCTTCCACCTATCCATCCACTCTGGTGTCGGCCCCACAGGGGCGACATCACATTTATCGGCATCTGCTCTGCCATCACATAAGCCTCCTCATCAAACGTGTCGACACAGCCGTACCGACACACCGCACACACACAGGGAATGCTCTGACTGAGGACAGGACCCCACACAGCCCTTTGGGGAGACAGAAAGAGAGTATGCCAGCACACACCAGAGCGCTATATAATTTAGGGATTAACACTATATTGAGTGAATTTTTCCCAATAGCTGCTTGTATATACAATATTGCGCCTAAATTTAGTGCCCCCCCTCTCTTTTTAACCCTTTGAGCCTGAAAACTACAGGGGAGAGCCTGGGGAGCTGTCTTCCAGTTGCACTGTGAAGAGAAAATGGCGCCAGTGTGCTGAGAGAGATAGCTCCGCCCCTTTTTCGCAGACTTTTCTCCCGCTTTTTTATGGATTCTGGCAGGGGTATTTATCACATATATAGCCTCTGGGGCTATATATTGTGATATATATGCCAGCCAATGTGTTTTTTTTGCTGCTCAGGGCGCCCCCCCCAGCGCCCTGCACCCTCAGTGACCGGAGTGTGAAGTGTGCATGAGGAGCAATGGCGCACAGCTGCAGTGCTGTGCGCTACCTTGGTGAAGACTGATGTCTTCTGCCGCCGATTTTCCGGACCTCTTCTTGCTTCTGGCTCTGTAAGGGGGACGGCGGTGCGGCTCCGGGACCGAACACCAAGGCCAGTTCCATGCGGTCGATCCCTCTGGAGCTAATGGTGTCCAGTAGCCTAAGAAGCCCAAGCTAGCTGCAAGCAGGTAGGTTCGCTTCTTCTCCCCTTAGTCCCTCGCTGCAGTGAGCCTGTTGCCAGCAGGTCTCACTGTAAAATAAAAAACCTAATTATATACTTTCTTTCTAGAAGCTCAGGAGAGCCCCTAGTGTGCATCCAACCTCGGCCGGGCACAAAATCTAACTGAGGCTTGGAGGAGGGTCATAGTGGGAGGAGCCAGTGCACACCAGGTGACCTAAAAGCTTTCTTTAGTTGTGCCCAGTCTCCTGCGGAGCCGCTATTCCCCATGATCCTTTCGGAGTTCCCAGCATCCACTAGGACGTCAGAGAAACAGGACAAATTATGTTGCAGGGGGTCAGTGATACTGCGGTAGTAATTATACAGTAAAAGATGTATGTTGATTCCTCTAACAGTCCATTTTGTGACAATATCATAGAGGGACAGGTCAGAAGCAACCAGAGATCTGACCCTTGCAGTCACAGTGATGGTAAACTAATAAGTCGAAAGAAAAGGGAAAATCTGTGAATTCAACCTCGGTAACATCATTTTGCACTTTACAACCAGGGATTAGCACAGAATAAGGGTTGTGTCACTGTATGAAACAAAAGCGTACATCATTAAAGTGGTGAATTGGATCCTGCAGCTAGTGAAGTCCTCAATGTGTATGGTGTGTTTATTTATAGGTTTGTCGTCTATGTTTTAGCACTTAATACCATACAATTCCACTACAAATTAATTACAAACCATTTGCTCACTGTTACATATTCTGTCACTTCAACTACATTGTAGACTTTTTTTCTGACAAAAGGGGACTCCATGTTTCAAAAACAGCAGGGTGTGTGTGTGTGTGTGTGTGTGTGTGTGTGTGTGTGTGTGTGTGTGTGTGTGTGTGTGTGTGTGTGTGTGTGTTTGTGTTGAGTCTGAGTAAATGGACCTAAATAGCAGGGGACATTGGGGAAATTACCCTTGTGCCCAACGCCTGGGTCAGAGGATCAGCAAAATCCAACATGTTGGAAATCCTCAATTAGCGGATTCTGACCAAAAATGATTGGAATTGTCGAGACAGAGATTTTTAACATAGTGAATTTTGCTGATCCACTGAAAAATCGTCAATCACTGGAGTCCACTGATCTGTGGATTGGAACGACATCATCATAATGGGGAATCGAGCCGTAGATGTATGGACCGCATAAGTGTGTCATAACTGAATAATAAAAAATGAACAATATTAAGCAGTTCTAATAAACAAGCTGTAACAATAAAGTAAATTACAGAATAACTGTAGTATGATGCTCACCTGGCAGTATCCTATTTTGGGGTTCCTATAGGCATAGGCAGTGAGTACTCTCCTGAGAGCTGCAATGCCAGTCTCATTCTGGAAGGCTGGATGCTCAGGTAGAGAGCGGTGGAGATCACGTTCTATCTCTTCAGTCACCATGCAGCACTTGCCCATCGACTCTTCCACCAGCTTTGTGTAGTAATCTGGGTGAGTGGCCAGATCCGTCACTGCATCTAACAACAAAGCACTGTATTAACTAGGGCCTGCCAAGCAAATGGGTACATGGGACTCATGTTACTCAAAAGTACGTAAAGCATAAATGTTTCTTGGTATATATAACCAGTACTGCTATTTACAAAAGGAACAGAACCTACATTTCCAAAATGTGTATTATAGATCCTATAAGAATACATACATTAAGTAAGTTAGAGTGTAATTTGTGTAATGCTGTATGTTGGAAATGGGGATGGAAGTATATTATTGTTATTAGATATGTATAAATATGAGTAGGTGCTGCATCAATGTACAATACAAGACTATTTGGTGATGAATTTATTGAAATGTTATTTAATCTTGTTTTTTTTTTATAAAACACTTTATACATACTTGCTTTTAATCAAATACAAAACTTCTGAACTTGCTAATGGAGGTTTTTAAAACAGGCATGTCATTTAAAATCAGCTTCCATCAACATTATGACATCCTTAACAAAGTCCTTTACGAACGAACCGTGTTGGAGAAATCAAAGCCTTATAAGCACTGTTCAGGGGAACAAGAGAAGACCAGACCTATGCACATTCAAACATGGGATTAATTAGGGAGACCTTATAGTGTACTAATTTGGCATTTGGGTGCATCATTACACACTTTTGTTGGATTGTTATTTCCTGTGCATCCTATCTCCTCCCCAAAAGAGCTATAATCACTACTAGTATTCTAAGACACTTTGTAATGTATCCACTAATCATAACTAACATCCTAGATACATCCAACATCAAATACTATCATGTATTGTACATAGATGCATCACCTGCTTATATCAATACACAGCTAAAATCAACATTTATAGAAATTATTCTGCAAATCCCTAATTTCAACAGACATTTCAAAAAAGTGCTTTATTTTCCATGTACAGCTATTTGCGCTCTACTATGCAGTAGAACACTAACATACTACTTATTTTGCCTATTCATTCCAAACAGAGACTTCAGGTACGCACCTGAAAATATAAGCCACAATTCTCCACGAAGGGATTCAGGTATTCCCATGGCAACAAGCTTTCGGATTTTTTCTGTGCGAAACATACAAACTGTTCTCCCATACTCAGCGAAATGATCCATCCACAAACGCTCCTTTATCTGCTCCCGTGTCTGCAAATGGAGAACACAGAGGAGGTCATTCTACCCGAATGCAGCCATGCATCTGTATGCAGTGGCTGCATTCGGGTGGTCTGCGCATAAGCACTGGCCGCAGTCCGCGTCCTTATAAATTGCATCCGCATCCCAGAAAGGATGCGGCCGCAGTGTGATTGACCCTATTAGTTGCTGCTGTGCACTGATATTTCTCAGCACTTTATGTAAACGTCACAAATTATGGACCAAGTAGACAAAACAGCAACTGCAGTTTGTACATTAAGAAACCTTTACTAATAAATCTAAACAAAGTACACCGTTCCTTCTTACAGCATACAAAGCGCTATGAAGAAGATATACTGTACCATTCCAGTATCAGGGCTCTCAGTTCCCGTCTGGTGAAAAGTGGCCATCAAGGCTTCTGCATTTGCCGACAGCTTCTCCTTCTCAATTCCACCTTCCACATTTTGATTACCCAGTATGTTCATATTTCCGAAACCTTCTTTACCAAACACCTATTCAGCAGAATATATTTCCGTTACAAAGTAGTAAGGTGTCTTGGCTAACTTGCTTTTCTAGTAGTTACGAAAGAAGTAAACTATCCTGTTGTTCTGCAAATTAGGAAATCACCTGTATTAACTACTTAGGACACCAGGTGGCATTTCATTTTAACGAAAATAAGATTTTAAACCTACCGGTAAATCTTTTTCTCCTAGTCCGTAGAGGATGCTGGGGACTCCGTAAGGACCATGGGGTATAGACGGGCTCCGCAGGAGACATGGGCACTATAAAGAACTTTAGAATGGGTGTGCACTGGCTCCTCCCTCTATGCCCCTCCTCCAGACCTCAGTTAGAGAAACTGTGCCCAGAGGAGACGGACAGTACGAGGAAAGGATTTTGTTAATCCAAGGGCAAGATTCATACCAGCCCACACCGTATAACATGGAATATACTAACCTGTTAACAGTATGAAACAAAACAGCATCAGCCCGAGACTGATTAAAACTGTAACAGAACCCTTATGCAAGCAAAAAACTATATACAAGTCTTGCAGAATTTAGTCCGCACTGGGACGGGCGCCCAGCATCCTCTACGGACTAGGAGAAAAAGATTTACCGGTAGGTTTAAAATCTTATTTTCTCTTACGCCCTAGAGGATGCTGGGGACTCCGTAAGTACCATGGGGATTATACCAAAGCTCCAGACCGGGCGGGAGAGTGCGGATGACTCTGCAGCACAGATTGAGCAAACATGAGGTCCTCATCAGCCAGGGTATCAAAATTGTAGAATTTAGCAAAAGTGTTTGAACCCGACCAAGTAGCTGCTCGGCAAAGCTGTAAAGCCGAGACGCCTCGGGCAGCCGCCCAAGAAGAGCCCACCTTCCTAGTGGAATGGGTCTTTACTGAATTTGGTACCGGCAATCCAGCCGTAGAATGAGCCTGCTGAATCGTGTTGCAGATCCAGCGAGCAATAGTCTGCTTAGAAGCAGGAGCGCCAACCTTGTTGGCTGCATACAGGACAAACAGTGCTTCTGTTTTTCTAATTCGAGCCGTTCTGGCAACGTAAATTTTTAAGGCCCTGACTACATCAAGGGATTTGGAATCCTCCAAATCTCCCGTAGCCACAGGCACCACAATAGGTTGGTTCATATGAAACGATGACACCACCTTAGGCAAAAATTGAGGACGAGTCCTCAACTCTGCTCTATCCACATGGAAAATGAGATAGGGGCTTTTAGGAGACAAAGCGCCAAGTCTGACACCCGCCTTGCAGATGCCAAGGCCAATAACATGACCACCTTCCAAGTGAGAAACTTTAACTCAACAGTTTGAAGAGGCTCAAACCAGTGAGATTTTAGGAACTGTAGCACCACGTTAAGGTCCCATGGTGCCACTGGGGGCACAAAAGGAGGCTGAATGTGCAGCACTCCCTTTACAAAAGTCTGGACTTCTGGGAGAGAAGCCAATTCTTTCTGGAAGAATATAGAAAGGGACGAAATCTGTACCTTAATGGAGCCTAACTTTAGGCCCATATCCACTCCAGTGTGTAGAAAGTGGAGAAACCGGCGCAAGTGGAAGTCTTCCGTAGGAGCATTCTTGGCGGCACACCAAGAAACATACTTCCTCCAGATACGGTGATAATGTTTCGCCGTCACCTCCTTCCTAGCATTTATCAGAGTAGGGATGACTTCCTCCGGAATACCCTTCCCAGCTAGGATTTGGTGTTCAACCGCCATGCCGTCAAACGTAACCGCGGTAAGTCTTGGAACACGCAGGGCCCCTGCTGTAACAGGTCCTCCCTGAGAGGAAGAGGCCATGGATCTTCTGTGAGCAGCTCCTGAAGATCTGAATACCAGGCCCTTCAAGGCCAATCTGGAACAATGAGCATTGTCTGCACTCTTTTTCGCCTTATGATTCTCAGTATCTTTGAGATGAGAGGAAGAGGAGGGAACACATAGACCGACTGAAAAACCCATGGTGTCACGAGAGCGTCCACCGCTACTGCCCGAGGGTCCCTTGACCTGGCACAATATCTACGAAGCTTCTTGTTGAGGCGTGACGCCATCATGTCTATTTGAGGAAGTCCCCAAAGACTTGTTATCTCTGCAAAAACTTCTTGATGAAGTCCCCACTCTCCTGGATGGAGATCGTGTCTGCTGAGGAAGTCTGCTTCCCAGTTGTCCACTCCCGGAATGAATACTGCTGACAGAGCGCTTACGTGATTTTCTGCCCAGCGCAGAATCCTGGTGGCTTCCGCCATTGCCACTCTGCTCCTTGTCCCGCCTTGGCGGTTTACATGAGCCACGGCTGTGACGTTGTCTGATTGAATCAAAACCGGTAGGTCGCGAAGAATATTCTCCGCTTGTCGTAGGCCGTTGTATATGGCCCTCAATTCCAGTATGTTGATGTGTAGACAAGCCTCCTGGCTTGACCACAGGCCATGAAAATTCCTTCCTTGTGTGACTGCTCCCCATCCTCGGAGGCTCGCGTCCGTGGTCATCAGAACCCAGTCCTGGATGCCGAACCTGCGACCCTCTAGAAGGTGAGCACTCTGGAGCCACCACAGGAGACACACCCTGGCCCTGGGGGACAGTTATTTTCTGATGTATTTGAAGGTGGGACCCGGACCACTTGTCCAGAAGATCCCACTGAAAAGTCCTCGCATTAAACCTGCGAAGGGGATGGCCTCGTAGGTCGCCACCATTTTTCCCAGTACTTGAGTGCACTGATGGACCCACACTCTTTTCGGTTTTAACAGGTCTCTTACCATGTTCTGGAGTTCTTGGGCTTTTTCCCTCGGGAGAAAAACCCTCTTTTGTTCTGTGTCCAGAATCATGCCTAAGAAAGACAGCAGAGTCGTTGGAACCAACTGCGACTTCGGTAGATTTAGAATCCATCCATGTTGCTGTAGCACTCCCAGGGAGAGCGACAAGCTTTTCTGCAACTGTTCCTTTGATCTCGCTTTTATCAGGAGATCGTCCAAGTACGGGATAATTGTGACTCTTTGCCTGCGTAGGAGCACCATCATTTCCGCCATTACCTTGGTGAACACCCTCGGGTCCGTGGAAAGCCCAAATGGCAACGTCTGAAACTGGTAATGACAGTCCTGTACAGCGAATCTCAGGTATGCCTGATGAGGAGGATATATGGGGACGTGAAGGTATGCATCCTTTATGTCCAATGACACCATAAAATCCCCCCCTTCCAGGCTGGAGATGACTGCCCTGAGTGATTCCATCTTGAACTTGAACCTTTTTAAAAACAGGTTCAGGGATTTTAGATTTAGAATGGGTCTGACCGAGCCATCCGGTTTCGGGACCACAAATAGGGTTGAATAGTACCCCTTCCCCTGTTGCGTTAGGGGAACCTTGATAATCACTTGCTGTTGACACAGCTTTTGAATTGCAGCTAAAATTATCTCCCTCTCTGGGGGAGAAGCTGGTAAAGCCGATTTGAAGAATCGACGAGGAGGCACGTCTTCGAATTCCAGCTTGTAGCCCTGGGATACAATTTCCATCGCCCAAGGATCCACGTCCGACTGAACCCAGACGTGGCTGAAGAGTCGAAGACGTGCCCCCACCAGTGCAGCCTCCCTCAGGAGAGCCCCAGCGTCATGCGGTGGATTTAGTAGAAGCCGGGGAGGACTTCTGTTCCTGGGAACTGGCCGTAGCAGGCATTCTCTTCCATCTTCTGGACTTATGCGACCTCTTTTGGACTTATGCGACCTCTTTTGGACTTATGCGACCGAAAGGACTGCATCTGATATTGAGGAGTTTTCTTTTGCTGTGGGGGAACATAAGGCAAAAAGGTAGATTTACCCGCGGTAGCTGTGGAAACCAGGTCCGCGAGACCTTCCCCAAATAAAACCTCACCCTTGTAGGGTAAAACTTCCATATGCCTCTGAGTCGGCATCACCTGTCCATTGGCGGGTCCACCGTGCTCGCCTAGCCGAGACCGCCATCGCGTTGGCCCTTGAACCTAGTAGTCCGACATCTCTCTGAGCGTCTCTCATATATAAGACTGCGTCTTTGATGTGACCTAAGGTCAACAAAATGGTATCCCTATCTAGGGTATCAAGATCAGCTGACAAGGTATCTGTCCAAGCTGCTACCGCGCTACAGACCCAAGCCGATGCTATAGCCGGTCTGAGTAAAGCACCAGCATGTGTAGAAATTGATTGTAAAGTCGTTTCCTGCCTGCAATCAGCAGGATCTTTGAGAGCTGCCGTGTCTGGGGATGGTAGCGCCACCTTTTTGGATAAGCGCGTCAAAGCTTTGTCCACCCTGGGCGAGGATTCCCACCGTACCCTGTCCTGTGCCGGGAAAGGGTACGCCATAAGAACTGTTTTGGGAATCTGCAGTTTTTTTATCTGGAGTTTCCCAAGCTTTTTCAAATAACGCATTCAGCTCATGCGATGGGGGAAATGTTACCCCATGTTTCTTTTCCTTAAACATGTGTACCCTCGTGTCCGGGACAGAGGGGTCATCTGTGATATGCAACACATCTTTTATTGCAATAATCATATAATGAATACTTTTGGCCACCCTTGGGTGTAGCCTTGCATCATCGTAGTCGACACTGGAGTCAGAATCCGTGTCGGTATCAGTGTCTGCTATTTGGGATAGAGGACGTTTTTGAGACCCTGAAGGGCCTTGTGACACCGTCAAAGCCATTGATTGACTCCCCGTATTATCCCTGGACTCAACTTTGTCCAATCTCTTATGTAACAAGGTCACATTTGCATTTAAAACATTCCACATGTCCAACCAATCAGGTGTCGGCGTTGCCGACGGAAACACCACAATCTGCTCCATCTCCTCTCTAGAAGAGCCTTCCGCCTCATACATGCCGACACAGGCGTACCGACACCCCCCACACACACAGGGATTATATATATATATATATATATATATATGGAGACAGTTCCCCCGATAAGGCCCTTTGGAGAGACAGAGAGAGAGTATGCCAGCACACTCCCAGCGCCAATAACCCTGGAAACAGAATTCCCAGATAAACAGCGCTTTTATATAATCATATAGATAAATCTATACACTCACTGCGCCTTACAAGTGCCCCTCCCTCTCTTTTTGAGCCCTCTGTCACCGTGTTCAGCAGGGGAGACTCCGGGGAGCCAGCTTCTGCAGTGTGCTGTGGAGAAAATGGCGCTGGTTAGTGCTGTGAGATCAAGCTCCGCCCCCTCAGCGGCGGGCTTCGGTCCCACTCAAATTTATTTATACTGGCGGGGGATTATAAAATATATTGCCACCAAAGCCTATATATTCATATGAGCCAGTCCTAGAGGTTTATTGCTGCCCAGGGCGCCCCCTCTGTGCCCTGCACCAATCCGTGCCTGCAGTGTGTGTAGTGTGTGGGAGCAATGGCGCGCAGCGTTACCGCTGCGCGTTACCTCATAGAAGATCTGAAGTCTTCAGCCGCTTTTGAAGTCTTCTTTCTTTGTATACTCACCCGGCTTCTATCTTCCGGCTCTGCGAGGAGGACGGCGGCGCGGCTCCGGGACGAACGGCGAGGTGAGACCTGCGTTCCGACTCCCTCTGGAGCTAATGGTGTCCAGTAGCCTAAGAAGCAGAGCCTATCATTTAAGTAGGTCTGCTTCTCTCTCCTCAGTCCCACGATGCAGGGAGCCTGTTGCCAGCAGTGCTCCCTGAAAATAAAAAACCTAACAAAATTATTTTTCAGAGAAACTCAGGAGAGCTCCCCTGTAATGCACCCAGTCTCCTCTGGGCACAGGATCCAACTGAGGTCTGGAGGAGGGGCATAGAGTGAGGAGCCAGTGCACACCCATTCTAAAGTTCTTTATAGTGCCCAAGTCTCCTGCGGAGCCCGTCTATACCCCATGGTCCTTACGGAGTCCCCAGCATCCTCAAGGACGTAAGAGAAAGATCAATTATTTCAGTAACACAGCTAGAAGGAACAATACTGTGGTTTAGGACTTGCTGTCCTAATTTACATTATATAGGTAAGCGTTACACCAAGCATTACGTAATTGTTAAATATCCAGGAGAAATGGATAACCTGGTACCTTGGGGAAATTATCAAATATTGTTTAAGTGGAAAAAAAACACCACAACAAGCCAATGTAGAGATGTTTTTGCACACCTGCTTTGTCAGGGTGCTTTATTTTTTGAACATTATGAGATTACAAAGTGCTGTGTGTTTGTGAATCATTACGGAGTATGTGAATTATTTATTAAGAATACACAGTACCATATCTTTGTTTCTCACAATCACTGTGCTGGTGTTGATTTGCTCAAGTCTGAGGAGTAAACCATTAACGAGACTCTCTCTGTCTTTCAGCTCTATAAACTGGAAAGCCATCTGTTGCCTTATGCTGATAATAATAGGAGTAGGCAGAAGGCTGGTGTCCTCCATCTTCTCCACACTTACTACCTGTAATAAAACAGACAGATAAAATGGGAAAACATTGTGACAGGATGTTGGATTTAACCGTGGTATGTAAATGTGAACACCTTACAATTCACACAATAATAACACAAGAACATTGGTGATTCAAATGGGGCAGCTTAACTTCTGTTAGTAGCAGAATATTTCTCTGCAAATGTCTTTATCAGTCCATTAGACACATTATATATGAAGGTTTTAAACACACAGGCATCCTAGTAAAACATGAGTAAAATTAGCGGTGTGATAGGCGTACTAGTGAGGAACAGAATAAAAGATTACCTCTTTAAGAGGTATGATAACGTTACATACTCCGTCTTCTTTACTGGCAAAGCACAAATAACTGTCAGAAGTATATATCCTGCCAGGCGTATGGCACCGGTTGAAGGGCGTCCAAAGAGAACAATCCACAACATCATACAACTTCTCTGTTCTTGGCAGCTTGAACATGGCTCGAAAAAACTCCTTCTGAGCCCTTGCTTCGAGATCCCTTTTTAAATACAAAAACACAGTCACATGGAGTTTGGCCCTAGTTATTAAGCAACGTTTAATAAGACTACCTTACCGCTCCATTAAAAAAAAAAAAAAAAAAAAATATATATATATATATATATATATATATATAGTGTAGATGGTTGTATGGAGAGCGCTCAAACATGTGTTATTGTCTCTTTCATTTTCTAGGATAGTCCTTCAATTCGGCATTTGACCATGGGAAGTTGGATGATTCTGCAAAATACCCTCTCACCAGATTCACCCAGATAACATCATCACTCGTAAATTTAAGATTTCCATGACATTTAATAAAATATTTTTCTTTTAAAATTATATATAATTCTTACATCGATCTTAACATTTGTGGGATAAGGTCTTAATGGAACTTGCTGTCTACCCTAGCCGGGGAGGAGCTCCTATGACAGCCTGTGCAACCCACAATGTTTATCACCCAACGCGTTTCGTCTACACAGACTTCCACAGGGGTGTTTTTATATGTAAGAATGAAGTCCTAATTGTAGAAATAAAAATGGGACAAACCCCATATATCTTAATCACAGTATTGAAATACTATACTTGATAAAAACCGGTACAGGATATTCCCAAAATTCTTGTAGCTAACGTACAGGAGAGTTCGGACTTTGTATAAACAGCCTTTATTTTTTGATAGCTGCAATACTGAAGCTTGTGTCCTCAATGCTGTCCTCACTCTGAATGTCATTCAGTATAGGATTTCAATACTGTGATTAAGATATATGGGTTTTGTCCCATTTTTTTGTCCCATATTTTGCAGAATCATCCAACTTCCCGTGTTCAAATCCCGAATTGAAGGACTATCCTAGAAAATTAAAGAGACAATAACACATGTTTGAGCGCTCTCCATAAAACCATCTACACTGCTTAACCACTGGTTCTCGACTGGCAGGAGGACTTATTTGGAGATTAGCAGCCGATCTTTCCCAAGGACTATTGGGTCCAAGGCGGATCACCTATAGCGCATTTTGGTTATATATATATATATATATATATATGTATATATATATATATATATATATATATATATATATATATGTTCCCCACGGACCGGCACTCCCTCCTCCGATTTGATGAAATGGCTCCGGTGCCCTCCAAAGAGATCCACATAAATAGCAAAAGAGAGGCGGCACTCGGAGACTTTAAAGTATAAAGAGTGTATTCAGCAGAGAAACCAACGTTTCGGGGTCAGTTGTACCCCTTTGTCAAGGTGTTCACCTTGACAAAGGGGTACAACTGACCCCGAAACGTTGGTTTCTCTGCTGAATACACTTTTTATACTTTAAAGTCTCCGAGTGCCGCCTCTTTTTTGCTATTTATATATATATATATATATATATATATATATATATATACACACACACATACACTCTAAATGTCTGTATAGGCTACATTTAGCACTTACAATTACGTTATGTGTATGGCTTGTATGCAATAGGTTAAAACGAAGATGAGTGCTGCATGATATCCACATGTGCCATCATTTACGGTGGGTGCAGAAAGCTTGGGATCCAACTAGGAAGGTGAGCATATTAGGAAATAAGTTTGCT